>NC_081412.1:660543960-661234585 GCF_030272615.1 Cryptomeria japonica
ACTCTGAACCTTCTTTGGTTCAAGGTTCAAGGTTTGAAGGTTCAACGCGTAGCTAAATATGAAGACAAAGTGATAAATGAAGCATATTGTGGGCACAGTCTATATTTTTGAACCTTCTGATTGAACCCAACAGGTTCAAGGTTCAAGGTTCAAAGTTCAAAGTTCAGAGTTCAAAGTTCAGAGTTCAAAGTTAAGAGTTCAAGGTTCAAAGTTCAGGGTTCAAAGTTTAGAGTTCAAGGTTCGAAGTTCAATAATCCAATAACATTGGCATGAGTTGTAGTATAACATGTTGATTTACTAAACAAGTTGATAATGGCAATTTGTCTAAGGCTCTATATATTTCAGAGGTTCTCCTAGAGCCGATTAATGTCAGTTTCAATGGCAGCTCAAAGTGGTGATCCATGTGTAAGTTTTGGCATGTATACTATTTGCAATTTTCAATGCAACTTGTAACCACGAATTTTCTAAGATAGAAAAATCAGTCCTTGTGCGGGAGGAATAACTCTCAATTCACCTGTTGGATCGTGTTGAATTTTTGATATGTTTTAGAAAAGCTATTTTTATAAATTCTCACCGAAGTGATTGATAAAATATTATTGCATTCAAACGTTATTGATCTCTAAGTATGGGTCTATAAAAATTCTAAGAAAAATATTATTATGAGAAGCTCACGGTGGAGACTCCTTTGAAATGGAGATCCAAATAATAATTTTTCCTGGAGATATAAAAATAAAAAATAAAAACCTGTCAACACATAATTAGATGTGTTTAATTTAAATTCTCTACAAATATTTCTTAGAAAGGAATGGAGGATAAAAGATTTGAATATTAAAAAAGAAGAGTTATTGGGAATAAGATAAAAGATAAAAGAAAAAGAATTAATTAATAATCTTTTCAAGATTCAGTTACGGAAGAAGATGAAGATTATTTAAGGAAAGTTTCTCCAAAAAAGAAAGGGGCTTCTTTTTTTCCAGAAGTTTGTGTGTAGAAGGGAAGGAGGAAATATTTAATATGAATGTAATAGGGATAGGGGGGAAGAATTGATTTTTAATTCCGCATAGCTTGATTTTGGGTGCAGGGATAGAGTGATCAATTGGTCACCTTTATTTATGTATTTGGAATAAGGAGAAGTATATTTTCAAATCTGTTGGTATGGACATTTATTTTTCTGATTGAGATCGATGTGTTGGTCACTTCAGTCGTATTCCTTGTATTGTCTCGTTCTATCTTATCAAGTATATGTGTGTATTGCAAAATATGTAGGTTTTGTACATTCATATATGTAGAATGAAATGTTAAATTTCCCTTTGTCCCTGTGTATATGGGAAGATCAAATAGATGGTCTGTGTGCTATTTATTTGTTTCTCTCTTTATTATTTAAATTCTGATTCACATTCATGCCATGTTGGTGGATGAGTGTTAACATGCCTTCGTGTCTTTTGGTTAAAGACATATTCAACATTTTAATTCATCATAAATCTTGTAAAGAGGGAGTTGTACCTCTCAATTTAGAAGAAGATTACAACTCAATGATAATCAATCCAATTGTTAGTGCTCTTTGTCCTTTATCCCGAGCATTTGGAGTTGGTATGTGTATTTATTTTTGAGGGACAAATATGTTCACTAACAATACCATAAGATGTGAAGTGCACACATAAGGTATAAGATAGTGGATACATGTAAGCAAAGAATCAACATACATGAATATATGCAAGGCATGAAGTAATGCACATAAGGCATGAAGGAGCTATGTAAAGCACAAATCATACATATGAATACATGCAAGGCATGAATCATACATGTAAACCATGAAGTAATAGATAAATACACATAAGGTACAAGCATATATGAGAAAGGTTCTCATGGAGTGGACATGCTGAAGACACATCGATCATGAATCATACAAGAGAGAGGTATTCATGGAATAGACATCTGAAAACATCTCATTCATGAAGTAACACAAATACACATACGATATAAAACACATATGCCAGACACATGACAAACATGGTGAAAGCACAAGGTATACACGAGGGAAGTGTACATATAAAACACCCATGGAGTAGGCATGGTCAAAATATATTAGACACTTAGCAGTTAAAGGCATACTCATAAGAATGCAATACTGGCTAGATCAATTCAATTTTTTATTTATTTAAGAAGAGGGCCGAATCATTAGTTCTAACTGAGTAGTTGGTAAAGCAGGTTCGTCCAAAAGGCTAGCATAATCATGCTCTAAATATTGTCAATTATGTTTGACAATATAATTTTTATGCTCTGCATCATAATGCTCCAATGTTGACCTTACCTAATTCTTTGTTGCTCATTGAAGCTTACACAAATGCTACTGAGGATGTCATGGGAGCCATCTTGTTATAAGATGGTAAAATAGTATGCTACTATTCAAAGGTTTTCTTTTCAACAATGAGGGACTATCTAGCTTATGATAGAACTTTATGCATTAGTCTAGGCGATGAGAAAGCATATAAAAAATAGTATGAGAAAGACTCAAATTATGGGGAATAAAAATAGCAAGAAAATATATGATCATCGAGGGAAAATCTAAGATTGGTTGACAAATATAAGATAACAACCATCCAAATCATACAACAATGATAAGGAGAATGCCTAAATAATAGTCCATATGAATCACCAAATAATAGCAGCATACAGTCATAATAATCCTCACACAGAGAAACCATGAAGTCAAGTAATAAAAACTAGAACAATAAATTCCATATAAAAGTGGTTAGACTTAAAATGATAAGGAAAATTTAAAAATGCTAAAGAAAATGTCAAGTAATAAAAAAACTTACAAGGATGAGGCATATTCATAACTTTTGCAGTATCGCCATGGATATCAACACTAGAAGCACAACTCATATTGTTAGTGTATATACAAGACAATATGGGAGTTCATTATACCCAACAACTTGTGGTGTTGTTGTTCGTATTGGCTCTATTGGACCTTGCAATTAAGATTCAATATACATTATTCAATAAGATTAACTGTGCAACATAATGAAATATTGAAAAGTGTGTTATCTTATTAAGCTTCGCTTTGTTTCAAGAATAGTTTAATATTATCTACTTAACAGGGTCAACCACGTGAAGGTGGAAGCTCATTTGGCCCCTCCCCACCCCCCTAACATCGCTCTAAATTCCTTGTTAACATCTAACATTCATTCATTCATTCTACCAATAATAAAATATATCATTCATTCATTAATATCACATAACATTCATTAACACATAACATTGATTAACATTAATTAACACACAACATTCATCAATATTAATTAACACATATCATTCATAACCATTCATTAGCACATAATTACATTCATTAACACATAAAAATCAGTCACTATCAAATAAGGTAGATTACAATCATTTCTTTATTTATTTTTTCTTTGAAGCTATGAAAAGTCTAAGTGGAGCATCAGTTTCTTCATCATTCCCCCCCTTTAGTTGTATTGCCCTCTGCTCATGATCTCAATGTATGCCTAGTCCTATACTGAGGATGAGGACAGTGAAGCGAAGGGGGGTCCTCTGCAATAACAAAGAAATGGGTTAAATTCAAAACATTTTTTATTATTTGTACAAGTATTTCATTGATTTAGAGAACATAATTGTTGTGCTATTTACCTGATGGGGCCACATCATTTTGTCTAGCCTTAACCTCAACATGATAAACACCCTCTAGATCCTCTGGAGTTGAAATACTAAAGGTTACATTAATGTTGAACACCAATTGCAATTAAATTTGTTTAAATGAATAACAATGGTCCTCTTTACCTGATTGGGGAACATCATGTTCCTGATGTTGTGTACCCGGATCATGCTCCACTTGGGCACCACTGACTACATGCTCTAAAATATTAACAAAAAAGGTTACATTAATTACTACTCTAATTACAAATTAAGATGTTTAATTGTATTAATAATTACATAAATAAAGTTGAATAGCAAATGAACACCTCCACTACTGGGATTCACATCCAGACCTTCATGTGCAGGTGGTGTTTCACGATTAGCAGGCTGCATTCCAATGTCATGCACATTGTTATAATTGCTTGCTTATTTAAAACAAATATAGTCACTTTATGTTGGAACTCAACATCAATTAGATTATTGCAGGTAAAGTATTCAATTTGAAATAATTTTCATTTAGCTTATTTACCTGTGTGACAGATGCACCAGAATCTTGTGTTTGCCCACTCAATTCTTGTAGCTGATCAGCCACGGCTGTATAGCCTTGCTGGTAGGCAATTCTCTTGTCATCTTCTGTGGGCACTCTATTGAATTTAGAGCCCTGCATTTTTGCTTGGTATCTTGAATTGTGCTTGCATTGTTTGATAAAAAAAAAATTGTTTCAATTAATAAATATTTTGATGCGATATTTCATTTACAGATACTTACAATTCGTGCGGCAAGTTTCATATAACCACCAGAGCCGAGTTTGTGTTGCCCGTTCTTTTCTTGTCTTGCCTTGGTTTCCTTTGACGTGTCACTCAGTCTATGAAAAGTTTGAAATATGTTAGATTATATAAATATAAAGAGTAATTAATTAGTACATAATTACATTCTTAAAAGTATCCCATTACTTTTTTTGGCGTTTGGTGGTGTATTTCATTTTTTCCTTTCAATTCTCTCCTTGGCATCTAAAATTAGGTCATTCCACTCGCTCTCTGGAATCATGGGGGGACGCTCGTACTTTACGTTCTTCTCTAAATGGGTCCTGTATTGGTCCCTCACATACTTTAGATATGTGCCAACTTTTTCCAGGAGCTTGGTTTTGTCGAATGTGTCATTTCCAAACCACTCAATCGTACAGTTTCTCAATTCATCTTTTAACCTTTTTTCTTGGTCATTCCACCTTTTAAAGCAAAAACAAACCTATTAGACTCAGAAATGATCTGTAGCTACAGTTATTATAGTTCAAGAAATGGATCAAAGAAAAACTATTCTAGCAATGATATGAAATCAAAATAGTGGATTAGGGTTAGTTCGCATATGATGTTCCACCTTTTACGTATGGTGGGCCTAAATATCTGCAATGCAATTTCATTAAGATTTTTATAAAAAATATCATTTCCTGCAAAAAATTTATGTGATCATTAGTCCAAAACGAGTGATCAGAAAGTAAATTATAATTAGACTATATATAATAATAATTTTAATGTACCTGGAACCTTCTGTATCTTTAAGGGAATCATTTCTTCATCGCTCACCACCAATGTGGCCTGCAATGTTCCCGTACTAGCAATACGAGAGGATTCAGGAAATGATGGTATGTTATCAGTAGTGGTCACCGCTGGCGCATCCTCATGTGCATCTCCTGCTACAGAAAATGAATCCACTATGAAATGCCCCCAAGAAAGAATGCTTGAAGGGAAATAAACACATAACAAAAGATAGAGCAAAAGAGAGATCTACCAACAGTGGGCGAGCCAATATGATGTGCAGTAGAGGATGTTTGCATGCTCCATGTTGCCGACATTGCAGTCAGCAATACAGGTGGGGGTAACCTCTGATGAGGCACCGATGATATTTGCACATGAACATTGACAACACCTCAAGAATAATACATTAAATATATAAAACATTAAATGTATGAAAAGTGCAAGAATTGTAAACAAGGATGAACCTTTAGTATGAACATTGACAGTATCAAGTATGATGTATTTTGAGTACTCAAAGTGATAAGCCAAGAAAATCGCCATCACCTGAACTACCTGCAATACCCTGATCATGACCACCAGTTCGATGAGGATGCATAAATTTCTGTAAAAACAACACGTACATATTTTAGTTAATGACATAAAAGAGTATAAAATATAAACCATTATTAAACTTTTGTTATAATTAAAGCTTTCATTACTACTTACTTGCAAGTTTTCTGTTGTCTGAATCAATTTTTGCACCCTCTCTTGTATCTCATCAATTTGAGGCTCCACAGATGCCAAAGCAACAATCTCTCTACTAATTTTTCTATTAGACTTTTTTATCAATTCCATAGGGTTTGTGGAATTTGCAGGGTCATCATCGCGTAATCCCGTTGAGTCCACATCCGTAGAGAGGTGTTGAGGTACTATAGCTCCCTTTCCCTTTCCCCGAACATCCGTCTGTGACAAGAATATCATTACCACTTACAAAATTACTCTAAAACACTCAAAAAAAGAACATACTAATGCAACAGTTTGCTTCTATCTAATTTGTACAATTACAATGAGGTTTATCTGCTCAGGAGAAGTGTCACAACCTACATCCCTGACTGCGCTATGTGATGGATCAATGTCGCCCTGTGCCAAAGAAAAAATATAAAAACGTTAGCGAAATGAAACCAATAGACTTAGCAAAAAAACTTCATAATAAAATGGTATTTTGGAGTCATTAATTGGAGGTTGGTTAATTTAAATGGTATATAGTATGTACCACCCCCATGATAGTAACTTTATTTGTATATATATGATTCAAATTGTAATCGATTAGCAGCTTTTCCCCTACACTTATTGATTTTATCGCACATACGAATACATGATTTCCCTCGCGCACCTCAAATATGAAATTGGGTTCTTTATTAGTTGACCCAAGTTGCGTACTATTTATAAAACCTACAATATTCCCTATTGCTTTTGGCCTTCCATCAATATATACATCCACTCATTTACTTTGATCATTATCTTTCTGTTGTATATAATTTACTGACAGTGCATACCTACGCATACTTTTTTTATATCAAACAATCTGCATCTAATTATTGTAATTGTAATAAGGTCCAACACACTCCATCAATTCAACAACTTTGTTGTAATAGACCTTTATGCCGTCCATGGAAAATAGGCCCAAACCATGTAGCGACGAAGGTGCTATGCGATATATCCTATCGTTAACACAAAAATCGGTGTTTATTGGAGGAAGTTCCTTGGGTACCCATTATTTCTGTAGATGTTTGTACCTCAAGGGCACCTCAATGTCGCCTTTGGTCTCATCATCATAAAAACATGACCCCCCTTGAGCAAGGAAAAATTTCATGCGTTTATTGAATTTTCTTCTAATCTTTTGACCTCTAGTTGATCTCCCTATTGTAGACCTACTACATGTCTCACTTTCGTTTTCTATTCCTGCATTTCCCTCACTCGAGGAAGAAACATCTGACAAATACCTATTTGGTGGTACCCGCACTACATCAAATGAGAGAGTTATTTGGTAATGAGAGAGATATTTTGCAAATGAGGGTAATGTTGATGAAGAAGTCAGCCCTAAAGTTGATGTTAGATTAAAATTTGAATAAGTCCAACTGGGGCCTCAAGTGTTGATAACTGTATTGGATTTGCTGCTAATGTCGAGGTTTAAAAAATTGAGGAAGTTTGTTTTCCAAGTGATTTTTTAAAAATAAACTGTTTCTATAGGGTGTATTGACTTATACCTATTGATCCATGAGACTGTGTAGAATCCTCGTCAAAGGGGTTCAGGTTCCTGCACATGTAGTTCAATTATCTTATGTTAGCTAAAAATTACATAGTACACAATATGAACAACATGAACTTTGTAGAAAAAAGAGTATTAAATAAAAAAAAGATGTCATCATAATCATTGTAAAAACTTTAATTCGTTACCTTTACTTTATGTAGACTATGTAGGATCCTCAACTAAAGGGTTGATGATGTCTGTAGTCAATGACTTGTTCCCACCAAGGGTGACAAAATCACGTAAAATATATACATGAAATCAACACCATCAATTGAGCATCATAAGCATTACATTTGTAAGATGATAAACAATAAATACATATGTATCATAAGCATCATAAGCATCACATATGTATCATCATATATGTAATTGAGCATCATAATTAGCATCGCATATGTGTCATCATAAACATGTAATACATCACATATGTATCATAAATTACCATCCATCACATAGGTAATAAACAATCCACATTCTATAAATAAACACAAAGTTCAAAAAATGTCACATGTATCATCATAAACATGTAATCCATCACATATATATTTTAAATCAACATCCATCACATCGCTAATAAAAAATCTAAATTCCATAAATAAACACAAAGTTTAAAAAACGTCACATAAATAGTCACTCTCCCTATCTCCATTTCCTCGGGGTGGCATAATTCTACTATTAGGACCTGCTACAAGTGGAACATGAATTAAAAACATTAAAAGGTGCATCATGAATTAATTATGTAATGGCATTAGAATTCAAAACATAATGAATTAATTATGTAACCATATAAGTCAAATAAATTTCTATCAAGAAATCAATATTAAATAGATAATATACTAATCGCATACCTCATACATTTAATTCATCATCATGACCATCATGATCATCATCGCCATCATGATCATGAATCATCATGATCATCATGATCATCATCATCACCACCACCACCACCACCACCATCATTGTCTTCATCATCGTCATCACCATCACCATCACCACCATCACCATCACCACCACCATCACCATCACCATCACCATCACCATCACCATCACCATCACCATCACCATCACCATCACCATTAGCATCAGCATCATCATCATCATCATCATCATCATCATCATCATCATCATCATCATCATCATCATCATCATCATCATCATCATCATCAACATCATCATCATCATCATCATCATCAGCTTCTTCTTCATCATCATCGAGTAACTGTCGATCGTGATCATCATCTACATCATCTTCTACTTCTTCAGTATCTTCTTCTTCCATCACATTATACTTTATCGGCCTTCCTCTTGGATCATGTCTAACAACAAATGACCAACCCGGTTTATGTGGAACCTCTGAGTAAAATACCTGCTCACATTGGCTTGGAAGAACATAGGGCTCATCCCCAACTAGTTCATACAACCTTGTATTAACCATTGTAAAACCATTATCATGTTTAATAACAGTTTTATCAAGATCATTTTTATTCAATCGTAGCTTGTACCATTTGACGACGAACAAAACTAATTTGAAGGAATTAAAGTCACACCCAAGTATATCATCCAAAATGCCATAGTATCGATTTTGAGACTCTTGAGGATGTATGTCATTTCTTGATGAAATATTTGTCACCTCAAAGACTGCAGTTATCCCAGAATCACAAGTTTTCTTCGTGTCATCCAACTTTTTGATGCAAAATTTATGACCATTGCAGCACATAGTGTTGTGGTGTTTGACCCACGATATGTTAAACATGTAAAAAGTATTGCATCATGAGCTGATAAACATATGGGTGATTAATAAATTTATACGTACCTGTTTATCTCTTAAACCATATGCTAAATCAATTTCCCTTTGCGTAACATTGGAATCTCCATTACAATGAGCTTCTTTAACCAATGAAGCCACATCTTCCCATGTTAATGTACGACCAAAATATTGACAACGTTCAATCCATACCGTCATCCAATCAAGATTGTTTGCAATATACAAATGTGGCACATCCCACTCTCGACCAACTGTACAAAAAATAAATAGACATCTTACAATCGATTTATTTTGAAGATTAAGAATTAATTAACTACAACATCTTATAATTACCTCTCACTTTCCTCAGTCTACCTTTCCCCGTCAAGTATTCCTCTTTGAATTTGTTAATGGGGTTGGGATCCCAAATGTGATCCACATGGATCTTTGCTGCAAACTTAGGAAGATATTCAGAAATGTACACCATAGTTTGGTATACCATATATCCCTCCACCATAGAACCCTCAAGATGTGCTCTTTGTTGAACCAAAGCCTTCAAAAATTTCAAGTGCCTCTCAACCATCCACATTGACCTAGTGTGTACAGGTCCACACAATTCAATCTCCTCAACTTGGTGTATGAGGTAGTGTTCTTGTGCATTGAAAAAAGCTGAAGGTAGACACGTTTGCATTTCACACATTAGATGAAGAATTTTTCTCTTCCAATATTTAATATCTTCTTTATGGATTTCTTTACATGACAACCACCTACAAGATATTCAAGACACAAAAAAATATATTACATAACAAGTAAAACAAATCACAAATATAATATCTATACAACGAACTGAACAAATATCACTACTTACCTTATGTATTTTCCAAGATCATATATGACTTGCTTGACATTATTGTCGAAGTCGTTTGGGAGAGATAGAGGTAGAATGTACTGCAACAATTATAAAATTATCTTTTCATTTTTTTCTAACATAATACAATGAAAAGTACATGCGCAATATACAAATATATAGTAAAAACACAAGAACATAAACTACCTTAATGAAGGTATGCCAATCATGCGTTTTCATCCCTGGCCCAAATTCACTTTTCTTTGATATGAGATTGTTTATGTTCGCAACAAATCCTGTGGGAAATCAATTTTTTTCTTTTATAGCATTGCTTTGCTGGTCCGTTAATAACCAAGGAAGGTCACTTATATTAATCTAGTCTCCATGGCTATTTGATTGAATGATAGTTTTCATTGCATGATTGAATTCTTGAATGTCACTACAAATTTTGACATTTTTTTCTTTGTCACGCCTTCCATCCAATGTTTTCCATAATGTCTCTGGTATATTCTTTCCAATATGCATAGTATCAAACAAATGCATAATTTGTAATTTCTCATAGTAGGGAAACCTACTAAATTATCGGGGATAACTTTTTAGTCCCTTAGGAAGGTGGTCATTAATGCCTTGACGACCTTCACGATCATCAATCACATCATCAGTAAACAAAACACAATAGATAAGATATTTTATGACATAAACCATTAGATGAAATGGAATTACCTTGACGATTAATTCTATTATATTCCAACTTCCACATGTGAGGTGTCATTCTTCATGGCTTTGATGTATTCTCTTCTTTCCCATTGAAAAGATGTTTTTCATTATTTCGATACTTATGATTTTTGTGGAGAAAGTGTCTATACTCATCAAACACTTGCTTTCCTAAAAAATTTTAATGACGAGATTTCATCTTTGGACCACAAACTGGACATGCAAAATTTCCCTTTGTTTGAAGACCTACAAGATAATATATAATTGGATTAAATATGTTAATTTTTTTAATTATAATTATCATGCGCAATTTGAACACTATAACATACCACAAAAAAGTGTTAGCCCTAGGGCATCATGTATTGTCCATACAAGCATCACATGGAATTGAAATTATCTTTGTCCTATTGGTCTAGAGACGTCTTATATAGTGACACCATTCCATAACTCCAACAACTCGTCGATAAGAGGCTCAATATATACATTCATATATTTAACTTTGTACTTACCTAATCGAATGAACAAAAACAAGTCATAATTATTATGACCATTTTACTGCAATATTTATAATTAAATGTAGACGACTATTAAATGATAAAATACCCGAAACAATCATTGCCAACGTTATGTGCTCCCTCTTTATTGACATCCATGGAGGAATGTTATTGTTGATAACAAAAACAGGCCACACTGAGTAAACAGATCTCAGCTCTCCAAATGAATTGACATTGTCTGCTGCCAATGGAAGCTTGAGATTACGAGGTTCTTCTTTAAAGTGTGACCACTTTTCCTCTATGTCCATAAATGTTGAACCATCCGCAGGCATTTGAATAATGTCATCTCGACTTCTATGGTGTGCATGGTAATCCACAAATTGTGCCAAGCTAGTGCACTTGAATAATCGTTGCATACGTGGAATAGTGGGAATATAGAAAAGAACTTTGCGAGGAACCCTTTTTGTTATTTGATCTGTTCTATATCTATTGATATGACATTCAGGGCATTCAGTTTGAAATTCATGTTGTTTGTGATATATAATATGATCATTGGGACAAGCATCTATTGCTTGATACTCTATTCCAATATCTTTCATAATGGTAGATAATTCTCGGTATGAGTGAGATAGAATATTTGATGGTGGTAACAAAAACTCACTTATCAATCTACAAAAAAAAATAAAAAATTGTTAATATAAAGAATATTAATGGTACATGACTCACCATTTATTAACTATAATGACATATATGACATACCTTAACATACATGAGATTGTTATGTTGGATAAATCATTCATAATGTTCAAGTTCACCAACAACAATACAAGAGAGAGAAGAGTTGTCTAGGAGCCTTCGTAAAGGGCCTTAGATGCCTTCTCAAGTAGAGGGATGTCATGAACAACATCAAGGTCATCTTCATCATCATGACTAGCTGCACCAGTACTAAATGTGTCATGGATCAATGTATTTGTACCATCATCTTCAATTGTGTTTTGTGGCTCATGATTGTCATCTTCCATGGGATCATTATCTTCAACTTTGATATTCACACCTCCATGTTCCTCCACTTAAAAAACCATATTATTCGGGTTGTGTTGATCAATATCATGGGCTCCGGGGTGCTCGACCTATATAATATTGATAAAAATAAATAAACCATGATCATGATCTCATCATCAAGTGATTTCTTATAAATAAATTGTTAAAACGATATAATGAAAAACTTACCAATGGATGATAATCATGTCCCCCTTTAATGTGACCATGCAGCCTACAATGTTTCTTGGATGTTTTGATTAGAAGTCTTCTAGTCTTTAACCCCTTACAAATTTTGCAAGGACAATAACATTTTCCATCACCTTTTCTTTTCAAGTTAGACCACAATCTAGCAATGGTCTCCTTATTTTGTTGTTCATTGATATTGTCTGACATGGTCTTTCTTCACAGATAAAAAGATCGGGCTATAGAACTAGTTATATAGAAGTTGAAATGTTAGTTATGAAATCACGTTTCAATATAATATACCAAATTAAATTACTTGAACATAGAAATTATGCAAATTGAACCAAAACCATTTAACTCTTCTTTTTCATCTCAAAACATATCTAATGGCTTTGTGGTGATTTAGAGTAGGTGATATGCTAATGACTTTGTGGAATGCAATCCTTGTATCATATCTTAAGTTGACTAATGTATAATTGGGGTAATCCATGAGTTTCTAATGAGAATTCATTATCAATGTTGTGAAGTCATCGAGAGTATGGTGATAGTCATCCTTATAGGATCCTCTCAATACTGTCCAAATCAATGACAAGTAAGACAAAATTCTCAGTCACACCTTGGGTGCAAGTGAATGATATTATATATAATTTTGGGATGAACACCATTGAGAGTCATAGACCCAATTTAGTCTAAAAGGAAAGTAACTATCCATTCCCATGCACCATGGATTCTTAAAAACACCATGGATTCTTGTTAGTTTTTTTCATTCTTCTAAATAATGTAAGAAAATTCTTGTTAGGAACTATTAGAAACTTGAAAACACCATGGATTCTTGTTAGCTTTTTTCATTATTCTAAATAATGTAGGTGTGTATAGGATCATGACCCTTGGTATTTTAAAGATTTATATTGTTCATGGCCTTATGAGCTCCTTTCCTTGATCCCAATAATATGATTATGATGCAGAGCATCCACATACACAACCAACTAGTGGAGATCTTTCTCCCAACTCACCTACTAAAATAGGTGATTACTCTTCATAGAGCTACATGAGCCTCACAAGGTTACTGGATGCTCACATGGCTTGAACACCCCAAAACCAGACTTATGCTTCTCAACCCACATCCAACCAGTAGAATACATTAGTCTAGGCTTATTCAATTTTCCCAAGGCCAACTTAAGCCCTTCCAACCCCTAAATCACACGAAAATTCTCAAACCTTACTCACACAAGTCCAATTCCAATTAGGACTTCTAATGGCTCTTAGACACAATTCCCAATGCCAAATGGGTGCATACCACTCCAAGGTACTACATGACAACTTCAAGGGAACTCTTTTTCATAGCCAAACACCCTGCTTTACCCTCCCAACCACCCTAAAGGTCACAAAGTATCCTACTGCTGCAACATTGTCCTATTAAGACAATCATGTATGCTTGGGATAGTCACACTTTCAAGGGACAGACCCCCTTCCCAATACTCCAAATTCTTATCAAAAATATTGTGAACCCCTTCTAATCTCTTTCTTGATGCCAAACACACACAAACCCCTTGCTTACACCCCTTTCCACTTGGATTATTTCAACCCACTACTGCATTGTTGCAGTCTAAAGCACTGTCATTAGGCCAATCATCATCTTCCTTCTTTGTCTTGGGTATTTGGCATTTCCAACCCTTGGGACATATTTGTGATGCCTTCACACACCCTTCTAGACTTCCACTAACTCTTGCAAAGCTCGATTCTTGCATTCACACCACCCAAAACTCATCATCTCACTGTCTTATCAGACTGAGACACAAAAACTAGTCTCTCCAACACACTTTGCACGTGTAGATTGCATCATGGAACCATACAAAGCATAAGGTATAAAAACACATATGTACACAATATTTTCCACCCATTGGTGGGGTTATTTAACTTGGAAATAAAACAAAAATCATTATTGTATAGACACTGGTTACCCCAATTGTAAGTTTGATAAAGATTCCTCAATGGCATATTGTCTTTATACCAGCACATTCCTAGGAATGCTTGGTATGCGGATAGTGGGGCCTCTAGGCATATGTCATTAACTACTATATTTACTTTACTTTTTCAAATGAATTTTTTTATAAACTATCAAAAAAATAACCATAATAAATAATTTTATGTCTTTTGTATCAATAGCTTCATTAAATTTGAAATTAAGGTTTCAACTTTATTCAATAATTATATATTTCAAGTAATTCACATGCTAATTATCACATTTCAAAAATAATAGAATAATAAATATTGTGAAATCTATGAAACTGTATACTTTTATACATCTTTCAAAGATCTTTTTATAACTACTTTGGTGCATTCCAAATGGATAGACAAACTAAAAAAAACAAAAAACATTGCTACATAAGAACTTACCAATGAGTTTAGATGCCAAATATAATCAAAGACAACATTATTGAAATTCACCTTTTCAGTTCTACCAACTTCTTTAAAAGAACCTAGAATATTTACTCAAAAAACCTTTCTTCATAAGAACTTACTAGTGAATTCCATTGTATCATGTGAGACATATCTATCGTGAAGAAAACACGAGTGCGGATTGCTTGGCGAATATGAGAGTGAATCCTTTATAATTTTATTGACAAAATGCTTTCCCTCATGACTTGTGATACTTAAGGAGCACTCAAATTTGGTAATGATATTATTGTACAAGAATTTAGTAGCAGTATATGCAATATAATCTTTAGCAGGTTTATTTTCTACCAATTTGGATAAGTAGTCAACACGGGTAATTATGAATCTTTCTTTGGATAGCTTTGTTGGAGGGTCAATAGGACCAAGGAAATCAATCACCCACTTTTCAAAGGGGATCTATTCTAGGACTTGTTGTAATGGCATTTCGCCACGGGTTGTAGAGAGTTTGGTTCTCTAATAAATATCACATTTCTTGGTAAACTACTCACTGTATTTGTGTGTGCTAGGCCACTTGTGGCATTTTTTTAATTACGTCCTATTATTCTCTTTGAATTTTATCCCTTTCATTCTCATAGATGACTATGTGAAGTACAACATCCCTTCCTTTCTTCCATAGAGCTCCTTCAACCAAAGTAAATGGTAATGGTTTTCTCCACAACAAGTGTTTGTCATAGGCATTCATATTTGAAGGGTATGTTATGGTAGAAAGTAGCTCAACAACATTTTGTAATTCCTCGGATATTGCTATGATCTAGAAAAGATATGTGCAAGGTAGGTAGCTTCTTCGAGATCCTCCCCTATATCAATCCTAGGTTAGTAGTTTGGTCCTTGATTATTTCTCGTAGGTTTGATCATTACAGTAAAATTAAACTCTTGTAACAATAAGATATCTCTACATTTACATACTTGTATCACCAGTTTGTTTAAGAGGAACTTCAAGTGCTCATGATCAATGTAATTCTCATTCTCCTTTTCCTACCTTAATATCTATTTTTGGATTTGCCTCTTCTTCATCCTTGTGAACCTTGTAATATCTATTTTCTACCAATTTGGTCTATTTATCCAACCACTTGACTAACTTACATACTCCTTAACTCTGAGGTGGTGGGTTGGGTTCTAATTACTTTCAACCATTCTTCCAATTCTAGTCCTCAAATAACTGGTTCACTTGTTTCTTCTTATTCCAGTACTTTCCCCATTGTTTTAATTTAAGCACCAAGACCTTTTGTTTGACAAGGGCTGCTAGTTCTTAAAGAATTTTAACTTCTTCCTTAGTGAAACAACCCTCCTCTTCATGTTATTGTCGAATTATTGATTATTTAGCTTTCTCTACCACTCTCTCATGTTGCTTTTTATTTGGCTAAAAATATTTTGGTTCTTCATCATCATCTTCTTCTAGACTATAATCTTCTTCATAACCTTCCTCTACCATTTATTTCTTCTTATTCTTTCTAGTATCAGTACCTTGTCTAGTTAGAACATGTGCTTTCTTCTCCCATCTAGTTTTCTTTTTCTTCTTATTCTCCATGATTGGTTTTCCTCTAGAGTACTCTTTCATAGAAGTATCCAAGGACCCCATATCAATTCTATGACATCCTCTAATTCCTTGTTGTAGCATCTTCAAATCACTCTTGCTTCTCTTTGTAACTCATCACTTTGGGTAGGTTGACTAGCTAGTTTTTGAAAGAATATCCTTGCATTTTCATATGAAAATATATATTGAGTGTCTTGCTAGCAAAAATCACATTTCTCTTTCTTCTCCTCCCATCATATAAATGCATGATGTCCCACTTTTCCATAGTGAAAACAATTTGCATCACTTCTTCTTCTATTTCTTCAATCTCTTCATGTACCTCCTCTATAATTAGATTGTCTATTATCACTATGATAACTTTGTTGTTAATTATTCAACATGCAGTAGGAATTTTGGTTATCTTGCCAGTGTGGGATTTAGTATCCAACATTACTTTTCTTATCCACATCATAGTTGTGATTATGACAATATTGATTTCCTCCATTTTAGATTGGAGGTTTTTCTTCAGACAATCTTTTGTTAAATGTATATTTCATTCTTGATAAATAACATAGCACATAGAATTGGGTCATACTAATTTCATTGTAGCTAGTGTCTTCTTTGATCTATCCTTGGGGTATTCGTTTTGGATACGCCCTTACCTATTACAATATGTATACCAAATTTTCTTAGGCTTTTTAGGTTCACCGACCTTGTTTACTTGTTGTACTACTAATTTATGTACTTTTAGTTATAAATCTTCAAGTATTTTAGCATTCCTATCTTTCTTCAGTCTTCTCCATGTTTGAGCTTCAATCTGGTATGCCATGGCAATCAAATAAACATATTTGTTAGGTACTTCCATCCAATCTTTCTCAAATATCTCTATGTAATACGTGTATGAACTATTCTATTTTCTATTTTTCACTTAAAGGTTCCTCCATTTTTCTATATACTTCCTTAAATTTCTTGTTATAGCTTTTAACTGATTAATTGTTTCCTTGTGTTAATTTTTGCATCCTACTAACACTTTCAATTGGAATTTCTAGGGTGCCAAAGTTTGCTAAAAATTCTATTTTTTTACTACATCCCAAGTGACTGAGTGTTGAGGATAGTTCTTCATGTACCACTCCAATTCTTCTTTTCTCAATTACCCGATGAAGTCCAATGGTCTATCGTTATTTGCATATTTTCCCAATCTCTCATACAAACTCCAAAAGAAATACATGCTCTAAAGATTCAGTAGTATCGAGTCAAGATACGAAAAAGAAGAAATCATTCACGAGGTACAGAGTGCAAAGCTCTTAAGGATAGTAAGAAGCGATAAGGATCGTGCAATTCAGAACATCAAAGTAGGAATAGGTTAAAAAATGTGAAATTTTGCCTCGGTTTGTACTAAGGATCTCGGTAAACCAATCTTGATAGCAGAGAAGGATGATTATGAGCAATACAACAAACAAAGGTACATAGATGGCATTGCATAAAGATTATGTGCATATTGCAGGAAGATATCGAGGACAATATTCAATCGAGAGGAATCAGACTAGTCTAATCGATTCCAGAATTGTGGCCCAGTAGTTTCATGATTGATCGTTATAAAAAGGCCAATGTGTTTGTAGAGAGGAGGCATGCGATATTCAACTAAGTATCGCAGAAATGGTTCATCATTTCGGTCTGAGTTGCATGTGTAGAGAGGAAAGTATTCAAATGCAGTGCAGGAGGTTGTTTCATACCGATTATAGGGCAGGAGATGCGATATGAAGACTGGTGACCTCCATCTTGGGTGGTGGTAGACATTGGTGTGATGGTTTCATCTAAGAAGCCATGCTTTGCCCAATGGTCGATGTTTTGGATTCAAAGGAGGCATGTATCCAAAAGGTAGATGGGTTTATTTGCTTTGTCGATGGGCAAGCTGTTGCTAACAAATTCTTGAACCTAGATTTAAGTAGTTGGGTAAGCCTGTTGGGTCTGTATTTCAACTCGAGCAATTATGTCTCATCAGATTCGGAAGAGGACTTGGACGATGAGGAAGAGGAGCACGTCCAAGAAAAGGCGGAGAAGGAAAGAAAGAAAACCCTGATAGAAGATGCATGGGAGGTGTATCGAATTGGGGTCATCAACAAAAAATTAGCCCCCTTCCAAAGGATGTTGGATGTGAAAGATGGCTGGCTCTCGACGCCTTCTACGGTGAAAGTAGTAGAAATTGGCAATTATCTGGCTATCATTCTTCAAGCCCTTGCAAATTAATGCTATGTTTCAGGGGAATTATGCTAGTATGTCTATTAGGTCTAGTATACTGATGATGGGAATGTAAGGAAAGAGGTCCTTTTTAGGATTATTCTTGATATGATGTATGGGAGCTTCAACAAGACTTAAGGGTTTTCTTCAACATTTTATTGTTAAGGTTCAACTTCCATATTTTGTTAGCATGATCAAGGTTAACCTAGCTATCGATAATCATGATCTTCATAGATAATCTAGCTGTTGACAACGTGGCATAAAGTTCCCTTGCAGTAGGTCCAGAATTCATTATCAATGTTAAATCGATAATGTGCAACCCCAAAATGAAAATTCATATGCAAAATTCATATGAAGTAGAGCGCCCTAACCTTTTAGTTGTTAAATTGTGCGAAATGCTGTCAAAGTTGGAATGTGTCGCCACAGTGAAGCTCGAATGTTGGGTTGGGTGGGAGTGATAGAGCTTTGTTTTTCATAGGCAGGTAGTTTGATTTAGGATTGGGTGGAGGAGATCGCACGTAGGGAGTGATAGAGCTCTGCTTGCGCGAGATTGCAACTTTGGGTTAAAATGAATTGCGGTGTTTTTTCTTTTTTCTTTTAAAGTAATGCTCGTTGTCGTCGAAATTTCAATGAACGCGAACACTTTAAAAAAACAAAAAAAAAATTCATTGCTAATGTCTTCTCCGTCGAAACCAAATGTGAAATTATCATTGGAATTTCGACGAATTCGGGCATTTTTCAAAAAAAAATCAAATTTGGTCACAATATACCTTCTCCATCAGAAACCTCTGTCGGAATTCTAGACCAAATGTATTAGTGATAAGAACACGAAACCATGACCGCAAATATACTTTTTGGTACTAAGTTTCTGCAATATTAAATATTTTTTAATGTGCAACACACAAATAAATATCTAACATATGTTACTATACAACTTTACAAATAGACCCAAGTAAAGATTTAATGTTGCTAAACACATTTCCAAAGATGTACCACAAATAAATATCAACTATAATTAAAATATTTATTTATTTATTTTTATTTAAGATGTACAACACCCTTTTCCCTAATGATGTGTGGGAGCCAAAACAACTAAACTTATTTGTCCAAATTACAACCACAAAATAAGAGACACAAAGCATCAAGTTCCTACCATTAGCTTGGTTAGTTATGTAACAAAGAGAGGACAAATGCATTTTTCTGGTTAGTGGAAGTGTCATGTGTAGAGAGCAGATGCTCCTAATTATACTACATAGGTGGCCATGGAAATGCTGCAGGTTGTGGCTACAGGGAAGGAAACAATCCCAAGCAAAAAAGATCAACCAAAGCAAAGTCCTTTATCATAGCACTCATTCCGTCAAACCAATGAATAAGAATAATGCCATCAACTTTCACATCTATAATTATTATTGGCATAATGGAAAATGGTCTAATGAAGAATAATCCACTTAACTATGTTCACTCAGCATTTGAAGAAAATATATACTATTATGGTGAATGGTGGATTGCACACCTGTTTGACACAAGCAACGTCTTCTTGTAGAGAAGGGACAACTGGCCTACATGGATGAGAGAGAGAAATAAATTGAAAACAAGTGTCCACTTAAATTTGTAGGCACAAAATATATGAGAACTAAGTAAAATACGTTAAATTAGCTACCTAGACTTAGATCTGCATTTTTGTTTGGGAGGGGGTTTTATAACTAGTTAGCGCGACATGCTTTCATCCTGACCAAGCAAGGAATGTATATATAAACTATTAGAAAAAACCAAATTAATGTTGGTCTTGCACTCAAAACTAAATTTATCTCTACTTCTCTTATCAGTCTTCTTCCTCATTCATACAAGAAATTGTGGCCTCAACAGAAGAGTTGTTGGAATAGTAAATTGCAATTGATCAAAAGTGGCCGTCTCGAAAAGTGGAACCTACCAATGACAGCAGTTTCTTGAAAGATGATTTGGTGTAGAGGGTCAAATAGTGAACATTCTACTCTACGCACAGCTCATGCATTGAACACATACACAATTTTCTAAAAATGAAATAAAAATGCATACCCATCAGATAATATTTAATTATATTTTGCTGCACTTCATTGAATGGAATAAGATTTGCCAGAGATAGATAGTTTTCTATTAAATTAAAAAATTGTGCCTCAAATATAACTATATATATTCATGCAATTATTTTAAAATATTGTCATATGATTGATCAGCTTAAAAAATAACAAATGCATTAGTAATCTTGTCTAGACACGAAGGAACTAATAACATGGAGGTATACAATAGAATTTCACAATTGATAAGGTTGAAACTTGATAATAATACTAATTAGAGTTGCCAGGCTAATTGTGAACCAACCATATCCTATATAGTTTTGAAACCTATTGCATACCTAGAATATATGTCCCACTTATAACCAATGAAACACCATATAGACAGGTCATGATGGCGTCGCGAGCGGTTGCTGGTGTTGAGCTAGGGCACCCGAGCCCTACCTTGTGAGTGTTGTTTCTAGGCCTGCATTCGGTGGGGAGGGGTGAGAGGTTGAGTGCAAGGTTAGGCGATGCCTTGGTTGGTCAGGCCGTGTGTTGGTGGCTGCGGGGGGGTCGGTTGGGGTGTGGGTGCTGGGTTCAGGGGTTTTGGTTCTGCGTTGACGGGTTCGGGGTTTTGGTTCTGTGTTTGGGGGGTTTAGGGGTTTCTTTTGTCTTTGTCTTTTCTGTGGGGTTGGGGGTTGCATTCTGTGCTGCCTCTCGGTGGTGCTTGGGGGGGTGGTGGTTTCTTTTTTTGTCGGGTTTCCTTGCTTGACCCTTTTGGGGTGGGGTTCTTGGGAGGATCAATGTTGAGTTTGGTGGAGATGCTTCGAAGGAACATCCCGTCTTGGATTTCTGGGCTGTAGTGGGTTCAAAAATTCCATCCCAAAGTATCAAGACTTTTGATAATAAACTTTTTGCCTCAAATTCAAGGTCTGGCAGTGGTGGTGGCTCTCAGATTACAAAGATTAATGGTTGTTTGGAGAGATGCAATGAGAGGCTGAGGTTGGTTATTCCTCTAGAGATGATAGTTGAAGATGTTAAATACTTTTCAAAACACTCGCTATATTGCAAGTTTTTGGGGATGAGGGTTTCCTTGCAGTTTTTGGAAAATTGGGCACAGAGGACTTGGGCACCGGAAGGGGAAATGGAGATCATGCTGCTGGCAAACAACTACTACATGGTTACTTTTAATTGCATGGACGATCGTAATAGGGTTTTTAAAGGAGGTCCATATTTTTACAACCAGGTGGGGTTGTTTACCAAACCTTGGCATGTAGGGTTTAACCCTTCGGAGGATCTCCCAAATAGGGTACCAGTGTGGGTTCGCTTACTGCACTTTCCAGTGGAATGTTGTCAGGAGGATGTATTGAGGATGCTTGCTTCATTTCTAGGGAAGCCAGTGGGGCCTTCAATGCAAACCATGGGGAGAAAGGTAATGACTTTTGCTCGTATATGTGTTGAAATTGATCTTAGCAAACCCTTCCCAGATGCTATAGATATGTGTGCGGGCTCTTAGTCTTGGGTGCAACAGCTGGATTATGAAACTTTACCATTTCAATGTCGTCTGTGTCATGAGTATGGTCATCTACAACGCAAGTGTCCTAGGTATAAATCGGTGGTGAGCCAACCTCAGCAATCGACCAATAACCTAGATGGGGCTGATAGAGGAAAGGTTGCTTTGTCGGATGGGGTTGGGGGTGCTGATGGTTTTGCCTCTGTTAAGACTAAGAATAGGAATCAAGGACAAAAGAGGTCTTTGCAGGAGAGACAGGAGGAGGATACCTTTAACAGATTCGAAGCCCTGGATGACCTTAGCCAACAGGAAGTGAATCTGAGGTTAACCCCTTTGGATCAAGGTGCTTCAGGGGTGGTTCCAGGAAGCGTGATCAGGGACTCTACTCAGGCTCCGCAAGTGGGTGGAAGCCAGCATATGGAGATGGATCAACCAGTAGTGGTCTAGTTGGGATCCACTTCTGGTGCAGAAGTGAATTTGGTTGGGGAGGAGGGTTCTCTGATAGCTCAAAATTTGGAATCGGCAGAGGGTAAAAGTCATAAGACCCCCGCACACCTAGGTCTTCATCAGAAAGATATTAAGAAAGGTTCTGCAGAGAAGAATTTGAAGGTTGGCAGAAAGAAGGATTTGAATAAGATCAAGTTGATGGGGGAAAATTTGGTTGAGTCAGGGTCAGTTAAGACTCTGGATTCTCACTTTTCCAATCTTCCAAAATGATTGTACTATCATGGAATGTAAGGGGCTTGAACAATGGCCCTAGACAAAAAGTTGTTCGGGAATTGATTAGGAGTCATTCTCCTGATGTCTTGTTCCTACAGGAAACTAAAATTTATGTGGAAAGTATGATGGGTGTGGTGCCGAAGCTGTGGGGGCGAGGCGAGTGTCAGTGTGTGGGGGTAGCTGGCTCCTTTGGTGGGGTGGCCTGCCTTTGGAACCCCTTAAGGATTTGTCCTATCTAGTGGGTTGCTTCCAGATCTTCTTTGTTCGGAGTTTCCTATAGTCTTGAGACTGGGGAATGTATTTTGTTCACCAACATTTATACCCCCACTGATCTTCTGGGTAAGCAGAATTTATGGTCTCACATTTCTTTAATGCAAGGACTATTCCCTTTTCACCCTTGGATTATGGCAGGAGATTTTAATGACATTTTAGAGTTGTGTGAGAAGAAGGGTGGCGTTAAGCTTTTGGAACCTTCTTCTTTCCTCCTTCAGGATAGTATATCTTCATTAAATCTTGTTGACATTAAGCCTGGTAATGGCCTGTTTACTTGGAACAATGAGAGGGTAGGGGAGTATTGGATTGCAGAGAGGTTGGACCGCTTTGTGGTTTCTAGTTTTTGGGTTGGTGGGGGTTGGTCCACATGTTTGGCGATTCTTGACTAGAGAGGGTCAGACCATTGGCCCATAAAGCTAGTGTCTTCTTTTTCTCGGGTCTCTTGCACTCCTTCATTCAAATTCCAGCTTATGTGGTTGCAGGATCCTTCTTTGTAGGATCATGTTGCAGGATGGTGGAGGAAAGGGAGGCCAGCCTTTGGCACTGTTATGTACACTTTTGCCAGGCAACTGCAATTTGTTAAGGTTCAGCTTAAACGATGGAACCGCCAGTGTTTTGGGAATATTTTTCATGCTAAGAAGGATGCTCAATTAGTGTTGAATGACATTACCAGGGAGATAAGAGAGCATGGTTTGACTGAAGCCTTTCTTAGGGAGGAAGACAAGGCTATTAAGGATTTAGAGGAATGGGAGCTTAGGGAGGAAATCTATTGGAAATAGAGAGCTCGTATTGATTAGCTTCAAGCAGGGGACAAGAATACTACGTTCTTCGTCAACTCAATGAAAGTAAGAAGACATGGTAATTCTATTCCTGTTCTGGTCAATGATAGAGGTGAGTAGTGTTTATTCTTGCAGGAGATCTCTAGGGAGGCTTTACAATATTTTCTGTCCATCTTTAGCGAGGATAATCAGGGGGATTCAGACGAGGAGAATTAGGTTCTCGCTTGTATTTCTTCTATAGTTACTAGGGAGATGAATGAGCAGCTTATGGGTCCTATTCTACTAGAAGAACTTGAGAAGATTGTTTTCCTCATGAGGAAAGGAAAAGCCCCTGGTCCGGATGGGTTCCCAATTGAGTTCTTTTAAGACTTCTGGGATATTATCAAATTGGACTTGTTGGAGGTGGTCCAAGAGTCTCAAAGGAACAAGCAGATGCTTCATGCTTTGAATGCAACTTTCATTGCACTAATCCCCAAGTGTGATGGGGCTAACTGATTAGGCCAGTTCCGTCCTATCTCTCTCTGTAATGTGATCTATAAGATCATTTCTAAGGTGATAGCGGAGAGGTTGAAGAACTAGCTTAGGGATGTCATCTCTGAGGAGCAGAGTGGGTTTGTGGAGGGTTGCCAAATTTTGGATGGGGTGGTCATTGCTACTGAGACCATTCACTCTATGGCGGCTTCCAAGGAAAAAGCTATGTTTTATTAAGTTGGATATGGCTAAGGCCTATGATAGAGTTCGTTGGTCCTTTCTCTAAAATATCCTTAGGGCCTTTGGCTTTGCTGATGAATGGATTCAATGGGTTATGAGTTGTGTTACGTCTACCTCTTTCTCGGTACTAATCAACAGAGATCATACAGAGTTGTTTAGTGCTTCTAGGGGTCTTCGCTAGGGGGACCCCTTCTCCCCATACTTATTCATTCTTTTAGCTGAGGGTCTGGGGAGGTTGATTAAGCATAATGTGGGTTTGGGGATTATTCAAGGTTGTAATTGGGGAATTGACTTGCATCCTCAATCCCATTTGCAGTTTGTTGATGACATGACCTTGATGGGACTAGCCTGGATTAGAGAAGCCTCAAATCTGCACAAAGTTTTGGATGTTTATCTTGTGGCTTTGGGTCAGTTGATCAATGAGGATAAATTTTCCATTATCTTTTTCAACACTCCAGGAAATATCCAGAGGAGGATTGCTCATATCCTAAGATTCCAGGTCGGTTCTCTCCCCTTGACTTATCTGGGTATTCCTATCTCTACTGGTAACCCTCCCATGGATTCATGACAAGGTATATTGGATAAATTTCGCATGAATGTTGAGCATTGGACTCATAGATGGTTATCTTTTGCTGGGAGGGTTCAACTGATCCAGTCGGTGGTTTAGGCTCTTCCGATTTATCGGTGTATGCTCCAAGTGGCCCCTAAGTGGTTCCTGAAGGGTTTGGATTCTCTAGCAAGGCAATTCTTATGGGAAGATAGTCTGTCCACCTACAAATGGTGCCTTGTCAATTGGGACGGTGTGTAGCCTGAAACAGTCGGGTGGGCTTGGCTTAAGGCAGTCTGTTTTATTTGGGGAGGCTTTGGCGGCTAAATTGTATTAGAGATGGTGTGTTGAATAGGACCGAGGTTGGGCTAGAATATTGACCCACAAATACATGCAGAGGATACCGAAGGAGGAAATCCCAAGTTATCCTCTTGAGGGAAAAGGTTCTTCAATTTGGAGTACTCTCAAGAAAGGGGCCTCTCTTATAAAGGCAGGATTTTTCTGGATATGCAAGAGGGGGGAAGAGGTGCTTTTCTGGTTCGACTCGTGGGATGGGTATCCCCCCATCATTGATCAGTTTCCCAATCTTGGGACTCTTTTCTAGAGGTTCCTGGAGGCAAGATGGTCTAGGGTGAGAGACTTTAAGGCTATTTATAGGTGTGGGCGTTTGGGGTTGGAGCGGTGGAAGACTCCTAATGAATGGCCGATTGCTGATATGGATAAAGAGTGTGTTGAACTGTATAGCATCTTGGCAAGTAGACATTGTAGCTCCCTTAAGGGTAGGGATAGACTTGCTTGGTCCTCGAATCCTAAGGGCGTTTTCACTGTTGCTAGGGGTTACCAGGAGCTGTTGTCCTGGAGATTGGAGGGGAGGGAGGTGCCTTGGTGGAAACAGGTGTGGAATAATTTTTCTTGGCCGAAGTGTAACTGTTTCACTTGGACTTTGGCTTTGAATAGATGTCTTACTTGGGACAACATTCGTAAGAGGGGATTCCTTGGGCCTTCCATATGTGTCTTGTGTGGTAATGGGGAAGAGGATTCCTCGCACCTTTTCTTCAGATGTCCTTTCTCGTTGCTAATTTGGCATTACTGGTGGGGGGTGTGGAAGCATCCTTGTGTTCATGCAGATTCTTTGGTGGAGTTTTGGAGTAGTTTGGGCAGGCCTCCCATCCTGTCCTCTTTTCTCCAGACTATCTAGAATGTTGGGCCTATTTTCATCCTTTGACAGATCTAGCTGGAGAGGAATATGAGGATCTTTAGGGAGGTCAGATTGTTAGTTCAACAAGTGTGGAATATAATCATTGGTATGATTCGGGATACAGTGGAAGCTAAATGTGTGGTGAATTTTCCTTTGGATAGAGGAGAGACTAATATTGTGAATAGGTTGGGTCTGCAGGAGATGTCACCTGCCTTGGCATGTGTCAGGAGAAATAGACATGCTATGAAGAAAGTTCAAAGGATGGGAAGGTGGACACCCTCTCAGGATGAGTTCATCAAGATTAACACTGATGGTTCCTCTAGGGGTAATCCGAGTCCTGCTGGGATTGGCGGTGTTGGTAAGGATAGTAGGGGAGAGGTAGTCTTCTTCTTCTTGGTTCATAAAGGGTGACAGTCTAATAATTTTATGGAGGGATTAGCAATTTTCTATTCCTTGGAGTGCGCCTTGGAGATGGGGTGGCAACAGGTTATCTGCGAATCGGATTCGCAAATTATTGTTAATTTACTGATTGAGCAGAAAGTGAGTGGGGTGCATTGGCAGTTGGCAGGGATCGTTCACCAAATTCTTGATATTTGCTCTATGATGGAGAAGGTGTCTTTCATCCACATTCCTCGTGAATGGAATAGAGCAGCTGATTGTTTGGCTAAGTGGGCTTTAGAGCATGATGATGACTGGAAAGTTGAAGGGTGGGAGCAACTTTCCTCGGATTACTGTCTGGACCTGCATAAGATATTTGCTGAGGATATGGATAGTTATGAAGCCGACTGATTTTGGGCTGGGTTTGTGGTCCCCCCTGGGGCTTTGAGACTCTGGTTCTCTCTTGGGTTGGGCGGGTGTTCCCCTCTTGGGGCTTTGAGACTTTGGTTCTTTGTTGTAATTCTTGATTAAGTTCTTCAATAAAGTTTTTACCCCTTTATTAAAAAAGAAACACCATATAGACAAACCAAAAAAAACAAAACCACCAAAACCCTAAAATACCAACTAAACACATAAGGGTGGGGAGGGGCAAATTACATCACCCACTCCTTGCCCCACCATCACAATCAAGAAATAATCACATAAATAGTTAAAAGTATACCTCATTACATACGTAAGAATTTCTTGAGTTTAAATATAACATTCTCTCAAATCCATTAAATTATTTTCTTTTTATTATAATCAACCTAAATTATTAAAATATTTTATATACAAATATTTATATAATTGATATTTAAATTTTGCATAATTGTATTTGCAAAAACATTTATAAAACATTCTTGAAAACATTTATTTTTTGACATCATCTTCATTCCTAAATGGCTCATAGATTTTATGTTTTTGACATTCTTGTAAACATATATTTAAACTAATTCCTCACTCATTCTTCTATTTAATACCCCATTTTATGGGGTTCCTCCCATAGTGTGTTGGTTAAGTGGCAATGTTGTTGTTGTGACCATGAAGGTATCGTTCCACAACTTTGTGTCATCATTTGATTATATAAAAAATTTACCCAACACTTAAAAAAAACTCCATTTTATACATAATCTCTTTCTCTATCCAACTCTTTCATTATCACTTGAAACCTACTTTCATTACGTAAATTTAAATATTAAGTTAATTTATATATGTGTGTGTGTTTTATTATTGTGATATTAAATGCATTTAGATTTTATCTTTGATATTCATAATATAATAATAAACTTAATCTTAAATCTTGTTAATAATTATTTTTTCTTCTTAAGATTATATTATTTTAATTATATTTACATAATATTAATTATAACTCTTCATTTTAAATAATATTAAGTTGAGTCTGGGGTTGACCCCACAGTGCAAGGGTAAGTTGCAACCCACTTTTGAGAGTTTGATAGGTGTGGCATAACAGATAATATGAAAAAGGGGCTCCTCTGAAATTTAATTTTTAAATATAATAATATTATTAAATTTATTATTTTAATTAAAAATAATTATGATAATTTTTTTAACTTATTTTATTTTAATTTTTTAATAAAATTTTAATTCACTATAATTCTAATAATATAGTAGAAATTTTAAAATTAAATCTAAATTATAATATAAAATAGGAAAAAAACCACGGGAATCAAGGTGGAAATCACAAAATTTTAATCACTATTTAAAAAAAACAAACTTCTATTAATGGTTTTTGTACGACCTTTACTTGTTTTCTATCTCATAACAAATATCTATTTTCCCGCACATTATGTTCAGGGATGAGAAAGTATTATACACATTATATTTTTTCAGGTATGAAACAATTTTGCAAAGCGCGAGACAACTTTTCGGAAAAAAGTAGTGTGACAAATCCACTTATAACAAAAGCCTATCGGCTAATTATATCTAATCATCCATTTCTATTAGATAATTTGATTATCCCTTATCATATCCACTCCCTCCCAAAGATAAATATCATATTTTTAAATTATTATAATGAAGAAGATAAAAATACCAAACGAGATTATGGAATAAAAATTAATTTAAAAGATAATATGGAGGATTCACAATCTTCGTTGCTCCTTAATAATTTAAAATATCTTGCCATCAATATCAAAATAAAAAAGTAAATGGAATATTTTGCTTGAGTTGCACTCAAATGACATCCGATGAAGCTTCTCAAAGACGTGGATCCCAAGGAAGCCCCAAGCCTAAGTTAGACACATATATATATATATTATACTCTTAAAAATAAAAAATTAAAAACAATAGACAAAGGTGAGCTGTAAAGGCCATAACGTGGGTTTAACATGGGTTTATCCATTTCAATAATTGTAACAACAGATACAAAAACAAATACCAGATTCAATGTATCTCAAGTTGAGGCTAAATGTTCCCAATTGGAATCTCCAATCCTAATTGTGATTCCCCTTTCACATAAAGTCTATGTCAAACTTGGTTGATATTTTAATATATCAAAGCTCTTACGTCTCTTCTACCACCACAATTAAATACCCTCCAATTGGAATTTTTATTAATTTTTTTATAGGGAATCTTCAATTTGGTTTATGATTTTTTCAATCAAGTTTACTGATCCATAGTTCATATTTGACCGAGAATTGATCTTTTGTGAATATGAATGTTTTCATTTCATTTATCACATTTTATCACATTTAATATTTAATATTGACAAACATAAAATTTTACGTTTATTATTTTAAATATTTCAATTTAGTTCAAATATTTATTTATAAAAAAAATTAAAATTATATTATTTAATTTATTAGATATTCAATTGTGTAGGTCTTTTTTGTTGCATCAACATTTGGAGTCACATTCCATGATTCATCATGGGATAGAGAGTTGTAGGAGAAAAATGGTTTCCATTTCACCTTCTTTGGCCTTTTTAACTTGTCAGGGTCTAGGATTTTAACAATTTTCCCCTACAACTCTCTCGTCCTTGAATCACTAAAATTCATCATAGATTGAGAGCCGCTATTCATCATAAGATGAGATAGCTATAGGAAAACAATGGTTTCTTTTCACCTTCTTTGACCTTTTTAACTTGTATTCTACATTGTTTTGCTGGCTATCACAATAGACTGTGGAGATCTAATATCTAGAATTATTAGATATTACAAAACCTCATGTCATGTAAACCAAATATCCATATTAAAATTATTCTACACTGTCTTGTTGGCTTCTCGATTTAACTGTGTTATCACATGACAACTAAGATTTTCTAGAAAGATTTCTAACCCCATAACCTATTTGGTAGTCATTGTTTGTTTGTCGAGTTACAAGTTAGGAGTCATCCAAAACATGAAGCATTACGTGATTACATGAAAACTAAGATCTTCTAGAAAGATTTCCTAACTCCTTAATTAAATTTAACATGTGAACATGTGTGATCATTTTTTTAATCAATGTTTCGGATCATGCCCCATGATCCATCATTAGGATGAGAGCTTGAAAAAAGAAATGGACCATTGAGCATGATCCACACAGGCAAATCCAAAAACCAACAAGACAATTTATCACATTTTATCACATTTAATATTTAATATTGACAAACATGAAATTTTACATTTATTATTTTAAATATTCCAATTCAATTCAAATATTTATTTATAAAAAAAATTAAAATTATATTTTTTAATTTATTAGATATTCAATTGTGCAGGGCTTTTTTGTTGCATCAACATTTGGAATCACACTCCATGATTCATCATAGGATAGAGAGCTGTAGGAGAAAAATGGTTTCCATTTCACCTTCTTTGGCCTTTTTAACTTGTCAGGGTTTGAGATTTTAACAATTTCCCCCTACAGGTCTCTCATCCTTGAATCACTAAAATTCATCATAGATTGAGAGCCGCTATTCATCATAAGATGAGATAGCTATAGGAGAACAATGGTTTCCGTTTCACCTTCTTTGGCCTTTTTAACTTGTATTCTACATTGTTTTGCTGGCTATCACAATAGATTGTGGAGATCTAATATCTAGAATTATTAGATATTACAAAACGCCATGTCATGTAAACCAAATATCCACATGTAAACCAAACATCCATATTAAAATTATTCTACACTGTCTTGTTGGCTTCTGGATTTAACTGTGTGATCACATGACAACTAAGATCTTCTAGAAAGATTTCTAACTCCCTAAGTAAATTCAACATGTGAACATGTGTGAAAAGAACCTATCTATTAGTCATTGTTTGTTTGCCGAGTTACAAGTTAGGAGTCATCCAAAACATGAAGCACTACGTGATTACATGAAAACTAAGATCTTCTAGAAAGATTCCTAACTCCTTAAGTAAATTTAACATGTGAACATGTGTGATCAATTTTTTCATCAATATTTCGGATCATGCTCCATGATCCATCATTAGGATGAGAGCTTGAAAAAAGAAATGGACCATTGAGCACGATCCATCCACACAGACAAATCCAAAAGCAAGCAAGTCAATTTATCATAGAATGTAGAAATTTCATGAAATTAATTATTCTACACAATTAAAATCTTCATTCCAAAATTAAAAAAAATCAATACACAATTAATTCCAACAATTTTACTCCACAAAACTTGATTGTGATAAACAATTTATTAAAAAACTAAAAACAAACAATTTAAAAAAAAACTAAAAAACAAAAATTAACGTGGAAAAAAATACGACAAAAAATTTATCGCCTTAAATAATAAAATAAAATAACAGAGACCAAAATTAATCGCTGATGACGTGGCGACCAATTGTTCATTCAAACTGAGACTGACAGATATTTGGCCATTCCAAAGTCATAGGGTCCGCTAACCTTTTGCCGAGCGGACGTCAAATTCTATTTCATTCGGCTTCAATAATGCCGGCTTCGGATTTTGTGTGTATGTTATATACTCTGGATGCATATAATGTTGTATACTGCAATTACAAATTGGCATTTTTAGCTGGACTTGTCGGCCGACGGGATCAAATGTTTCTGAAGAATTGCAGAGCTTCTGATACGGATTCCAGGTGTGATTTGCATTGAGAAATTTTACTCCAATGTTTTTTTCTGTCGGCTGATAAAAGTTTAGCTTCGTAGTCATAATTAGAATTCCCCTCCGTTTGGATTATCTTTCTGTATACATTTAGGCAGGGAACTATAAATTGTCAAAAGCCTGAAAATTTGTATGGTTTTTTATCGAATCAGTCGAAAGTAAAAACTCTGGGTCGGATAACAGCAGTTTCGGTATATCTAGAAGACCATAAGAAGCAAAATTAGGGTTTTTGAGTCCTTAACAATAATTGTTACAAAAATTGGCTTTGGTTGAGCTGATTTTAGTACTTTTCTTAAATTGGAGGTGTTTAGGTTGAATTACAAAAGAAATTCTGACTGATCCTTGAATTGATATTGAATTTTGGATTGGTGTCATAATTGGATACTCTTTTCCCATGCCGTAATTGGGTTTTTGGGGAAATTTGTTTGACTAGATAAGTAGAGGTTTCCTCACTAGGTTTCAGACGATTTTATTCAACACAGATTAGTTCGGTTCAGTCAATCACAGAGAGAATATGAATTGTGGACTGCATTGTTGAATTTGATTATGTGAATGTGGGCTTGTAGTCAAATCTGTTGCTTTTAGCGTCACCTGACTCGGGATATAATCGGGGTAAAATCAGCGGTTGGTGATATATAGAAATGGCAGGATTGGTGGTTGCTTGGCACTTGCCTGTCCTCCGTGTAAGGGAAAATTATGGCCCGAAGGGGATGATTTGTACTAACAACTATAGTAGTTTTGGCGGGCCAAAATTAGAAAATGTGCCAGGACATAGAAAAAGTTTAAGTTTAGCTGTAGCAGGATTGGCTTGTGAAGAAAGGAGACATGGTGCGGTCAATATGTCTCCTTCTATTGCTCCCGTGATTGATAGATGGCTCTGGATTCCTGGGGTAAGAAGTTGTCAATTGAAGCCCTTTCAACAGTCTAGGGCAATTGGTGTTTATGCACTGTCAATGGAAAAGACAACACAAGCCTTTCTACCAAATGACAGAAAGGCAAAGTCTGGAAGAGGGTATTATGTAAGATGCAGTGGTTTGAGCACAATACCCAGACCTCCACCCAATAGAGCAGATGATCCTTCGTTGGCCAATCCTTTACAACGGATGCAGCGTATGGGTTGTGGTTGGTTTTCGGTGATCATGGAGTGGGAGGGGGTGATAGTTGAAGATGATTCTGACTTGGAAAACAAGTCATGGTTAGCTCTTGCAGAGGAGGAAGGTCAAAGACCTCCACAGGCTTACATCTTAAAGAGGGTGGAAGGGATGAAAAGTGAACATGCTATATCTGAGGTGCTCTGCTGGTCAAGGGATCCCGTGCAAGTGAGAAAATTGGCTGCCAGGAGAGAGGAATTATATCAGAAAATGCAGGGTGGTGTTCAAAGGCTTCGACCTGGCTCTTATGATCTTGTGGTGACATTGAAGGATTATAATACACCAATTGCGATTGCCTCCACAAGGCCAAGAGAGTATTTGGAAGCAGCAATTGAATCTGTTGGCATGCAGGGGTTCTTCAATGTTGTTGTGGCAGCAGAAGATGTGTGTAGGGGTAAACCGGATCCAGAGATGTTCATGTATGCAGCACAACTACTAAAATTCATATCAGAGCGGTGCATTGTTTTTGGGAACTCAAATACAAGCGTGGAAGCAGCCCATGATATTTGTATGAAGTGTGTTGCTGTTGCAGGGAAACATCCTGTGTATGAACTTGGAGCAGCAGATTTGGTGGTGAGAAGATTGGATGAGCTATCAATTGTTGACCTCAAGAACTTGGCTGATATTGATTCCCCTGAGTTCCAACCGCCAGAACCAGAGCCAGAGCCAGAGCTGGAACCTGAAGTGCCACTGAATGCCAGACGTCGTTCTGTTGCTACTGAAGACAGTTGGTAGGCTTTTCATAGCTTTATTGCAATCTTCTATAGCCTGATAAGTCTCACATTATTGTTTTAAGGGTCATTCTTTTTAACTTCTTTTGACCCTGATAGTGTAAAATGGTAGGGATAGGTATGCACAATTTCTTTGTGCTTGGGTGGCTCTGTCATTTGTAAATAGAGGAAGGAAATTATCTCTTTCCGGCTTCCTTCTATTACTGTCTGTAATATACTGTTATCAAAGGATTCTAATCCAACTGTTTATAGTACCAGCTTAGTGTCTTAATTGTTTTCTATGGGGATGATGGTACATTTCACAGTCACAGTGAGATTCATATGTAAAGAAACAAGCTTTGTATCTTCCGAGCAGCATTTGAGAGTGCCATAGAAGGTTGCGACATGCGCTGCCTCTTTACAACATTGTAGGTAAGTATCAAAACCCGATTGTTCAGAACTTCAAACATTCTCTTTAAAATTTCTTTAAATGACAAATGTAATTTCAAAGTGGGGACTAACTCTAGCCTCATGAACATTCTTATTCAGTAAGAGCAAATGATTTTCAATCAAGGAAGAATATAGCACTATAGTTTTATTCTAGTGGCTGAAATGCATCTAGCCAAAATTGATAGTTTCAGATGTTTTCTCTTTAATTTTATATGCAAAGTGTCTACATGTTCAAGGTGGAGTGGGATTTTCTGTTGGGGGACTATGTTGCCAAAAGCAAAAATATTTCGAAGACCATAATGTATTCTGATATAGACTATATTCTCTATTGCCACCAATTAAAGTTTGTAACATGGCCTCAAATCTATCTGACTTGCCCTTTTTATATATTCCCGCACACGCTGCTATATACAATCTTATTAATTACCTCGTTTGGGATGCAATCCCAGATGGCATTGAATTTATCTCAGGCTACTGACTGGGACATCAACATTTTGTTGATAAAATTTTTGCCAGAGAAGTTTTTTCATCGAAACAATCCACTAGTGTTGATATTGGGAAGAAGATCTTGGATATCCATATTACAACCTTGAGAGTTGTAAATAGGAAATGATCTCGGTTACTTGAGAACAGGCTTAGAATTTGACAATAGCATTATGATGACTGTTAACTTCCATTCGAACAAATTGCTTTGTAGTACCCATTGATATGGTAAATCCTGATGACCACATTATTTGCCCATATTGGCTGTTAATACATCCTGATTTTTTTACCCCTGAATCATCAATAATGAGTAAGCATCTGGAACTTAAAACTTGTTAATTAAAATTTAGACCTTATTCTTAATTCTGGTGATCATATTATTTGCCCATATTAGCTGTTACATTTAGTTTTTTATATTGGTGGCTTGCCGGGGTTAATTAAGCCTAGAATCATGAATAGTGAGTAAACATTTAGAAGTTGACGTTGTTACTCAAATTTAGATCAATAAAATAATTGTCAAATTAATTGTACGAGATATGAGGACGAGGTTTTCCCTAAATTCGTGGTGCAAAATTTTTCAGAACTATCTTGTCTTAAAACAGTTCTGTGTTGTAGAAGTTTGAAGACAATAAAGTCAATAAATTTTCAATCTGCTGTACTCTGGGGGTTTATGTAGCGCGTTTTTTTTCCCTTCCGAATGCCAAATTGAAATGAGGTATGGGTACAGGTAAAAGTGTGCAGTATGCTAATGTGACAATTTTATTGGGGTCTGCGTATGTTTGGATATGTCCATACGAAAAACATATAAAAATCATATACATGTATGTATTTATATACATACAGCTTAAAATCAATAATTAATTTTATAACACTACATATTATGCAAATGCTAAACGAAACTATCATAAATTATACAAATTTGAAATATTATATATTAGTTCGACATTAATTTGTCAAAACTTGAATGTAATTGGTTAAAGCATTGAGTTCTCAATCTGAAGATCCAAGTTCAAATTTCAACGGATTATCTAATATAGAATTCTACATCTAGTATGAAATTATAAGTTGTGACACTTGATCTTGCATAAGTAGTTTGCATTGTGGTTGTTCGAAAAGAACTGATATTAGTCTCATGGCTGTGCTTACAACAGCTTGTATTGGTCTCATATTGATGCTTGTATGAGAAGAATATTTGTAAACAATTAAACACTAACAAAAGACTTGAGTATAATGATAAGTATTCTGAATTCATTATTCATTGGTTCAATAGTGAAATAGTATAATTAGTGATCAGTTCAATAGTGAAATAGTATAATTAGTGATCAGTTCAATAGTGAACATCATGAAGATTAACATTAGCACCATCATGTTGATTCTGATAGATTAGAAGAAATGCATGATTCAATATTGAAATAATACAACTAGTAATGGGAGTCATATGGATCATCACAACTTGCAATCCCACTTGGATAAGTATCTATGCAACAAGGATTCAAAAAAGGTATTGTTGACAACAATCTGTATATTAAAATTGAAGATGATCATTATTTTATTGTTGTTGTCTATTTTGATGACATCATTTTTGGTGGCAGTAGTGATAAAATATGTAAAAAATTTGTTGAAAAAATGAAAAAAGAATTTGAGATGTCTATGCTTGTGATTTGAAAATTTCCTTGGTTTATAGATTTCTCAGTTTGACAAAGGCAAAATTTTGAAAAGGGGTTTGGGTTTGTTAGTACAAAAACATATATATATATATATATATATATATATATATATATATATATATATATATATATATATATATATATATATATATATATTTGTGCAGCTTGTAAGCATGAATTAAGATATTAGCATGTCACATAGCATCATATAAACAACATAACAAACATAAACTTGTAATCATAGCGTTATGATCATACCATATAGCATCATATACATCAAGTTTAATATCAAAATGACAAAATATTCAAGTAACATTGTTTCAACTTTCAACAATGTAAAGTTTAATCATCAAATGGATCAGCTAATTCATCCTCCTCCTCCTCCTCATCCTCCTCATCATTGACATTGACATTAGATGAGCCAATGCCACTTGCACTTGCATTATAAGTTTGCTCGCCCTCCAAGTCATCAAGTGTCAATGCAAGACGCTTAGAAGTGGGAGCATCCAAATCAGTATGCTCTGGCTCTATATCCCACATCTTCGTTTCCTTGTGTGTAGTCACGTTGTTTGTGTGAAAGAAGACGTAGGTTGGAATGCACATATACTAAATTCTCTGCTCTTTTTGATAGCAACCTATTGCACTTTACTGAGTGGATGAAGAGTATGTGCTCCAATTTCTTTTCGAAGCAGATGAACTAGCAACCTATGAAGACAAAGTAAACAATTAAAGTTATACATTAATAAAATTAAAATTAAAAATTACTAGCAACCTATGAAGACAAAGTAAACTATAAATAAACTTGTGATAATTTTAATTAATTAAACTTGTGATAAAATTTTTATAGCGAGGGGTTGTAGGTGTTGGAAGCATGCACCATGGAAGTACCACCAGCTATGAGCATCCTTCTTGGATCTATGACGAAGTGCTTCAACACTTAGACCATTCCCATTTGCGAATTCTATGAACTCATTTGCAACAATATCTCGCAAATCATCATCAGGATATAGTCTAAGAAATGTTGCCTTGTACCCATCACATACTTCTAGATCTCTCCATGGTGGAATCCTTCCTCGTTTATCTGGAAATTGATTGCTATAGTACTTTGGTGTCAATGCATAGCCAAGAAGATGCAAATGAGTGGTCATCTTATTCCACCTTTCTACAATAATTGCTTTCACTTCTTTGAAGAATTGCTCCTCGGGGTCCTTCTCTTTTGCATTTATAGTGAACTTTATTTTTTCAAGTATTGAGTCAATGCCATCATAAATCTCACCAATGCAAGACCTATCCATGTTGGTATAGCGAATCATACTCATAATGGGCTCAGTGATACTTAAGAGATATGTAACAAGGTCTCACCATTACTCATTCAATATTCTCTCCCTATTTTTTTCCGCCCTCTCATTGCTACCCTGCTTCCATACAGTCCAATTTTTGTCGATCACCATATTGCATAGTGCCACTCTAACCTTCACAAGTCATTTTAAGACGATTGTGTTTGATGCAAAATGGGTCTCAACAACCTATAACACAAATTAATGCCAAAATGATTAAAAAATAAAGCCAAACTTTAAAGAAGAATACACAATATAACTGACACAATGATATTATGAACATTGAAATTAAAAAAATTAGAAAATGTAAAATTAAATTACTATTTCACTTACCTTCAATAGCTCCAAATTCGAAAAGGATCTAAAAATCCCTTGAGACATGTGGTGGTTTGTGATGAACATCTGGATGTCCTCAGCCTCTGCATATACATCTCTGATCCATTTTATTTTATTCCCAATCCTTTGTAGCATAAGATTGAGTAAATGGACTGCACAAGGTGTCCAAAATATGTTATCACAGCGTTCCTTAACCAACAAACCAACAACTCTACAATTTCTTGTATTGTTTGTTATGACTTGGACAACATTGCGGGGTCCCACTAACTCAATGGCGGAGATGAGAATTTCTGCAATAAATTGGCCATCTTTTACTTGGCCATCACTATCCACAGCTTTCAAAAACATTGGCCCTTTATGGGACACCGCTATGACATTGATCAAGGGACGATTTTTAGCATCTTTCCACCCATCTTAAACAATTGTTACACCTGTCTCTGCCCATGAGTCCGTTATGGGTTTCAATGCATCTTCAACCCTCTTCACCTCTTTGTCCAATAATGTTCCACGTACCTTCTCATAACTTGGGCCCTTATACCCTCTTGGAGCTTCATTAACACTTTTTATCATTTGCTCCCAATATGGGGAGCGAACTATATTGAAAGCCAACCCATTTGCACAAATGCACCTTTTTATATCTTGGTCAACAATGTCTCTACTCTCATTTTGAAATGCGGTTTCTAAAGGTCCCTTTGTTCTTTTGCATGTCAAGGGTGGTTCATTTTCAGGTTCATTTGTGGAAAAAAAGGGGTGGTCTTGTACTACAACATCGAGATGAGATGGGGCTTGCATTCCCCTTGTTTTCTTTGCAGAGGTTTGAGTCAATCTACGGGTTTCTCTCTTTTCTACCTCCTCATGCTCTTTAAGATATTTCATCAATATCTCATCTGGTATAGGGTTACCATCTTTTCCAGGGCATTTTTTCATGCCTCTTCCTTTTATTCCACACAAATGGCCTACTACACGATAATATGAACTATTACGTTCAATACCACATCCTTGGCATCTCCAATGGAATCCCCCACCTCCTGGAAGTGGGTTTAAAATGTCAACAAGCTTCCATAAGGGAGAATTCAGATCATTTCTTTGTTTTGTAATTGTTTGTTCATTGCCAACGGAGGAAGAGGTAGATGCCATTCTAGTTCCTATGGAAAGAAATAACATAAACATATTCAAAAACAAAAACAAAATAATGAAAAACAATTAATGTTTCATGTTTGAAAATTTGGGAAACAAAAATAGTTGGAAAAAAATGTTAAAAAATCTACCTCTTGTAGGCAATGGGAGCTTGCAAATGTATGGAAATGATGCTGCAGCACTTGTTGAAGCTTCAAAAATCAGTCTTCAACTCCTCCTATTTGATCTTGGAAGTCAAATTTTGTTCACCCTTTCTTCAACCTGCTCTCATAAAACTTTTGTTTGCAACACAAATGAGGTGAAATGAGTGAATATAATGTTATAGAAGTCACTTTTAGGGTATAAGTTTCACTTTTTACATGGCGGATTTAAAAAAAAAACAAATTTTGCATAAAAAAGTGTGTTTGGGCCGCCTAGCCGTCTGGGTTCAACTTGGTTTGATCTTGGTCCATCTAGGTTCAAACCAGGTCGAACACCCTCTGGGAAATTCGAACCTTGGTCAAACCAAGGCTGGACTGGACCCGAACCCGAACCAGGGGTTGTCTAGGGGCAAACCCGGTAAACTAGGTATATTCATATCATAAGCCAAGTATGTCAAGGAAATGTTGAAGAAATTCAACTAGATGTAAATTAAACAAGGATGATGCATCATCTGAAGCAAATCAAATTTTGCAAAAATCAATGATCAGAAGCTGCTTGTATGTGATTGCATCTAGACTTGACATCATGGAAGTTGTTTGTATGGTTGCAAGATTTCAAGTAGCACCAAAGGAGAAATATGTGAAGGCAATAAATATGACTTCCAAATATTTGAAAAGTACTATTGACTATAGTCTATGGTATCTTAGAAGAAAAAAATTCCATTTGACAACATATAAAGATACAAACTGGGTTGGAAGAGTTGATGATAGGAAAAATACTAGTAGTGGTGCATTCTTTCTTGGAAATAGCTTTGTCATGACTAAGCAAGAAGGAAGACTTTGTGTTTTTATCTACTGCATAAGTGAAATGCATAAGTGGAATATATTGCAATAGTTTCATGTTTTTGATTAAGTAAAAATAGGTTTTGGAGGGACCCGAAACTTTGTACAAAACAGGTTTTAAAAGGGAACCTGCAACCCACAACATGAGATATTCAATTAGGTTCACAGAATGGAACATGACCATGACAAAACAGAACAACACAAAGAAAGGGTAGAGACCCCAAAAAGAAAAGCTGTCTGGAAAGTAAAACCAAACCATGAGCCAATTGCAGGCAGATCATAACAAACAAAGAGCAACAAAGAGAAAAAGGCAACGAAAGTTCCAGCTACCCATAGGGGTAAAGACAACCCCCCTAACTTAGGATTTCCCTTTAGAACCCATCTTGTGGGATCAAAGGGTCATGTCAAAAGAAGGCGACGACCGCTTAGAATGTTTGCCTTTAACCTTAATCGAACCGTCTTCAACTTTAGCAGCCTCATCTTGCCACTCCAATGAATCTAATGTTGGAAACCCAACAACCATGGAGTGACTCGCATACGACGCAACTCCAGCAAGACCAACATGATAGGGGCTAGAAACAACCTTGGTAACAAAACCAAGCAAAGAGATCGCTCCAACAACCTCCCCAGAGACAGGAACAATCTCAACAAACCTGTCAAATCCAAAATCAGAGACAACAGGGGAACAAACAACAACAGTGCTAGAGGTATTCACCAACGCCATTGAAGGAACAACATGAAGGGTAGTAGGAAGCTAACCAGCCTCAACAACCACACCAACAAGAGACAAATCTGCCTGAGAGGGTGTCACACACTGAGGTACAATAGTCGTAGCAACCCCACCATCAGAAATCAAAGCCGATTGAGAAGCAGTGGTAGTTTTTGCACTTAAGTGATTTGAATAAAGTTGACCTTGAATGACATGAAAATTGAATATGAGCCTATTTCCATTCTTTGTGATAATACAAATGCAATCAATATTTTAAAGAATCTAGTAATGTATTCAAGAACAAAGCATATATCTTTCAAGTGTCATAGTAATGTATTCAAGAACAAAGCATGAAAAAGTTAGTAGTTTTGGAATGTCTACTAAGTTTATTGAAGCATGAAAAAGGTTACACTATTTTTATGATGTTTGTTGCTTGAAGGTGGTATTTGCCATGATGTATGTCTTTGTTTTTACTTTTGCGTTCTACTACAATTGGTTGTTAAGACTTACAGTTTGGTGCATAAATGAAGCTAGTTAGGGAGTATGTCAAACCCATGTTTCAAAAGACTGGAGTTACCAAAGAGATATCTAGAGGTGTTAGATTGAAGATTTTGTTTTATTGAAGGACTATGCAAATGTTTGGATATTTGTGCCAGCTAGAGGAAGCATGTGAGGTAATTTAAGATCAGTAGAGTTTATGATGTGGAATGCATAATAATTCTTCTCTCCTATATTACTGCATATGATAAATTATCTTGGAATGTTGTGATGATGTTATTAGTTCTAAGTTGACTTTGAAATGATAAAAAACATGATGAGATTGATATGTATAGCCGATCATTTGTGCAAGATAGAAATATACTGTGTGTGTGTGATCCAAAGTCCGCATTGTGATAATATGTGTATATTTGTGTTTCTATGAACATATTGTTTCATTCTTAGTTGCAAAATAAATGTGTTGAATGGTGTATAATGTTGTGAAGTATCTGCTAGTTGATTTAGATCAAAATTGGACGTTTACAAATTAAATTTGTGAATTTTTTTTTGTCACTCACTGTAATCTAAGGTTGATGCCTCTTAATTTGAGTTGGTGCTCAATGGCTGGGTTGAAGCCTAGTCTACGGGGATTGGTGTCTTGTGTAGGGTGGTGCTTGCAAATCAATTTGTAAAGGGGGATTGGTGTCTCATGCGAGCTTGTGTCTGCAAAACACATTGTAAAGGGATTGCTGTATCTTTTGGGTTGAAATTCTTGTGGGTTAGCACCTACAAAATAACTATAAAGTTCAAATTTCTTTTGCTAGGCTGGATTTGGGTAGTAGATCCAAGCAACTATTCTCACTATGATTTTTTCCTTCAAGGTTTCCATGAAAATGTGGTGTTCTCGTGTGGATGTATTCACTTCTTGCACAATCATTTTTGATATTATTATTGATGATTCAATTTAATTTAAGATATTTAAATACTGATGCACACACGCCAGTAAATATTTGTGTGCTCTACAAGTGAGATGTTGCATTTGGAGATTAGCACAGATTGATTGATTGTAGGTTCTCATGGATAATTGGAAACCTGCACAATATTAGATCTCTATTGTGTTTAGAGACATTTTAATCTCTTTAGAAGTTTCAACAAGAAGCTCAAGAAGTCTTCACTTGGATATAACCATGAGTTCATGGATTTGTGGAGGGATTGTTCTCATAGAGATTCATTGTGACCTTGTGTATCTTGGAGGAGCATTCTCATTCCCCACTCTTGGTCTACTAAAAAAATAGTAATATGATAGATATTGTCCACTTTGTTTTTAGATGCATTATGTCTTATGCTTTATTTAGATATAGAATTTGATTAATTTTTGTTAAGGATGTTGGTGTGAATGTGGTTGTATTCCACTCACATACACTTAAGTTTATTTTAGGCAGCTACCATATCACATTATTAGATATTAGTTGCATAGTATTTAATATTATTCATAATGCATTTAATTTTTGTTGTGAGTAGTTAGCTAGATGGTAGTTCATACCTCATCACACCTTCGTTATATATTTGGGGTGTTTGGTCATTGCAATTACGTCATCTCAATCTTATTCACTTTTGGTGAAATAACATCTCTCTGTGTTGCTTCTCTTTGTTTGTGAAGTGCCATGGTTTGTAGATTGTTCTCTTGGCTGCTTCAACTTGGTCTATAGCTTCATTTCCCCCTTTTTCATATTGGCCAATGCTTTTGATTGGAGCGCTGAATCATTTTTCACAAATATTTGTCATTTGCCTAAAGTTTTGTGGTTTTAGGGTTTGGCAGATTTAAGTTGGATTTAAGTTTGGTTTCATGTTTTACTTCCTTCATTGGTTGGCTTGTCTTTACCTTGTCGAGACTCTGACTTTTATGTGTTTGTTTGACCCGTGTTTGGGGCCTCGTGATTTTTATGGCTATTTTTTAATGTGTTTTTTTTATAGTTATTAGTGGTGTGATTCCATTTCTCATGATTGACGTTATCTTGGCCAATACTTTGATCAGTCTCTTTGTCCTTTTCTCAATGCATCCTTGTTTGTTGTGATCAATGGTTTCTCAAATTTTTTACAGGTCGAGTTGTAGAGTGATTAGTTAACTAATTTTTAGATGCTGGCCCTCTTTTTGTGGTTGAGCCTGTGAATTCGCGGTAGGAGGTAGTTAGGAATTTTTGCCACATCGACTGCAAGAGAAGTATTTTTCTTCTTTTTATATATCCACACTCCCTACTAAAGTTGTAAGATGGTGTGGACACTCTAATTGTAGCATGCGGTTTATGGAAATGAAGCTCATGGACTTTGTACAGTCTAGGTGGCGCACAAAGCTGACACCAACCCCTGCCACCTCCTCTCATCCTCGACTCTTGCTCATCATTGTTTGGGGCATTGGCTCTTTTTTTCTCACATGCTGAGGCGAGGTCACATGGGTGACCAAACCCTAGCACTCCGGTGTTAAAGGGGGGTGGACCCTTTTTTTTTTTACACTTTTGGGTTTCATATAGGTAATTGTTTCAATTGGCCATAAATTGGGTGTATGATGATAGTTATTGGCAAATGGGATATTGTTGGAAAGGTAGTCCCATGCACTATCCAGTGGTGTAGGTCATTTTAAATTTTTTTTCTATTGGTGTATTTTGTAGCTTGTCAAAGTTAGTAGTGCGTTTTGGGCTCCCAAGCTCATAACATTTGACTAGTTTCTTTGTTTCTTGTGATTCTTGTGACATTGGAAAGGTCTTCCAAAGCACATTTAGTCTATCTGTCATGCCCCCATGTCTGAGATAAAACCCTAGTCATTGCAATTATAAAACTCTAGTCCCATACACAAAAGTTGAATAGGGGTGATTTAATAAGTGTACAAAGCGAACCCAAAATAAGTGATAAATATTGGCTAAGGTAGGACAACCTGAGTACAAGCAATGATGTCTTTAAGAGGGCTGACACCTCCTTGGCTTGAGCGTCCACTTTGGGCAAGTCAGCAAAGTAATAATATATATTTCTTCCCTAGTGGACCTCATAATGTAAACTACCTTGGTCGACATTGGTTGAAGGGATCCAACCTTTGGCTTAAGGGTTGCTTGGATGGGTATAAATAAGAGATCCTTTTAGTTTCATTAGGGGGAATCGAATTCCAAAAAATAGGCTAGTTATAAGCAGAATTCAAAACTAGACTTAAAGAGCCTGTTTGAGCAAGTCTCATTTCAGACACAATGGGCAGACTTATTTAAGTATAAGGAGTAGTCTTAATAGTAGACCTCATGCAACTAATAAGTAGAATTAATGAGCATACTTCTTTAGTTCATGATCGTTAGATACAAACAAATTACAATAATCGAATAGGAGGAACAATATCAAAGGCGGATAACTTCAGATCGAGCATAGAAAGACAACACACATCTAAACAATTTAGATTGTTTATACCAACATCTAATACTATTTGCTCTTGTTGTATAAACATTGCTTATGCATTATTTGACAATAATTATCTTTGATATATATACTTATATATGATTATATATAATATGCATGTTTGTATTAAATCTGTTTGAAACCCCCATCTTGTATGGAAGGAAGGCAATGTAAGAGGGGGATAATGAGGTTTCCATCTAAGTAGGCCACCCTGGGGATGTCCATGTTGCCTACCACTAGGGCCAAGAAGGCAAAGATCTTCTCTTGGGCTTAGATAGGACAATCAAGAAGCCTCATTATGCTATTCTCTCTGACTCTACAATGATGACTATTGGCTTAGGGGAATGAGACATAGATAGGGAAAGTGGGGACACACACCCCACTAAGTAGGGCACCTCGGTGGATGTCCATATTGCTTTCCCATCAAGGCCAAGAGGGTGAGTGTCCACTCTTGGGCTTAGCGTGGAGATTGCTTCAGACAAACCTATCATGTTTCTTCTTTTAAAACATCAATGTGTTTGAATAATATTATAGATATTATATGAATATTATGTGTTATTGTCTAACCCTAATAATTGGATATAAATGGTTATGGTTGCAGAATTCAAATCGAGGATCGTATTGTTTAAGGAGATCTCTTTCTTGGTAAAGATGTAACACTAACCTAACTTGTTGCAAATGTGATTCTAGGGAAAATTCTAGGGCAAGTTTAGAAGGGGACATTACACTATCCATTTACATTTTCTAGATTTTCATAATGTCCCTTATTATAAATTACCCCAGTTTACCCTAGATTATAATTCTTAGCTATTAAAGGAGGGTTATGAGAGGGAGTACCTTTAATTCTTAATAGCACAACTCTGCAACAAGTTAGGAAATAGTCTACCAATTATAAGATATATGTGATTAATTACAAACATACTAAGTAAAGAATGAACTGATCATGATAAAATGAAGGAAGGCTAACTATGATTCATAAATAAAAGAGAGCTAACTATGATTAATAAGGTAAAGGAAAGCTAGATAAGTATAAATGTTAAGAAACATTGGTCATAAGTAGAACTATCCCAAACAAAGTAAGTTAGGATGGATGACTTAATAGGGTGTCCTCAACAACCGTTCTCCCTTAACCATACTTGATAGGGTGTCCTAATCGTCATTCCCCCTCAACCAAGTCATACTTGGTAGGGTGTCCTTAATGCTGTTCTCCCTGAATTGAGTCACCTTCTCCTACTTATATGAATCATCATCATCATCATGATAGAGAGGATGAAGATTGCCTCAATAGGGCATCCTAAGTCTAACCCTCCTAAGCTCAAAGGTGAACCACCTTCGCCCCCCTTTGGCCTCATGTGGATTGTGCCATACATTTGAGGTGGCGTGCTTAGAGGCGACCCTTAATGCCGTTCCCCCTATATATACGTGTGTGTGTGTATATGTACACACACACACACACACACACACATATATATGTACATATACATGTACATATACATATACATATACATATACATATACACACATGCATACACACACACACATGCATATGCACACACACACATACATACATGTGTGTGTGTATGTATATGTAGGTATGTGTGTGTACTACATACATACATACATACATGTATGTATGTATTATATATACATACAAATATATATACACAGATATATATATATATATATACATACATACATACATACATATATATATATATATATATATATATATTGTGTAGGGGAAAAAGTGACACTAAGCAAACATGCCTTAATCTCACTTTCAACCACACACTTGTGGAATACGAAAGAGCCTAGAGGTATCACACAATTGGCTACTTCTTTTTGTGGAAGAGAGAGCCACGGGCTACCTATTAGGATTTCTATTCCTTTGTTGTAATTGAAAGATAAAATGATGTAAGTTCAATTCCTAACCTCAAAATGCAAGTATGAACTAACGACAAGATTGCAGAATTGAACTTAAACAATGGAAAGCTGTAAATACAAGGATAAGACAAGAATGCAAATGCGTACCCGGAGTTAAAATCTGACTAAAAATGTTCGGGACGAGGGCGCGGGCGCCACTGTCCTGATTCTGCCCCTGAAACTGCTCCGGAAACTGCTGTTTTTGCACTCTGGAAAAGCTGTCAAAAATGCTGAAAATGCTGTCTGTCAGGAGGACCAGGGCGCCCAGCGCCCCTGTCCCAGGGACCAGGGCACCCAGCGCCCCTGTCCTGGCAGGACTAGGGCGCCCCACGCCCCTGTCTTGGTCTTTTGCTCTGCAATTTGGTGTGGAGTGCTGTCTCGGCCTGCTTCTCCTGGATCTGCAACTTGCGGCGTTGTCCGAATTCCGAAACCTGCACTTATATCTGAAAAGGTGTGGTGGGCGGCTATATAGGGTTTTGCCTTAGTCAAACCCCCGCTTTGGTGATTTCCACCTCCACGAATAGCCAAGTTGTATTGTAACAGTAATGTGTGTGCAGACCTTGTGTGTGTGCAAGATCCTAAAATGCAAGTAAGCAAACTAGAGCAACCTAGAAAGTAAACCCTAATTGCTCATAAATGATAATGTAAATGCTCAAAATCAAGATGCAAAGTGATCTAAAGCATGAATAAAGGATATATTGAAGCTTATGCAAAGACATGAAAACAACATGAAATCATACCCAACCCTCAAGGGAGGAGTACAAGTCAATCTTCAGTCGGTAATCTCCTATTGTTCTTCAATGTCTTCCAAGCCCTAAATGGATGAATAAATGAAATTGATAAATGCTTGATAGAAGGATGTTGAATGTTGTTGAAGTCTTCAAAGATCTTCTCTTTCGTTGCATAGAAGGTCCCTGAAAGCCAAAATCCGGATCCTTTCAAATGAAGAAAGAGAGCTCTTATATATGAAACCCTAGGTCTTAATATCGACTTTTGGCCGACCTAGAGATTGAATCTCCCGCCAATTTCTTGGGGTTAAGCTTTATTTTATGATTGGATCGCGCTCCTAAAATTTCGGGAAAAATGTCCGGGACCATGTGCACTCCGGGCGCCATGGTCCTCTCCGGGCGCCATGGTCCCGACAACTTTTCACCAAATTTTCGGGGCCGTCGGATATGATGATTTTAGAGAGAATCCCAAAGTTACAGGTGATTTTGAGATGTTTTGACCCCCGAAATCAAGCCCCCAAGTTCAAAATAGGACCTAATTAGGGTTTTTGATTAAATGATGTATTGGAGAAATAAAATGAAAGGGGCACACTTTAATGAAAGGGCCCAACTTTATGATATGGGAGATGATAAAATAGGACCTTAGACCTAATTAATTTAATTAATTAAGTGCTAAAGGAGAAATGCAATGCAAGATGCAAAATACGCCAAGGCGGGTGCTAAACTAGGTGTGAAATTGTACCACCCTAGTAAGTGCGTACAATTTACGACGCTACATTTAGCCCCCACTTTAGCGGTCATATGAACACTACGTGCATATGCAAGCTAAAGTACAGGAAAGTAAACATTATTTGAAAAAGGATATATCCATAAGTCTGTCGAACGAAGCCCCCAGCGGTATCTGCAGTACACAGTTAGGAACCGTACCCTACAAAACACATGTTAGATCACAAAATCACCTAATGCTTACTAAGGAAGGTGATGAAAATTCGAGGGTGGCTATATGCCCCCCCCTGTTTCGGCTTGTTAATTTTAGTGAGTTGAAACAGGGTATCATGTTTACCACTTCGAATTGTTAAAGAATATTGATGACAAATGCTCACAAGAAGATTTGATATGAGATCAAAAACTAATGGAGAATCATTTGGTAAGAAAGAGGACTAAATCTCAATTCCAACACAACAAAGAGTGTGAGGATTTGAGAGTTCTCTAACACAAGATGAAGGATGTAAATGGAAACAAGATGCAAAGAGAAGAAAAGAAAGGAAAAAAGCATGAATACACACATTGGTGATCGATGAGAAGAATAGTGAGAGAGAAAACATGGACTTCTCGCCCCTAGATCTTGTCTAGGTGATCCATGGGAAAAAGGACATGGAAAACTAGCCCCTAGAGTCTGTCTAGGTGATCCATGTAAGGGAGGAGAGTGAGAAAGTCTAGCCTTATGCCGCTAGTTCCACTCAACCTCGTGCATGTGTGTGTAAGGGAGGTTAGAAGCACCTCATAGGAGTCTATGCCCGAGTATGCTACAACCCGTATATGTATAGTACAAAAGCGTGACATCTCGCTCTAAGAGTCTGTGCTCTAGTTCCGAGAATGACCCATTGCTCAAAAAGTGTAATGTTTATGTCATAAGTAAAGTAGAACAAGGATACCTACCTTCATCACAAAAGAAGATACCCCAAAAATGCAACAATGTCATAGATCCAAGAAAGAGAGTTTTGCACTCTTTAGGCAAGGATAAGATAGTTGAAAAGGGATATCTTGTAATATGTGTAAAGGAGATCCTTAGAGGAGAAGAGATCTTTGTACAAAAGACACCTATCCCCGAGAGGAATTGTTTTAGACAAATATAACATCTTCTAGAATAAGACAAAGAAGAGAATAAGAATGCAATACCTTCTTCTTTTGTGAGGTGAAAGTGATTCTTAATGAAGGATGACGCTCCTTTTAACCCAATTGGGAGAGTGAATTCATTATGGATGTATTTTACCAAGTGCAAAAGAGGTTGTAGTCAAGGACTTACACCTCTTGTAAGAGAGAATCCTTGAACAAACAACAACAAATGCATACAAGGAATAACATCAAGTAATAAAGTTCACACCATCCACGAAATAGGAAAAAGTGGATCCTTAGATAAAAATAAGGAAAGATCATTGCCTCCCAAGGATAAGGTCAATGAGAAGGACTTACTCAATCTTCCAGGGAGAGATTTAGACATGAACAAAATGTACTACATACTCACATGAGTTCATGCAAGCAAGACATTAGTGTATGTAAAATGCTCCTCATAAGAAGTGGGTAGGATAAGAAAGAGAATACACATCTTCTCCCATATCTAGGAAAAGAGGATTCTAAAGAAAAGATGATCAATATTTCCACATTATTACCCCAAAGGGAAATTTTAACCATAAAAAGAAGAGATGTATGAAATCACTCTTGTCCCCATAGGAACAAGAAAATTAGGCTATTATGTTGCTTCAAAAATATGATTGCACTTGAAATTGTACCATCATGAATGACAATGAGCCCCCAGTAAATGAGCTACCAATGTCACATAATGATGAGCAACATAATAGCCATTAATGTTATTTAAAGACATGATAGATTGAATGAGGTATTTGAATATGACATGCTAAATGCTCAACTATAAGTGAGATAAAAAACATGTATAAAATGATAAAAATTGAAGAAGAAAAGTCACAAGAAATCTTATAAGAGGGATGAGTGTAATTTATTAGAGCCTTATCCCTGGAGGAAAGGACTTTATGATGAATAGGAGATAAAGATTCATAAGTGGATTTAGAAATTTGAGGGGATTCATAAAGAGATTTGTTCATTGCCAAGATTTCCTTATGAGGGGAATGAGAGTTGATAGAAGTAGAAGATGATTTAGTTGAAGTGAGATCATCATCACTACTAAATATAGCATTCACATTGAGAGATGGTCTTTTAGATGCTTTGGTACGTTTGCAGGGATTATAGCCGAGTCCAAAGGCATAATTGTGAAAATTATTCTCTAGAGGAACTTTTATCCCTTGTTCATGAGCACCACAACCATTTCCATGATACCCATGCTTAGCAAAAATGCAAAAACCACGACCATAACGATCAGCCATTTCAGGAAGAGAAGGTGGTTTTTCATAAGACAAAGAATCAAACTCTTCATTATTAGAGGTGTGAGGAGAAGAAGTTTGAGAAGCGGCCACAAAATTATTGCTCATAGGTTCAGGTAAGATTGATTGATTTTTAGTTTCTTCCTTCTTTTTAACTTTAAGCTCTCTAGGAGGAACCCTATACTCACCTACGAAGGTGGGAGTGAAATCAAGAGATCCCTAATCGTCTTCTGTGAGAACCTTCTTAGGATCAAAAGCCTCTTCATGTGTAGATTCAAGTTGAGAAGAATCTTCATCCAAAGAATTTTGATTATCAGAGGATGATGATTTGTCCATAGGTAAAGAGTCATCACTAGAAGAGGAAGATTTAGAAGAACTCCCTTTGGAAGTAGATGTTTGCAAACAAGCCTGAAGATTAGTATCACCTATCAAGGTATATGTCTTATTGTTATAAATAAATTTAACTTGTCTATGCAATGTAGAGGGGACAGCTTGCATACTGTGAATCCAAGGTCTCCCTAATAACAAGTTGTATGTTAGATTTCCCGACATAACATGGATAGGAGTAGGCAAAGTAACAGGTCCTACTGTGATGGGTAAGGTGATAATACCTAATGAAGACTTAGCCACATTATCAAAGCCTCGAATGGGACGAGAGTCAGGCTCAATAAGGGATGTATCCACATTCATCTTATGCAATAGATTAATGCTACACACATTAAGGCCAGAGCCATTATCTACCAGTGTTAGTCTTATAGCAGTGTCATTTATGATAACCACAATCATCAAGGGATCATATTGATGTTGAATTTCACTAGTAGGCAACTCATCTTGAGTAAACACAATTTGAGCTTTAGGATTCATCATAGAGTTAACCAAAGACACTATATTACTAGATGTATTAGGTGGAGGAACATTCAAATCTTTCAAGGCATCTTGTAACATTCCATGATGAGTGGAAGAAGTTTGAATCAAATCCCAGAGGGATATCTTAGCAGGGGTAGCTTTAAGTTGTTCTATGAGATCATATTCCTTACCAAGAACTTGTGAAATACGTGGAGCTTGAGGAAGAATAGGTTGGGAAGGAGGAAGTGAAGTTGGGATAACTAGAGGAGGATTAGGTTGCCTATTGTTTCTAGTATTATAAGTATGGGCAACCGCATGATAACTCTCTCTAGTCAATTGCTTAGCATACTCATAAGGGCTCTTAGAGGAATAACCTCCTTGCACAGTAATAACAGGTTTCTTAGGAGTGCAAAAAGAATCATTAGCATAACCACCTTGAACCACTAAGATAGGCTTATTTAAAGGTTGAGAATTTTGAGAAGGACAAGCACCTTGGACAGTGAAGAGAGGTTTGTTAGGTGTTTCATTCACATGTATCAAATTGATTGAGGATGGTTTAGAGGAATGAACAAAAGTGTTGGAAGAATTATTGATAGTCTTCTCTTGCACTAAAATCTTATCACAGATTAGATCAATTTTAGGAGAGAGACAAGGGATAGGCATTGATGTTCTAGTAGGAAGAGTAATACTAGGAAAGGTCATATCATCCTCTATCATCAAAGGATCTACATGGGGAATAAACTCTCTAGGAGAAGGATCAACATTACTCTCTAAAGTCTCACTTTTGAGAGGGAGATCTTTGAAAGAGATGTTAACCATCTTGCTTTGAACTAGGGTATCCTTATGAGTAGAACCAAGTTGAGGAGAGGGAGAATAATTGAGATTCAAGGAAGGTGAGAAACTATCAAGGGAGTTTTCAATCTTGATTTCATCCCCTTTGGCTAGGGTTCTCTCATGGGATAGAGAATAATCTACACCTTCTTCTAATGGTTCATCCCAAATAGTGAAGTTGTTGAAAGGAATGTTTGAAGTATTGTCAATTTCGGGAGAGGAGATAACATTGTTTATTAATTCCTCATCCTTAGGAGGGAGAGCATCAATAGATGTGTTACACTCATCCTCTTTCCTCAAAATATTTTCAATATGATCTTTATGGGAGAGAGAATTAAGGAAATTGCTTATTATTTCATCTTCCTTCTCTAAGGGATGCTTATGGGTAAGACAAACTTTAGGAGAAGGGTAAGAATTTATCATTAATTCATCATCTCTAGTGGGAATTTTGTTGGAAAAGGAAATGCCATCACTAGGAAATGTAGGGATAATGTCATCTTCTTGCACAAAAGGATCCTCATGAAGGGAGCATTTTTTAGGAGCCACAAAGTCATCAAGGGCATCATCTAACAAAGCATGATCATATCTATTAAAAGGTTTATCTTTTGATTCAAAAGGAGATATCTCTTCATAGAGGGGATCATTGAAAACAACCATGTTACTAGATTTAGTGGAAGAGTTGATAGGAATGTACCCTTGAGAGGAATCATTCGACTTATCATTCTCATCACAACGAAATGGCATAGTAACAATGTTTATGAGTTTTTGGTAAAATAAAGGTTTGGTATATTTAGGTTTCAAAAATTCATCCAAAGCTTCATCTAACTCATAATCATCACAAATATGAACATCTTGCAAATAAAAATCTGACATTTTGAAATTGCATAAAATTTAAACACACAATGCAAAGAAACACACTTTTTTTTTTTCTTTTTAATGAAAATGAAATGAAAACACACTAAATCTAGATCTAGATCTAACAAATGCAATGCAAGAGGAAGCAATGATAGATTCACGTCGGGTTCACCAAAATGTGTAGGGGAAAAAGTGACACTAAGCAAACATGCCTTAATCTCACTTTCAACCACACACTTGTGGAATACGAAAGAGACTAGAGGTATCACACAATTGGCTACTTCTTTTTGTGGAAGAGAGAGCCACGGACTACCTATTAGGATTTCTATTCCTTTGTTGTAATTGAAAGATAAAATGATGTAAGTTCAATTCCTAACCCCAAAATGCAAGTATGAACTAACGACAAGATTGCAGAATTGAACTTAAACAATGGAAAGCTGTAAATACAAGGATAAGACAAGAATGCAAATGCGTACCTGGAGTTAAAATCTGACTAAAAATGTTCGGGACGGGGGCGCGGGTGCCACTGTCCTGATTCTGCCCCTGAAACTGCTCCGGAAACTGCTGTTTTTGCACTCTGGAAAAGCTGTCAAAAATGCTGAAAATGCTGTCTGTCAGGAGGACCAGGGCACCCAGCGCCCCTGTCCCAGGGACCAGGGCGCCCAGCGCCCCTGTCCTGGTAGGACCAGGGCGCCCCACGCCCCTGTCCTGGTCTTTTGCTCTGCAATTTGGTGTGGAGTGCTGTCTCGGCCTGCTTCTCCCGGATCTGCAACTTGCGGCGTCGTCCGAATTCCGAAACCTGCACTTATATCTGAAAAGGTGTGGTGGGCGGCTATATAGGGTTTTGCCTTAGTCAAACCCCCGCTTTGGTGATTTCCACCTCCACAAATAGCCAAGTTGTATTGTAACAGTAATGTGTGTGCAGACCTTGTGTGTGTGCAAGATCCTAAAATGCAAGTAAGCAAACTAGAGCAACCTAGAAAGTAAACCCTAATTGCTCATAAATGATAATGTAAATGCTCAAAATCAAGATGCAAAGTGATCTAAAGCATGAATAAAGGATATATTGAAGCTTATGCAAAGACATGAAAACAACATGAAATCATACCCAACCCTCAAGGGAGGAGTACAAGCCAATCTTCAGTCGGTAATCTCCTATTGTTCTTCAATGTCTTCCAAGCCCTAAATGGATGAATAAATGAAATTGATAAATGCTTGATAGAAGGATGTTGAATGTTGTTGAAGTCTTCAAAGATCTTCTCTTTCGCTGCATAGAAGGTCCCTGAAAGCCAAAATCCGGATCCTTTCAAATGAAGAAAGAGAGCTCTTATATATGAAACCCTAGGTCTTAATATCGACTTTTGGCCGACCTAGAGATTGAATCTCCCGCCAATTTCTTGGGGTTAAGCTTTATTTTATGAGTGGATCGCGCTCCTAAAATTTCGGGAAAAATGTCCGGGACCATGTGCACTCCGGGCGCCATGGTCCTCTCCGGGCACCATGGTCCCGACAACTTTTCACCAAATTTTTGGGGCCGTCGGATATGATGATTTTAGAGAGAATCCCAAAGTTACAGGTGATTTTGAGATGTTTTGACCCCCGAAATCAAGCCCCCAAGTTCAAAATAGGACCTAATTAGGGTTTTTGATTAAATGATGTATTGGAGAAATAAAATGAAAGGGGCACACTTTAATGAAAGGGCCCAACTTTATGATATGGGAGATGATAAAATAGGACCTTAGACCTAATTAATTTAATTAATTAAGTGCTAAAGGAGAAATGCAATGCAAGATGCAAAATACGCCAAGGCGGGTGCTAAACTAGGTGTGAAATTGTACCACCCTAGTAAGTGCGTACAATTTACGACGCTACATATATGTATATATATGTATATCTATATATATAGATATACATATATATATATACATATATATATATGTAGATATACATATATATATATACATACATATACATACATACATATATATACATACATACATATATATATATATATACATATACACACACATGTATATATATATATCTGTGTGCGCGCGCGTACGCAAAGCATCACATTTCATCACTTTTTCCAGAATATATAACCATAAACGACTCTAAAGTACGTTGTGTAAATGTACATAACAATGGACTAGTATCAAACATTAGTAAGCAATGAATGTTGTAGAAATATGGTGCACAAGATCACGTACCAAAATGTCTTAATGTTTTAAACATGGATATGACAGAGAGTTCCTTACTTACTGTGAGTTCAATATGCTTATAGTAATCACTAATTGCTACAAATATGAGAAGTTCTACTGTTGTTTGATCTACTATGGGATATGAATCGTATTCATGCCTTTCCTTTATATCTCTCAATGTGAGGAAGAGGTCACACCTCTTCATGATGTACGCCCTTTGGCAAGAGACACACCCTTTCACCATTAGCACCCTTTGAAAGAATGCAACCCTTCATTATTCCCACCCTTTGAAAGGGACACAACCTTTCACAATCAAGATTGCCCCTTCTATTTAAATCAAATCTGCACTTCTGATTTCCAAATTCTCCCCCGTCAAATGAGGTTCTCTTCTCCTTTTTATATCTCATGTTTGAGGGAGTCACAACTTTTCCTTCCATGTCTTTTGACCCTTAACTAACTTAATTAAATTTTAATTATATTTAGATATATTCTTTTATACTTTAATTTTAATTTTATTATTTTGTTTTTTAATTTTTTTTATTATCATTTAATATTAAATTCCATTCCAGAGTGGGGGCATTACAATTTTGCCCGAGGTACAATTAATTTATGATTTTGTGTTTTGACACTTCAATCAATTGCTTGGTTGTTTTGGCACTTAGAAGCATTTTGTTTTTATGGGATAGCTTCATTTTGGCTACATCATATGTATATATGGATTCTTTGTCCTTTTGGATCATTTAAGCATATTTTGTAAGTACTTTCTTTTGTTGACACATTGAGATAAAATGCCACATCTTGTTCATGTATTTTGAGGATTTTGCACAAATGTTGTGCCATATTATTATACTCCTTGCACTATAAAGTGCCATGGGGCATTGTGTAGTGCCTTTGCTATTTGCCAATCATAGCTTTGTCAAGTGAGCATCCCTCCACAATAGCAATAGAATCTCCAAAATTATTGGCTTGTGTGTATGTGTAGTCTTTTTTGGTGCACACCCTTTTTTCATTTGCAAGTACTCTATCTAGGTTACTTCAAATGTTGTATCTTCTCTTTCATGCATTTCTTGGTGACACATAGTTTCAATGGACTTGTCATGCCTCTCCCTAGTCAACATTATGGGGGAGGGTATTATACTGTTTGTGCTAATGATTGGTTTCACTTGGAGTGAGTTTAGACAATCTTGCATTCCTATTTTGTGGAGGAAATCTTCTATCCTTAGTTGATCATGGTTCTTTAGATTGCTGCACTTGTATTTTCAACTTCATTGGTTGAGTAGTGATGATGAGATTAATCATGTAGATTGTTGTCTCCTTGATCCTAATCATCATCTTGTTTTAGAGGAGGTTGTTCAGTTATAGCACCATATCAATCTTCTTTCAATAGTTGTTTGTAGCTTCTTCATGTTTCAGTGATGTTCTTTACGCTCTTGTTTTTGGGACATTGTTTTGGAGGCTTTTTTGTCCTTCATGTTCTCTAATCTGGAGAGGAGTTTTCTCCTCTTCTCCATTTATGAGAGATTGCATTGCATTGTAGTTGTACATGGGTACCTAACATGACTTAGTTGTATATGGTTTTATTCCACTCACATACGCTTAAGTTTACTTAGGTGGCCAACATATCACATTACTAGATATTAGTTACATAGTATTTAATATTGTTCACAGTGCATTTAATTTTTGTTGTAGATAGTTAGTTAGCTGGTAGCTCATACCTCATCACACCTTCGTTATATATTTGGGGTGTTTGATTATTCTAATTACCTAATCTCAATCTCAATTTATTTTATTCACATTTGGTGAAATAACATCTCTTTGTGTTGCTTCTCATAGTTTATGAAGTGTTTTGGTTTGCAAGTTGTTCTCCCGAGTTCTCCAACAAAGGAGGAATCATTTGAGGAGTGTTTGGCACGTTTATCTCCTTGTGCATATGAGTTTGACTTATGATGTCATCTATGAAGATTTTAGGAGATTTAATTGGGCTTATTCATTTTTGTGGAATGGATTTGAGTTTGATCATCTTTGGTTAGAGAGATTTACGTCCATGTTAGTTATATTTGATACATATGTTCTATTTGATCAATGAGATTAAATGGTTGGATGTTGTTAAGGCTTTTTAATTAGGGTAGTGAAGGAGAACTTACTTGACACAACTTAACACTTTGAGGTGTTGGTAGAAAGACATGTTATATGATATGATTTATAGGTTTTCTCTCTTTGTTCTATGGGCATTTCCCAGAGTTTCATCTTCACATGGTTTCATGTAGACTTGAGAGAGTTATGGTGGCTTGTTATGAGAGTTATGCAACCATTTTGTTGCATGTGTAGATCATTATGATTGTTCTTTGTTACTACATGGTTTGATTATTAGCCACATCTTGGTTTAAATGTTGATTAGTAGACTTGGTATGCCTTGATTTGTTTTCAAATTGACATTACCTATGTGTTACACCTAATTTCAAACTTGTCAAAATTTAAAAATTTTGTGTCAATGTTCCTTCCTGTGAGATTTTTCATAATGTGGCCAAGTTTTCAAAGATGCCAAGGTATTCAATCATGAGGCATTTTCGATGAGTTGTTACATTTTAATAAATCACCGAAGATGAAGCTTTTATCAAATGGCATATCAAAATGATATTTATTGCTCATTTCACAAAGTTTCCAAAGTATTTAAGACCGATTCTCTCACTTAGCTCTTCACTTGTCGATGAATTGTTTCAATTTTGGAAGACCCCAATGCACTCATTTATCGATGACTTGCTCAAATTTCCAAAACCACCGATATGTCCCATCTAATAGCATTAGTGACAAGTTGTGGAGTGTACAAGGAAAGTCACCAAAAAGATTTGGAGAAAGCTTATCAAAAGAAAAATTTAGCACTCTCAAAATTCATCGATGAAGTAAAGACATCAAGGATAAGTGAAATTATCAAAAGATTGGCCAGCTTTCACAAATTTCTGACAAAGGGAGTTTTTGTTTGTTTTCATAGGGTGAAGAGAAGGTAGTTATAATAACTACTTGCAAATAACTACTCCATCGAAGAATTAGGTGCAAGATTCATAGAAACGTTTTTAGAAACTTCAAGCAAATGCAGTTCACAGGCTTATAACTAAATTCCACAACCCTTTGCTAGCATCCTTCATGGCCGTTCCAAAATGTGAGTTTTGGAGATGCGAAGAGACATTCATCAAAGCATGATCAAATGTGGATCTCTGTTAGATATTATAGTTAGAAATGCACAAGTTGATATCCACGCAGTAAGACGTGAATGCAAAGTCTACACCTGACTTGTTGAAAGAATGTCTTATAGAGGTGTCATCCTGTCGCATGCCTAGAGGAGTGAACACAAGGCCTGAACCATTTGTGGAATGCCTCAAAATAAGATGTCGTCTCATGTGTCAAGGACGACATGATATGCACAAAATGAACTTGGCGAAAAAGCTTTAGTAACTTTCAGGCAAATGCAATTTTTCAGGCGTAAAGCCCAAATTCAACAACTTCGCCAGCTTTCCTCTCTGCCAGTGCAAAAAAATGGAAGGTTCGAACGATACAAAATCAGAAAGCATAGCTAAGGAATGTGAACTGTTTGAAGAGATGTGGTCTCATGACGTGCTAGGAGTGCAAGTCGTGGTATCCACTCACGTCTCTATGAACTCTCTGTCTACACCAGTGCTAAGGTTCGGAGTAGGCTGTGAACGTCCATCATCGAATGACTTAGTTGCTATTACCTTGGCTGATATGAATGCAAAGTGTGGAAGAATATAAAAAAAATGAATGAGCTGTTTGAGTTGCAGACTGCGTAAAATGGAGATGTTGAAAAAGATTTTGAAACTTTCAAACAAAATGCAATTTGCAGAGGTAATGTCATGTTTCCCAACAATTTCGCAGGGCTCTTCACAACAATGTATGGTCATTCACTAAAGCATCTTCAGAGGCAAAACATCAAATAAATGTGGTCTCATGACAAGAAAAGATTGCAGGATATGCACAAATCGGTCTGTGAAAGAAATTCTTTTGAAATTTTCAAGTCGATGCACTTGGCGGGTGTAAAGAAAAATTCCGTAACCTCAGCTAGCATCCTTCTGCCTTTGCTGAAACGGGAGTTTTGCAATACCGCTTCAACATTCATCAAAGCATCATCTGAATTATTTGATATAGTGCCTCAAAGATACCGTTTTCATTAAAGAATGAAACATAATGATTGCGATAGAAACAAGAGATTTGAGACAACATATGGACGCCAGTTAGAGCACAAGGAAAGAATGTAAGTATAGACAAGGCAAAGAAAAGGTTTCAAGGTGGCATATTGGTCATCGTCAACAAGTTGGTAACTCTTCCTAGGTTGCCAAAGTTAAGATTCTCACACATCCCATAACATCGATGAAGAGAGAGAACAAAGAGTTAAACATTATCGATACTCCTTAAATCGCCTATGAAAGATGTTAGTTTTAACCATCCCCTAACAATCAACATTGTCACCCAAGAATACAAAGTAAAGGAGAGGCATTGGTTGACATGTGTGTAGCATGACAAACATAGACATGGCATCATGAATTATTCAAAAGGATGCTTGAGAAAAACATTATTTCATGGTCATGGTATGGACACCCACTGAACTACACCGGACAAGCCGTGAAAGAATTTGCATAGAAAAAGATTCATTTGACAAATGCCTCCAAAAGATGTCATCTCTTGGAGCAAAATGAAATAATAGCAGGTTGCACACAAAAGACATGTTAGAATGAATTTAAAAGCTTATGAGTAGATATGTCAAAAAAAAAAATCCCAGTAAATTTCCAGAACCTTGCTGATGTTGAGATAAAAAGAAGTGCAGGAAGGATTGATAGAATGCGACAAAGAATGTATAGATGTATATAAATTTATCATTTAGTGAAGACATTCAACTCTTCTCACTTAATGTCATGTCAAGATGGTTATGGGGAAATGTGAACAAAATATGCAGTATTTTGAAATAAGTTAGTCACATTGATGCAAGACTCCTTGGTTTCTGGAAGAATGTGTATTCATGGAAGCCAAATATGCTTAACGGGATAGTTGAAGCACATATGTACTTGAAGAATATTTGTTGGCGAAAACTACTTTTTGATGTCAATAAAGATGAATAGATGATGAGACAGTCACAAAGATCAATAAAGAAGATGAAGATGGATAAGTACCTTACATTGGTCCTAACTTTAATGTTTTAATGTTTCAAGTTGATCTTTGTAAAAGTGACCTAAGTCACTTATTGTAATTAAAGTTAGAATTTGGGCTTTTCTTTTGTGAAAGTTAGGTCAATTCTAACTTATTTGTAAGGGGTAGTTTTTCTAAGCATTGGATGAGGTAGTTATCCTAAGTTCTCATTTTGGGTAGTTTTTCTAAGTAGTTATTTCAAGTAGTTGAGGAAGTTATAAAGTAGTTATAAAGGTGGTTAGGGTAGTTACCTCAGGTGGTTACGACTTCACCTATATATACCTCATTATTATTCAATGTAGGGATTCCACTTTTTCACAAGCTTTGTATGAGAGACTTGAATAGTATTATTCGAGAAATTAAGCAATAGAGATCAATTTGGATGTGTGTTCAACTTATTCTCATTGGTTATTATCAATGTTCTTATGTTTAATTGATGATTACCTAATGCTTTCCCTTTAACATTGAATGTGAAGAAGATTATTTCAAGTTGTGGTATCTCAAACTTGATTATATGGAATTTATTTTAAACTAGATTCATACTTTGTATGGCGTTCAATCTTTCTTTATTGTTCGTTCTTTGAATTTTAAAAAAATCCAAATACCCCCATTATACGAGGGAGCTGCCCCTCTCAAACGCAGAGAAGAATTACCATTCTTTTGTTTTTGTGATTCTTCAACTGTTGTGAACGCTTTGTTGCTAGTTACAGGGCAAAACAGAGTTTTTCAAGAAAGTTTCTTAAAGCAACAAATCTGTTCACCAACACTATGCCATGGTAGTTCTTGGATGTGCATGTTCTTTATTGACATGTTTTATATATGGTGCTTATGATTACTGTTTATGAGTTGGATATGTTGGAATGAGTTACACTGTTGGCTTTGGATACCTTTGAAAGTATGAATGATGGGATGCAATAGTATTTTTCATTTGGCACTAACTCAAAGCTTTTGCTATCACTTTGATTTATTGCTTGTGCTCTTTAGATTGATGCATCTTTGCGTTGTCTTGTTTCTTTTGTTTTATAGGTGGCTTGTTGGATGATGATAGGAGTTTTTGCATATGATGATGGTCACATTGGATGTTATTGCAGTTATCTTAATGAAGCACAAAAGAATTCTAAAGAGTCTTGTGGTTTCATGGATGGTTATAATGACATGTTTCATTGATTTACCCTTATGCTTGATGTATACTACAAGTTGGGGAATGTTAGGAAAATAGAGTTGTACATCTTGCATAAGAAAAAAAAATTATTTTAATTATGTAAAATAAAAAATTATGTATGGTGCATCTTTATTGATTTGTTTAGTCACATTAAATAGTTATTTGGTTTCATGTGTAAAGTTGTATGTTGCATTATTTAGATTTTTATATGTGAGTTCTACATTGAGAACATATTTAACATTGAAAAAAAATAGTTTCGAAATGTAAATGTTGAGTTTCATAGTTTTGTGTACTCATGGTTTAACCTATATGAATTAGTTGTTTTGTGTGACTTGAATCTATAAAAGTAAGCACATGTTAAGTGGTTGAGTTTGGTTGGGTTCAAGTGTGTTGTCATTTGTATTAAGCTCTCTTGTTGAGTGCATATGTGAAACATGAGATGCAATATGTGGTTATATGCTTAGACACATTGAGGATGCATTGGAGGAGCTTGATGTTTTATATGCATTTATGAAGATTTGTAAGTGTATTGTAATGTTTCATTGATGTTTTAAATGCATTTATGAAGATTTTGTAAGTGTATTGTAATGTTTCATTGTTAAATAATGTGTTGAGTGTGATGCTAAAGGTTGGGTTTTCTCTAAGGTATATTTTATGTAATCTTCTAGCATGTCTTTATTTTTTGCATTGTTGTTATTTAATAAGTTTGCATATATGTTTTTCTCTCAATGGGTTATGTAGAAAATAGCTTGATTAACTTGGTGATTTTTTAACACATTCACTATATATTTGTTGCTCTCTCATTGTTGAATTAGAGACTAATTTTAGTTGATGACCATGTTAGAAAGTGGCTCTTGCACTTCACAAGTTGTCTCAAGATGATTGTGTTAGATACAGATTGGTTTTCAACAAACTACTAAAACATATAAAATAAAAAAAGAAGAAAACATAATTAAAATTAAAAAAAAATCAGTAAATTTGTAATTATTAAAGTAAAATGTAAACTTTAAAAATTGTGGTGTTTCAATTACCTTCAATAACTCGAATTGTGAGAATGATTTAAAAATGTCTTGCAACATGTGATGGTTTGTGATAAACATTTGAATTTATTTATCCTCAACATTATACTTGTTTGATCCAATGTAACTACTTCTCAACTTTTGTAGCATGAAGTTGAGTGATTGGACAACATATATGTATCCAAAATATATTTAAAAATCGTGTCTCAACATTATACTTGTTTGATCTAGTTTATTTCCTTCTCAAATTTTGTAGTAAGTCGACAAAATAATGTATCCAAAATATATTTAAAAATTGTGTCTCAAATAACATACATACTATTCTACAATTCTTTGCATTGTCTGTTATGACATGGACAACAATTTGATGAACCATTTCTTAAATGTATTGTAGAGAGATGTTGACACTAAAATGTGCATTATTTATCCATTCCTCACAATCCATGGCTTTCAAAAACATTGCCCTTTTAAGGGACAATAAAATCACATTGATCAATGCTCGATTTCTAGTTTCCTTCCATCAATTAGAAATAATAAACGCCTTTATTTCTTTCCAATATGTACCTTTAAACTTTACCTCTTTTGCCAATAAGGTGATGCACACCTCATAATTTGGACCTATGTACTTTTGTGGAATTTCATTTACTTTTCTCAACATGTCTCGTCAATATGGTGATTGAACAACATCGAATGACAAAGTATTTGCATAGAGACATCTTTCTATTATTTGATGTTTAATCTCTCTAGCATCATTTTGAAATGCCTTTTTCTAATGATTCTCTTGTTCTTTCCACCTTAATAGACTCTTCTTTATTCTTGTTAAACATTGGTGGTTATCTATTACAACATGAGGGAAGACACTCATATGATGTTTTGCAATACAAAAAACTCTTGTGTTTGCTTCCTCTTTCTTTCTAAAATATTATACTATTTTAATAGGTTATACACCTTCACCATTCTTTCCTAGACATGCTTTGATTTTCATGTTAAAAATGACATAAAAATAGTTCATCTAGTCATACGAGTTAGTGTATTTCTAATCATAGACATTGCATATCCAAACAAACATTCCACCATCACAAATCTTTTTTGCATTATTTATACATGCCTCCACAAATGTAAACTTAGGTTGGTTTTGAAGGAGGGTCAACCCATGAAACTAGTAATGACAACTATTATACTATCTATAAAAAGTTGGAAACTAAGTATTAAAAAACAAATGTGAAGTTTTTAAGTTTATATATTATTTATAAAATTTAAAATTAATATTCATTATTTATTATGAAAACATTAGATTAATTTAAATTTTAAGCTTGCAATATATAAATATAAAAAATAAATATATTTATATTTAATATAAGAATACTGTAATTGTATAGTGTATACAAGTTTTATATTACATTATTTAAAAACTTTTTTTTATTTCAAATACAATTTAATAATAAATATAAATTATACTATCATATAATAATACAACATCAAAGTCCCCAGTTTTTGGTATTCTTTTGAGACTCTACTTTGAATACCCATTATACATTATATATCAGAAGAGAGAAAGATCTATTCCTTTACCAGAAATCCAGACTTTTTGATATTCTTTTGAGATTCTACTTTGAATACCCATCATACATCATACATCATACATCATACATCATACATCATACATCATACATCATACATCATACATCATACATCATAGGAGAGAAGGATCTATTCCTTTACCAGAAATCCAATACCAGCTTCATGTAACTAGGGGTGACCACCACACAAATCCTTCACTATTTCTTCAACTTTACTAAAAGAAGCAGCATTGTTTCTATTGGAGAGACTTAGCTGAAGAAGAGACCTTGCTGTTATTTGCATAACATTTCTACATGTCAAAGAACTGCAAAATATCATTCCCCCAAACTTTTGGATGCTGGTGAAGGTTCATAGCAACAATTGATAATATAAGATATGGATATCAAACAGCTGTACAAAAAATGGTTGAGTTTAAATTGGACAGGAGTAATATTCTTCTAGTACCTCTAAATTTAGATTCAAATCTGCATAGAATTGAAGGATCCAATACCAACTGTAAATATCCAATATATAGATTTGAATATCCATATTAATACTGTACATTTCTCTGATCCATTTCATGAAAATTTGAACTAATTTCATGAGTATTAGAACAATAGCTCATTTTTCTCACATGTATGTTGCTATTGGTATTGGTGTACACCCTTTTGGAATAAAAACATCTGCCAATTGCATACAAGTTTGATCACTTCAAAATATTTACTAAGGCATTAAAGGATCTCCAGTCAGAAAGTAATACATTTGAAAATATTTGATTCTTATCAGCACTACAATTCCTTTGCCCCATGGACATTTCAAACTTGGAAGCTGATGAAACACAAAATGCCAAACACTTGGGATGCATTTACTAGAAAATTTGAATTGAGGACACAATATGGAATGGTTGGGTTGGTACTATCTTTGTGTTTTGTGTTGGAAGTCTGATCATAAGAGTTCAATCAAAGGCCATTGAAGAGCAACTTTTCATTGTAAATGTTACATGGATGGTAACTATACCAGTAGGCAAAATGTGAAGGGAACTCTTGTTCTGCTTGGAGGTAGGCTTAGCAGATCAGATCTCCATTTGGTAAATAATCAGCCAACAGAATGAATGTCATTTTGGGAAACCAATATCTTTTATTTTTTTTGGTTTGAAATTGGTAGGAAAGTTGTAGTCTAACTTTTGAACTAGTTTTCTAATGATCACATATAGTCAAGTGGTAAGGTAAATGAAGGTTATTAAGACATTGTTAAGAGAGTGTTATACATAATTAATAAATTCTTACATTTAATAATTAGGTTATTAGATTATTTTATTATAGTTTCAAATTTTATCAGTTGTAGGTTTGTGGTTATTGAATGGATTGAATAATTTATAAATGTTTTTACGAAGAAATGAATATTCTTTTACTTTCATGAAATAATAAAATTGTTTTATTTGGTATTAGAGTTAGTGATCTCGTAAAACTTGTGGGTTTTTCCTTATTTAGATGAGAATTAATAAAGTTTGTTGCAATGGAGTGGAGTTATGAAGGAGAAACAACTCTAATGGTCTCATGGAGGGGCTTCAAGAATTATTTTATAGAAAAGGGAATCTCATGACACACTTTTTTTTTTATTACTATAGGATAAGTTGAAATATTTTCTGACTTAGTAGAAGCCCCTATATTTTGGTTTTTTGATCTAAGGGGCATGTTTGGGGTGGTGCTAGAAATGTCCTCCACTAGCTTAGGAGACTTTGTTGTTAGATTTAGGGTAATTTGGAGTTATCTAAATGACATGACTTTCTCTCTTGCTTTCAAGGCATCTTTGGGGGTTTCTACTAGCATTGGAGTTTGTGTTGAGTTGTATTTGAGCCCTCCTATGTTGTGTTGGGACCCTCAGTGAAATAATTCATTTGGAGAGAGTGGTTTCAAGATGACTAGTTATGTGTTACATATTTACCTACATGTTGCCCTATTGGTGACCTTATAGGATGTTCTCTAGTGTGTGTATTGTTTGGGACTACATTGAATAATGTAATAAGATGTTTTTAGGTCATCTCTATCTCCCAAAAAGGACCACTTTCACTGCAATTATATTTTGTGACCGACCTAGTGGGATCACTCCTTGTTCCTTGTTCTAGCCAACCTAATTGATGTTTTGAGATGAATACAGATGGTATATAAAGAAGATCAAACCAATTGCAAGGTGTGTAGATCAAAGTGGAATGTAGAAGATGCTGATGTAAAGCTATGAGTGTGTGTGGTGGAAGTATTGGAGCTAAATTGCCTAATGGTTGCTCGAGGCAATAAGTCAAGAACATCTCCATCAAGGAAGATTGTTGGATGTAGTGTTGTTGAAGTCTTATTCATTTTAACTTAGATATTTATGTATCTTACTCAGAGATAGTGAATCTCCCTAGCAAGTCCTTTGTATCTTGCCTTGAGGAAGTGATCCTTATTCTACAAGTCCTTTTGGGAGCAGGGAATGTCCTTGGGCAGTGAGACCTAAAACATATTGTAATACTATTCATATAGTGTGAGTTAATTCTCAAAATGTTGTGGTTTTTCCCTTCTTGGGTTTTCCACGTAAATTTGGTGTTCTCTCGTGCATGTGCAATGCTGATGTTGACATCAATGTTCATTGCTTATCTTTCTTTGCTGCTAATCAGATTAAGGTTTGTGCTATAAAGTGTTAAGATTTGGTCAAGATTGATTCACATCCCCTTCTTAGTCTTGGAGTCTATTAAAAAATTGGTATCAAACCTAGGTTCCTCTAAGGATGCTTAACTACTTGACGAAAGGTCTAGGATGACACAAGATGGAGTTCACAAGGCACCTAGGTTTGGTGGCACAAACTTTGCCTTTTGTAAATTCAAAATGGAAGGTAACTTGACCTCTTTAGGGTTTGAAGTATGGAACTTGGTCAAAGATGGTTATAGCTTGACTAAAATAATATTAATTATTAGGAACGTGTATTAGAAATAATCAAGTGGTATGGTGAATGAAGGTTATTAAGAGAGAGTTATAAATAGTTAATAATTTCTTACTGTACGTTAGGAAATAGGAAATCATCACAAGACAAGATAAACATAATAATCTCAATCACAAAAGCATTCATTGCAATGATCTATCCTAAACAACACTCAATAGAGACATGAAATAAAAACATTCAAAATTAAAGACATATGCAAACCAATAGCAGATTTGAATGCTCCTTCATGCGGCTCCATTGTTCTTCTTTCCTCCTCAAATGGTTTGGTTGTGGATCTCACCTACAAGTGCACACACACAATTGAAAGCAAATAGACGAGATTTTTGATCAAGAGTACTAGAAGCATAAATTCGATAGTCTGATTACCAATTATTAATTAAGGGATTGATTGAAGAAATTCATCCAATTTATAGACAAATTGGAGAGATGGATCAAATTAGCATGATTCAATTCAAATGGAAATTGCAAATCAATTATGTCAATTATGACAAATTATGACAAATTATGCACTTTCTATGCAAAATTTGTTGATTGATAATTTATGACAAATTATGACAAACTTCTATGTCAAAATTGATTGATTGTCAATTATGACAAATTATGACAAATTTCTATGTCATTTCCATGAATTTAGGAGAGAAATAGGAGGAAATTGAAATTAAGAATTAGAAAATTAAAAAAAATAGAAAATTAAGAATTAAGAAATTAGAAAAATAAGAAATTGATGAAAATTAGAAATTAGGTAAATTAATTAATAATCTATCATTTATTAATTAATTCACACAGAGGAATAGTTAGCCAATTAAATAAATATTTAATTGCAATGAGAAGACTTAGGATAAATAAATAATTTATTAATCCTAAAGGGAGAAATGATAAACAATGTTAAATGATTAAATCACGAAACCTTAGAAGATGAATTAGCAATGCGAGAATGACAATTAGGTCTTGATAAAGGATAATTGATATCGATTCGATTTGATTTTGGATTGATAAATGATTTGATTGATAAATGCGCCAATTGACGAGGAACAATGACTAATTGATTCAAATTGACATGATTGAAAAGGATGACGATTGATGTCAAATCGATCATAAAATGACGAGATTGACAAGTTGATAAGAGATTGACAAGATCGACCAAAATCATGATTAAAGATTGTTATCGACAAGACCAAATTCGAAAGCGAGACAAATGAAGAATGCAGAAGAAAGACTTGATGCTCACAAATGATAAAAACCAAGTGCGTGACATAGGAGAAATGTTAATGTGACGCAAAAACCTAAAATGAGGCAATGCGCAAATGTTAAAGTATGATCCCCGCAAGCGTTGACCATTTTTAGGTGTCTACATTTTGCCCCTCTTTGAGACAATGCGATTTTAAGCGTTGTTTCAAAGAACAATAATGAAAATGGCCCAGACAATGACAATGACATATGCATGCCCCCTCGAGGAATTGGCCGGAAAGATCTAGAAAAGAGGCCAATTGATCAATAAGAATGACAGAAGATGACAGGTTCAAACAGATGAAACGGACTGCCAAGACTAACGGAAGAAATGTTAGTGAGAAGAAATTAGACAGAGGACAGTTAGAGATGAAGGAAAACTTGCTTTCAGTAATGCACTTTGTAGGTGAGAACCTTTATTTTAATGTAGCAAAATGGATGCGGAGCATCATGGCATTGAAGGCCAGAGCTGAAATGCAACCCTTTTTGCAAAAGACAGACACATTACAGACAAACAACAATCAAAACAAAAAAGAAAGGAACCATGAACCATCCCGGTCACTCTAAATCACTCAGTGACATCATCGAGCAACATAGGAACATGATTGAAGATAAATCAATAAAAAGATAAGATGCACAAATTCCAACAAGTCAAACAAACACCTTGATATTCATTGTCAAAAGTTGAAAGTGTTGATAGAACGATCATGCTGTCTGGTTTCTGGACATGTGGTACCCCATCTAAGACAGGACACAGTCTGGTTTTGAGTATACCACACCCTGTATAAGACCCATGATAGTGTGTCAAGGATGAATGATATTGATGTTGATCGATATGACAAGTGCAATCAGTTTGAATGTCTGGTTTGATGGAAAAAGTTTATCTATTTATGCATGATTTCATTAAAGCACAGTGCGCGATTGCATGTCGTTGGAGGGATGCTCAGTGATTTGTCTTATGCACAAAAAGGGATCCTTTATTGACAAAATGCTTGTTTTTTGGATTTTAATGTTTTGAAATGTTTTTGTGTTCATTTTTTTAGGACTTTATTTAACTTTTTAGGGATTTTTTTTAGGACATTATTTGATTTTTTTGGATTTTTTGAATTATTTCAGGACATTTTTCAATTTTTTATGATTTTGCCCCCAGTGTCTAGCAAGGAAAGTAATATGATAGGTGAATAAATAGGCTTTCTGAAATGTTGGTGGATAGAGGGAAGACAAAGGCCTTTTATTATAGAGACAATGCGGATGCAATTTTCAAGGGCTATTGCGTGATGGGACAAGAGACTGGATATGACAATGTAAAGCAGTGACATGGCATGAGGGACATGTCAAGAGGTTTTTGAAACCATGTTTAAATTTTGCGTCCTTATGTCAGATCAAGATCAAGGAATGCAAAAGTGTATGGATAGTGATAAGATATGGATAGGATAAGCAAGACCAAGAATGGATAAGGGACATGGACTGAAGGTCGGGATAGGATACGGGATAGTGGCAGAAAGTTGCAATAAGCCAGGTAATATGGATGAAAGGTTATAATAAGCAAATGGATAAATGACCAAAAGCTATGATAGACTGAAAGCTGCAAACAAGATACATGATGCTCATGACGATCATTAGCCTTGTCAAGATCAAAGGTGGAAAGGGAAACTGGACATGAGGGATAATAGGATAATGGAGGAGTATGACATGGTATGATAGGATAATGGAACAATGAAGGACAAAAGGATATGAAGGAGGAAACCTTCCTCCAAGTGTGGTGTGCAAGAAGTTCATAGATTACACATAATGCCTGTTTGCCAGGTTTTCATCATGGTACTTTCCCAAGGCGCCTATTTGCCAGGTTTTCACCAGTGGACGAATTATTTGTGCTTTACTTTTTTTTTTTTCTTTTGTCTTTTTTTTTTCACATTTTTTTTTTGCATTTTGACTTTTTCAATAGAAGATGGACACATGATAGGGGATGGAAGAAGGACTCAAGCGTCTTTTTGTTTGGATAGTAGCCTTGAAAAAAAAATGGACCATGACCTTTAAAAGTATGCTCAAAGACGTTGGTAGGATAAGGACATGGAAAATAATATGAAACTAAGGCAAAAATTTATGTAAAGGATTGGATCAAAGGGATCGAAGGATGAAAAATATGCATTGGATAATGGATAGGGTATTGGAAGAATTGGGCTTGAGTGGATGGAAATGAAGGCAAGATCGACATTGGCACACACCTTGAGGGGTGATGGACTGATGGAGGAAAGATGTATTTTGGATATTGAGATTTTGACGAAGGAAAGGCTATGGATTTTGGGACATAAGGGCCCAAAATGGATGAAGAAGGCGGTGAAGGAACAAATTTGAGAGGTTTGGATGGAGGAATAGCAATTTTGGATGCCAAGTTGGATGTTTCTTTAGGCTTTTGTGCTTCAAGGAGTTTCTTAGGGATCCACATGGTTTTTGATTTTTCATACTTTTGTGGTTCCTTGGAGTGCATTGCTTGCACAAGGGATTTAGGAACCCATATATATTTTGACATTGCTTTATTTTGCTCAGTGGGCCTCTGTGGCCTTTTGGATATATTTTTTTCTTTATAGATCATATTGTTCTTTGTTTTGACATGTCGATTATATTGGACATGTTGATCCTTGAATACATGTGGATTGCTAGACTTGTGACTTTTACACTTGGCATCCAAATTGCTTGGAGGGGGATAAGAATGCATGGATGGATAGGAATGAAATGGAGCTCTTTTGGATTGATGAAATTTACTCAAGGATGTGTGCCTTTGCTGACCTTGCATAGAGAATGAAGGAATATAAGGACCTAAGATGGATGGAAAGTATGATGGGGAAGGTGTATGCTTGGATTTTGAAGGGATGTTGGATTTAGCAGGGGTACCCACGTCTTGAGGAATTTCACTGAGGCCATGACCCTTAATATTTTCTTTAATATGGAGGGGTTCTTTCTCATGAAGGTCTACTCCTTTGCCTTTATGAATATATTGACTTGTAGGATACTCTTTTCTTTGGGAAGAAGACGCGAGTCCATTATGAGGTGGATATGATATGAGAGAAATAATGAGATCTTGAAGCGGATTAGATTGCACCAAAGTGGAAGAACCCATTATGCATATCGAGGGTTCATGAACATCTTGCACTGACATGTTAGAATTATGAGGGGTATCAGGATCATGAGGGGGATTAGGATCATGAGAGGGACTAGGATTGTGTAGTGGACATGGTTCAATGGCAGGCTCTTCAAGAGATGGAATGGGAGAAATAATGGGATCATCAAAAGAAATGCGATCTTGGAGTGTATATGGAGCATTAAGAAAAGGAGATGGAGGAACAAAAGGATCTTGTGGAGGATTTAAAGGAATTATTTGATCTTGACAAGGAGGAAGATCATTGGAATCCTCTTTAAAGGTGCTTTGCTCTTGACTTTTAATGGGATCATTGGAAAGGATGGAAGGAATATCTTGATCTTTCTCAGGAAGTGGAATGTCAATGGGATTTGAAAGGACATTGTGTTCATGAAATGGAAGGGGATTGTTTGGGATTGGATGAACTGGGATATCTTGATCTTTCTCAAGGAATGGAGTGTCAATAGGACTTTGGATAGCATGGACAAGAATAGGGGAATCATCGTGAGTGTCTGGGAACATGGGGTCCTAGTCAACAATTGGATGGGATGATAAGGTTTCAAGATCTTGATCTTGATCTGTTTTAAGACACATTTCTTCAATTGGATGGGATGATAAGGTAAATGAAGGTTATTAAGACATTGTTAAGAGAGTGTTATACATAATTAATAAATTCTTACATTTAATAATTAGGTTATTAGATTATTTTATTATAGTTTCAAATTTTATCAGTTGTAGGTTTGTGGTTATTGAATGGATTGAATAATTTATAAATGTTTTTATGAAGAAATGAATATTCTTTTACTTTCATGAAATAATAAACTTGTTTTATTTGGTATTAGAGTTAGTGATCTCATAAAACTTGTGGGTTTTTCCTTATTTAGATGAGAATTAATAAAGTTTGTTGCAATGGAGTGGAGTTATGAAGGAGAAACAACTCTAATGGTCTCATGGAGGGGCTTCAAGAATTATTTTATAGAAAAGGGAATCTCATGACACACTTTTTTTTTTATTACTATAGGATAAGTTGAAATATTTTCTGACTTAGTAGAAGCCCCTATATTTTGGTTTTTTGATCTAAGGGGCATGTTTGGGGTGGTGCTAGAAATGTCCTCCACTAGCTTAGGAGACTTTGTTGTTAGATTTAGGGTAATTTGGAGTTATCTAGATGACATGACTTGCTCTCTTGCTTTCAAGGCATCTTTGGGGGTTTCTACTAGCATTGGAGTTTGTGTTGAGTTGTATTTGAGCCCTCCTATGTTGTGTTGGGACCCTCAGTGAAATAATTCATTTGGAGAGAGTGGTTTCAAGATGACTAGTTATGTGTTACATATTTACCTACATGTTGCCCTATTGGTGACCTTATAGGATGTTCTCTAGTGTGTGTATTGTTTGGGACTACATTGAATAATGTAATAAGATGTTTTTAGGTCATCTCTATCTCCCAAAAAGGACCACTTTCACTGCAATTATATTTTGTGACCGACCTAGTGGGATCACTCCTTGTTCCTTGTTCTAGCCAACCTAATTGATGTTTTGAGATGAATACAGATGGTATATAAAGAAGATCAAACCAATTGCAAGGTGTGTAGATCAAAGTGGAATGTAGAAGATGCTGATGTAAAGCTATGAGTGTGTGTGGTGGAAGTATTGGAGCTAAATTGCCTAATGGTTGCTCGAGGCAATAAGTCAAGAACATCTCCATCAAGGAAGATTGCTAGATGTAGTGTTGTTGAAGTCTTATTCATTGTAACTTAGATATTTATGTATCTTACTCAGAGATAGTGAATCTCCCTAGCAAGTCCTTTGTATCTTGCCTTGAGGAAGTGATCCTTATTCTACAAGTCCTTTTGGGAGCAGGGAATGTCCTTGGGCAGTGAGACCTAAAACATATTGTAATACTATTCATATAGTGTGAGTTAATTCTCAAAATGTTGTGGTTTTTCCCTTCTTTGGTTTTCCACGTAAATTTGGTGTTCTCTCGTGCATGTGCAATGCTGATGTTGACATCAATGTTCATTGCTTATCTTTCTTTGCTGCTAATCAGATTAAGGTTTGTGCTATAAAGTGTTAAGGTTTGGTCAAGATTGATTCACATCCCCTTCTTAGTCTTGGAGTCTATTAAAAAATTGGTATCAAACCTAGGTTCCTCTAAGGATGCTTAACTACTTGAGGAAAGGTCTAGGATGACACAAGATGGAGTTCACAAGGCACCTAGGTTTGGTGGCACAAACTTCGCCTTTTGTAAATTCAAAATGGAAGGTAACTTGACCTCTTTAGGGTTTGAAGTATGGAACTTGGTCAAAGATGGTTATAGCTTGACTAAAATAATATTAATTATTAGGAACGTGTACTAGAAATAATCAAGTGGTATGGTGAATGAAGGTTATTAAGAGAGAGTTATAAATAGTTAATAATTTCTTACACTTAATAATTAGGTTATTAGACCATTTTATTATAGTTTCAAATTTTATGAACTTTGTAGGTTTGAGGTTATTGAATGAATTGAATGCTTTATAAAAATTTCTATGGAGAAATGAACATTCCTTTACTTTCATGAAATAATTAATTTGTTTCATTTGGTATAAGAGTTAGTGATCTCACAAAGCTTGTGAGTTTTTTCTTATTTATATCAACACTAATAAAGTTCATTTTAATGGAGTGGAGTTAGGGAAGAGAAACAACTCTAATGGTGTCATGGAGGAGATTCAAAGATTATTTTTGCGAAAAAATGACATCTCATGACACGATTTTTTCTTTCTTGCTATAGGATAAATTAGAATATTTTATAGCTTGGTAGAAGCCCCTACATCTTGGTTTTCAAATCTGAGAGGCATGTTTGGGGTGATTCTAGAAATGTCCTCCACTAGCTTTGGAGACTTTGTTGCTAGATTTAGGGTAATTTGTAGTTATCTGGATGATAGGGCTTGTTCTATTGCTTGCGATGCATCTTCAGGAGTTTCCACTAGCATTGGAGTTTGTGTTGAGCTGTATTTGGGCCCTACCATGTCGTGTGGGGATTCACATTGAGTTAATTCATTTGGAGGAAGCATCTTTGGGTCAACTGGTTATGTGCTACATCTTTACCTACACATTACCTTGTTGGTGACCTTGGAGGATGCGCTCCAGTGTGTGTAGTGTTTAGGACTATACTGAATGATGTAATAAGATTTTTTTAGGTCATCTCTATCTCCTAGATAGGACCACTTTCACTACAATTATATTTTGTGGCTAACCTAGTGGGATCACTCCTTGTTCCCTGTTATGGCCTACCTAATTGATGTTTTGAGATGATATATATGGTATATAAACAAGATCAAATCAATTGCAAGGTGTTTAGATCAAAGTGGAATGTGGAAGATGACAATGTGAAGCTATGAGTGTGTGTGGTGGAAGTATTGGAGCTAAATTTCCTAATGGTTGCTTGAGGAGATGAGTCAAGAACATCTCAATCAAGAGAGATTGCTAGATGCAATATAGTGATTCTCACTAGCAAGTCCTTTGTATCTTTCCCTGAGGAAGTGATCCCTAGTCTACAAGTCCTTATGGTAGTAGGGAGATTCCTTGGGCAGTGAACCCTAAAATAAATTATAGTAATATTCATATAGTGTGAGTTAATTATCACAACATTTTTTCCCTTCTTGGATTTTTCATGTAAATCTAGTGTTCTCTTGTGCATGTGTACTCATTGCTTATCTTTCTTTCCTATTGATCAAATTAAGGTTTGTACTATATGTTGGAATTGCATAAAGATTGCATTAATGAAGTATAAGTGTTGTCATTGATGTCAATTATAACCTGTAATAGTGTTGTATTGCAACCGGTAGTGATGTAGTAATGCAATTGGTAGTTGAGCAATGAAGGTAACCGATATTACTATTGTAGCAGTGAAATCAACCGGTAACCCTAACCTGTTGATATGTCGAACCCTAACCGATGGAACTTGGTGAATTAGTTGTGTTGATCTATGATTGAATGGTGATCGAAGATGATTACGCCACGTATACATGATGCACGTGATGAGTTTCAAAGTGGTTTTGGCATGTAGAGATAACTGTTTTATCTTGGGAATGAGCGAGTACATTGCATGAAGTGGAAATCGCGTAATGAGTTACAGGATCCAATGTGCAGTGATCTAGGAGAGGTCAGGGTTGTCTAGGACAATGTGCAAATGATTACTATGTAATCTAATGGTCATGTTTGAACGGATTTGTTTGTAATCTCTATGAGATCTTAGGTTTTGTGTTGTGTTACCGAACTATTGTTTTTCATATAAGGTCGATGAGTTGTTTTGTAATAGTGTTGTCAATTTTGGTTAAGTGTGTCAGTGTGATTGATTGCCGAACCAGAAGGAGTATCTGTAGAAAGTGTGAAGGCAGATAGGAGCATAAAAAGGATATGATCAAGCAAAGTAGTGCTATTATCAGATCAACAAAGACCCTATTGCTCTCTAACAATTACAATAGTTAAATCCCTTAATCGGGTGAGCTTTAACTGGCTTGGTGTTTTCTAAATCCTCTAACCAGGTGATCCATTAACTTGGATTTGAAATCCTCTATCAAGGTTACTCCTAATAGGGTATTTCCTTTAGCAGGGTATTGTAGTCAATCCCTTAACTGGATCTGTTCCTAACATGACATTTTTGTAAAAGCTTCTAACAAGGCTTGGCTCCTAATAGGGCAAACTTCAAAAGAGTTCATAATAATTATGGGTATTCATCCCCACCGTGGTTTTTCCCATTTGGGTTTCCACGTCAAAAATCATTGTATCAAGTGGTGAATGATTTTGTGGTTATGTTTTGATATGGTTAATCTGTTTAACTGGTAAAGCCACTTAGATGTGTTTAGATGACCGGAAGTGATCTGAAATGTGCTATTACTAATGTTAGTAAAGTGGTTTGATGTTTTGGTTATATAGTATATGAGTTTCAGATCTGTTACATTGTTATATTGGTATTCTAGTCAATCGGTAAACTTGACAGTCCAGTTGCAGTTTATTATACAATGTTTAAACCGATTAGTTCAGTGATTGATGTATGAGTTGGGTTTGAGTTTGGTGAAAGTTTAGTGTTTTTTCTATCTACTGATTCACCCCCCCTCTCAGTAGTTGACTGGATCATTATTGATTCATCATATCATCAATTGGTATCAGATCATTTCAGGTCCTCTTGTGTCCAAGCCTAACAACTTGAGGTAAAGATCTAGAAGAACATGATGAAGAAAGAAGCTCCGAAGTTCAATAGGGAAAATTACAGAATCTGGAGTGATAGGATGAAGATCTATATCAAGAGCTTAGGAAGTCAATATCGGGAACATGTTGTTACCAAATATAGCTTTCCTAGTGGGATTTTGTTAGATGATCAAGAGAAGGAGCAACGAGAGAATAATCAAGCATTGGAGGCCATTATCAGTTCCGTGTCCGATTCAGAGTATGTTGATGTCCATGGTTTGGAGACTGCTTATGAAGTGTGGAAGAAACTTGAGGATATCTATAGCAGTGATGAATATGTTAAGATTGCCAAAGAAGAGATTCTGAGAGGTAAATTTGATGACATGCGGATGGCTGAAGGTGAGAATATTCAACAGTATGGCTAGAGGATCAAGGATATAGTCGGTGAGATCAAAAGTGCCAGTGGTATAGTGGAGGATACCATAGTGGTTAGCAAGGTGTTGAGAACCCTTCTACCGGTCTACGTTATTTGAGTTGCAACCATTCAAGAACTCAAGTCTATTGATAAAACAAAGGTAACTCTTGACTCTATCATTGGTAAACTAATTGCTTTTTAATTAAATGGTTATGATGAAAGTGTTCAGAAATCAGAATCTGCATTTAGAGCTTTAGTTTTTAACCCATCGGTAAGGAAAAGTAGAGAAGCTAGTCACAGTCATGAGTCCAGATCCTATAGAGAAGTTGATGATGAAGACAGTCTGATTGAGCTTGAAGCATTGTTGGCCAAGCAGTTACCCAGAGGTACTGGTAAGTATAGAGGTAAAGTACCTTTGAAGTGTTTTGCATGTAACCGGATTGGACATATTGCAGTTAATTGTCCAAATGGAGACAGTGAGAAAAAACGTGAGAAGTATAAGAAGTACAAAGGAAAAGGTAAAAGAGATTGTCTCATTGCAGTGGATGGAGTAATTACAGATGAGGAATCCGAGGAAGATGAAAATGCGGACATTGTCTTTGTTTCCATTAAAGAGGAGACATCATATCAGAAGGCATTACTCTCTCCCATGGATAGTTATGATGATTGGATTATAGACAGTGGTTGTTCACACCACATGACCGGTGACCATAGTAAGTTTCTTACTTAATGTCTCACCCTGCATGGTAAAGGGAAAGGGTACCATCTCTCTTAATGGAAAGAGCAGTGTAGATGATGTCTACTGGGTTGAAGGATTGAAAAATAATCTTTTGAGTGTTTCTCAACTCAATGATAGAGGTTATCCACTAGAATTAAAGAATGGGATGTGCAAAATCTATGGAAGCAAAGGTGAACTGATTGCAACCGCCAAGCAGACAAAAGGTAACTTGTTTCACCTAAATTCTAAAGTCAACAGTTGTTTAATTTCTAAAGTAGAAGATAGTTGGCTTTGACATCGAAGATTTTTTCATGTAAATTTTGATAACATTGTAAAAGTCAGTAAGTCCAAATCGATAAGAGGTTTGTCTCAGTTGGACAAACTAGTGAATGCTCTGTGTAAGGAATGTCAATTAGGGAAGATGACATCCTGAACTTTTAAGAGAAAATCTTTCTCAACAGAACATTTGCTAGATTTGGTTCATAAAGACCTTTGTGGACCAATAAGGACTAGGAGTATTCAAGGTGATCGGTATTTTATGATCTTCACTGATGATTTCTCAAGAATGATGTGGGTCACATTCTTGACGGACAAAATATAAGCCTTCAACAAGTTTAAGGCATTCAGAGCCTTAGCTGAAAAGGAAAATGGAAAGAAGATAAAGTGCTTAAGAACTGATCAAGGTGGTGAATTTACTTCAGAGGAATTCACTAGATACCGTGAAGACAATAGAATTTAGAGGAAGCTTTCTGCACCTACAACACCACAACAAAATGGTATTGCAGAGAGGAACAACCGATCAGTTGTTGAAGCTTCTAGGACTATGCTAATACAAGGAGGTGTTGCTAAGACTTTCTGGAGAGAAGTTGTCAGCACAGTAGTCTACACAATGAACTGAATATTAGTTAAAAGAGGTAAGGATAAAACTCCTTATGAATACTGGTATGGTAGATCACCTAATGTCAATTATTTTAATATTTTTGGTAGTAGATGTTTTATGAAGAGAGGTGACTATGTTGGTAAGTTTGATGCTAAGTGTGATGAAGGCATATTTCTTGGTTACTCCACCAAGAGAAAAGCCTACAAATGTTACAACAACCGGACAAAGAAGATCATTGAAAGTGATAATGTCCGAGTGGATGAGTGTCCTGATGATTCAAGAGAAACTAGTGAGGAGAAGAAGGATGATGAACCTTACATTCTGATTTTGGAGCCAGAACCGGTGAAGCCAGAAGTTGGTGAAATGAATACTGCAGCACCAGTTCAACTGGAATAGGTAGATTCTGTAGAAGATGAAGATAGTGAGGAAGAAGAACCTAAAGACCATGATCATGTTATTCCAAGGCATGTAATACTTAATCATAATCCTGATCAGATTAGTGGAGATAAAGATGCTGGTGTGTTAACCAGAAGAAGAATAAGAGAGAATTCTTGTATGATCTCCACTATTTTTTTTTTATATCGATAATGGGCCGAGGCCGTAAACTTTATTAATTTTAAAAAAATAATTACAATATTGTACAAATTTGGTTCAGTGTGGGCACCGGTAGGAAAGAACCGAATGAAGAAAACCTTCAGTCTCACCCAAGGAAAATTCCTGGAATAATTTATATGTCCCTGGTAGCCAGAAATCTGACTTCTTAAGGGATTACAATAATAATTTGACCAATACATCTTGCTGTCGACAATTTAAACCTGACTTCTACATCATGGGACCGAAGTGTAGGTGAATCCTTCAGGTGGTAAGGAATGAGCAAGGAGACCAAGGATTTAGTTGAATGCTAACCGAGCTGGGGATGAGCAAGCTGGATTCTGAATTCTACAAACATAGATCAATACTTCCCTGCACACTCAGAGTTAGAATACCCATATAACTGCATAATATCATGGAAGGAAGGAAGCCACCTACATCGGCTCCAACTAAGACTTAGAGACCGGTGCCCTTTAAGTTCCTAGAGTAAGGTTGTCTTGCAAAACTGCACTCTACAAAAATGAAAATATACAATGAACCAGGGCCATTACAGGTGTGGTAAGAAATCAATAGGGTTAAAGGTTAGCCACTCAAGAAAGAAAAATGAGGTGAGGGAACCCAATGTACCCCAACCACATGATCCCAAATGCATGAAGGTGAAATATTAACAGAAGTATCTACAACATCATACCTATAACCACATGAATGAAAATGTGTTAATATTTCTGCTTTGCATGATATGAACACACCTGCATCTATGTGTGTATACTTGTGCTGAGATAGATACTTCATTAATAAACCTATAGCATAAAATTGCATCCTTTCTACGTCCTAAAATCGATGATATAAATATGTGAAAACCACTAAAAAGGTATTGTATATCATAGGAGTTATCTTAAGCTTCTGCATATAGTATTAGTTATCTTGAATGTCTGATTACTGTAAACATGTAACTTAAAAAAAAAAGGTCATCTCCTATCTAAAAATAGTAAAATATCAGAGTCTTTCAAATAGATTAGCTTGGCTTAGATTAAATAGATTGTCGCCAACATCTTAATCAAAAGGCAAGCCCTTTCCCTCGAGCCCCAACTTGGTCCAATGGTTCATGAACCCTTTGGCGAATCAGAGGAATTCAGATTCTCCATCTCGGCTATCATGTCCATGTTGATCCCTTTGTCCCAAAGGTATATTGCCAACTAGTGGCTGTAGGGAGGTGTTTTCACATTGAACCACCACATGAGGAAGTTGACATTCCTCTGGATGATGGGCCATCTGTTGGCAAACTTTGCAAGATTGTCATGAATTAGTATAGGGAACTGAGGAACCTGATGGTTGTTCCACTTTAAGATATCATAATGCCTTGGTTTGGGGGCCATAAGATCAGAAGTAACATTAACCATTACCCGGTCAAGCTCTATCAAAATGCTATGCTTAAAAACCTTTAAACATAATTCCCTGATGAAATCCCTATTAGGCTCGAAATGGAGTACTACAGATAGGAACATAGGGGAAATATCAGAATTTGCTTTGGTCCTATCCTCATTGTTGATTAAATCTTCCCCTAAAATTTGAGTAACTCTGTTAATGACCAGGTCATGGGGGTATTTCATAAGGCCTTTCAGCCAAGCTGTCGTTATTTCCCTAGAGATGGTCATTTGTCTTTTAGAGCTCGAGAGCTTGAGTATAGTATCCATGATGTTTGTATTTTGCTTAGCATAAAATGGAGAGGCAGATAAGAAGTGGCCTAAATAAAGCGAAAGGTCTGTCTTGAAAATCGGGATTGAGAATGAATTGAAATTAATGTGAGTGAGCCAAAATAATTATTTCTCATCAATAAGCATTGGTGAGAGTACTTGCTTGAGAGGCATATCGCAAATAAATGAATGTAAAGCCATCCTCAAAATTCCATCATTCGACATCGCACATGCTTAGTGTCTAATTAATATTTGCATGATCGACATGTGCAGAGATGATTGATGTAGCTCAACCATCGAGATGAAATTCTTAGCAGAGGGTACAACCAGATTTCAAAATTCGAAGTGGATTAATGAAGTGAGAATTACGGGAGAGGAAGACATCAAGCATTAGGATCACCTAGACAAAAATTTCCTAGCAATCTCCAGTATAATAGCCAAAGCCCAGAAAGTGGATAAATAAGTGGATGCCGAATATATATATATATATATATATATATATATATATATGTCTATACCTTATGTATATATCAATATTCATATATCTATCAAGGTATATATGAGTTTTGGAGTATATCTAAATGAATACCTATATATGTAAATGTAACTACTTATTGAGGAGTGGATATTAATTACATATATATATATATAGTGAATTTATGAGTATATATAAATATATCTAAATAAATATAAGTATATATATATATATATATAGTGAATTTATGAGTATATATAAATATATCTAAATAAATATAAGTATATATATATATATTCATACATACATATATATATACATATATATACATATATACATATATATACATATATACATATATATACATATATACATATATATACATATATACATATATATATATGTATACACACACACACACACACATATATATATACACACACATGTATATATACACACACACACACACACACACATGTATATATACATACATATATATATATATATAAATGTATATATATATATGTATATATATGTATATATATATGTATGAATATATATGTATATATATATATATGTATGAATATATATGTATATATATATACATGTATATATATATGTATGAATATACATACATACATACATACATACATACATACATACATACATATATATATATATATATATATATATATATATATATATAAGAATGGCTACATGTGTGTCAACATATACATATATGTGTATTTATGAGTATTTATATGTATATGTGTATATATATATATATAAATATATATAAATATATGTAAATATGAATATATGTATGTGTGTGTGTGTGTGTGTGTGTGTGTGTGTGTGTGTGTGTGTGTGTGTGTGTGTGTGTGTGTGTGTGTGTGTGTGTGTATTGATACATTTCCTTGCAGATGTATTTCTCGAGCTGTGAGGAGAGGAATGACTTATCCCAAATTCAGGGTTTGGACCATTGGATTCCTGTTACTGAATATGTAAGGAAGCTAAAACGGATCGGGGATGGAGAAGAGAAGGGATTAAGGGTAAAGATGTTCTCGCAGAAGGAAGGCCAAAGATTCAGGAGGAGTGATAACACAAACCTAGAACGGATGAAAAACCTAAAAGGAACTAGAGGAGGCTATTGCCAGTATCTGGGAGAGAAGGTGGGGGGAGATGGGGAATTGATCCCAGGTTACTAGCATGTTGGGGATGACATATGAAAACATTTAGGTGGATGGAGGCACTGCCTTATCAGGCAGAGCATTGGTTTTGCCTAAGATTTTGAGTTCCTTGCCATCTACTCTTATGTTAGCAAGTTCATTTGCTCTATGATTTCCTTCTTTGTAAGTATGATTGATTATAACAGAGTTGAAGTAGGGAAGCAAATCCCTAGCCCTTTTGATTAAATTGTTGATTTTTCAGTTGCAAGAAATACTCGATCTAAGAGAATTGATGATGATCGCAGAGTCTCCTTCAATTTCCAGATTCTGGATACCTAATTCATGGCAGAGGAGCATCCCTTCTAACATTGCAGTGGCTTCAACCATATTATTGGTGGTTGTCCCTATAGGTTTAGTGATAACAACCACTTCTTCCCCATCTCCAGAGTGAATAACACAGCCTATCCTGGCTATACCAGGGTTGCCCTGAGAGGCTTCATCAAAATTGAGCTTGAACCAGTCTTGGGGCGGAGGAGTCCATTCACACTTACTTCTATCAGATAAGTTGTGCTTATCTCCTAAACCAATATACATGGAGAGGATTATACCGGTCCATTTATTCCTAATTGATTCACCCCTGAGAGGGGATTTTGTGTGCTTCAGAGGGGATTTCCTCATAAAATTATTAGCGATCTCAATAATGGATGCCTCAATTTTGACAATCAGTGATTCCAAGCTAAGAGCTTTATCTTTGAATATTCTTCTATTCCCTTCTTTCCATACTTCTCAAAGGAGGATCGAGGGAGATATAATCCATATGTGGCAATAGTGCCCAAAATTTTGGGATACAGACCAGCTCTAAAGAAAAGAGAGGAGGTCCTGTTGACAGGCCAGACTAAAATTGAGTCTATTAAGTAGCCAATGCCAACATAATGTTGTGAACTTGCAATTGAGTAACAGGTGGTCCACCTCTTCCTCGCTTTTGCAACATAAAGGGCACCTTGAGGGGCCTGCAAAGCCTAGTTTCCAAAATCGCTCTTTGGTGAGGATTCTCTTTTGAAGAGAAGTCCACAAAAAGGTTCTAGCTTTTTGTGAGCATGCCTTGTGCCAACATAAGGATAGAGGGAGATTGGAAGCCAGCCTGGTTTCTAACTTATGTGCCGCTTTATAGCCCCATTTAACATTGTATTCCCCATTCAGGGAACCAAGCGAGATCAGATGGTCTTGGCTTGAGTTAAATAACTGTTTTCTATACTTGAGGATATATATAAGTAGATAACAACTTCTTTGGTTGGGGGGGATACTAAGAGGGGCTTCCAGACCCATCCTAAAGCTGGATCTAATTTAGGGAAGGAAACATAATCTCTGACACGGGTTCCTAAAGATAGCTCCAATTTTTGCTTTAATGAATCATTGTGGATTAGGCTACAAAGAGGGGGGTATCCACCCCAGGAGTCCTCCCAGAATAGAGCTTTATCACCTATACCAATATTCTAAGAGAGTTGTTCAGAGAGGAATTCTTTGCAACAGGAAATGAAATTCCATATTCTGGAACCTTTGGGTGGGAGAGATGCTCTAAAGATGCTGGTTGAATCAGAACTACCTAGATACTTATTTTTACCTATTTTAACCCATTTCAGATGTGGTTCTTTGTAAATTTTCCATACTAATTTGGCTTCAAGTGCCCTATTCTGATTGTCTATATTCTTGAAGCCTAAACCTCCATTCATTTTAGGTAGACAGAGAGCATCCCATGCTATTAATACATACTTATTTTTATCACCCAATCCTTGCCATAAAAAGGATCTCAATATCCTTATAAGTCTATCCTGAATGTAGCCGTGGATCTCTAGGAAGGACATGTAATATTGAGGGATTGCTGAGAGGACTGAATGGATCAGAACAATTCTACCTGCTAAAGATAGCCATTTTTCTTTCCAAGATTGCAACTTTGAATCCAATTTGGCTAGAATGCTATCCCAAAGCTTGGTTTCTCTAGAACCTTTATCCAGTGGGAGTTGTAGGTATATGCATGGAAGGGATCCTGACTGGAAGCCTAGAACCCTAAGAATATCCTTTTCTACATTGGCTTTGGTGTTAAGAAAAAAGACCCTGGTTTTGGTTTTGTTTACCTCCTGACCCAAGGCTCTCTCATACCATTCCAAAATTATTTTAAAGTTTCGGGCCTCAGAAAGGGAACTACTCCCCAATAGTAATGTGTCATTTGCAAATTGTTGGTGGGTTACCGGTTCGACATTGCTTTTAATTCTAATCCTTTCTAGGTTGCTAAGTTCTTGAGATTTCTGGATGGTCCTACCAAGGTCTTCTGCCATGATAATATATAAAAAGGGGGAGAGGGGGTCTCCTTGTCTCAAGCCCCTAGATCTTTCAAAGAATCCCTGTGAAGAACCATTAACCAGAATAGAGAATTGGGGGGTAGAGATGCATGCATAAATCAGGTTAATCCAATTTTTATTAAAGCCAAAGGCTGCCATGCATTTGCATAGGAATCTCCAATCCACTTTGTCGTAAGCCTTTTTGATATCTAGCTTGATGAACATAGAGGGTCTAGATGTAGTGTGAGCGGAGTGGATTACCTCATGGGCGAGAATGACCCCATCCAGGATGGATCTGCCAGGCACGAAACCTGACGGTTCTTCCGAGATGATAACTTGAAGCAAAGGTTTGAGTCTTTTTTCTAATGCTTTTGTGAAGATTTTATAAAGCATGTTGCAGAGGGCAATCAGTCTAAATTCATCCAGGGTGGCAGTGGAGGCTTATTTTGGGATGAGGGAAATAAAGGTGTTGTTAATCTCTTGAAGGATCCTACCTAAATTCCTAGCTCCTTCAAGAGCATCCACTAATTCTACTCCCAGAAAATGATAACATGCTTGGAAAAAGGCAGTTGGAAAGCCGTCCGGCTTGGGAGCTTTATCGGGGTGTAATTATTTAACTACTTTCTCAATCTCCTTTATTGTGAAGCTCTAGTTGAGAGCCCTGTTCTGTTCATTAGAGATTAGAGTGGGGATATTTTGAAGGAGGCTTTCCTAGGTGATCAAGTTGGAAGATTCCGAATTGAGCAGGGTTTGGAAAAAAATTGTAGTATGATCGGCTATACCTTCGGGATCTTCTATCAAATTGCCATTATCATCAATTATTTTAGTGATTTTGTTTCTTTTCCTTCTTTCTTTAGTATTGGCATGAAAGAATTTAGTATTTCTGTCCCCGTTAGCTAGCCAAGTATCTTGTGATTTTTGTTTCCAAAATGTTTCCTCTTTTGACAAGATGTCTTCATATTTTTTCATGAGGGTTTTCTCCTTCAAATATCATTCTTGATGCATACCACCCTTGATCACTAGTTCTTTTAGATCATTTAGTTCAAGTTCAATTTTGGCCTTGGCTTCAAATATGTTGCCAAAATTTTCCCGGTTCCAAGAAAGAAGAGGTTGTTTGATCAATTTAAGCTTATATACAAAGAAAAAGAGATTGGACCCAGATACCTTGTATGACGACCACCACTTTTCTAACATATCTATGAAATTATCTTCTTTCAGCCACATGAGTTTGAATTTAAATGGATATTTCACTGGCTTGAGGTCTTCAACTAAAGTTAATTGGATCGGAAAGTTATCTGAACCTGAGAAGGGGAGAATGGATGCCTTAATTAGGATATTGTTGAGGAAGCCCGAGTTATCCTTAATAAGGAACCTATCCAATCTTTCTGCTATCATGTTGAAACCAGATCTCTTGTTGGTCCATGTAAAGACACCATTATCTGTTTGAATGTCCGTGAGGTTATTCTGAAAGGTCCAAGCTCTAAAATCAACTAAGGATTGAGGCTCTCTGGAACATCCACCAGATTTCTTAGCTAGACTACTTATGGCATTGAAATTGCCACCTATAATATAATCTCTGTTGTTATTCCTACTCATAAAAGAGGATAGTTCCTTCCAGACTACTCGTTTAAGGTTATTCGGGATAGGACCATAGACATTAATCAAATTAAATCTAAGGTTATTACTAATGCATTTGATATCTAATCCCATCCATGAATTGTTGATCTCTATGATATCAATTGAAATGCGACTGGGGTCCCATATAATACCCAAGCCTCCAGATGCCCCAATTGTAGGGACACTTGTCCAGTTGTACTTTCCTAAATGTTTCCCAAAAGACTCCCCTGCCAGAGAGTCAAGCGTGGTTTCCTGATGAATAGTGATTTCAACTTTTACTTTGAATATACAACGATTGAGGATGCGCTACTTGTTAGGGGCATTTATACCCCTAACATTCCAAGATAACAACTTCATGGCAATGTGGGAGGGAACTTCCCCCTCCTTACATTGAAAACATTTGTTATCTTGGTTTGGTCCAAAGCTTTCCCATCCATAAGTCTTAACTCCAAAGTCGATCTTCTCCCTCTCTTATTTTGAGAGGATCCGTAATCAGGTTTGTTTCTACCCACCATGTTGAGGCCTAGACCTAATGGGCCATCCTACATAGTTTTCCCTTCACTAAGACCAAGGGGAACCTCTCCATGAGTCTCTATCTTGAAAGATAACAGAGGGGAAGGAGGGGGGGGGAGATGAATTAAACCCTAGGTCTAGCTAACCATTATTATAAGTGAAATATACCGAGCCTTCCTTTTCTAGGACATCATCAAAATCTCTGTGAGCACCTCCATCAGCCAAACCACGCTCCACAATTTCTAGCTGCTCAATAATGTTTGCTTTCAAGGAGTTGGTAAATTCAAGTACATCGCTTAATGCCTCTCTAGTCAAAGAGATAGAGTCCTTGTCCAGTTTTCTGTTAACCTGAACTACATTGGGGGATAGATACATAGTAGGTGAAGAGGGTCTCGATACCTGACTGACCATGGGGGCACGAGATGGGCCTGATGTGATATTCCTAAGAGGAAGGTTATGCTCTTTTGTATCAAATGAAGTGAAATTCACGATGTTGTCTTTCATAGGAGCCATAGTCGAGGGGTGAGATAATGTGTCAGAAGTGGGCAGGTCCGCCCTGGATTTGATGGGTGAGGGAAAGCCTTCTGAAGAAATATTCCTAGGAGGCATGGATTGAGGCTTGGGATCTAAGGGAAACTGGCTATTGTCAAGATGCATTTTGTCAATAGCAGAGTTAGGGTTAACTTTTGTTTCTTTGACAATATTACTCTTGTGGCAAATAAACAGTTTTGAGGTGTCAATGATGTCATCGTAAAATGAAGGAAGGATCTCCCACTTTGCTTTTGATGAATTTATATCAACATGGCTCAATTTAGGTTTAGTGGACTTAAGGTTGATTAATATTTTTATATCTTTCTCATAGTTGTTATCCGTAGAGCCTGTAAAGGCCAAGCATTTCCCTAACCCTTTTGCTAATGATTCTATTAATTCAGGTGTATGAATTCCACTGGAAGAGGGGCAATGTTGACCCAATATACGAAACTCTCGAAGGAAAAGGTTTTAGGATTAAAATTGGGAATCTAGTCTATGCAGTAAAATATGCAACCGTTAAGCAATATATCTTTACTTCTCAGCAGATCCTTCTTAACCCTAGAATTAATGCATCGGATTAATAAACATTGAGAGCCCAGATTGAAAATACTTACTAGTTTGTGGAATTTGGTTTCCCATTAATCTTTGACTTCATCAAAGTTATGAGAGGCCACTCTCCATTTAGCAATGAAGTTGTTGTTCTGATGGAATATGACATTCTCCTCTAGGGTGACTGAGGCCACCTTGATCGTGTGAATTCAACCACTAGGGTTTGGGGGAGGAAGGCATGCTTCGACTTTCCATTGCGCGGAATGAGAAATGGATGAACTTTTATTATGAATTTGCCGTGAGGAAACTTTTGAGGTTGGATTTTCCTTGAGCCATTGAGAGTTTAGCACCTTTCTAAATTCTCTAGCTTGCCCTACTATTTTGTTGGGATGCCCTGCCAGAGGAGGAAAGGAGGGGGGAAAGAATGCATATTTGGTACCTTCAAGCAGCAGCCAGGAGGACGGAGCAGAGTAGGGCGCTATTGTCGAGGATACCGATCTAGGGTTTGCTAGGTTATGGTGGGAAAACCTATTTCGTCTGGATTTTCTACTCTCCACCACCTGCCAAAATCCATCATCTTCGCTTGAGGGTTGTTTGCATTTAGGGGGGGAGAAGATAGTGAGCCACATGATAGGTGAGTTCAGAGCATTCACAGAGAGTCAGAATTGCTTATGAATAGTATTCACCGAAACCAAAAATTTGCTTTTATCAATCAGAGCTTTTCCCGTTTTGTATGATCTCCACTACTGAGCCTAGAACAACAAAGGAAGCTTTTGGAGATGATCACTGGATCAAGGCTACAGAAGAAGAGCTTGACTAGATTGAGAAGAACAATACATGGACCTTAGTACCCAGACCGGTAAACAAAAATGTAATAGGTACTAAATGGGTATTCAAAAATAAACTAAATGAAGATGGAGTAGTAGTCAAAAACAAAGATAGACTGGTATGCAAAGGTTATGCATAAGAAGAAGGAGAAGACTATGGCGAGACATGTGCACAAGTTGCTAGATTAGAAGGTGTTAGGACTCTACTTGCATTTGCAACATATAGAGGATTCAAAGTATATCAGATGGATGTGAAGTCAACATTTCTAAATGGTATACTGGAAGAGGAAGTCTACATTGAACAACCAGATGGTTATACTTTGACTGATGCAAAAGATATGGTGTGCAAACTACACAAGGCAGTATATAGTTTGAAGCAAGCACCTAGGGAATGGTATGAAAGACTACATTCTCACTTGGTGAAGATAGGTTTTTTAGAGAACCAATGAAGACATCAATATATATCTCAAGACTGAAGGAGATAAGATACTGGTTAGTGAGGTATTTGTGGATGATATCATTTTTGGAGGCAATAATGACATGTGTGATGACTTTGCAAATGAGATGAAAAGTGAATTTGAGATGTCTTTGGTAAGAGAGATAAAATTCTTCATAGGTTTGCAAATTCAACAAATGAAGAATGATATTTTTATCACACAATCCAGATATGTGAAAGAGGTATTGAAGACGTTTGGAATGGGGGATTGTAAACTAGTTGGGACACCAATGGTTACAGGCTCTAAGGAGGATGATTCTACATCTATGGATGAAAAGGAGTACAGGTCTATGGTAGGGAAACTACATTATGTTGTCACAATAGATCGGATATTGCTCATGCAGTTGAATTAATTGCTAGATTTCAAAAGAACCCGAAGGAGACACACATGGTAGCAACTAAAAGGATATTTAGATATCTGAAAGGTACTATTGATTATGGATTATGGTATCCATATGCAGGTAAATTTGATTTGAATGTCTATACATATGCAGATTGGGCAAGATATGTTGATGACAGGAAGAGTAAAACTAGAGGAGCTTTCTTTCTTGGAGGAAGGCTAGTATCTTGGAGCAACAAGAAGAAGCATTGCATATCACAATCAATAGCTGAAGCTAAATATGTTGCAGCATACATGAATTGCACTTAGGCAATTTGGATGAAACACAATCTGGAAGGTTTTAAGTTGAAAATCTTAGAATCGGTAAGGATTTTCTGTGATAACACTAGTGCAATAAACATTTCAAAGAACCTAGTGTTGCATTCTAGAACCAAGCATATAGAGCTGAAATATCATTTTTGAGAGAGAAAGTGCAGAGTAAAGATGTGTTACTGGAGCATGTATCTACTAAGGAACAACTAGCGGATATCTTTACTAAACCTCTATCTAAGGCTACTTTTGAGTATCTTAGAGGTCAGCTAGGGGTTGTTCCCCTACATGAGGTCAATTAAGACAATGTGGAAGACATCAATCCCAGAGCTTATTGAAGATCTTGAAGCAGAATTGGTGTAGAGTGGAGCTACTCCATAGGGGGAGCAACTAGTTGCAGATCGGTGAAGCTTGGAGTGGTTTACCAACTGATATTGGTATTCAATTTTGTATTGTTGTCAAAGGGAGAGAAGAACTGTATGATTGATAGGGAGAGGAACTATAGCCAATTACCAACTGAAGACATGGAGACTTAGTTGAAGGAAAGTACATGGAAAAATGTAAACCAAGATTCCTATACCTATATATGTGTATTACTCTTAATCATCACAATCAAAGGGTATTTATATTTATATTCCCATCGATTCCAAAGGGGGAGATTGTTGTCATTGCAGGAAGATTGCATTAATGAAGTATAAGTGTTGTCATTGATTTCAATTGTAACTGATAATAGTGTTGTATTGCAACTGGTAGTTGAGCAGTGAAGGTAACCGATATTACTATTGTAGCAGTGAGATCAACCGGTAACCCTAACTTGTTGATATGTCGAACCCTAACCGATGGAGCTTGGTGAACCGGTTGTGTTGATCTATGATCGAATGGTGATCAGAGATGATTATGTCATGTATGCATGATGCACGCGATGACTTTCAAAGTGATTTTGGCATGTAGAGATAACTGTTTTATCTTGGGAATGAGTTAGTACTTTGCATGAAGTGGAAACCACATGATGAGTTACAGGATCCAATGTGCGGTGATCTAGGAGCGGTCTAGGTTGTCTAGGACAATGTGCAGATGATTACTATGTAATATAATTATCATGTTTGAAGCAATTTGTTTGCAATCTCTATGAGATCTTAGGTTTTGTGTTATGTTACCGACCTATTGTTTTTCTTATAAGGTCGATGAGTTGTTTGTAATAGTGTTGGCAATTTTGGTTAAGTTTGTCAGTGTGATTGATTGCTGAACCAGAAGGAGTATCTGCATAATGTGTGAAGGTAGATAGGAGCATAAAAAGGATCTGATCAAGTAGAGTAGTGCTATTATCAGATCGACAAAGACCTTGTTGTTCTCTAACAATTACAACAATTAAATCCCTTAATTGGGTAAGCTTTAATAGGCTTGGTGTTTTCTTAATCCTCTAACCAGGTGATCAATTAGCTTGGATTTGAAATACTCTATCGAGGTTACTCCTAATAGGGTATTGTAGTCAATCCTTTAATCAGGTGGTCCTTAACCGGATGTGTTCCTAATATGACATTTTTGTAAAGCTTCTAACAAGGGTTGGCTCCTAACAAGGCGAACTTCATAAGAGTTCAGAATACTTGTGGGTATTCATCCCCACAGTGGTTTTTCCCATTTGGGTTTCCACATAAAAAATCATTGTGTCAAGTGGTGAATGATTTTGTGGTTATGTTTTGATACGGTTAATCTGTTTAACTTGCAAAGCCACTTAGCTGTGTTTAGATGACTGGAAGTGATCTAAAATGTGCTATTACTAATGTTAGTAGTGGTTTGATGTTTTGGTTATATAGTATATGAGTTTCAGATATGTTACACTGTTATATTGGTATTCTAGTCAATCGGTAAACTTGACAGTGCAGTTGCAGTTTATTGTATAATGTTTAAACTGGTTAGTTCAGTGATTGACGTATGAGTTGGGTTTGAGTGTGGTGAAAGTTTAGTGTGTTTTCTATCTACTGATTCACCCCCCCCTTAGTAGTTGACCGGATCATTATTGATTCACCATATCATCAATTGGTATCAAAGCTGTTGAAGTCTATTGCTCCAATCCAACCTCACAATGAAATCTGATTACAAAGTTTAGGGCACCAACGCAAGGAGCACCAACCTCTGTAGTTTATGGGCACCAACCCAAAGGAGCACCAACCCCATTCTAAGCACCCACTCATAGATTTATAATAAAAAAATATGAAATAACATATAGGCACCTTGTTACAAATGAGGTTGTGTAACTCACAATATTTTCTTGACTTGATATTGACTTGATTTTTACTTTATCACAAACTCTATCCTCTATTTTCTAATCTTTGTTGTCAATCTCTATCATCTTCTCTTATCCCTCTTCTTGTCTCTGCAAACAACTTTCCGGTTTCTTCTCTAATCTCTCCTCCTTCTCTTCTTCTCATAGTGTGTATCACTCACTGTGTTATATGCCTTGACTCTCCACTCATTGGCCTTTGGTCTCAACTTCTCTCTGCTCTGCTTTCAACTACTTCTTGTCTCCTCTACACACTTGAACATTCTTCATGCAATCTCTTGTTACTATGTTAGGTTTACAGTGGCATCATGTTATTGACACCTACGTGAGCTGATTCTCTGTACCCTCTTTAATATGTAACCTCTTCTTTAATAGAGCTTCTTCTCTTTCATGCCAACCATACTCTCTCCTTCACAACAGATCATTATACCTGTAGTCTCTTTTTGTGGTGCTATGCTTGCTCGTGTGTCATGTTATTGACACATGTGGAAACTCCTTCTCTATGGCTTTCTTCTATTCTGTCTGTGCAGTGGCCTCTATTTTTCTTGCAGAGCCACTTTACCTGCAGTTGTCCCTCACTAACTCAACTATGCACACTTACTCTTTTGTTACACATCTTCATTTTTAGTCATCCACACAGCCCTAGGAATTTCCCCCAAACAAAAATTTGAAATCTTCTCAGGATGATAGAAGATCTACCTTGTCTCCTTTCCAAGTCAGGTGGCCATCCATATTTAATGCTACCTATCTTCTTCTTTAGGTATCCTATTCTATTTTGTTGGACCACTCTCTGTCTCGAGAATAGACCCACATACATTCCCACCAAGAGTTGAAGTTAGCTTTAGATCCGAGAGTTCAAGCTGATCAGATCTTCTATATCTGGTCCACAAATTTTTAGTAGCCATCATTGATTACAACAACTTTCTTCCTTAGATCATTCTCCGAGTATAGATCACTAGCTTTAGTAATCTATACCTACACCTAGCATGGACATCTTGTTGACAAATCTTCTCAAGCTGCTCAATTGATATTTTGCAGGTTCTCCATTAATGCAATCTCCACTCTTTCTCATCCTACCTTGAAAAGATCAACAACAACTGCATTTATGTGCAACAACTCTACAGGCACTGACCTCTGCATATTAGCATTCATATTTGACCACCTGGAAGCCACTTGTCTTCATATTCATCATCCAAATCACTCAGTCAAGGTCACTCAATAACCATGTGGCCCATCTTCCCTATCAGCATGCAGGTATGTCATCAAAATCACTCAGTCAACTTCAGTCAACTATCTGTGTGAGTAGTGTATCTATTGGGCTCCATATGTGGCATTAAAATCTACCTTAAAAAACATACAGTCAATTGCAGTCAATTTGCCTCTGATTCATTTCATACATGCCACGTCATTGGGTCAAACTTGGTCAACACCCATGTGGACTAATTTTCCTATCTAGTAGCCAACATGTCGACTTTCTTTTGTCAAAATATGCATTTGCGGCATAGCGGGGGTTTCCTCCTTGTTTTTCTTCATTATCCTACACTATCATCTATGTGTCCAACTTACCTGTACGAGGTAAGCATCTTCAAGAGACATGTTCACTTTTGTTAGCCCGCACAACACTTTGAAGAAGTGTTGGACTCATGTAAGATAAGCATCTAAAATAGACTCTGTTCTCTCTTGTTATCACACATCATAGTTTACAAGCTCATCTTACCCGTGTGGGGTAAGCATCTTCTTGTGGCTTCAGTAAATCTTGTTAGCCTGCACGACTCCTTGTTTAGCTCCTTAGCATTGAGGGATAAGGGAATCTGCAATCTCCCCTTCAGTTTCCTATCCCGTGGGACCATCGAGGAATATGTCTAAATTCTTATCCCGCACCGACTTTCTATGATGTGGGATAAATGGATCCCAGTTAGTCATTGCTTATTTGTTACCTTGTAAGGTCTTTTGGCATTTGACTAACACACTACTGGATAGTGTGTAACACTATTTACTTTTCTTGAGCCTTATCTCGCATGGTTACCCATCTTCAACCATTCATACTGCAGGATAGCCAGAGTCACATAACCTTTGTGTTATTGACATCTATTGTTGCAAGACCAAAATGACTAACTTGTCGTATTATTGACAACTGCAGTCATATATCCATCGTGTTATTGACGTTTGCAGTTATATAACCCTCATGTTATTGACAACTCCTAATGCACAACCTATGTGTTATTGACATCTCCAGTCCCCTTCTGCAGTTTCATAGAATGCGATAACCTGTAGGTTATTAACATTTACGACTAATACTTTCTGTAACCGCATGCAACCAATACAGTGATAACCTTTGTGTCATGTGCAATAGTAACTTTACTTTTGCTGATTCAACAAGCTGTCTCAATGCCTCCACCAAATCATTGAACTTTGTCTTCTTCATCCAAATGTTTGCCCCAATAACACATTCCATTCTTTCCATTTGTACCCCCTTGTGTGTATAACACGATGTGTTATATGAACACTAAAGAGCAGATTGCAGATATTTTCACTAAACCTTTGCCCAAGGAATCATTTGAGTACCTAAGAATTAGATTGGGAGTTTCTGCCCCTCTAGTAGAGACTTGATTGATGCGATTTGGCATCATTCCAACATGCATTATAAGAGATTCTATTATTCTGGTATTGATGTGGGGATGCTACTGCTTAGGGGTAGTAGTAAGCTTTGTGATTCAGTGGTTTACATTTTTGCTTTGATATTTTTGTCATATTTCTGACATTAATGTCAAAGGTGGAGAGATATTGATGTGAAAAAGAAAAAGAAAAAGTAAAATGGAGAGATGCATGTATAATTCAGAGGGGGAGTTTGGTCTTTGTTTCAGAACCTCATTGCTACATCTGTATGTGGGCAATTGTTGGCTGTCTTCCATTTGGGGAGATTTGTTTGGCATTTCTTGGTACTTTGATGTTTTTCACATCTAGTGTTGCCATGAATGCCAAAGGGGGAAATTGTTGGCCATTTGGTGGAATTGATTATGTGTTGCATTGATGTTTTGTCATTGATGCCAACACTAGCTGTTTGGATGCTTTACTGGCACCCTTCTGGTCTCGATAGGTTGAGTGGTTTCTGGTTGATTTGGATCCAGCATGATCCGGTAGGCTCCGGTATAGTTTGGTTATGGAAATGGCTTAATCATGATACTCATGTTCATATTCAGTAAGTCGGTTTTGGTCTGGTGATCAAATTCTATCCTGTTTCCATAGAAGCTTGGTTTATGGTTCCAATAAGGGTTTCACCAACAAAGCATTTGACGAAGATCTTTGATGAATTACATAAGTGGTGTTGGTACAGTTTCTAGTGGAGTTTGAAGATGTTTATGGTGATCATGTTCGAGACTTGGCAGATGGAGATAATTGCTGTAGCATGTGGATCTATACTGGGTCCCGGTTGGTCTAGGTTATGGACCGGCTTAATGAAGAGTGTGGAATGGACTTCTAAGTATGTTTCTGAGATGTCTTATGTGTTGGATATTATTAGTTTGGTCTAAGGCCGACATGGTTTGTAATTATGTAATTGGTTTATTGTTTGGTGGCCGATCTAATTGTTTATGGTCGAGGGTTTGTATATATAGATGTAAGATCTCATTGTAGATCATCATGGTTATGGTAGAGGTCATGGTCAAGGGATGTAATGTGTGAATAATGTAATATCATTCAGGCAGAGGATTTGGTCGATCATTGGAGATCGAATTGGGTTTGTGTAAGAGGAATTAGTCCTCCGGTATTGAGCTTAACCAAAACTGTACTCAGGCATAGGAGATGTTATCTTTTGTAGTTCAACAGTTCTCCGGATTGTACTCTGGATTTCTGTGTATTCAGGGAGGTTCCCTTTGTGATGAGAAGTGCACTCTAGGCTGTTGGACTTCCTACAAGTGCAGGCCCCTCAATTGTAATTCACATACTTACTGCAGAAGTATTATCTAACTGTGGGTAGGCTTCCCACTATGGTTTTTCCCTTTACCGGGTTTTCCACGTATAAATCTTGGTGTCATTTGGATGTTATTTATTCTATGATTATTGTTTATGCTTAACTGGTTTAACTGCTATTCTGGTTGTAGACACCTAAAAATGGTCAACGCTTGCGGAGTCATACTTTAACATTTGCGCATTGCCTCATTTTAGGTTTTTGCATCGCATTAACATTTCTCCTATGATTCGCACTTGGTTTTTATCATTTGCGAGCATTGAGTCCTTCTGCATTCTTCATTTGTCTCGCTTTCGAATTTGGTCTTGCCGATAACAATCTTTAATCATGATTTTGGTCGATCTTGTCAATCTCTTATCAACTTGTCAATCTCGTCGTTTTGCGATCGATTTGTCATCGATCCTTGTCCTCTTCAATCATGTCAATTGGCGCATATCAATTTGGTCTCTTTATCAATATTGGTCAATTTGTCAACCAATTTCAATTGTTTATCAATCAAATCATTTATCAATTCAAAATCATGATCGAATCGATATCAATTATCTTTCATCAAGACCTAATTGTCATCCTTGCATTGCTAATTCATCTTCTAGGGTTTCGTGATTTAATCATTTAACCTTGTTTGTCATTTCTCCCTTTAGGATTAATAAATTATTTTATTTATCCTAAGTCTTCTCATCATAATTAAATGTTCATTTAATTGGCTAATTATTCCCCTTTTTGTGAATTAATTAATAAATGACAAATTATTAATTAATTCACCTAATTTATCTTAATTCCTAATTTCCTCTTTTTCTAATTTCCTAATTCCTCTTTTTCTAATTTTCTAATTTTCCTAATTCCTAATTTCATTTGTCTCCTATTTTTCTCCTAATTTCATGGGAATGACATAGAAATTTGTCATAATTTGTCATAATTGACAATCAATCAATTTTGACATAGAAATTTGTCATAAATTGTCATGAATTATCAATCAATCAAATTTTGCATAGAAGGTGCATAATTTGTCATAAATTGTCATAATTGACATTTTTGATTTGCAATTTCTATTTGGATTGAATCATGCTAATTTGATCCATCTCTCCAATTTGTCTATAAATTGGATGAATTTCTTCAATCTAATCCCTAATCAGATTATGGAATTTATAATCACTTTGTCAAATCACACTTCGAGCACTCTTGCGCCAATATCTTATTTACTTGCTTTCATATCATGATCATGCACTAGTAGGTGAGATCCACAAACAAAGGCTATTTGGAGAAGAAAGAAGAACAATGGAGCCGCATGAAGGAAGCATTTAGATCTACATTTGGTTTGCATAATATTTAGTTTTGAATGTTTCATTTTCATGTCTCTATTGAGTGTGTTAGGATAGATCATGGCAATTTGCTTTTGTGATTTAGCTAATGATTAATGTTTATATTGCTTGTGATGATTTCCGAATTCCTAGCTACACTGGTATTTGGTTTAAGCATTCTGGTATTAAACTTTTAAATGCTAATAGTTTTGGTAATATGTGATAACTGATTCACCCCCCCCTCTCAGTTGTCTTCTGGTTATTTAAACTATCTAACAATCATATAATTCAAAGATTTACAAAGATATCATTCAGAGGGGGAGTTTGGTCTTTGTTTTAGAACCTCATTCCTACATCTATATGTGGGAGATTGTTGGCTATCTTCCATTGGGGGAAATTTGTTTGGCATTTCTTGGTACTTAAATGTTTTTCACATCTATTGTTTCCATCAATGCCAAAGGAGGATATTGTTGGCCATTTGGTGGAATTGATTATGTGTTGCATTGATGTTTTATCATTGATGCCAACACTTTCTGTTTGGATGCTTTACTGACACCCTTCTGGTCCCAATAGGTTGAGTGGTTTCTGGTTGATTTGGAACCGACATGATCCAATGGGCTCTGGTATGGTTTGTTATGGAATTGGCTTAATCATGATAATCATGTTCATATTCAGTAAGTTGGTTTTGGTCTAGTGATCAGATGCTATCTTGTTTTCTTAGAAGCTTGGTTTTTGGTTCCGGTGAGGGTTTGACCGGCAGAGCTTTTGATGAAGATCTTTGATGAATTACATAAGTGGTGTTGGTGCAGTTTCTGGTGGAGTTTCAGGATGCTGATGGTGATCATGTTCGAGATTTGGTAGATGGAGATCATTGTTGTAGTGTGTGGACATATATTGGGTCTTGGTTGGTCTAGGTTATGGACTGGTTAATGAAGCGTATGGATTGGACTTCTCGATACGTTTTCAGGATGTCTTATGTGTTGGATATTATTTGTTTGGTGTAGGGCCGACATGGTTTGTAATTATGTAATTGGTTTATTGTCTAGTGGCCGACCTAATTGTTTATGGTCGAGGGTTTGTATATATAGATGTAAGATCTCATTGTAGATCATCATGGTTATGGTAGAGGTTGTGGTCAAGGGATGTAATATGCGAATAATGTAATATCATTAAGGCAGAGGATTTAGTTGATCATTGGAGATCGAATTGGGTATATGTAAGAGGAATTAGTCCTCCAGTATTGAGCTTAACCAGAACTGTACTCAGGTATAGGAGATGCTATCTTTTGCAGTTCAACACTTCTCCGGATTGTAGTCTGGATTTCTATGTAGTCAGTGAGTCTCCCTTTGTGATGAGTAGTGCACTCTAGGTTGTTGGCCTTCCTGCAAGTGCAGGCCCCTCAATTGTAATTCACATTCTTACTGTAGAAGTATTATCTGACCGTGGGAATGCTTCCCATCGTGTTTTTTCCCTTTACCGATTTTCCCACGTAAAAATCTTGGTGTCATGTGGATGGTATTTATTATTTGATTATTCTTTATGCTTAATTGGTTTAATTGCTATTCCGGTATTTGGTTTAAGAATTTCGGTATTAATTTTTTGGGTTCTGCTATTAAAGTTTTAATTGCTAATAGTTCCAGTAATCTATGATAACTGATTCACCCCCCAGCCTCTTAGTTATTTTTTGATTATTTGAACTATCTAACAATTGGTATCAGAGCTTTAGTCCTCTCCACAGAAAGCTTAACCGCTTGAGGAAGATCCTATGGTGACTAATAGTTCAAGTTCATCCAATTCATCTGGAGCTATCTTTCGGAGAGATATTCCTAGGCTTGATGGAATAAATTACATAATATGGAAGATTCAGATGGAGACTCATCTGAGATGTCTTGGCAAGGAGATTTGGGAGATCAAACAAAATGGTGTCACACCTCATAATACAACATCTGGCAATCCTCCTCCAAAAAACCTGGATGAGGAGCTTGAAAATGATTGTAGAGCAAGAGAAGCTCTCTTGTGTGCACTTTCTGATCAACAAATAATGGGATTAACTGACAAATCATCTGGAAAGGCTATATGGTTTAAGTTGAAGACTCTTAATGAAGGTGACCCTATAGTGAAGATTGCTAAACTTGATGGTTACCGGGATAGATATAAAAATCTGAAGATGGAAGAAGATGAAAGGATTACTACATTCATGGAAAGGGTAAACGAGATTGTTATGGGAATTCAATGTTGTGGTGGAACTCTAAGCGAAGATGAAATTGTTTCTAAAGTTATGAGAGCCCTACCAATGACTTACAAAATGAAGGCTACCACTATTAATGAGTTGAGAACAATGGCTAATAAACCTATCAATAGAGATACCTTGGTTGGGAAACTGTCTGCTTTTGAGCTTGAAGAATTTGGGCCTTCTTTTCATGCATCTACATATGCAACCGGTAAGCAAGATTGGAAAAATTTATATGCAAAGGACTTGGAAGATATGAAGAGAGAAGATGACGAGTTTGAGCAACTTGAAGAACTATTTTCTAGAACAGTACCTAAAGGACCAGTATGAAGTAAGTATGAAGGAAAAGTACCTTTTAAATGTTTTGCATGTAGTAAGATTGGCCATTTTGCATCTAGATGTCCTGAAAGGAATTCAAGATTTGAAGAAAGAGTTAAAAGATCTTTTAAGCCTAACCTTGGATATCAGAACAAGTATAAGTACAAGAAAAATAAAGACAAATCATGCTACATAACGGATGAGGAAGGTATTACTGATTCTGATGATGAACCGACATAAGACTCTACTAGTGGTTCCGGAAATGGGAAGGAATGGGTGTTCTTGGCTATCAAGGAAGATGATCCGGAACTGGAAGAGAATGTACCTAAAGAGAAGGCACTGGTTGATAAAATTGAAGACAATGATGAATGGGTAATTGAGAGTGGTTGGTCACATCATATGACTGGAGATAAAGGGAAGTTTCTATCTTTGCAAGAATTTGATGGTGGTCTAGTTATATTTGGAGATGACAACATGTATGATCAAAGGAAAAGGAACTATATCATTGGATGGTAAGAACAATACTAACAATATTTATTATGTTGAAGGTTTAAGGCATAATCTTTTGAGTGTAGGACAATTAGTGGATAAGGGATTTAAATTACAGTTCAAGGATGAAAAATGCAAAATCATTAACAGATCTACTTTGGAGATTGCAACCGGTACACAGACAAAAGGTAACATATTTCATTTGAACTTTGGTGAGAAGACATGTTTGAATACACAGATTGATGAGAGTTAGCTATGACATAAAAGGCTGTGTCATGTGAATTTTGATTGCATTGTGATGATTAGTTCAACAAAGGCAATTAGGGATATACCTAAGATTATGAAGCCCTATATTCTGGTATGTAAAGAATGTCGAATGGGTAAATAGGTCAGAACCTCTTTTAGGAGTATAAAAGATAAATCAAATGATGTTCTTGATCTTATTCATACTGATTTGTGTGGCCCTGCTAGAGTTAATTTTTTCAAGGTGATAAATATTTTATGACAATCATTGATGATTATTCTAGAATGATGCAGGTTAGTTTTCTAAAAAAAAAATCTGAAGGATTTGAAAAGTTTAAAATCTTTAAGGCTAAGGTGGAAACTGAGACAAGATTCAAGATTAAATGTTTGAAGTTAGATCACGGTGGAGAAATCACATCTGGTGAGTTTAATCATTTGTGAGGAGCATGGTATAAGAAGACAATTTTATGCTCCACAAACACCTCACCAGAATGGAGTTGTGGAAAGGAAGAACATAACTATCTTGGATGCTGCTAGATCAATGATGATGGAAGCTAGTCTACCTCATATCAATTGGAGAGAAGCAGTGAGCACAATGGTTTATACATTCAACATAGTACATATCAACGGAGAAATCGGTAAGATACTTTATTGATTATGGTTTGGCAATACACTTACAGTTAAGCATTTCAAAATATTTGGTAGTAAATGTTATATCAAGAGAGATGATATCATTGGAAAATTTGATACTAGATATGATGAAGGTATATTTCTTGGTTATTCTAATGAAAGTAAAGTAGATAGATGTTATAACAAGAGATTGCAGAGAATTGTGGAGAGTGATAATGTCAAAGTAGATTTGCTGAACAAAAGTCAAATCAGAGTTTATGAAAAGGAATCGGCAGTGAAAATGATTATATCTAAACTGATAGCACCTTTACTAGAACCGAGAGTTGAACCAATTACTCTGATAGTATCAGAGAATACTATAGTAACTGAAGATCAGGGAAGAGGAACGGAGAGTTAGAGGACTCCTAGGTATGTGAGATTTAATCATTCAGAAGATTAGATCATTGTGGGTAAGAGCAATGGAGTAATGGCAAGAAGAAGACTAGAAATTAATGAGGTATGTTTCATTGCACAAGTTGAACCGGTATCAGTAATTGAGGCATGTAAAGATGAATATTGGTTGAAAGCTATGAAAGAAGAATTAGATCAGATTGAGAAAAATAACACATGGACTTTGGTTCCCTGACCTAAAAAAAAGAATGTTATTGGAACTAAATGGGTTCTTAGGAATAAATTGAATGAGGAAGGTCATGTTATAAGGAATAAGGCTAGATTGGTTTGTGAAGGATATTCTCAGAAGGAAGGAATTGATTATGGAGAGACTTTTGCACCTGTAGCTAGGATTGAAGCTGTAATATTATTTCTTGTCTATGTTGCTTATAAAAACTACAATTTTTATCAGATGGATGTTAAATTTGTATGTTTGAATGGGGATCTTGATGAGGAAGTTTATATTGAGCAACCTGATGGTTTTTCACTATCAGATGATACAAACATGGTTTGCAAGTTAAGGAAAGCATTATATGGATTGAAACAAGAACCTAGAGCTTAGTACGCAAGGTTGGTTAAATATCTTTTGAAGCTTGGTTTTACTAAGGATAGTGTTGACAATTTTTTATATTATAAGATCACTGATGATGATTTACTGATTATTGAAGTATTTGTTGATGAATTTTTTTTGGAGGTGAAGATAAGTTGTGCATAGAATTTTCTAAGAATATGGAGAAATAATTTGAGATGTCTATGATTGGAGAGATGAAATTTTTCTTAGGTTTGTCGATTACTCAGACTGACAAAGGTATTTTTATCTGTCAAACTAAGTATGCAAAGAAATTGTTGAAGAAATTTGGCAGGGGAGATTCTAAACCGGTAAGTACTCCTATGATTACAAGTGAGAAATTGACAAGAAAAAATGTTTCTAGATTGGTAAATCCTACAAGATACAAATCTATGATTGGAGGTCTTCTTTATTTGACTCAGACTAGGCTTGACATTATGAATGCTATTTGTATTGTTTCAAGATTTAAGAGTGATCCTTGAGAAAATCATGAGAGTGTGGTGAAAAGGATGTTTAGATACTTGCAAGGTACATCACAATATGGTTTGTGGTACCCTAAGGAAGATGACTTTACTTTATGTGCATATATAGATGCTGATTGGGTTGGATATGTTGATGATTGAAAAAGTACTTCCGATGGAGCTTTATTTCTTGGAAAGAGGTTGGTTTCTTGGATTAGCAAGAAATAGTCATGTACTTCTTTATCTATTGCTGAAGCTGAGTATGTTGCTCTTGCTACTAATTGTACATAGGTTCTATGGATGAAGCAAATGTTGAAGGATATAAAAGTGGATTGTGATGCACCGATAGTTATTCACCATGATAACTGTGTTGCTATTGATATATCAAAGAATCCAGTATTTCATTCTAAGACACAACACATATATATTAAGTATAAATTTTTGAAGGAAAAGGTGGAAGAAAATGAAGTTAGACTGGTTTATGTGAGCACTAAAGAGGAGATTGCTAATATTTTCACTAAACCTTTGCTGAAGGAATCATTTGAGTACCTGGGAGTCAAATTGGGAGTTTCTACCCCTCCGGTAGAGACTTGATTGATGCAGTTTAGAATCAATCCAGTATGCATTATCAGAGATACTATTCATTCTGGCATTGATGTTGGGATGCTACTCCTCAGGGGGAGTAGTTAGCTTTGTGATTTAGTGGTTTATGTTTTTTCTTTGATATTTTTGTCAGATTTCTGGCATTGATGTCAAAGGGGGAGTGATATTGATGTGAAAAATAAAAAGAAAGTGAAAAAGAAAAAGAAAGGGGGAGAGATATTAAAAAGAAAAAGTAAAAGGGAGAGATCATGTATTGTGAGGGATAAGGGGATCTACAATCTTCCCTTCTATTTCTTATCTCGCATGAACATCGAGGAATACGTCTAAATTCTTATCCCACATTGACTTTGTATGATGTGGGATAATTGGATCCCAGTTAGTCATTGCCTATTTGTTACCCCTGATGGTATGATGAAAGAATAAGTATCTGATAGATTACTGAGAGGAGGGGGGGGTGAATCAGTAAAATGAAAAATTGATACAAACTTCCCAATCTCAAACTCAAACTCACAAAGTAAACTTTCACTGTCAAGATCAATACTCATAATAATACTCAACATCAATTGGTTAACTATTATAACAACTTAACAGTAAACAACTTCAATCTTGTAAACATCAAAATGCTTAATCATATATCAACACACTTCATATCTCAATGCTTCCAATTATCATGCCTTATCAGAATAGTTAAGTATTCAATCAAATCAACAAATAAGATCATAACCACAAAAAAATTCACCACATGACACAAATGTTTATACGTGGAAAACCCAAATATATAAAAACCACGGTGAGATGAGACTCACAAGATAGCATCCTGAACTCTTCTGAAGTTCGTGCTGTTAGTAGCCAAGCCTGTTAAAGCTTTTACAATAAGTCTTGTTAAGAACTAAATCTGTTAGGAATCACCCAGTTAAGGGATTTACAAAATGCCTTGATGAAAATAAAATACCTTGTTAGGAGTAACCTGGGTAGAGGATTTGAGAATCCAAGCTAATGGATCACCTTGTTAGAGGATTTAAGAAGTAACCAAGCTTGTTAGAGCTTACCCGGTTAGAAGATTTCAGTTATGCTGTAATTGTTAGAAAAAAAAGGTTTTCTTGATTTGTCTGAATAACACTACATTTGCTTGATCAGATCCTTTTAAGCTTCAATCTGCCTTTACTCAAACTGCAAATCCATTCTCCGGTTAGGCAACCACACACTTGTTGGTATTATAGATGTGTTGCATTGTTTTTTCCATTGATGTCAACACTTGTCAACACTTGTGAACACTTATCAGCACCGAAGATCTTTGGTTATGTTCACCGACATGTTCAGTGACTTATGCACAGTCACCGATATTTGGTTCATCGATAGGTTATATTGTTCATTGACATAGAGGATGACTTGTTATCATTTGTAGATCACTTGGTTATGTTGAAGACATGGTTTGTATACTTGGTTTTGGTGATTTGGCTATTGGTCTAATCAAGTTTACATATTTGCTATTACTGGTAAATTGGTCTAGGTTATGGATCGACAAGCGCTATCTATTCAAGATCAACACGATACGTTATGGAGATGTTTTATTGATTGATTATTATTGTAAATGCATTGAGCTAACATGATGCATCACATATTGATTCATTTGTAATTGATTTAATTGTAATATTCTTAGTGAGCCGACCTACATATTTGGTCTTAGGTTTTGGTATATATGTAAGATCTCATTTGTGAGATTATGAAGAAGGTGTGGTAGAGCATTGTAATAAGGTATATGTGAATATAAGCAGAGCTATACACACAAACATCATTTGAAGATTCAAGTAAGGTATGAAGAAGACAATCAAAGCTTAACTGGTACTAAATCCAACATATGAAGATGTTATTTTGAGAAGTAAATTATCATTGGATTTAACCATCCAATTGTAGTCAGTGTGACTCCCATTTTGTGATTGAGCAGTGAGCTCTAGGAAGTTGGCCTTTCTGCATGTGCAGACCCCATTTGTATACACATACTATCTGCAGTAGTATCATCTGATTGTGGGTAAGGTTTCCCACAGTGGTTTTTCCCCTTATAGGGTTTCCACGTACAAATATCTGTGTTAAGTGTTGTGGATGTTATTTCTCTTTCTGTTTCATGCATTAAACTTTACCGGTACTGTTATTAACTATTAAACTGTCAACCGCCATTAAGTTTGGTTTACCAGTATTATGCATCAAGTTTGATTAAGTTATATTTTGGTTGAAATTAATAGACATCTGATTCATCCCCCCTCTCAGTTGCCTCTGGGTCCTAACAACACGCAACTGATTTTTGCCAACAGCTTTACAAACAACTTCATTGACCTTGAATACAAATCAATTGGATCGGTAACACAACAAAAACCTAATTCTCTCATAGAGATTATAAACAAATCGGATCAAGTGTGACCGTTGGGTTTACATAGCAATCTATACACGTTCTTCAAGAAAATTCCAACTGCTCCATGATCACCGCTTCATCGGACTTTGTAAGTCATCACGCGCTATGCATCAGATGCAATCCGCTTTGCTCATTCCCTAGACAATCAAACAAACACGCCAAAAAATATGAACTTATCCTCATACAATGATCACACATGTCACTATCATTACCGCTTATCATTAGATCTTAAACCAACAAACTTAATCGGTTCGGGTTTAACAAAAATAACTGGTAGGGTTTAACCTTATACACTAGTTTATCAGTTCAACTCACAAAATTACATACCGGTTTAAAAGCTCTTCCTACCGGTTACAAGACAATATCAATAACAACAACAATATCAACAATATCATTGTATATGGTGAAAATGGATAGCAATAAACAATAATATTGAAAGACTAAAATGGATTCAACCACCAAACCCTAGCCTAACAATGAACAAAGATCCACCATAACATATGAAGATAACCTAAGACAATGCAAATAACTCAAAATCACAAAGATTATACCATCACATGTCCACTAGGGTTTTGATCCCCATTCTTCCTATCTCCATTGATCTTGTTTGATATGCTTGCTCTCAGATTTTTATGTGCACAAGAGCTCAATAAAGAATGGAATGTGGTTGCAAGTAGAATTGTAGTGTAGCCAAGTCCTTCAAAATCAGTCATTAGGATATGTCATTAGGGTTTGACAATGAAGAGAGCATCTCCTTAAATAGAAGACACAATAGGAAATGGAGGGTTAAGATTGAGAGGTGTAAAAAGAGAGGTCGGCTAGGATTAGAGGGTAGGTATAAGAAATACCAAAATAATGAAAGGGGTAGGTAGTGTAGGAAATAAGAGATGAATGACATGTGTCATGTGTAGAAAAAGATAATGAACTAATTAAATAAATAAAGATTTATTTAATTAATAGAAGAAGTAGGACAATTAAATAAATAAAATATTTATTTAATTTAAGAAAGGGATAATTTAAATAAATAAATGTATTTATTTAAATGAGAAATAAGGTTAGAAGAGGATAAATGAATTAATTAAATAAATAAGGATTTATTTAATTAATAGAAGAATTAAGCTTAGATAATTAAATAAATAAAATATTTATTTAATTAAACATGACAATTTTAGGTGTCTACATTTTGCCCCTCTTTGAGACAATGCGGCTTGTCGCGTTGTTTCAAAGAAAATAAGATGAACTGATACAGCGTTGCCCCAAGATGGGAATTATATGCCCCCTCGAGAGATTGGATGAAAATGTCTGAAAAGATTGCAGACAATCTCTCGATAAGAAAGATGGGATAAAATGGGCTGAGCGAATAGAGTGACAAAGTCACGGGATGAAGAATACTGACTCAGGAAATGAGGGCGAGGGCTAGGGTAGGCTATAAGATAGACCACGGGCAAAAGACATCCTCATTGTCATCCACACCCTTAGAAGATCACAGTGCAGAGCGAGAAAAGAGCAGCAGCAGTCAGCAGCGATGGCATTCGTTCATAGATTCGACCGTGTCCGCCGATTCCAGCGACCAGCCGATGCAGGAGAGCCGGTAAGTACCCGAAAACCTCCTCGTACTTTCACGCATTTCAAGTTTTGTCATTAATGCATGTTAGGTAGCAATAAATGCGCTAGGAATAGGATAGTTAAAAAATGAAAAAACGCGCAACCGCGTCTGTGTCAGTGCCAGGCGCGTCTGTGTCCAACAGGCGCGTCTGTGTCGGGTCCAGGCGCGTCTGTGCCTGGAACCGCGTTTGTGTTGATTGCGGACGCGTTTGTGAAATGTAGCAGCGTCTGTGATTTTTAGGAGCGTTTATGTCATTCAGGGACGTCTGTGTTCCCTGGCCGCGTTTGTGTCTGGCATAGGCACGTTTGTGTTCAGAAAGCGCGTCTGTGTTGCAGAGGCGCGTTTATGCAGTTTATAAGCGCGTTTATGAGTTAAAAGCGCGTGTGTGTTGAAACAGTGCGTTTGTGTGTTTAAATGCATGGTTTTAGTCCTTTAGGTCAAATCGGCAGTTCTGTGATGAACATACGCTGTCGATTGGATAAGCTGCTGAGAGGATACACTCAAGCAGGTCCTCTAGGAAGATTAGGATAGATTAAGGCACTTTGTAATGAACAGTGAGTACCAAGATAAAGTACTTTGTGATGAACAGGGAGTACTAAAATATGAGCAGCACTTTGTGATGAACAGGGAGTGCGAATGTGAGTGACACTTTGTGATGAACAGGGAATGTCACACACGTAGTACTTTGTGATGAACAGGGAGTACTACTAGGATAGATAGCAACACTTTGTGATGAACAGTGAGTGTCACTAGGGTAGATAACCATATGCATTTAGGTAGCAAGTAGCATTTTGTGATAAACAGTGAATGCCACGATAACTGACAAGATTGATTGTGTGACTGCAGGAGTATTTGCCGATGTTGGAGTCACGGGAGAGATTCCCATCGACTCAGAGACTGCGACCAGAGTTGTCTATCCAGGACATGATTTCCGTTGAGGAGATGGGCCTCACACATATGCTCTATGTGCCCGAGTTTCGGGCAAACATGGGGTTGCTGACTGCGTTGGCCGAGAGATGGCACTCAGAGACATGCACGTTTCACCTACCGATGGGTGAGATGACAGTGACACTGGAGGATGTATACAGGATATTACATGTTCCCATTGATGGAGAGTTGATCCCCTACGACCGTGACGGTGACAGGGAGGCCTTGAGATGGGTCTTTCAGGATCCTGAGTTGGAGATGCGAGCAGGCCATGTAGCCTGGGACACCATGACTGCCACAGGATTAGCATTGCCGACAGTTGTTGGGGGAGTCATCAGTGGATATTTGTGTCCAGACAGGGCCACACGAGGATTGGCAGTGGGCTGGGGAGGGGCCTTGGAGACGCTGATGGCAGAGCACACTAGGTATGCATGGGGGCCATGTGTCCTAGCGCATTTGTATTATGAGCTGCATCAGTTTGTATACCATGGATCAGTGGGGTTGGGCTGCGGTGTGACTCTATTGCAGGTGTGGGCCTATGAGCACCTTCCCATCACACGGCCGATTCACTTCAGAGGCAGAGGACAGGGATAGAGTTTTGTTCATTTGTATGCCATGATTACATCGCAACCTCGGATTGGGAGATTGGAGCACTGGAGGAGAGTTATTGATGACATTGACATGGTGATCTGGAGGACGTACCTGGGGTGCGAGGAGTGGGAGGATGATGCATTGGAGCTGCCCTACACCTTCCGGAGCAGGTACCTGATTGGGCGGACGCCCTACATATTAGAGAGACAGCTGGTGGACAGGGTATGCAGGCAGTTTGGCAGGATTCAGAGGATGCCCCGAGGCTCGGGCATGTATGCCCGTACGGTCAGAGATCAGGTGCAGTTTGGCCCACTGCTATCATATGATCAGGCAGTTATGCAGCTAGCGGAGATGACGCCGATGCCATGGGACATGTGGCCAGAGGTAGATGATGCAGGGATGGACGCAGAGTACTCTGCGTACTGGGCAGAGCATCCATTTCCTAGGTTGACAGATCCGGCAGAGCCAGTGGATGGAGAGGGTGGAGGAGAGGATGATGAGGGAGGAGGGGATGGAGGTAGGGGCCGGCGGAGGCGGAGGGGAGTGGTGGGAGAGAGACGGGTAGCACCTCGGAGAGAGGGAGGTCAGGAGAGAGCAGCTCCAGTGGTTAGAGGACGGGGTGGACTGCCCCTACAGGTGCCAGCAGCACAGGGTCCCAGAGAGGGATAGAGACAGGTGCAGCCAGAGGGACAGAGACAGGTACAGCCACAGGTACCTGTACAGGCACAGGGACAGGTGCAGGCAGAGGCACAGGGACAGGCACCTGTAGAGGAGGAGCCACAGGCAGGGACGGAGAGCGGAGACTCTGAGGAGGATGAGGTGGTGAGGCTGCGGGAGATCTGCCAGGGCCAGGCAGATGAGATTGAGGATTTGGTTCGAGAGAGGAACCACCTCAGGATCAGGGTCCGAGATACAGAGCGGGAGAGGGATCAGGCCATTCAGAGATATACCGAGGCCGAGACAGCTCTGAGGGCAGGTAGGCGGGCAGCAGAGGATGCAGGGGCAGGCTACGCATATGTTTTGCGAGCAGGAGAGGAGATCGCCTACTGGAGGGATCTATACTATGCAGCCGTGCCAGCAGAGCAGCGGGCTAGGAGCTTCCAGAGATCGTCGTGCACAGCGACGGCTACGGGAGGGAGCCGCAGGAGATAGGCATCCAGCGGTGGAGTCATGGGGCCTCCACCACCACCAGAGAGACAGGGGGATCCAGGGGCAGGGCCATCTACAGCCCAGACTCCGTCGAGGCGAGGTGGCTCCGAGGGAGGGAGTTCCTCATAGCTATAGTGGGCTCCCATTGTATCAGTATATGTACCATTATTGTATTGTAGACACCTACGGGTGATTCTTTTGTAGCCATATGATTCTTTTGACATCATTGTATCATGACACATTTGATTATATATATAAGATGATTCATTTTGCGGCAGCTATATGCATGTGTACCTTATGTGATGAAATGTTCTTATGTGATACATGTTTTATGATATGGATGCAAATATGATGCAATGCAATATTTTTTTGTTCTTTTATGTTGTATATGTGTATGCATGATGTAAATGCGAATGTAAGTAATGCAGATGAATATGATAATGCAAATGTAAATTGTGCTAACAAATGTTGTGTGCAGGATGTGATGTAATTGTGATATCTATATGTATGTATGAAATGCTTATATGTGGTGATGCAGGTGCAACTATATGAAATGCAAATGTTTTTGGTGTGTCATTATACTCAGTCATGTGATAGCAGGCTACGTGGACTTGAGAAGGACAATGGAAGTCAATCAAGAAAGGGGGATGGAAGACAGAAGATATGAATGTGAAAGAGCTTCTTGTGCGTTATCATCATTGAGCTTTATTATGGCAGAATAGGTTATGACAATCGAGGCATTTGTTCGGCCCAGAAAGTCATTGTACCTGTTTGCATGGAGATAAGACAGTCACAAACAAGGAATGCCCCAGTTCATACTAGACTCACAGTTTCCTCATATCCTTGGACAAGTCATAGCATTACTAAGAGACAATCCACAGATAGCAAATGCAAATAGGTGACGATACCCCATCCTCGCCTTTCTAGTCAAAGACATCCTGGAGATAGAATCTCTAGTCAAAGACATCCTGGAAAAGCTAAAAGACATGTCACCATAAAGATAAAATCAAAAGAAAACCAAGACTCGACACCAACATCCACTGTAGTCCTCAAGTTTGTGTCTCTTGTCACTTGTTTAAGTCAAATTCGATTGTGGTCACGATGTTCACTTTCACAAAAAGGATAGATAGCACTGAACCATATGTTGTCTGAGTCTGTTAAAAGATTTGATTTTGTTGAAGCCCATTGTTGCTGCTGTGTCGCCTTTGAAACTGACTGGATCCATGAAACTGATACCTTATTGCGGAGAAGACGAAACTTTTATTGTGGATTGTGCGCGGATAGACTGAAGAAAACTGTACTCCTCGAAACATGTGATGTTCTCAGTTCCACACCCATTACTAGACGTAGGAATTGGCCGTAGTCACAGATAGGATCTGATTTATTATGGATGGAAAAGGGAGTGAAAAGGGAGGGTTATGGATGGCTAACCAATCTTAGGTATATCAATAACAAGCCATGATGGGAATGGGTAAGTTTATCATGAGCGAATAAGTTGTGAGTGTGTGCAAAGTGAAAGGATGAAAGTGAATCCTGAAGGAGGGAGGAGCAAAGTCTCTACGCATGGCGCTGGTGACCCAGTTTTCACCATGGTACTTGCCCAGGGCGCCACCGAAGTGGTTTTCACCGTTGGACGAAATTATTTCTCTTTACTTTTTTCAATTTTTCAGTTTTTTTTTTTTTTTTTTTTTTGTTTTATAATTTTTTTTGTATTTTTGCAATGTTTTGATTTTTTTTGTATTTTTGCATTAGGATACTCAAAAAGAGCTTATGTGTAGAACCTGCGAAGGTGCATGCTATTGATAGGATCCTCCAAAGATTCCCCTTCTGTAGTTGAGAGCTGATATGCCCCAGATCCATATACTGCTGTGATGATGTAAGGACCCAGCCAGTTGGGTTCAAATTTACCCTTCTTTTCTCTGTCTTGTTGATTCTTGGGGTTCTCTCTGAGGACTAAGTCACCTACCTCAAATGTGCGAGGCTTGACCTTGTGATTGTAACTGCGACTCATTCGTTGTTGGTAAGCCTTGAGATGATTAAAAGCAGTGCGTCGTCGTTCCTCCAGCAGTTCTAGTTCTTGTAAGCGAGAGACCCTGTAGTCTTCATCGTCGATTATGTTTCTCAAGGAGACCCGTAAAGAAGGTAACTCGACCTCAATAGGCAAGATGGATTCAGCGCCGTAGACAAGTGAGTAAGGTGTAGCTCCTGTAGGTGTGCAGACACTGGTACGATAGGCCCAAAGTGCGGGATTGAGTTGGACATGCCAGTTACGGCCAGCGTCGTCGACTGTCTTTTTAAGGATTTTGAGAATTGTTTTGTTAGACGCCTCAGCTTGGCCATTACCTTGGGGGTAATATGGTGTGGAGAAACGATGAGAGATATGGAAGCGCTCACAGAGTTCACGAACATCCTGGTTCTTGAAAGGACGCCCGTTATCGGTGATAATGGAAGTAGGGATCCCGTATCGGCAAATGATGTAGTTCAGGATGAAAGTAGCGATTTGTTTCCCAGTAACTTGTGTGAGAGGCACGGCTTCAATCCACTTTGTGAAATACTCTGTGGCTGTGATAATGAATTTATGTCCGTTGGAAGAAGGAGGGTGAATCTTGCCTATGAGATCGAGTCCCCACTGACAAAAGGGCCAAGGAGATGCAAGTGGCTGTAGTTCCTGTGCTGGTGCATGTATGAGGTCTCCATGAATTTGACACTGCTTACACCTCTTGACAAACTGATATGCATCTTTTTCCATAGTAGGCCAGTAGTATCCAGTCCTGATGAGTTTCTTGGCCAAGGTAGGACCACTAGTATGCGGACCACATATCCCTTCGTGTACTTCTCGTAACACAATCTGAGCTTCGTCACTCTCTAAACATCTAAGGAGGGTGCCATCTAGACCTCGTCGGTATAGGATATCAGCTAGGATAACGTATCGGGAGGATTGGCGAATGAAAGTGCGGCGTTGGTTGTTCGATAAATAGGGAGGTAAGATGTTGTCGCGAAGGTATGTGAATATGGAACCATATAACTGGGATTCAGGACCAACAACACATATCATTTCCGTAGGAGTGATCTCATATGACGGAATCAGCAGGTTGTCCACCAGGAACTCATAGCAGGTCTCATTTTGCGGTAGGTCAATGAGCGAAGCAATTGTAGCCATGGCATCAGCAACGCGATTCTGTTCTCTTGGTATCTGCTCAAACTCTATCTTTGGAAAGTGCTGTTTCAGATCATCTACCAGTTGTTTGTAAGGCATTAGCTTTTCATCTTTTGTTTGATAATCATCAGTTGTTTGCCGGATGACAAGTTGAGAATCGCCAAAAACACGAAGTTTCTGGATCTTCCACTGAACTGCAATTCTTAACCCAGTTGTTAATGCCTCGTATTTCGCTATATTGTTGGTGCAAGGAAATGATAAGCGGTATGACTTTGGTATAGAATCGCCTTGGGGAGTTATAAAGAGTATACCCGCTCCTGCCCCATGCTGTGTGTATGAGCCATCAAAGTATAGTTGCCATGGCTTTGTAGGTGATATTGTTAGAATGGACTCATCTGGAAATTCTGACTGTAGAGGAACATCATCTATCATGGGAGCATCTGCCAGTTGATCTGCGATGGCTTGTCCTTTGATTGCTTTTCTGTCCACGTATTCAATGTCGAATTCACTCAAAATCATTACCCACTTGGCCAGCCGCCCAGTAAGTGTAGCTTTGTTGAGCAGATATTTTAGTGGATCAATTCTGGCAATCAACTTGGTCTTGTGAGTAAGCATATAATGTCGTAATTTTTGTGAAGCGAAGACCACAGCGAGACATGCACGCTCAATTGGTGTGTAGTTTAGCTCATATCCCACCAATGTGCGACTGATATAGTAGACTGCTTTTTCCTTGCCGTCAGGTATGTGCTGTGCTAGTAGTGCCCCCAGTGCTGTTGGAGTAGCTGATATGTAAAGTAACAATGGTTGATCTTGAATTGGTGGCATCAAAACTGGCGGGTTCAAAAGATAGTCTTTAAGTGCCTGAAAAGCCTATTGACAGTTCTCATCCCATTTGAACTTAATGTTTTTGTGTAGCAGGTGCTGGAAAGGATTACACTTATCTGCAAGTTGTGCTATGAATCTTCGTATGGACTGGAGTCTCCCTTGTAAAGACCGAAGTTGACTGATATTCTTGGGTGGTGGCATGTCCAAGATAGCCTTGACTTTTGCTGGATCAGCTTCTATCCCTCTTTTAGACACAATGAATCCTAGGAGCTTCCCGGAGGTTACTCCAAAGACACATTTCTTTGGATTTAATCTTACCTTGTATTTTTCCAGCCTATCAAAAGTAACTGAAAGTATGTCCAAGTGTGTATTTCTGTCTATTGATTTAACCAAAAGGTCGTCAACATAATCTTCCACCTTTATATGCATGAGATCATGGAAGATAGTAGTCATAGCTCGTTGATATGTGGCACCTGCATTTTTCAGCCCAAAGGGCATGACGTTCCAGCAGAAGGTTCCCCATGGACAAGTAAATGATGTTTTATGTTGATCTTCAGGTGCAATCCTGATCTGATTATATCCAGAGAATCCGTCCATTAAAGATAACATCTCATGGCCTGCTGTGAGATCAACAATTAAATCAATGTTTGGTAATGGGAAATCATCCTTCGGACAAGCCTTGTTGATATCCCTGAAGTCTGTACATATTCGGATGCTGCGATCTGGTTTGCTAACAGGTACTAAGTTGGAAATCCATTCAGGATAATCAATTGGGCGTATGAATCCGACATCTAGTAATTTCTCCAGCTCTGCCTTGACTAGCAATGCCACCTGTGGATGCATTTTCCTCAATTTCTGTTTTACTGGTTTTGCCCCCGGTTTGACTGTTAAATGATGCATTACTAAGTCGGGGTCTAGTCCAGGCATATCAGCATAAGACCATGCGAAGTTGACTTGTCGTTCCTTAAAGAAGCTTATGAATCTTGCTCTCTCGGTCTCTGTCAATGATTGAGCCAAAAATATGTTGTGTGGAACCTCTGCTGTACCAATGTTTGTCTTTATAGTCTCTTCTACCAACATGGATGATTTTTCCTCGTATGATGCTGGGAGAATGTCAGGCCTTCCATCTTCGGGCGCCTCAGAGAGGTTTTCACCCTCAGATACGTCCTTTCTTTTTACTTTTTTAGAGTCAGAGAGCGCCACAGTGTGGTTTTCGCCATAAGACCCTTGTTTTGTCTTTATTTTCACATTTTTGCGACTAGAAGGCCCGACACCCTCACCAAAGTATGCCATGTTATTTAGCTCTATGGCGTATCCTGCTTTATGGTCTCCAAGAGGAAGATCTTCGCGAATGCCAAGATAATCAACAATAGCTTCGTCATTTTGAAATGTATCAAACTGTGGTGGTCCATCCTGATCCCAGTCAATGAGTTGGGGGTGAACGAGGGGAAGGTCTTTAGTGTTTTTAGAGTCCGCAAGGCTAATAGTGAAGATGTGGTTATATTCAGGTATGTCAAGATAGTCATCGATGTCGTCAATGGCACTCTCCTCATCAGTTTCGATCGTGAGTGAGTCCAAATTATCATCACTAGTCGCACCCTCAGGGACAGGTGTCCTCATCCTATGTGATCCTGACCTAGGGCCTTGAAACGAAGCTTGTGCAGGATCCTTATGGGTCGATTCTTGACCAATTCTGAATTTCTTGTAAAACTCCTCCTCCTCTGTAGGTTCATCCGGCTCTCTAAATGTCTCATTGAGTTCATAGTCGCTAGAGGATTTGTCTGAACCCCATTCCCACTCATTGGAGTCTGTAGAATAGTTATCCTCTTGTTGAACTTCAGCCACTTTGACTCGCCATATCTGTTTTGTTCTCTTGTTTTGAATCTTGGGATTTAGAAAACCAAGCCCCTTAGAGCGTTCCCTTCTTGTAGTTAGCTCAGGTTGTAGAGGCTCCACGACACCTTCTTTGCGTAGTCCGAGAGGACTTTTTCCATCATACCCGAATCTCTGCAGAATTTTGAAACCTTTACCATAGTTTTCACAGGGTATTATAATTTGATCATGCGTATCATCTTCAGCGTCTTTATATAGCATTTTATATAAACTTTCTTCCTCTAGTTCGCCCCATTTTTGAAAGACAGTAGGATCCCATTTGAGTAGCATGATGGAGATTTGCTTATTAGGATGTGGCCTCCCATATTCCTTGGGGGAGTTCATGACTTGTCGTAAGAACATTGTTTGATTCAGAGTGTATTCTCCCATGCCTTTGTCTTGAAACTTGGCTCTAAGTTCACCTTGTTTGGATGTCGAGGGCTTTAATGACTCAGGATCAATATATGCTGAAGAAGGAGTAGCCTCACGATTGCTGGGAATGATAATCTCAGTATGTGATCTCAAGTTATTGCAATATATGAATGGATTTGGATCACCATTGACCGTTACCTCGACTCCATTATGAGGAAATTTTATGCACTGATGGTACGTTGATGGGACTGCTCTCATTTCATGAATCCACGGACGTCCTAGCAATATGTTATACGTGAGGTCTAGATCCAGGACTTGACAAATCACGTCCTTTGTGACTGGCCCTATTCTTAGCGGTAAGATGACTGTGCCCTTGGACGAACGCTCTTCATCATCATAAGCCTTAATAGTGATTTGGTTTGTAGCATTCACAGCTTTGTCAGAATATCCCAATTGTCTGATGGTGCTCAATGTACAAATATTAAGACCTGCTCCTCCATCTATCAGGACTCGTTTTATTCGGTGTTTATGTATGAAGGCTTCAATATGTAGAGGTGCATTATGAGGCTGACTTATGGAGGCGTCATCGGCTTCTGTGAATGTGAGGGAGTGTGGAACGGATAGGTATCCCACCATGGCTTGAAACTGGTCCACGTTCAGATCAGTAGGGACAGCAGTATCTCTCAAGGTTTTGTCAAGGACAACTTTATGTGCAGGAGATATACGTAAGAGCTCAAGAATAGAGATGAGTGCGGGTGTTTTCCGTAATTTCTCTACAAGATCGTACTCAGGCTTAGTTGACGGAAGATTGGTATTCTTAGTAGAGGTACCTGGCAATGTGATCTTACCTCGACGGGTTGTAACATGACATTCAGAGGTAGATGCGGACGAAGATCCCACACCCTTTAGGACAATTTTGGGTCTCTGAGAAGGATTCTCAGGATTTCTATTTTTGATAGTAATGGTAGAAATATGATTGTCCATTGAGATGTGATTAATAGTGGAATCATAATTGTAAGATGTTCTGGTGTAATTGGCTTGATCATCTGTGACTTTGCCTTTTCCCTTGTCATGTTTTGGGAATGGTTCCTTAAACACCTCATGCTCTTGGTTAGAGGAATGTCCCTCAATCTCAATATCTCCTCTGTCAATGAGATCTTGTACAATGTTTTTCAATCGATGGCAATTACTTGTCTTGTGACCCTTGCTCTTATGAAATTCGCAATATTCATCATCATTCCACCAATTCGGTTTTACCTTTGGTTCATATGGAGGAAAATCTGGGACCGTGATCACCTTGTTTGCTACAAGCTTTTTGAATACTGATTCAAGTGGTTCTCCCAATGGAGTGTATTTCCTTCGTGGTTTAGCAGCCATTTGATTGTTCACTTGATTGTTGGTAGAACTTGATCCAGAAAAGACGAACTTTGGTCTCACTGTGTTGGCATCAACAACACCATCACTAACTGTGTTCTTGTTTTTGTTCCAAAATTTTGGTTTGTCCTTTCCCTTAAAGTCCTCTTTGTTTTCTTTGAATAGTTTGATAACTCCTTGTTCAATCAAGACCTTTTCTATTGCTAGGCCCTTTTCAATGACATCCTTGAATGTAGACAAACAAGCTTTTCTGAGATCATAGCCAATAGCCTTGTTAACATTTTGTGTGAACATTTCCACCATTTGTTTTTGCGGGATTTCACAAGAGCATCTGCTAGCTAAGTTTCTCCATCTTTGTAAAAATGACGCAAAAGATTCTCCTTCTTTTTGTTTCGTATTGCACAAGGTAGTAACTGAGACATCTGTTTCAATGTTGTAAGAGAAATGTTGGATGAATGCCTCTGCCAAGTCGCCCCATGACTTAATACCGGGAGGTAATTGAGAAAACCATTCCATCGCTTGATCTCCTAAGCTCTGTGGGAACAACCTCATTAAGTATGTTTCTTCTGCCGCTACCTCAATGCAAGCTGTGAAGAATTGTCTTATGTGTGCCTTGGGGTCTCCTCTCCCTCTATATTTGTCAAATTTCGGTGTTGCAAAGTGCGGAGGAAACGGAGGCATTGGAATGCTCTTATCAAATGGATAAGGGCATATATCTCTCATAGTATATGTGGGTTTTGATGTGCCCATGTCTTCCACTTTCTTTTGTAGATCTCTAATTTGTTGCTCCAAATTATTTTTGGGAGGAGATGGATTTCTTGTAGCATATCCCATGTTTGAAACACCCATTTGAGGAGGAGCTTGTTGCATGTATGGATGATACTGATCGTAGACATGTCCATATGGAGGTCTATATTGCTGCGACATGTATGGAGCACTTGGCATAACTTCTTGTTGGGGAACCCCATATCTGTTTTGTGTGTATAAACCATATTCAATGGGCCTTTCATTTTCCATTGTATTGCCCCCAATTTTGACATGAGGTCTCCTTGTGTCAAAATTTTGAGGAAGTCCTTGAGTATCCATTTGTCTTGGTTGACCCATATCTTGAGCATGTGTTTGAACATAAGGCCTCCATGATGGTCTTTGAGTGTAAGTATCATGCATTTGAGCTTGTGTATGTGGGATTGCTGGTTTCTGAAGCAAAACTGATGGTGACTCCGGCATCATATTATTTGGTCCTCCACTATTAGGTTGAGTTTGTTGTGAAGGTCTACTTTCCATAAGTTGAGATAAGTCAAAATCATGTGGTATTTTAGCTCCACTTTGTGCCATCATGTTTAGAAAGTATTGACGATCTCTCCTCATTATCTCTTCAACCAATCTATTGAATTGAGGGTCCATTATAGATTCTTGTATGTCTGCTGATAGTATTGAAGAATTGTCCACATTATCATTGTGTGTAGCGTTGTGTATAGCGTTTGCGCTTTCCATATTTGGATTGTGTCTATAAACATTCATGTCTGGTAATGTAGTGTGCTCAGGATTGTAGAAGACATCATTGTCATACTCATAAGAACTCATGTTTACGGACCCTTGAGCTTCTTTAGCTTTTCTCCTAGATTTTTGAAGACGGGTTTCAACCATGAACTAGGTGTTTAGCAATATGTGAGAGACTAGACGAAAATGACAAGAGTATGGAAGACCAAGAGTTGTATGGAATGTAAATGAATCTGAAGTTTACTTGCAATGTCCAAAGTGTAAGACCAAGTATGTATGTAGTAGAGTAGGTGTGACTTCCAAAGAGAGGATAGTTTCTCTTGATGAGGTAAGCTGACCTTGACTCTAAGTAAGACCAAATGAGACCCAAAGGTAAGAAACCTTGATGAGGGACCACTTAGCAAAGTGTTGTTGTATGTAGTGTGTTGACAAAGTATAGTGAGGACAAGCAAGTGACCTTTTGACTCAAGTTTAGACAAATGTGAATGTAAAATGAGATGTGAAGCAATGATGGACTATGTAAGACCTTAGAACAGGCTGAATGCTAGATGAAACCTGAAGAGACAACCTATGAAGCTCAAGTATGCCGAAACGGATTTCTTTGTTTGCTTGACTGTTAAACTTTTTTTTTTCAAATCCTGACACAGACGCCTCTGTATACTTCACAGACGCGGTTTTAAGACACAGACGCTATTCTGTTTGACACAAACGTGGTTCTGAGATTTCCTGTTGATGTTTGCTGGGACTGTAACAGTTTTTTGCAATTGTGGACACAGACGCGCCTGTATACTTCACAGACGCGATTTCCAGACACAGACGTGTCTCTGTTCGACACAGACGCTGATAAAAACACAGACGCTATTCTGTACTTCACAGACGCGTTTATCTGACACAGACGCGGTTCTAACAGACATAGACGCGTTTCTGTAACCTTAGTGCAATCTTTCCTATCTGTGAATTTGTTTTACTGTGACCAAATCTGATTTTTCGACTGTTTTTCGTGACAAGAGGACACAGTGTTGATGACCCAATGTTTGCAGACTGTTTAGACTCCAAAAAGTGTGTTGTTTGATGTAAAAAAGTTTTTTGCATACACTTGAAGACACAAAAGACACAATGTTTTGCTGTTTTGTCTTGATTGTTTAAATGTTTATCATAAGTCAAGCACAATTCTTATGGCTGGCCAGGACAATAATTGTTGATCCCACATGGGGTTTTACCCCCGAGGCTACGCTATTCAGAGCGGATACTTAGATGCTTGACCTCACTGGCTCCACCCTCGGCACTCACTTCTCGGGTCAGCCAAGCATCAGTCCCCATGAAAACTGCCCATGGCGAACTTTGTATCTCTACTAAGAACCGTATGTGTGTGGGCCGCTACCAGAGGTCCGACCTCCTGCCTCAACAACTAGAAGGATTTGGGCATCTAAAACAAAATGGTGCTAGTAAGGGCATCCGCTCGTGTGGCCATACATGTGGCACTTTCAGCTCTGTAAATACAGAAGGCTCCCAGCCGGTAGGGGTTACGCCCTACAAATGATCAAATAAATTTGATCAAACGGGTTTATGGGGAGACATAGTGTCGGTATGAACTAATCAGCACACGTTATTCATAGTTTTCACCATGAATACATTTGATTATAGTGGTTTGGATGAGGTGGGTTTTCCTCGCTACCACTTGGGTCGTTCTCTTCTCACTAGTAGTCCTAATGACCACACGGGAAGACAGGCCCTCTAAAGAATAAACAAAAAGAGCCTATTGCTCAAGACACAAAAGACAATGATTCAATTTTAGTGCACCAATTGAAGTGTTTGCTAAGCTATGAAAACAAGGCACACAAATAAAATTACAAAACCCTAGCTAAGGCCTTGCAACAAAATTGTTAGTAGTTTGGGTTGTTTCAAATGATAACCCCTTCCTGCAAGAACACAAGTTAGGTAAATTTTAAGAAAACCCAAAAAGACTTTGTGAAAAGGGGCCTTCAACAAAATGTATTTGCCTCCAAAGCAAGCTGCACAAACCAGGTTAGCTAGATCTGCAAAGGTTAGCCGAAAATAAACCAGATCTGAAACCCTAAATACAAAATCCGAAAACCCGAATCGAAAAACTTGAAAAATTTGCAAAACAAAATGCACAGACGCTGTTATACCAGACACAGACGCGTCTGTCCGACACAGACGCGGTTCTGTGAGTCGCAGACGTGATTTAAGAACACAGACGCCTCTTTACTCTGCAGACGCGATCAGATGGTTCACAGACGCGATTAGGGATCACAGACGCGACTTTCGGAAACCTGCAAAAAAAAAATAAAAAAAATGACAGAAACACAGACGCGATCCAAGATATCACAGACGCCTCTGAAATACAGAAACGCGATCCGAACACTCGCAGACGCGGAAAAACCCTAAAATGTCGTCGAAATCGTCTGATCTGCAACTTCAAAAATGCAAAATCTGCAACAAAAATGTTAAATGCAAAGGGACAAGAGTCCCACCGGGCGTGCCAAAATGTATATGGTGAAAATGGATAGCAATAAACAACAATATTGAAAGACTAAAATGGATTCAACCACCAAACCCTAGCCTAACAATGAACAAAGATCCACCATAACATATGAAGATAACCTAAGACAATGCAAATAACTCAAAATCACAAAGATTATACCATCACATGTCCACTAGGGTTTTGATCCCCATTCTTCCTATCTCCATTGATCTTGTTTGATATGCTTGCTCTCAGATTTTTATGTGCACAAGAGCTCAATAAAGAACGGAATGTGGTTGCAAGTAGAATTGTAGTGTAGCCAAGTCCTTCAAAATCAGTCATTAGGATATGTCATTAGGGTTTGACAATGAAGAGAGCATCTCCTTAAATAGAAGACACAATAGGAAATGGAGGGTTAAGATTGAGAGGTGTAAAAAGAGAGGTCGGCTAGGATTAGAGGGTAGGTATAAGAAATACCAAAATAATGAAAGGGGTAGGTAGTGTAGGAAATAAGAGATGAATGACATGTGTCATGTGTAGAAAAAGATAATGAACTAATTAAATAAATAAAGATTTATTTAATTAATAGAAGAAGTAGGACAATTAAATAAATAAAATATTTATTTAATTTAAGAAAGGGATAATTTAAATAAATAAATGTATTTATTTAAATGAGAAATAAGGTTAGAAGAGGATAAATGAATTAATTAAATAAATAAGGATTTATTTAATTAATAGAAGAATTAAGCTTAGATAATTAAATAAATAAAATATTTATTTAATTAAACATGACAATTTTAGGTGTCTACAATCATAAATACCATCACCGGTTCAATTGACATAAATGACAACATAACATATCATTAATGCAATCTTCATGCAAATGCCAACAATATCCGCCTTTGGAATTGATGGCAATACAAATATCAATGTCTTTGATTGTTGCTGTGATTGGTGAATAGGAATCCTGGTTTACATTACCAAGTATTCACCATGCTATTCACCAAGCTCTGTCTGTCTTCATCCTATCGTTGGTTTCCCTTTGCCATTCACATAATTCTTCTCCCCCTTTGACAATAATGCCAAATTGAAAGTAAAACATGTAATTGAAAATATTCACTGTGCATCAACAACATACTGCAACTTGATGCTTCCCCTGTGGAATACATCCACTTCTTCATCAATCCATGTAAAATTCTACAAGTTATTCAGGGACTGATGCAATCAACATCATGCTCAACTAACTTCATGAAGGGGTACAACCCCTAGTTGTCTTCTAAGACACTCAAATGTAGTCTTAGGCAGAGGTTTGGTAAAGATATCTGCAAGCTGCTCCTTGGTAGAAACATGCTCTAAGATAAAATCTTTACTTTGAACTTTTTCCCTCAAAAAGTGATACTTCAATTTAATGTGCTTGGTGCGAGTGTGAAAAACAAGTTTCTTAGAAATATTTATGGCACTTGTATTATCACATAAAATCTTTATAGGTTCTAATTTTTTCATCTTAAAACCTTCCATAATGTGCCTCATCCAAATAGCCTGTGTGCAATTCATATAAGATGAAACATACTCAACTTCAGTAGTAGATATTTAAGTACAACTCTGCTTCTTACTACTCTATGAAACAAGCCTTCCTACTAGAAAGAATGCTCCACCGGTAGTACTTTTCCAGTCATCAACATTTCCTGCCCAATCAACATCTATTTACACCTTCAAATCTCCATAGGGATACCATACTCCATAGTCAACTGTACCTTTCAGATATCTAAAAATTCTCTTGGTTGCTATCAGATGTGCTTCCTTTGGATTCTTCTGAAATCTAGCAGCTATACCAACTGCATGGGCATTAGCTGGTTTGCTGTGAACAACATAGTGTAATTTTCCAATCATTGACCTATATTCTTTTTCATCAATAGACTTAGATTCATCTTCCTTGGATAACTTACAACCTATAACCATTGGTGTTCCAACTGGTTTATAATCACTCATGCCAAAAGTCTTCAAAACCTCTTTCACATACTTAGATTATGTAATGAAAATACCATTCTTCATTTGTTGTATCTGCAAGCCTATGAAACTTTTTATTTCCCCTACTAAGGACATTTTGAACTCATTTTTCATTTCATCTGCAAAACTGTTGCTCATGACATAATTACCTCCAAAAATAATATCATAAAAAAACACCTCACTGACCAGTATTTCATCTCCTTCAGACTTAAGATAAATATTACTATCATCACCAGTTCTTGTAAAGCCTATCTTCATCAGATGTGTATGAAGCCATTCATACCATGCTTTGGGTGCCTGCTTTAGTCCATACAAAGCTTTATGCAATCTCCATACCATGTCTTTCTTACCTGTCAAAGCATAACCATCTGGCTACTCTATGTATACCTCTTCTTCCAATATTCCATTAAAAAATGCAGACTTAACATCCATCTGGTATACCTTGAACTTCTTATGGGCTGTAAATGCAAGTAAAGTTCTGACACCTTCCAGTCTTGTGTTTGATTATGGGAAAAACAGGTTTTGAAGGGACCTCGAAACCCTTTACAAAATAACCTTAAAAGATAAGAGCATTAAGAAACAAGACATAACGGATTGCAAAAAAACCAGCAAAGCACTGGGCAAAAGCCAACACAAAAGCCCAAGAAAACCAACAAAAACTAGCCAAAACAAAAAACAGACAAATTACTTAATGTTTTTAAGGGAATTAGCCAATTTTCCGTTGATCCCTTGCATTTCTTTGATATTATCCCTTAGAATTGGGATTTCCTTGGAAGAGGCCAAGGCAGATTTTTTGATACTTGCCCTAGTCCTTTTGGCCGCACCTCCAGGAGCACTATCTAGATTCCTAGCTTCAATAGCATCATCATCAACATCAAGGTCCAAAATAGGTTTGGAAGTGTTGGAGCCATCAAGGTATTTGGCAATTTCCTCCATATTCCTGGTCACAGAGTTGAGGATATCCAAAATCATAATCAGAAAGTTCTTCATGGCTATCTTTCCTTCCTCTAGCTTGTTGATCTTAACTTCTAGCTTCTCCACTTTTTTGTCCATAACCTTTTTCTAGTGCTCCTAGTTACTTTCACCTTTTTGTCCCCGCTCTTCTTACTGATTTGCTATTTTTTCCATTTTATTAATTCTTTCATATACCCACCTATCAAAACCCAGATGAGCATCAAATTGGTTCTTGAGCGTATCCAGAATAATCTCATGTCTAGCTCTATCCTTTTCCCTTCTCGTATCCTCCTTATCGTTGTTTTTCTCAGTTTCCATTTCCCTTTCCTCCTTATTAATCTGGTTGTCCTGCTCCTCCATAGACTGGTTGTTAAAATTACCAGTACTCATGCTATTGGTAGGGTTGTTCTGATCAGAATCATCCTCTGCTCCTCCTTTCTCTTCCCCCACTTCCTCATCTTTCCAACTCTCCTCCCCGTCAAAATCATCAGTCTCCATCTCCATTCCTTCTTTTCTCATATCCTTAGAATCAACCTTCATATCCTTTTGTTTATCCATGTCCTCTTGAATTTTCTCCACAGAGGCTTTTTTAACCTTTTTACTCTGTTTCAGCTCATCCTTACTGGGCTCAAATTCCTCAATTTTCCCCTTGCCTTTCCTCGACGACATTGACAGCCTTTTGTTTTCTTGAATTGCCAAAATCTTACAATGCTCATAAATGAGCAAAATAAGGCCATAATGTAGCACATGAGAAGAGGGGTTCTTACCATGCTTGTTCAATGAGCATGACAGATACCTAAAAAGGTAATAGGGAAGAGAAATCCTCTTCTCATGCCTAAAGTGATTCAGAAGCACAAAGTGATAGGTATGGACCCTAGTGAAACGACCCTCCTTAGTGATATACTCCATAATGGCATTAAGCACACAACCCCAAATTTTTTTAATATTAGACGCATCATAATACCCCCCAAATGCTTTGCCTAATTTCACTCTCTCCTTATCTTTACATGGAAAGAGCTTCATAGCATTATTGGACACTTTCAAGTCCCTAAAGAAATTGAGACCAGAATGGGGCATACCTGTGACCATAGAGATGAGGTCTGCGTCCAACTTGAATTTTACACCATGAATTTTGAAGGAGCCATTTTTCGAGTTTTCAGTCACTCTAGTAACCACCAGGTTAACTCTTCTTTTGTCATAATCCACCTGTTTTTCCATGAAATGTATCATGAAACCCTTCTCCAGCTTTGTCCATACCTTAGGCATCTGCCATCTGTAAATATTATCAAGTTCTCTTCTAAGATCACCTCCCATTTTAGAATTCGTTCTACAATTTCTCTGCTTCTGCAACTTCAGAGAAATCTTCCAAATGACACTTGGCTTTTTGAAAATACACACCCACAAAGCGTGCAAAATTTTAATATTCTTATTTAGCACTCTGCCCTTTTGACGAGCTATCATTACCTTTCTAAAGATTTGATCATTAATCATTAATACTACCATGATTAACGTGTGATCCTTCTTTCCCCATAATTCAGTCCTTTCTAATGAGGTCTTTAATATTAAAATCAATATTATCTTCACCATTCCATATGCTTTGATCTTTAGAAATAACGCCAAGGTTAGCAAGACTATCCGCTACAATATTTTTTTCCCTAAAAGCATGCTCAATAATAATTGATTTAAAGCTAGAAATAATTTCTCTAGCTTTAAAAATGATATTTTTGATAGACCATGCAGGCTCAACTTCACCCTTAAGGCATTTAATAATATTAAGAGAATCTCCCTCCAACCATAGATTATCATGATTGAGATTTTTAGGTATAATCAATGTATTTAGGGCAGCTGAGGCTTCAACATAATGACTAGTTTGGTTACCCAAAGGGCCAACAATAGCCACAATGCAACTGCTAGCAAAATTCCTGACAATGCCCCCATAACCAGCATTGCCAGGATTTCCATCAGAGGCCCCATCAAAATTGGGCTTGATCCATCCCTAGGAAGGAAATCACCAGAATAGACCATCTCTACCTTTATCCTTGTTGTTTCTACTATTGGAAAGGTTCCATCTTTCATTAAAGTCTTCTTTAGTAGATAAACTAGTATCAATTCCATATAAGCATTCATGGATCCCTCTATAGACTTTATCCACCACCACTTCAAGATTCACACTTTTTCCCTAAAAATCCCGTTGTTACGCTCCTTCCAGATGTTCTAGGTGGCAATAGGGAGAATAAGTTTCCAAATCTCAACATTCTTCTTGAGCATAACCCTTGCAAACTAATCTTTCCTTGTTGCAAACTATAACACCATCTTCATTTAACTTGTTTTTGAATACCCATTTAGTACCTATAACATTCTTGTTTACCGGTCAGGGTATGAGGGTCCAAGTGTTTTTCTTCTTAATTTGATCCAATTCCTCCTCCATAGCTTTAACCCAATAATCATCACCAAATGCCTCCTTAGCACTTCTTGGTTCAATGGTGGAGATCATGCAAGAGTTCTCTCTTATTCTCCTTCTAGTTAGTACTCCAACATCCTTATCCCCATTAATCTGCTTAGGACTATGGTTCAGTCTCACATACCTAGGAATAACATGATCATTCTCTTCAGGTTCAGCTTCTTCATTATCATCTTCTTCTGAATTTATTTGTTCTGGTTGAACAAGTACATCAAAATTTGCTTTACTAATTTCTGATTTAACAGTTTTAGGTTCCAAAAGCAAAATGCAAGGATCTTCATCCTTTTTCTCTAAATTGGTTCCTTCTAAGACTTCATGACATTCATCTACTCGAACATCAACACTCTCAATAATTCTCTGTGTCCGGTTGTTGAAGAATTTGTAGGCCTTACTCTTGGTGGAATAGCCAAGAAATATGACTTCATCACTCTTAGCTTCAAACTTGCTAATGTAATCACCTCTTTTAATAAAATATTTTCTACCAAATATCTTAAAATAGATAAAATCGGGTGATCTTCCATAGCAATATTCATAGGGGGTCTTGTCCTTACCTCTTTTCACCAGAATTCGGTTCATTGTGTAGACAACTGTACTTACAGCTTCTTTCCAAAATGTTTTCACTACACCTCCTTATATCAACATTGTCCTAGCATATTCAACCACTGACTGATTGTTCCTCTCTGCTATACCATTCTGCTGTGGTGTCCTTGGTGCAGAAAGCTACCACTTGATATTGTTCTCATCATAGTACTTAGAGAATTCCTCAGAAGTAAATTCACCGCCTTGATCTGTTCTCAGATATTTTATCTTTTTGCCACTCTCTTTCTCAGCTAAGGCTCTAAATGCCTTGAACTTACAAAAAGATTCATTCTTATCCTTCAAGAATGTGACCCACATCATCCTTGAACAATCATCAGTCATCCTTGAACAATCATCAGTGAAGACCATGAAATATATATCACCTTGAGTTCTTCTTGTTCTTATTGGTCCACATAGATCTGTATGAACCAAATCTAACAAGTGCTCTACTGAGAAGGACTTGCTCTTGAAAGTTGAAGAAGTCATATTTCCTAACTGACACTCTTTACAAAGAGCATTAACCGGTTTGTCTAGCTGAGTCAGACCTCTTACTATCTTGGACTTGCTCACTTTAACAATGTTATGAAAGTTCATATGACAAAATATCCTATGCCAAAGCGAGATATCATCTATCTTTCCAATCAAACAGTTGCTAACTTTAAGATTAAGATGAAATAGATTACCTCTGGTTTGTTTCCCGGTTGCAATCAATTCACCTTTGTTGTCAAAGATTTTTCACATACCATTTCTAAACTCTAGTGGGTATCCTCTATCATTAAGTTGTGCCACACTCAGAAGATTGTGCTTTAGGCCTTCAACCCAATAGATATCACCAACACTGCTTTTCCCATTAAGATAAATAACTCCCTTACCTTTAACCATACAGGGTGAGTCATTGCCAAATATGACAACATCACCATCAAATTCCTTCAAGGAAATAAATTTTCTCCAATCACCGGTCATATGATGTGAGCAACCACTATCAATGATCTAATCATCAGAGTTATTCATCCTGGACACTAGTGCCTTCTGATCTGATATCTCTTCCTTAATAGCTACAAACACAATATCTTCACTAGCATCATCATCAAATTCTTCATCAGTAATACCACTATCAACTGCTATAAGACAATCTCTCTTGCCTTTGCCCTTATACTTCTTGAATTTGTCTCTCTTGTATTCTTTTTCATCATTAGGACAATTAGCTACTATATGACCAATCTTGTTGAATGCAAAACATTTTAAAGGTAGTTTACGTCTATATTTCCCAGTGCCTCTAGGCAGTCATTTTTCCAACAATGCTTCAAGTTCCACTAGGCTGTCTTCATCATTAGCATCTTTGCTAGATCTAGATTCATAACTATGATAAGTATCTCTACTTTTTCTAATAGATGGGTTAGAGAAAAAAGATTTGAATGCAGATTTTGATTTCTGTACAATACCATCATAGCCGTTTAATTCAAAAGTAGTAAGTTTGCCAATTATAGAGTCAAGAGTTACCTTAGTTTTGTCAATGGACTTCAGCGCCTGAATATCTGTAACTTGGATAGCATAGACTAGTAGTAGGGTTCTCAGTACCTTACTGATCATTGTGGCATCTTCCACTTTCCCTCCTGCACTTTTTATTTCACCAACTATCTCTTTTATCGTTTGACTATACTGCTGGATATTCTCACCTTCAGACATTATCATGTCATCAAACATTCCTCTTAGGTTCTCCTCTTTAGAAATCTTAACATGTTCATCACTACTATAAATCTCTTCAAGTTTTTTCCATATTTCATATGCAGTTTCAAGACCACGAACATCTACATATTCAGCATTAGACATGGAATTGATAATAGCCTCCAATGCTTGATGATTTTCTTATTGTTCTTTCTTCGGATCATCAGTCAGAGTTCCAGTAGGTGTAACATACTGAGTTTCTACATGATCTGAATACTGATTTCCCAAACTCTTAATATAAATCTTCATTCTGTCACTCCATATCCTATAGTCATCTTTGTTTAACTTCAGACCTTCCTTCTTCATCATGATCTACAAGATCTTTTCCTCAAGCTATTAGGCTTTTAGATTTAAGAAGACCTGAGATGCTCTGATACCAATTGATGGTATGATGAAAGAATAAGTATCCGATAGATTACTGAGGGGGGGGGGGTGAATCAGTAAACTAAAAAACTGATACAAACTTCCCAATCTCAAACTCAAACTCACAAAGTAAACTTTCACTGTCAAGATCAATACTCATAAGAATAATCAACATCAACCAGTTAACTGTTATAACAACTTAATAGTAAACAACTTTAATCTTGTAAACATCAAAATTCTTAATCATGTATCAACACACTTCATCTCCCAATGCTTCCAGTTATCATGCTTATCAGAATAGTTAAGTAGTCAATCAAATCAACAAATAAGATCATAACCACAAAACATTCACCACATGAAACAAATGTTTATACGTGGAAAACCCAAATAGGTAAAAATCATGATGAGATGAGAAATACAAGATAGCTATCTGAACTCTTCCAACGTTCGCCCTGTTAGGAGCCAAGCCTGTTAAGAACTAATCCTGTTAGGAATCACCTTGTTAAGGGATTTACAAAATGCCTTGATGAAAAGAAAATACCTTGTTAGGAGTAACCTCGGTAGAGGATTTGAGAATCCAAGCTAATGGATCACCTTGTTAGAGTATTTAAGAAGTAACCAAGCTTATTAGAGCTTACCTGGTTAGGGGATTTTAGTTTTGCTGTAATTGTTAGAAAACAACAAATTTTCTTGATCTGTCTAAATAGTACTACATTTGCTTATTCAGATCCTTTTAAGGTTCAATCTGCCTTTACACAAACTGTAGATCCATTCTCTAGTTAGGCAATCACACACTCAACTGGTTTTTGCCAACTTTGCCAACAACTTTACAAACAACTTCATCGACCTTAAATACAAATCAATTAGGTCGGTAACACAACAAAAACCTAATTCTCTCATAGAGATTATAAATAAATTGGTTCAAGTGTGACCGTTGGATTTACATAGCAATCTATACACATTCTTCAACAAAATTCCAACCACTCCATGATCATCACTTCATCGGACTTTGTAACTCATCATGCGCTATGCATCAGATGCAATCCACCTTTCTCTTTCCCTAGACAATCAAACACACGCGCCAAAACAATCTGAACTTATCCTCATACAATGATCACATGTCACTATCATTACCACTCATCATTAGATCTTAAACCAACAAACTTGATCGGTTAGGGTTTAACAAAAACAATTGGTAGGGTTTACCGGTTACATTGCATAGAAAGGGTTTAACCTTATACACCGGTTTACCGGTTCAATTCACAAACTTACATACCAGTTTACAACATCTCCCTTAAATCTCTTCCTACCGGTTACATGAAAATATCAATAACAACAACAATATCAGCAATAACATAAATACCATCATCGGTTCAATTGACATCAATGACAACATAACATATCATTAATGCAATCTTCATGCAAATGCCAACAACCTCGTAGGGTATTTTGGCATTTGAGTAACACACTGCTGGATAGTGTGTAACACTATTTACTTTTCTTGAGCCTTATCTTGCATGGTCACCCATCTTCAACCACACATACTACAGGATAGCTAGAGTCACATAACCTTCATGTTATTGACATCTATTATTGCAAGACCAAAATGACTAACCTGTCGTATTGGAGTTTGGAGTTATATAACCCTCATGTTATTGAAAACTCTCATGTTATTGACGTTTGGAGTTATATAACCCTCATGTTATTGAAAACTCCTAATGCACACCCTGCGTGTTATTGACATCTCTAGTCCCCTTCTACAATTTCATAGAATGCGATAACTTGCAGGTTATTAACATTTGTGACTGATACTTTCTGTAACCGCATGCAACCAATACAATGATAACCTTTGTGTCATGTGCAGCTGTAACTTTACTTTTGCTGACTCAACAAGCTGGCTCAATGCCTCCACCACATCACTAACCTTTGTCTTCTTCATCTAAATGTCTTCCCCAATAGCACATTCCATTCTTTCCATTTGTATCTCCTTGTGCGTATAACATAGTGTGTTATATGACACTAAAGAGAAGATTGTGGATATTTTCACTAAACCTTTGCCCAAGGAATCATTTGAGAACCCGTGAGTCAGATTGGGAGTTTCTTCCCCTCCGGTAGAGACTTGATTGATGTGGTTTGGCATCATTCCGATATGCATTATAAGAGATACTATTCATTTCGGCATTGATGTGGGGATGCTACTGCTCAGGGGGAGTAGTCAGCTTTGTGATTCAGTGGTTTATGTTTTTGCTTTGATATTTTTGTCAGATTTCTAACATTGATGTCAAAGGGGGAGAGATATTGATGTAAAAAAGAAAAAGAAAAAGTAAAATGGAGAGATACATGTATAATTCTGAGGTTTACAGAGATATCATTCACATGGGGAGTTTGGTCTTCATTTCAAAACCTCATTGCTACATCTGTATGTGGGAGATTGTTGGCTGTCTTCCATTGGGGGAGATTTGTTTGGCATTTCTTGGTACTTAGATGTTTTTCACATCTAGTGTTGCCATCAATGCCAAAGGGGGGAATTGTTGGCCATTTGTTGGAATTGATTATGTGTTGCATTGATGTTTTGTTATTGATGCCAACACTAGTTGTTTGGATGCTTTACCGACACCCTTTTGGTCCCTATAGGTTGAGTGGTTTCTGGTTGATTTGGATCCAACATGATCTGGTAGGCTCCGGTATAGCTTGGTTATGAAATTAGCTTCATCATGATACTCATGTTCATATTCAGTAAGTTGGTTTTGATCTGGTGATTGGATTCTATCCTGTTTCCTTAGAAGCTTGGTTTATGGTTCCAATGAGGGTTTCATTGGTAAAGCTTTTGATGAAGATCTTTGATGAATTACATAAGTGGTGTTGGTGTAGTTTCTGGTGGATTTTCAGGATACTGATGGTGATCATGTTCGAGACTTGACATATGGGGAGCATTGCTGTAGCATGTGGATCTATACTAGGTCCCGGTTGGTCTGGGTTATGGACCGATTTAATGAAGAGTGTCGATTAGAATTCTCGATACATTTTCAGGATGTCTTATGTGTTGGATATTATTTGTTTGGTCTAAGGCCGACATGGTTTGTAATTATGTAATTGGTTTATTGTCTGGTGGCTGACCTAATTGTTTATGGTCAAGGGTTTCCATATATAGATGTAAGATCTCATTGGAGATCATGATGGTTATGGTAGAGGTCATGGTCAAGGGATGTAAAGTGCGAATAATGTAATATCATTCAGGAAGAGGATTTGGTCGATCACTGGAGATCGAATTGGGTTTGTGTAAGAGGAGTTAGTCCTTCAGTATTGAGCTTAACTGGAAATGTACTCAGGCATAGGAGATGCTATCTTTTGTAGTTCAACACTTCTCCAGATTGTACTATGGATTTCTACGTAGTCAGTGAGGGTCCCTTTGTGATGAGCAGTGCACTCTAGGCTGTTGGACTTTCTACAAGTGCAGGCCCCTCAATTGTAATTCACATACTAACTATGGGTAGGTTTCCTACCATGGGTTTTCCCTTTACCGGGTTTTCCACGTATAAATCTTGGTGTTATTTGGATGGTATTTATTCTGTGATTAGTGTTTATGCTTAATTTGTTTAACTGTTGTTCCGGTATTTGGTTTAAGGATTCTGGTATTCAAGTTTTAATTGCTGATAGTTCTGGTAATCTGTGATAATTGATTTAGCCCCCCCCTTTCAGTTGTCTTTGGGTTATTTGAACTATCTAACAATTGTATAATTCAAAGATTTACAAAGATATCATTCACAGGGGGACTTCGGTGTTTGTTTTAGAACCTCATTGCTACATTCGTATGTGGGAGACTATTGGCCATCTTCCATTTGGGGAGATTTGTTTGGCATTTCTTGGTACTTAGATGTTTTTCACATCTACTGTTGCTATCAATGCCAAAGGTGGATATTGATGCAGAGGCCTCCTTACACCTAAGGACAAGTCCAAAAAGTTAGGGTCTAACCCTTAAAATTTTAAAAATGAACCCACAAGAAAGGGCTCCACATCTTAAGGTTTAGAAGTACTCTTCACTACTCAAGCCTAACACCTACTCAAGATTAGTAAAGGGATTCAACTCCTCAAACATGCCTTACTGGTGACTCTTTCTCTTAGGGATTTTGAATTTGGCCAATAAATGACATCTAGGGACTATTCCAAGCACTGGTTTTGGACTTAGGCATCAATTCCTTGTCCCTCCTTTGGAAACCTACCCCTTAGGCTAGTAGCCCTCCTATACCGGTATTTTGCCTTTAAATCCAAAATATTCCACACACTCTGAAAATATACTCACCATTATAGGCACCCTTTTTGGAGTTACATTCATCCCCAAAATGGATTGGCAAGATCTACAACCTAAAGGTCTGATCCCCTTAGAAGCCTAGAGACCTAATTAGGGCGATTAGGCTTGATTTACAAAGCAACCTTATTTACCAGTATCCCAATTGCAAAACCAAATTTATAATCATGTGGATAATTTTGAATAACTTCTAATCCATGGTTACAAGCTTGGAATCCACCGCTATCAAATTTTAGGATGACTATCCTAATTTTGCTTAAGGTAGTCACATGGAGATGCCTACCTAGATTCACTTCAAGTGCCTCACAACCAAGTCTTACCTAAAAAAACCCATGAAAAACTTAATGTAAACTAACCAATATTGCATTCTACCAAAGGAAATAACTTCTAGAGGTAGGAGATGCAAGATATGGCCCTTTTTTGGCGAAGCCCTAGTCAAACCCTGGTTTCCTGGGTTACAGTCAGAAAAATAAGGGTTTCTCACTACACAGAAAAAATAAAAGCCTCAGACCACCACCAAATAAAATATAGTTCATTTCTCCATCTACTCCATGAGTGGTGTTCTTAGATTCAAGCTGGTCAAGGACGTACAATCTTTGCAAACTCAGAATTTCTGGGAAAACTTCAGTATTTTAGTGTTTTATTGCTTTATCACTTCAAACCACAACAAAAACCACCTTGCGAATCATGTCCACATGGTTTATACAAATCTCCCATTGTTTTCAACCAAATTTGGAGTAGGTTGGAGCTATTGAAAGGCTTCCCCAACTGTATTTCAAAAAGTTGCAGTTTTCAAAAGTTGCAATTTTGCACAAAATGCTGTCAAAATCTCTAAGGTTGGGATCAACACACTTGGATAAAAAAAACACTCCTAAAAACCTAACAAACATAAAAACAAACATCCTACTACCCCTATTTACCACATTGTCCTAATTGTCTTATCAAATTGCCTAATTAGTGACGTTGGTTTACATGGTGGGGTCTTTATTAAATACATGAAAATGCACAAACAAGAGACTTGAAAAATGATCCTAAGATAATAATCTTCATCATCAATTGCATGATTATCTTTTTGATGAGGTGCTCCTACACCATACTCCCCTGGAGAAGAGATCTCAAGCCCACTTGAGATCAGAGTGTGGAGATCTGCACTATGGTTGGAAATTTATTTATCTGTCATCCAAATTGCTTCAGAATCTCGTTTGTCCTACCAAGCCACCAAATACTCTATGTAATCCCAGTTCCTTGTCCTCTTTGTGATTCTAGTGTCTAGAATCTTGCTCAACTTTGGTGATTCATGCCTTGGAATATCACTGTCTGCTGCAACCTGCATTGGTTCCTTCACTTCATTTCCATTGCCTTTGAAAAGTGTAAGATCACACACATTGAAAATGGGTGACAATCTAAGATCATGAGGAAGTTGGATTTCTTAAGCATTCTGCCCACATTTCTTCAAAATCTGACATGGTCCAATCTTCCTCTACATGAGCTTGGTGTATTTACCTTTTGGGAGTCTCTCGTTCTTCAAATGTACCCATACTAAATCCCCAACATCAAACTGTACATCTCTTTTTCTTGTTAGCATGAGCCTTGTACTTTTCTACAGATTGCTGTAGATGAGACCTTACTTGATCATGTACCTCCTTTATGGATGATGCAAAAACTTCACCATCTGCACTAATAAGCTCTTCCTTAGGTAACTTCCTCAACTCCAATACACCTCTTGGGTGGATGCCATACACAGTTTGGAAAGCAGACTTCCTAGTACTCCTATTTATGGTGTCATTGTATGAGAATTCTGCATGTGACAAAATGTTGTCCCATTTCTCTCCATGTTGTCTTGTCAAACATCTTAATAGGTTCCCCAAGGACCTATTGACAACTTTAGTTTTCCCATCTGTTTGGGGATGGTAGGCTGATGAGAAAGCTAGGTTAGTTCCCAGCTTCTTCCAAAGAGTCCTCCAAAAGTGACCTACGAACTTCACATCTCTGTCTGAAACAATGTTTAGAGGCAATCCATGTATCCAAACTTTTTTTTTGAAGAATAGGTCTGCAACATATGAGGCATCACAAGAAGTCTGACATGGCAAGAAATGAGCCATTTTGCTAAATCTTTCCACCACCAAAAAACACTATCAAAACCTCTCCTTGTCCTAGGCAGACCCAATAAAAAATCCATACTCATGCTCTCCCATGGCCTAGAAGGAATGTGTAAGGGATGGTACAAGCTTGCATTGGTGGATTTCCCCTTGGCTTTTTGACAGATTACATGTCTCCACAAACTTCCTTACATCTTCTTGCAACTTAGGCAAGTAGTAATGTCTTTTCACTAGGTCAAGGGTCTTTGTAAAGGCCAAAATGACCTGCCATTGCTCCATAATATTTCTCTTGAATGATATTTAGTCTCATTGAACACTTAGGTATACATAATTGTCCACCTTTGAATAGAAATCCATCTTGTATCAGAAATTCAAAAAACTCAATATGATACCTCTCACCAAAGGTTTCACATGCCTTTTATATCTCTCTAAAGTCTTCATCAACATCATACATGTTCTTCAAGGAGTCAATGCCAACACTTTCCATCTTGATTTGGTCGACAGTTAAGACCCTCCTGCTCAAAGCATCTGCAACTTTGTTCTTGACCCCCTTCTTGTGTTTGAGGGTGAAGGTGAAGGATTGTAGGGTCTCTACCCACTTCACGTGTTGGTGGTTTAGCTTCTCTTGGATATTTATGAAACTGAGTGCCTAATTATCAATAAAAACTATGAACTCCTTAGGCAATAAATAGTGCCTCCACTTCTTCAAAGACTATACTAGAGCATACATCTCCAAGTCATAAGATGAGTATATTTTCTTGGCATCATTTAGCTTTTCACTGAAAAAAGAAATAGGCCTTCCTTCCTGACTGAGCACTGCCCCAATAGCCATGTGGCTTGCATCACACTCCACTTGAAATATTTTGTTGAAGTCTAGTAGGGCAAGGACTAGTTGTTCTGCAACTTTCTTCTTCAAAGTTTCAAATGAGTCATCCGCCTCCTTGATCCAACTAAACCTGCACTTTTGTCCTCCCTTTATGGTGTCAAGCATAGGTGCACAAACATGACTAAATCCTCTTATGAAATTCCTATAAATAGTTGCTAAACCATGGAAGCTCCAGACATCATTCATAGTTTTAGGTGTAGGCCAAGACAATATGGCACTTACCTTCTCTTGGTCCATTTTCAAATCACCTTGTGAGATTACAAAGCCCAAGTAGATGATCTCCTCCTGCATGAAAAAACACATCCAAATTTATCATTAGCTTCTCTTCATGTAACCTTTTGAGAACCATATCTATGTGTTTGAGGTGCTCTTCCCTTGAATGGATAAAGATCAAGATATGATCTAGGTATACTATGAAAAACTTTCCTATTAACTCCACCAAGACCTCATTCATCAACCTCATAAAGGTACTAGGGGTGTTGGACAACCCAAATGGCATGACCTTCCATTCATACAACCCTTCATTGGTTTTAAAAGTTGTTTTCCATTAATCCCATGACCTTATTCTAATATGATGGTATCCACTTTTTAGATCCATTTTTGTGAAATATTTAGCACTCCCTAAGTAATCAAGTAAATCCTCTATCCTAGGGATTGGGAACCTATACCTTATAGTTATCTTGTTGATGGCCCTTGAGTCTGTACATAGCCTCCAAGTGCCTTCTTTCTTGGGTGCACGGACTGGTGGTACTACACATGGGCTTAGAATTTTCCCAATTAGTCCTGATTCTAGCAACTCCTCAATTTGTCTTTCCATCTCTGCATTCTGATTTGGAGTAAGTTTGTATGCTGGTTTATTTGGTAAGGTAGATCTAGGGATCAGATCTATGCAATGACTTGTGTCTCTTACCAGTGGTAAGATCTTGGCATTTCATCTAAGATGATTCCTTTGTACTTGTCAAGTAACTGTCTGACTGCATGGTCTATGTGCTTCTATCCACCTTCATTCTCTTCTGCAAACTGCTCCTTTTTCATCTTGGACTTAGGAATGAGGGCATAGAAAAATGCATCCTTCTATGCAATCTCCTTCATGAACTACCTTCCTTCTACCAACAACACTTTGGCATCCTTTCCCTTTTGTTCTATCTCACTCTCCATTAGGGGCAAACACTCTATCACCTTACCATCGTTGGTGATTGAATAGGTGTTTCTAACCCCATCATGGTAATCCTTTAAATCAAACTGCCATGGTCTCCCAAATAAGAGATGACATGCATCCATCTTGGCTATATCAAATAGCAACCTATCCTTATATGATCCAATCTGAAACTCTACCCATGCTTGCTCTTATACCACTTCTTGCTAACCTTGGGTGAGCCATGAGACCTTATAGGGGTAAGGATGTGGCAACCTTCTTAACTTAAGCTTCTCCACCATTTCCAGGGACACAAAATTTTTAGTAGACCCGGAGTCTATCAAGACCTTGCATACTTTTCCTCCTGCCTTGCAAGTAGTTTTGGAAAGAGACTTTCTTTGTGGGGGCTCCTTATAAGGTACCTTTATGGTGGTTACTTCTCTCCTCATCATCAGAGCCTCTCCTTTTTTAGGGTAGCCATAGCTATTAGGAGAATTAACACTTTGATAGGTGTTTGCACTTGCCACACTTTGGCAATCAGATTCCTGTATCAAATTGCTTCTCCTTTCTCCCATGGAGCTAGAAGCCTTCTCTGAACACCTATTGGCCATGTGCCCTTCTTGGTTGCAGTTATAACATCTAGGAGGTCCTCTACCTCAGGATCTTCCTCTAGAGGGTGGTCTTCTACCCCTAAAGTTACCCCTTGGATTGTAGCCCCCTCCTTGGTTGCAGCTGCTCTCTCCTCTATTGCCTTCTTGGCTAGAGTCCCCTTGGTATCCAAAACCATTTCCTCTACCTCTGAAAGGGCCTCTTCCCCCTCTTTGTTGTCTCCCTTTACCTCTGACATTTTGTTCCTTCCTTCTCTTCAACTTCTCCTCCACCTTGAGTGCTAATTGAAAGCACTTTTGGACTATCTCTGGGGTGTGGAGATTCAAATCTTCTTGGATTCCAAATCTCAACCCATTGAGATATCTTGCCACCTTCTCATCTTCACTCTCTTTCACCTTGGTCTTCATACACAACTTCATGAACTCCTGTATATAGGAACTCACGTCCATCTCCTTCTGATTCAAATTTTGTCTTCTCTTGTGCAATTGGGCATTATAGTCCATTGGAGCATAGGCTTCCTTCACCAAAGCCATCATCTTCTTCCAAGTAGCAACTTTTATTTTCCCCTCTTTCACCCTCTCATCTTGGATGAAAGTACACCAGGTTAGTGCAACCCATTTCATTTTGGATTGGGCCATCTTCACCCTTTGGTGCTCTGGTATGTCTTCACTCTCAAAGAAATTGTCCAAGGAGTCTATCCACTCCATCACAGTATCTGGTTCCATCTTACGGGCAAACACTGGCAGATCCAATTTCACATCCATTGTTCTTCTTTCCATGAACTTGAGGACACTCATCAGGGGTCTCTGGTTTGCAGGAACCTCTAGTTCTTCCTGCCTAGGGATCTCCTCTTCATCCCCTTCTTCAACACTTCTAGAGTCTCTCTCTCACCTCTTCACTTTGTCCTTCAACTAGTCCATTTCAACTCTCAAGGCTTGATTCTCAGCCCTGACTACTCTACTATCTACCATTTGCTTCTTTACCAAGACAACCAACTCAACATTGGTCATCCTTGATGCTATTTTTGGGATCCCTCTTCCTCTAGCAGCTTGTCTTCTTCTCCGGTCCAAAGTACACTCCTAAGCTCTGATACCACTTGATGAAGAGGCCTCCTTACACATAAGAAAAGTCCAAAAGGTTAGGGTCTGACCCTTCAAATGTCAAAAATGACCCCACAAGAAAGGGCTCCACATCTTAAGGTTTAGAAATACTCTTCACTACTCAAGCCTAACACCTACTCAAGATGAGTAAAAGGTGTCAACTCCTCAAACATACCTTAATGGTGACTCTTTCTCTTAGGGATTTTTAATTTGGCCAATAAATGACATCTAGGGACTATTCCAAGCACTGGTTTTGGACTTAGGCATCAATTCCTTGTCCCTCCTTTGGAAACCTACCCCTTAGGCTAGTAGCCATCTTATACCGGTATTTCGCCTTTAAATACAAAATCTTCCACACACTCTAACAATATACTCACCGTTCTAGGTACGATTTTGGGAGTTACATTCATCCCTAAAATGGATTGGCAAGATTTGCAACCCAAAGGTCCGATCCCCTTAGAAGCCTAGAGATCTAATTAGGGTGATTAGGCTTGATTTACAAAGCAACCCCCTTTACCGGTATCTCAATTGAAAAAAAAACTTTATGAACATGTGGGGAATGGTGAATAACTTCCAATTCCAAGGTTACACACCTGGAATCCACCGCTATCAGATTTTAGGATGACTGTCCTAATTTTGCTTAAGGTAGTCACATGGAGATGCTTATCTAGATTCACTTCAAGCGCCTCACAACCAAGTCTTCCCTGCAAAAACCCATGAAAAACTTAATTTACACTGACCAATCTTTCATTCCGCCAAAGGAAAGAACTTCTAGAGGTAGGAGATACAAGATATGGCCATTATTTGGTGAAACCTTAGTCAAACCCTGGTTTTCTGGGTTACAGTCAGAAAAAAAGGGTTTCTCACTACATAGAAACAATCAAAGACTCATACCACCACCAAATCAAATATAGTTCATTTCTCCATCTAATCCATGATTGGTGTTGTCATATTCAAGCCGGTCAAGGACGTACAATCTTTGCAAACTCAGAATTTCTGGGAAAACTTCAGTATTTTAGTGTTTTATTGCTTTATCACTTCAAACCACAACAACCACCACCTTGGGAATCATGTCCACAAGGTTTTTAAAAGTCTCCCATGGTTTCCAACTGAATATGGAGTAGGTTGGAGCCATTGAAAGGATTTCCCCAACCGTATTTCAAAAAGTTGCACTTTTGCACTCAAAAGTTGCATTTTTCAAAAGTTGCAATTTTGCAATTTTGCACAAAATGTTGTCAAACTCTCTAAGGTTGGGATCCAAACACTTTCATCAGCCAAACACTCCTAAAACATCCTAAAACATCCTAAAAACCTTAAAACAAACATCCTACTACCCCTATTTACCACATTGTTCTTATTGGCTTATCAAATTGCCTAATTAGTGACATTGGTTTACATGGTGGGGTCTTTATTAAATACATGAAAATTCACAAACAAGAGACTTGCAAAATGATCCTAAGATCTAAATATTCATCATCAATTACATGATTAGCTTGTTGATGAGGTGCTCCTATACCAGATATTGTTGGCCATTTGGTGGAATTGATTATGTGTTGCATTGATGTTTTTTCATTCATGCCAACACTTTCTGTTTGGATGTTTTATCGACACTCTTCTGGTCTCGGTAGGTTGAGTGGTTTCTGATTGATTTGGATCCAGAATGATCCAATAGGCTCCGATATAGTTTAGTTATGGAATTGGCTTAATCATGATAATCATGTTCATATTCAGTAAGTTAGTTTTGGTCTAGTGATTGGATGCTATAGACACCTAAAATTGTCATGTCTAATTAAATAAATATTTTATTTATTTAATTATCTTAGCTTAATTCTTCTATTAATTAAATAAATCTTTATTTATTTAATTAATTCATTTATCCTCTTCTAGCCTTATTTCTCATTTAAATAAATACATTTATTTATTTAAATTATCCTTTTCCTAAATTAAATAAATATCTTATTTATTTAATTGATCCCACTTCCTCTATTAATTAAATAAATCTTTATTTATTTAATTAATTCATTAACCTTTTCTACCCATGACACATGTCATTCATCTCTTAATTCATACAGTACCTACCCCTTTCATTATTTTATTATTTCTTTTACCTACCCTCTAATCATAACCGACCTCCTTTTTCACCTCTCAATCTTATCCCTCCATTTCTTATAGTGTCTTCTATATAAGGAGATGCTTCCTTCATTATGAAACCCTAATTGTTCTATGCATTCTAATCAATCAATTTATGCACTTGACTACACTACGATCCTACTTGCAACCACATTCCGTTCTTTGTTGAGCTCTTGTGCACATAAAATCTGAGAGCAAATATATCAAGCAAGATCAATGGAGATCCAAACCCTATTGGACATGTGATGGTATAATCTTTGTGATTTCATTTGATTCACATTGTCTTAGGTAATCTTCATATGTTATGGTGGATCTTTGTTGTTTTTAGGCTAGGGTTTTGTGGTTGAATTCATTTAGCCTTTCAATGTCATTATTATTGTATCCATTTTCACCATATACATTTTGGCATGCCCGGTGGGACTCTTGTCCCTTTTGCATTTAACATCCTTGTTGCAAATTTTGTGTTTTGAAGTGGTAGATCTGACATTTTTGGCAGCATTTTGATATTTTCATGTCTGCGTACTTTTGGATCACTTTTTTGATTTTCTGGCGCGTCTGCGACACCTGGAATCGTGTTTGTGTTATCAGCAATATTTTATTTTTTTGCAGGTTCCGGGAATTGTGTTTGTGTTATTAAGTCGCGTTTGCAGTGTTTTTAGCCGCGTCTATGTCCAGAGGTCGTGTCTGTGTTCTAGAGTCGCGTCTGCGTCAGGAAGTTGCATCTGTGTTGAGGGTAATCGCGTCTGTGTTCACCGGTTTCAAATTTTGGGTTTTACATTTAGGGTTTCAGATCTAGTTTATTTTGAGCTAACATTTTCAGATCTAGCTAACAAAATTGGTGTAGCTTGTCTTGAAAGCAAAATCGTTTGGTTGAAGGCCCCTATTTTGACAAAGTCTTTTGGGTTTAAAATTTACCTAACTTGTGTGCTTGCAGAAAGGGGTGATTATTTCAAACAATCCAAACTACTAACAACTCTTTGTTGTAGGTCCTTGGCAAGGTTTTTGGATTCTTATTGTGTGCCTTGTTTTCATAGACTAGCAAACACTTCAATTGGTGCACTAAAATTGAATCATTGTCTTTTGTGTCTTGAGCAATAGGCTCTTTTTGTTTAATCTTTAGAGGGCCTATCTTCCCATGTGGTCATTAGGACTACTAGTGAGAAGAGAACGACCCAAGTGGTAGTGAGGAAAACCCACCTCTTCCGAACCACTATAAACAACTGTATTCATGGTGAAAACTATGGATAACGTGTGCTGATTAGTTCATACCGACACTATGTCTCCCCATAAACCCGTTTGATCAAATTTATTTGATCAGTTGTAGGGCGTAACCCCTACCGGCTGGGAGCCTTCCGTATTTACAGAGCTGAAAGTGCCGCATGTATGGCCACACGAGCGGATGCCCTTACTAGCACCTTTTTGTTTTATAAGCCCAAATCCTTCTAGTTGTTGGGGCAGGAGTTCGAACCTCTGGTAGCGGCCCACACACATACGGTTCTTAGTAGAGATACAAAGTTCACCACGGGGAGTTTTCGTGGGGACTGATGCTTGGCTGACTTGAGAAGTGAGTGTCGAGGGTGGAGCCAGTGAGGGCAAGCATCTAAGTATCCGCTCTGAATAGCGTAGCCTCGGGGGTAAAACCCCATGTGGGATCAACAACTATTGTCTTGGCCATCCATAAGAATTAAGCTTGACTTATTTTAAACATTCAAAACATTCAAGACCAAACAACAAAACATTGTGTCTTTTGTGTCTTCAAGTGTATGCAAAATATTTTTTTTTATCAAACAACACACTTTTCTTGGAGTCATTTTGAGTCTAGACACTTGCAAACATTGGGTCTTCATCAACACTGTGTCCTCTTGTCACGAAAAATAGTCAAACAGTTAGATTTGGTCACAACAAAATGACTTCACAAATTGAAAAAAATTGCACAAATTTTGCAGAAACGCGTTTGTGTTTGACATAATAGTGTCTGTGTTGTATAACCGCGTCTGTGAAGGGCAGAAATGCGTCTGTGTTTCCAGAATTAACAGTGCACTTTGCAAAAATCTCAGAAGCGCATTTGTGTTAAATAGAACCATGTCTGTGTCAGGAAATCGCGTCTGTGAAGTATATAGGTGCATCTGTGATCAGAATTGAAAAAAAAACAAAAAAAACTGTTACAGTCCAGCAAACAAACACAGTCAGTTTTGGAATTCTTGAGCTTCCTAGGTCATTTCTCCAGGTTTCATTTAGCATTCAACCTATCTTTGGGTCTCACACAGTCCATCATTGCTTCACATCTCACATTACATTCACATTTGTCTAAACTTGAGTCCAAAGGTCACTTGCTTGTCCTCACTATAATTTGTCTACACACTACATACAACAACACTTTGCTAAGTGGTCCCTCATCAAGGTTTCTTACCTTTGGGTCTCATTTGGTCTTACTTAGAGTCAAGGTCAACTTACCTAATCAAGAGAAACTATCCTCTCTTTGGAAGTCACACCTACTCTACTACATACATACTTGGTCTTACACTTTGGACATTGCAAGTACACCTCAGATTCATTTACATTCCATCCAACTCTTGGTCTTCCATACTTTTTCCATTTTTCATCTAGTCTCACACATCTCGATCAATACCTAGTTCATGGTTGAAACCCATCTTCAAAAATATAGGAGAGAAACTAAAGAGGCTCAAGAGTCTGCAAACATGAGTTCTTATGAGTATGACAATGATATCTTTTTCAATTCTGATCATACTACATTACCTGAGATGGATACCTATAGAAACATTCCAAATGTTGAGAACATGGACACTACAAACAACAATGCTACACACAATGATGATATGGACAACTTTTCAGTACATTCAGCAGATGTGGAAGAATCCATTATGAATCCCCATTTCAATCGATTGGTTGAAGAAATAATGAGGAGGGATAGACAAAACTTCTTACAAATGATGGCACAAAGTGGAGCCAAGATACCTCGTGATTTTGACATGTCTCAAATAATGGAAAATCGACCTTTGCAACAACCTCACTGCAACACGGATCAAAGGAGGCCCAATAGTGGAGACAATAGAAGACCACATCTTGTGCCTGAATCACCATCATCTTTGTTTCAAAAACCAGAGGTCCCACATACACATGGTCAAGCATATGATACTCACCTTCACAGACCATTATGGAAGTCTTATGAAGAGAAATATGCTCAATCACATATCAATGCTAAGGATCAACCACCAAAGCATTTGGATATTCAAAGGCATGCTCAAAATTTGGACACAAGGAAACCCCGTGTCAAATTTGGGGGCAACACATTAGAACATGACATGCCTGTAGAGTATGGTATACATGGACAAAATAGATATTTCATTCTTGAACATGAATCTATACCAAGTGGTCCATATATGCAGCATCACTATAGACCTCCATATGAACATGTGTATGATCTGATGCTCTGCAAAAAGGATTAGAAAATCTGTTTGATGGCAACACACACAAGAGCACAAGAAACAAACGTTAGTGTTAGCAACAAAAGATTACCCTAAACAGGCATATCAAGAGAGATATTAAGCATGAAATAGAAAGCATATAAACATAAAATGAAATAGCTAATCAAGATGCTCATAGTTGCTCCTCCCTTGTTCCTCTCCTCTCCAAGTCCCAAATGAGTGTAGCTCTCAGCTTTTAGCACTAGCCATGGATGCCATATGGAGATTCAAGATGGTTGAATATGATAAGCAAATACTATGCAAGAGTAGATAGTGATGCTATGAAAAAGCTCTATGCTAATGCCAGTATAACAACAATACTCTAAAAGTGCTTCTCTTTGTTTGAAGAGAAGGGTTCTATTTATAGAAGAAATAGGGAAATGAAGGGTTAAGATTGAGCAATCTTAACAAGGGTTAGGATTGAAAGTTGGGGATCCATGTGCACAATTGGCACCAATAAAATGGTGACAAGTTTCAACATAGGATTAGGTTGAGAGAAGAGGTTGGAGGTATTAAAGGCCTGAGAAGACCTCATGGTTATCTAGAAGGTAAGGGTCAAGTCTAAATTAAGATTACCCACTGGATTAAGAGTTAATCCAAGGATAAACCTTTGTGCAAATGTTTAAGAGATAATCATGGTCAAAGCATTAATGGCCTGATGAGACCTTTGGGTTGGGTAGAGGTTGAGTCAAAACAAATGTTTTAACCATGTGGGAGGGTTTGAGGTAACCATTAATGGTTATTGGAGACTTTGGGGATTAAGTGGTTGCAGGTTGAAAGCCTTCAATAGTTATCAAAGACTTTGAGCCATTTAGTGGTTGAAGGTTGGAAGCTTTCAAAGGTTATCCAAGACTTTGAGGGTTAATTTGTTGAACACACAAAGCATTAATTGCTTTTCAAAGACTTTGGAGTCTTTGAGAAGTGACTCCAATTTGCTTAGGAATGTGACAATATTTAAGGGATGGATTTAGGCTAATTAGGAAGGGTTTAGAAGAATCTAGAAGGGGTTTAGGCATACAAGTGGATTTTGTAGGAAAATGCAAGTGGGAGAAATTTTGGTATTTTCAATTAAAATAAAATCATTTATTTCAATTAAATGGTGTAAGTTGAATTTGGATAAATATTTAAATAAATATTAATTTATTTAAATGAGAAAATGAAGATAAAGCATTAAAATGCTTGAAGACTTTGAGGGAAACCATTAAAGGCTTGAAGACTTTAAGGAAAACCATTAAAGTCTTAAGAAGACTATAGAAGGAAGCCATCAAGTTTGAAGACTTTAAAGCCATCAAGTTTGAATACTTTAAGGGAAACCATTAAAGGTTTCAAGTGGGTGAGGATAAATAGGATTTTAAATAAATAATTTATTTAAAATAGTTGTGCAACTTGCTTTTGTAGGAAAATACAAGTGGGTGGAGGATAAAGGTGATTTAAATAAATTATTTATTTAAAATAATTGTGCAACTTGCATTTGTAGGAAAATGCAAGTGGGTAGAGGATAAAGGTGATTTTAAATAAATGTTAATTTATTTAAATGTGAGAGGTGGGATTTTGGGGGTTTTAAATAAATATTAATTTATTTAAATGTGAGAGAAGATTTAATTAAATAAATATGATTTATTTATTTAATTAATGGTCTGAATTTGGTTAAGTGAATTAAATCAAATAAATTGAATAATTTATTTAATTAATAGGAGAAGAGGGTTAAGATGAATTAATTAAATATATTAATTTAATTAATTATTAATTGATGGTTAAATAATCAAATAAATACTAAGTATTCATTTAATTAAGTGGACAAATTTATGTGACTACATTTGCCCCTCTTTGAGACGGTGTGGTTTATCGCGTCGTTTCAAAGAAAGAAAAATAGGTGTGAAGAAATGCCCCATAAAATGTAAATTTAATGGGTGGTATGCCCCCTCGAGAGATGGGCCAAATTTTGTTGTGAAAAATCGGGCGATCTCTCGAAAAAGAATGCAAAGTGGAGGGGAGGTAGAATAGAAGAAATTAGAACTAATGATGAAAGAATGGGAGAAAATGGAGTGAATATGAAGAAACAACAAGCCAGCGAGTACCCGAAGGTCATGCAAGAGATACATAGCAGATGTAGTGTGGGGTTTTGATTGATGCTATACAATTGATCAAAATTGGTTGGACAATCTGGTGCAATCGGTTGAATTGCCCCGGTCAAGTCAAAGCGTGATAGTTGATGTCAGTTGGTCGCTTGGACATGATAAAGTCTGAGTAAGTGAATCAAAGTGACCTGATGGTGACTTAGACAATTGATGTAATTGCCCGATGAAGTCAAGGTATATGAAGCAAAATACTCATTGAGACGTAGACAATTGATGTAATTGTCCGTTGGATTGTGTTTGATTGGTTGATCAATTGATAGTATGTGCGTGTGATGGATGATTGTGGTGAATCATAGCAGCCCCGTTGAGACTAGGTCATTGTGATAAATGCCTGATGTAGTCTAGGATTACCATAATCGATTACCTGTTGAGACCCGAAGATACTTGATCAGAGTATCTGTTGATAGTCTAGGTGTGTGGGAGTCGATGTATCTGTGTAGACAGAGTAACTTTCTTGACTTATTGGATGACTTAGGATAGGAAACACAATCCCTCCTATTTAGAGATGGATGGTGATGAACGTGGCTTGATTAGGTTGATTGGGACACGATGTAGGGTATGTGATGCTGATTGTTGAGATGGGGAGGGTTGGGGGGGTTCGATGTTAGAAGAAATGGAGGACCTATGACTCATTCCTATGGAAGAAGAGGAAAATAGAGTATGCATTATTATGACTATGTATGCATGATATGCAGCTATTATGAATGTATGGATGGGTGGAATGCAATGAAATGCAATATATACAGATGAGATGGAATGACGATCCATAGTGCTCTATTTTCATCATTGAGCTTTAAAATGTTGGAAGAGAATACAAGCATCTTGACATAATGATTCAAGATGACCAGAGTATTTCTTACATGGATTTTATATAGCAAGTTAATACAAGCAACTTGATATAATGGATCAAGTTGACCTGAGTATTGCTTGCAGAACAGACAAGGATTATCTCCTTTCATGCATGACTTGGATCGTCCTCCTTGATCTTAGGCTGATCATATCCTGAGACAAGTTCATACCGTACTAAGAGATAAAAAACCTTTATCCAATTTGGATGAGGTAGGAGGAACCAAAGGAAGAGCATTGCACCTGCAAACAAACAATATATACATAAAGAATAAAGAATAAGGATCCTTGGTAATGGTTCATGCTCATATGGTCGAGGTATACGCTTTAGTCAGCAAGCCGTAATGATCTATGACTGCATTTTGCATAAGATCATGTAGCTTGGTGAACTTCCCACTTAGACACCATTAGTACAGGCCCCAGTACTTCATCGGAAGTAATGCGCAAACGATACAAAACAATGCTGAAAGATCCCGATACAGATAAACAAACAATAGAACTCACAAATCAACCAAGTATTTGATAGCTTAACATAATTTTCTTGTCAAAGAAAACGTCACTTTTGTCTTTGTTTTGGTAAGGAAGGATGCATCCTTGTTTTTAAAGACAGTTTCTGATTTGTTGGATGTGGATTGTGTGGTCGATTGATAAATGGTCATTGTGTGAGTACTGTGTTAATGTTGGTTTTGCATCTGCTTGAATGAATATGTACAAGGTGTTGCCATGTTTTGGTGTGATTTTCGATGGGTTTTTCGATGTTTTTGGATTTTGTGTAATAGTTTTTGAATGTTTTTGGATTTTGTGAGTCATTTTTGAATGTTTTTGGATTTTGCGAGACATTTTTGAATGTTTTTGTATTTTGCGAGACATTTTTGAATGTTTTTGCCAATGAATCACCAGTAATGTAGAATCCACTTCCATCATCTAGATGGTAAGGGCATTGCCCCCAAGTTGGACATGATTTATGAAAAAGCGGGATGCTAGATGCATGAAGTACTTTCTTGGATTACAGATAAAATAACAAGCCATGGTTAGATGGATGGATGTGTGTATGTATGAATGTGATCGCAACAAGCCTGAAAGACAATGGAGCCATAGCCTTTACGAGTGGCGCCTGTTTGCCAGGTTTTCGCCATCGTACTTACCCAAGGTGCCACCGGAGTGGTTGTTCACCATTTGGATGCATGATTTTTCTTTACTTTTTTGAATGTTTTTGTATTTTCTTCAGGACATTTTCTGAATGTTTTTGGTATTTTTCTGATATGTAGGGGAGCCTGATGCTCCGTACACCTTAGGTATAAAATCTTTTGAGGTGCATGCTATTGATTGGATCTGCGAGCGGTTCTCCGTCTGATGTAGCCAACTGATATGCCCCAGACCCGAATACAGCAGTGACAACATATGGGCCGAGCCAATTTGATTCAAACTTGCCTTGATGTTCTCTGTTTGGTTGGTTGCGAGGATTCTCTCGAAGAACAAGATCACCTACCTCAAATGTACGAGATCTAACTCGGTAATTGTAGCTTCTACTCATGTGCTGCTGATAGGCTTTGAGGTGATTGTATGCAGCTTGTCGCTTCTCATCAAGTAACTCTAAGTCCTGAAGACGGGATACTCTGTAGGCTTCATCATCGATGAGATTATGCAAGGAAACTCGTAAGGATGGTATCTCGACCTCAATAGGTAAGATAGCTTCAGCACCATAGACCAATGAATAAGGAGTTGCACCTGTAGGGGTTCGAATGCTAGTTCGATATGCCCATAATGCTGGATTCAATTGAACATGCCAATCACGACCGGCATCATTGACTGTCTTCTTTAGGATTCTCAATATGTTTTTATTGGATGCTTCGGCCTGACCATTGCCTTGTGGGTAATAGGGAGTGGAAAAGCGGTGTTGGATATGAAATTTCTCACAAAGCTCACGAACATCCTGATTTTTGAAAGGAAGATCGTTATCTGTGACAATGGACATGGGCACACCATACCGGCAGATGATGTAATTGAGGATGAATGAGGCGATCTGCTTGCCGGTGACTTGGGTAAGTGGAACAGCTTCGATCCACTTGGTGAAATATTCAGTGGCGGTAATAATGAATTTATGGCCATTGGATGAAGATGGATGGATTTTACCCACAAGATCAAGACCCCATTGACAAAAAGGCCATGGTGTTGTGATTGGTTGCAGTTCTTGAGCTGGTGCATGTATTAGGTCGCCATGAACTTGACATTTTTTGCACTTCCTGACAAAGTAGTAGGAATCCTTTTCCATAGATGGCCAATAGTATCCAGCTCGCATGATCTTCTTGGCTAGTGATGGACCACTTGAGTGAGTCCCGCAAATTCCTTCATGTACTTCTTCCAAAGCCTTTGTTATCTCAGCTTGTTCCAGACATCGAAGGAGAGTACCATCAAGACTACGTCGGTATAGGGTTTCGGCAATAATGGTATATCGAGCAGTTTGGCGAATGAAGGTTTTTCGTTGGTTATTCGATTGGTTGGGAGGAGGGGTATGATCGCGAAGATAGGTGTAGAACTCACCATACCATGGGGATTCGGAGCCGACAAGGCGACATATCATTTCGGATTCGGGGATATCATAAGCGGGAATCCAAAGCTGTTCTACCAAGAACTCGTAGCGTGTTGAATTCTGTGGAAGATCTAGTAGAGATGCGATAGTAGCCATAGCGTCAGCAGCTCGATTCTGATCTCTTGGTATCTGCTCAAAAGTGATAGTAGTAAATGATGTCTTTAGAGTGTCCACCATTTGCTTGTATGGCATGAGTTTATCATCTTTGGTCTGATACTCATCTGTTGCTTGTCGAATGACTAGTTGGGAATCGCCATATACTTGCAGTTCTTTTAATTTCCATTGTATGGCTAATCTGAGTCCTGTGATCAAGGCCTCATACTCTGCTATGTTGTTTGTGCATGGAAATGTGAGCCTGTAAGACTTCGGGATGCTATCACCTTGAGGTGTGATAAACAGAATGCCTGCCCCCGAGCCGTGCCTAGTGTATGAACCATCAAAATATAGTTTCCATGGTTGTGCTGTTGTGAGCATGAATATCTCTTCATCTGGAAAATTGGAAATGAGGGGATGATCGCCTATGAGTGGTGCATCGGCCAACTGATCTGCAATAACTTGACCTTTGATAGCTTTACGGTCCACATACTCGATGTCAAATTCACTTAGAATCATTACCCATTTGGCCAAGCGACCTGTCAATACTGCTTTGCTAAGTAAGTACTTGAGTGGATCAATCTTTGCAATGAGTTGCACCTTGTGTGTTAACAGATAGTGCCTCAGTCTAGTGGCTGCCAAGATTACTGCTAGGCAAGCTCGCTCAATAGGTGTGTAATTGAGTTCATAGCCCACCAGTGTGCGAGAGATGTAGTAAATAGCACACTCTTTTCCTTCTGCATTATGTTGTGCCAGTAGTACACCCAATGTTGTACTTGTTGCTGAGATATAGAGTAACAACGGTCTACTTGGATCTGGTGGCATCAACAATGGTGGATTCATGAGATAGTCTTTAAGCGCCTGAAATGCTTGCTGGCATCTGTCATCCCACTGAAAGCGGATGTTCTTGTGTAGCAAATGTGTGAATGGGTGACACTTATCAGCCAATTGTGCAATGAATCTGCGGATGGATTGAAGCCGTCCTTGTAGTGTCCTTAGCTGACTGATATTCCTTGGAGGTGGCATGTCCATGATTGCCTTAACCTTTGCTGGATCGACCTCAATACCTTTGCTTGAGACAATGTATCCTAGAAGCTTCCCGGAGGTCACGCCGAAGACACATTTCTTTGGGTTGAGTCGAACATGGTACTGTTCCAGTCTATCAAAGATTTTATCTAAGATGTGAAGATGTCCTTCTCTAGTAAGTGATTTTGCTAGTAAATCATCCACATAATCTTCCATCATAGTATGCATCATGTCATGGAAGATGGTGGTCATTGCTCTTTGATAGGTCGCTCCTGCATTCTTTAGACCAAAAGGCATTACATTCCAGCAGTATGTGCCCCATGGACATGTGAAGGCTGTCTTATGTTGGTCCTCTGGTGCGATCTTTATTTGATTGTATCCTGAAAAGCCATCCATGAGTGAAAGCATGGCATGTCCTGCTGTCAAATCTACTATGATGTCAATATTTGGTAGAGGGAAGTCATCCTTAGGACATGCTTTATTTAGATCTCTGAAGTCTGTACAAATGCGGATGCCCCCTTTTGGTTTGCCAACTGGCACAATATTGGAGATCCATTCTGCATAATCAATTGGTCTAATGAAACCAACATCCAGGAGTTTCTTGAGTTCTGTTTTGACTAGCACGGCAATCTGAGGATGCATCTTACGAAGCTTCTGCTTGACAGGTTTGGCTCCTTTTGCTACTGTGAGATGATGCATGACTAAATCAGGATCAAGCCCAGGCATGTCTGCATATGACCATGCAAAGTTGATCTGACGCTGTTGGAAGAACTCTATAAATTGAGGCTGTTCCTCTGGAGTGAGAAGAGATGCCAGATGTATGATATGAGGGTTTTCAGAAGTCCCCACATTGTATTCTTTGGTCTCCTCAATGAGGATCGTTGATCGTTCCTGTTGTGTATTAGCAGGGAGAATGTCAAACCCTTCATCCTCAGGCGCCTCAGAGAGGTTTTCACCGTTGGATACGCTCTTTCTTTTTACTTTTGTTGGATCAAACAGTGCCACAGTGTGGTTTTCACTAGAAGATCCATGTTTTAATGTTATATTTTTGCAGCTGAAGGGTTTGGCATCCGCCCCGAAGTATGCTGCGCTATTAAGTTCAATGGCGAATCCAGCTTTGTGATCCCCGCTTGGTAGATTATCCCTTAATTCCAAAAAGTCAATGATAGCCTCATCATTTTGGAAGAGGTCAAGACATGGGGGATTTGGTTGGTTCCATTCGATGAGTTCAGGGTGGATAATGGGCATTACTTCATCGATTAAGTTAAGTGCGGGAGATGTATCAGTGAGGGTTAAGACGGTGTGGTGAAGGTCGTTGATGGTACTCTCCCTGTCAGAATCGGGCATAGGATGAGACATAGGGTCTGTGGAAGATGTTTCCAGCTCAGGTACCCAAGTGGTCTTTATCTGTGCTTCTCCGTAAACAGGGATGTCTTTGCGGGGTGGAGGTGGTGATGTGTCTTCCTCATCTGAAGTGTTAAGTTGCACTGAATCGAATTCCCACTCATGTGAGTCGGTCTCTGAATCACTCTCGAGCATCCGATTGCTATACCATACTGGGATGTCGCTGGAGTTGAATACTGCAGGCGTGATTGGTTTATGTACCTTTGTGGTGATCGGTGCTGCAGGAACCATGATGGGGATTAAAGGATTTGTCACTGGAAGTATCGGCAGTGTTGATTTAGTGGTTTCTATTGGAACGACTGGTGCCATAGATGCTACTACGGGTTCCAATATAGTTGCTGCTATGAATGGTTTTATTGATGTGATGACTGCTGTGGATGGGATTACTAGTTCGATTGGTGGGATGAGTGATATTGATGATGGTTGCGGTGGGTTTGTGAGCCTCGATGGGGCAGTGACAATATTGCTTGATGGTGCTTTGATTATGAAAGGTGTCCTCTTTACAGTAGGTGGGCAAAATGGTTTGCTAGGTTTTCCTTTAAATCTGAGTTTAGGAAGGATCTCTTTTTCAAAGCCTAGGCCTGTATTACCTTTGGGCTTGAACTCTGGCAGCAGCGGTTCATGTCGTCCTTGTTTGCAGTATCCCAAAGCACTCTGACCATCATATCCCATTCTTTGCATAATGAGGAGGCCTTTGCCATATTGTTCCGTAGGAAGTGTAACTTGCGGTTTGTCAGTGGTGATGGGATCTTTATAGATCCAGTCCGCTAGGTCCTCATCTTGTGTTTCTTCCTCTTGACTCTTTCCAAGGATGAAAGGCGTTAAGGCACATGCTGGCGTGATTAGTGGTTGCTGGAGCAACTGCTGTGGTTTACCATGTGTTCTAGGAGAAGTGGGCATTTGTCCCACACAAAAGAGCTGACTCAAGTTATATTCTCCAGGACCTTCCTCTGCTACTTTCATCTTTAGCTTTTCTTGCTTGGGCATAGGGGTGTTTGAACTGGCAAGAGAGGCGGGATTTATATATGATGTGGAGGAAATGGCTTCTCTATTATTAGGAACGGTAATCTCTGGTTGATGGCTGATATTATGGCAAAATGCAAAGGGATTTGCATCGCCGAGGATTGTGATCTCGACCCCGTTATGTGGGAACTTGATACATTGATGGTAGGTAGATGGAACAGCTTGCATGGCATGTATCCAAGGTCTTCCTAATAATAGATTATATGGCAGAGGAAGGTCCAGAACCTGACAAATTATGTGTTTTACCACAGGGCCCACTCGGATTGGTAGCACCACAGCTCCTTTGGATGAACGCTCTGCATCATCATAGGCTTTGATGGTGATCTTCTTATGAGGATCCACTGATTCTATTGCATATCCCAATGCTGTGACCAACTGTAGTGTACAAATGTTTAGGCCTGCTCCATTATCTATCAAGACTCGCTTGATCCTGTGTTGGTTGACAAAGCCTTCAATGTGGAGTGAGGCGTTATGAGGTTGCTGGAAGGAAGAGTTGTCACTTTCAGAAAAAGTGAGACAAGGTGATGACTTTAGACTTCCAACCATGGCTTGAAATTGGTCCGTATTTAGATTTGCAGGGACTGACGCCTCTTGGAGTGCTTGATCCAAGATTGTTTTATGAGAGGGTGACAGACGCAAAAGCTCCAAAATGGATATAAGTGCAGGGGTTTTGTCTAATTGTTCCACAAGATTGTACTGCTTTGGGACGGAGGTGGTGCCTTGTGGAGCTGCCTTGATGGTAACTTTGCCGCGACGCGTAACAACATTGCAATTTGAGGTGGGATTTTTGAAGGTGATAGTTGCAATTTGTTCACTGGCATCATACAGGTGATTGACAGTGTAATTATACGCAGCCTGCGTATAATCAGTGGTATCAGGACCTCGTCTGGAAGTGGAAGGACCCCTTTGATCTTGTGATGGAAGTGGATTCTTGAACATCTGATGATCATTATTGGTTGTTTTTGGGTCATGTCCTTCAATTTCAATTTCTCCTCGGTCAATAAGATCCTGAATGAGATCTTTCAATCGATGACAATTACTTGTCTTATGTCCTCTTCCTTTATGGAACTCACAATGTTCAGTATCTCTCCACCATGCCGGTTTGACTTGAGGCTCATAATTTGATAACTTAGGTAAAGTGATCAAATTCTGAGAAATGAGTTGTCGCATCACTGTTTCAATGGGTTCCCCTAAGGGAGTGTATGTGCGTTTTTGTTTTTGTGGACGAGGTCTTGGTTCATCATGAGATGTGATGCGACCTTGATTAAGAGGAACATTTGTGTTATTTTGAGGTGGAGGATTTTGTCCTGCAAACCGAACCACAGGTTGTGCATTTTGGACAGTCCGAGCATCCACAACCCCATCGTTGACGATATTTTTATTCTTGTTCCAAAAGTTTGGTTTATCACTATTGAATCGTGGGCGAGGACCATCTTTTGGTTCATTAAAGATTTTGATGAGTCCTTTCTTGATGAGTGCCCTTTCACATTTTATACCTTTGGTGATCATATCGTTAAAGGAGTCTGTGTCTTTGACATCCAGGTGAAATTCCATTTCTTCGTTTAAGTTGGAAATGAAAATTTCCACTAGTTCTCGTTCAGGTAACTGAAGAGAACGTCTGCTAGACATTTGGCGCCATCGTTGCAGGAATACTGAGAATAGTTCACCTGGTTTTTGTTTGGTATTGCATAGATCAGCCATGGTGATGTCACGTTCAATGTTATAAGAGTAATGAGATAGGAACTTCTGGATGAGTTCCTCAAATGTTCTTATGCCACCTGGTAGTCGGGAAAACCATGATGTGGTGGTTCCTCCCAAGCTTTGGGGAAAAAGGCGCATTAGGTATGTGTCCTCATAAGCCACTTCAAGACAAGCGGAATGAAATTCTCGGACATGATCGCGGGGATCTCCCTTTCCTCTATATTTTTCGAATTTTGGTGTTTCGAACCCGCGTGGAAAGGGTGGCATATAAAGATTCCTATCAAATGGATAGGGACAGATGTCGTTAAGTGAAAATTGATTGGTCTTAACACCACTATGAAGTTGTTGGGCGAGATTCGCGACTTGTTGCCGCAACATCTCCATTTCATTTGGAGGAGGAGGTGGTGGGTTACCTCGAGGGATGTTATATCTGATGGGATCTCTACGCCTTTCCTCCTCATGGCGACTTTGTCTTTCTGATGCTTGTCTTAATTGGGCAAGATCAAAGTCTGAGGGGAGTTTGGCTCCTTCTTGAGCAAGTCTTAAGAAGTGAGCATCCGCATTGCTCCTGAGAATTTCATCAAATAATCTGTTAAAGTGAGGGTTATGCTGAACCCTTTCGATTGTTGAAGGAGTGGGACTACTTGGGTTTTCATCATTTACATTTCCTCCAAGTGCTTCTTGAAATTCATTGAGGTTGTCCTCTTCTTCCTCAATTTCTATTTCTCATTGCCTTGATCGCGATCGGGTTTGAGCCATTTTGTTTGCAAGTTTGTGTTGAAGTTGATTGAAGATGATGATGAGTTGTTCGATGAAAGATGGATGATTAGTGGATTGTAGATCTCTAGCACTCTAAAGGTAAATGTAACCAGAATTCTTTCTTTGAATTGCTTGTTTGTTTTGATGAGTTTGGATGTGATAAGGTGTAGAGAAATATGAGATGTGTTACAGATTTTGACTACCTAGTAATGAGAGGATTCACTCATGAACTAGTTTTAACCTGCGTAGATGTGTCTCTTAGGATGAGCTTATCCTAGATGTAGAAACAATCTAAAAGTGATGTGATGTATTTGATTTCAAGCAATATCTAAAAAGGAATCGTGGGACAAGAACCTCTTAATGTTTTGAGAGTTGGGATGGATTGATGATGAAGTGATGATGTATGAGTAAGATGATGGATGTTTTTGTTTTCAACTTCAATAAAAACTCTGTGTCACAAATGGGACAAACTCTACCTCTTCCCTTTCAGGCGTTGGTGGCACTTCTCGAGCTGTGTTGTAGGTGATACAGATGTTTGGGAAGAAGTTGGGATTAATCTTTCCTCCTTGATTTTTGTGATAACTCAGAGCTCTATATTGCATAAAAGCTCTGCGGTTCAATGATTCTGAATCAAACTCATTTGTTTTACCTTGAAGGTATAGACGCATGCGATGTAGAAAGACTCTATGGGAGACAAAGATTTGTCGATTGATATAGAAGAATTTCCTCCTTTTGATTAAAGCCTTTGAGCTTAGTGGTCTCCTTTTCAAGGTGATACTCTGATGACACTTCTTCTTTCGCAAGATGTGAAGAATGGTCATAAATTTTTGACTCTTTGTTTGTTTGCACTTTGTTTTTGGTATTTTTGGTTGTGTTGACAGATGTTGGATGAATACTTTGTTTTTGGGATTGATTTTCTGATTTTTCTTTGACAAGAAAACAAAGCAAGCACACAAACACAAGATTGTAGCCTCAAAGGCACAAATGAGTATGGGTCTAGATCAACCCAATTCTTGGACTTGTTTTTGACCCTTCCTTTAGATGTATTTTAAGGTGTATTTCCAAAGCCTGAAGTCGGCTCAATTTGCTCTAGGTCTGTAAAACGAACACACTTCAAACACTCTTTATCCCTATGGTCAAATGGCCAGTTGTGATAAATTTAGCCCACATCTTGATATTTCTTCGACTTTGGTAGTACATACCTTATGAATCCCGCCGTGGCAGGTAAGGATGTGATATACTAAGTCTTGCACGAGCATAACAAATAGATGATCCCTATGATGGGGGAGTCACCACTTTTATCAAGCCACAAGTGACCTTTCAAAAAGCTATGTTTCTACTCAAGGAAATATGTATGGTGAGTATCTTGGGAGCAAAACCATCTATGCTCTTGCACTAAATTATACCTCAAATATCCTCAATCAATAGAACGGGTGGGCTACTACTTAAAGGTGTTTAGTCATGTTCGATGTTTTTGGAAATAAGTTCATTCTGCAGTGACTCACTTAAGAGCCTTGTAACTGGTGGTGGGGCCCATTTGTCCTTTCGGCCAGTTACACTGTAGGAACAGCTATACCCAAGGCTACAGCTTTCGCTCACACCTGATTTCTATAGCGGCTCGAAGGATTTACCGCTCAAGGTCGTTCCCAAGAGTGATGTGTCTCTTGGCAGGCCTCTCTTAAAAAGATAAAATTTTGAGTGTTACTAACACTTTTCTCTTGCACCTAGGACCACGAGAGCCAAGGGAGAGGATAGTGTGTGTTAGAGGTAGGACCACTCGACCAACTCTTTTGCACAAGTGTGCCAAACACAAAATTCACTTGTTCCTTTTAATTTGTCATCGCAATGATTTTCTATCTATTTGGAGATGTTGCTCCAACAATCATGGTGTTCTTTTTAATTTTCAAAGGCAATTGTTGGAGTAAACTAGAATTTGAAAATCCTGGTCAACTTAATGAAAAACATGTTTGCATGAAGTAAAATTGCTTTAAAAATGAGACAAGTTGATTGTGAATTTTATTTGCACCAAAAATGGAAGTGTGGATTGTAAGTTTTATCTTGATGCAAGAAATAAAATTTGCCTTGTTGATTTTAAGCACCAAAACAAATTTTGTTTCCTAACTTGCAAAAAAAATAAAGTTGTTTTTGTATAAGTTTGTGGTTCTTTTTACCTTGGAACAATGAAATTCTTTTTAAGAGCCCCAAACAAATGTGTGATTCTTTTTTTAAAATCCCAAATTTGAAATGTGAAGTTAATTTTAAACCAAAATAAAAAGTGAATTCATTTTTAAAACCAACTTCAAAAACAAGTTAGTAAAAAATATAAATCTACTTTTTAATCTAATTTAAATCTGCACAAAAGAGAAAAATAGTTAGTAAAATCTGCCTATTTGGTGGGCTTCTACAAGCCTAATTTTTTTTTTTTGGTTACAAGGTGATTTGTACAACGTTTTGTTACAATAGCGCTAGTCTGCGTTTGAACAGAGACACTATTTAACACAAACGCACTAAAAGAAAGGGAAAGACAGAGAAGGAAAAAGCACTGAAACAGGGTGAATAGCGCCAAAATAATGTCAAATGCACCAAAACAGTGTCAAAAGCGCAACCTGTGTGACATTTTCAACATTCAAACATGTTATTGGTTAAAAAAAAAAAGTTGAACTTTTTGGTGTTTGGATTCACGTCGGGTTCACCAAATGATGCTCTGCAAAAAGGATTAGAAAATCTGTTTGATGGCAACACACACAAGAGCACAAGAAACAAACGTTAGTGTTAGCAACAAAAGATTATCCTAAACAGGCATATCAAGAGAGATATTAAGCATGAAATAGAAAGCATATAAACATAAAATGAAATAGCTAATCAAGATGCTCATAGTTGCTCCTCCCTTGTTCCTCTCCTCTCCAAGTCCCAAATGAGTGTAGCTCTCAGCTTTTAGCACTAGCCATGGATGCCATATGGAGATTCAAGATGGTTGAATATGATAAGCAAATACTATGCAAGAGTAGATAGTGATGCTATGAAAAAGCTCTATGCTAATGCCAGTATAACAACAATACTCTAAAAGTGCTTCTCTTTGTTTGAAGAGAAGGGTTCTATTTATAGAAGAAATAGGGAAATGAAGGGTTAAGATTGAGCAATCTTAACAAGGGTTAGGATTGAAAGTTGGGGATCCATGTGCACAATTGGCACCAATAAAATGGTGACAAGTTTCAACATAGGATTGGGTTGAGAGAAGAGGTTGGAGGTATTAAAGGCCTGAGAAGACCTCATGGTTATCTAGAAGGTAAGGGTCAAGTCTAAATTAAGATTACCCACTGGATTAAGAGTTAATCCAAGGATAAACCTTTGTGCAAATGTTTAAGAGATAATCATGGTCAAAGCATTAATGGCCTGATGAGACCTTTGGGTTGGGTAGAGGTTGAGTCAAAACAAATGTTTTAACCATGTGGGAGGGTTTGAGGTAACCATTAATGGTTATTGGAGACTTTGGGGATTAAGTGGTTGCAGGTTGAAAGCCTTCAATAGTTATCAAAGACTTTGAGCCATTTAGTGGTTGAAGGTTGGAAGCTTTCAAAGGTTATCCAAGACTTTGAGGGTTAATTTGTTGAACACACAAAGCATTAATTGCTTTTCAAAGACTTTGGAGTCTTTGAGAAGTGACTCCAATTTGCTTAGGAATGTGACAATATTTAAGGGATGGATTTAGGCTAATTAGGAAGGGTTTAGAAGAATCTAGAAGGGGTTTAGGCATACAAGTGGATTTTGTAGGAAAATGCAAGTGGGAGAAATTTTGGTATTTTCAATTAAAATAAAATCATTTATTTCAATTAAATGGTGTAAGTTGAATTTGGATAAATATTTAAATAAATATTAATTTATTTAAATGAGAAAATGAAGATAAAGCATTAAAATGCTTGAAGACTTTGAGGGAAACCATTAAAGGCTTGAAGACTTTAAGGAAAACCATTAAAGTCTTAAGAAGACTATAGAAGGAAGCCATCAAGTTTGAAGACTTTAAAGCCATCAAGTTTGAATACTTTAAGGGAAACCATTAAAGGTTTCAAGTGGGTGAGGATAAATAGGATTTTAAATAAATAATTTATTTAAAATAGTTGTGCAACTTGCTTTTGTAGGAAAATACAAGTGGGTGGAGGATAAAGGTGATTTAAATAAATTATTTATTTAAAATAATTGTGCAACTTGCATTTGTAGGAAAATGCAAGTGGGTAGAGGATAAAGGTGATTTTAAATAAATGTTAATTTATTTAAATGTGAGAGGTGGGATTTTGGGGGTTTTAAATAAATATTAATTTATTTAAATGTGAGAGAAGATTTAATTAAATAAATATGATTTATTTATTTAATTAATGGTCTGAATTTGGTTAAGTGAATTAAATCAAATAAATTGAATAATTTATTTAATTAATAGGAGAAGAGGGTTAAGATGAATTAATTAAATATATTAATTTAATTAATTATTAATTGATGGTTAAATAATCAAATAAATACTAAGTATTCATTTAATTAAGTGGACAAATTTATGTGACTACATGATCAATATCATCCATATATGCAACATGCTTCTCCTCCAATTGGTGCCTTAAGCATGGGGTATGGTCCAAGAAGTCAATCTCCACCTAAGAGCAATTTGGAGCAACAAATCAGGGACTTACAAAAGAAAATGGAGGACATAAATACACCAAAGCCAACATACACAATGAGAGACATATGTCCTTATCCATTTGACAAGAGCATTCCAATGCCTCCTTTTCCTACACACTTTGTGACGCCTAAATTTGATAAGTATAGAGGAAAAGGGGATTCTAAGGTACACATAAGATAGTTTTTCACAGCTTGCATTGAGGTAGCTTCAGAAGAGACATATTTGATGAGATTATTCCCACAGAGCCTAGGCGATCAAGCTATGGAATGGTTCTCCCAACTTCCACCTAGAATTAAGTCATGGGGTGACTTAGCAGAGACATTTATTCAACATTTCTCCTACAATATAGAGACAGACATATCAATCACTACTTTGTGCCATTTTCAAGCCATGGTGGGATACCTTTCCGTTCCACATTCCCTTACATTCACAGAAGCTAACAACGCCTCCATAAGTCAGCCACATAATGCACCTTTACACATTGAAGCCTTCATACACAAACATCGAATCAAACGAGTCCTGATAGATGGAGGAGCAGGTCTAAACATTTGTACATTGAGCACTATTAAAGAATTGGGATATTCCGATAAAGTTGTGAATTCTACAAACAAAATTACCATCAAGGCATATGATGATGAAGAGCATTCATCCAAAGGCACAGTCACCTTGCCTCTCAAAGTTGGGCCAGTTACAAAGGATGTGGTTTGTCAAGTACTTGATCTTGATCTCACATACAACATATTGCTAGGACGTCCTTGGATTCATGAAATGAGCATAGTACCATCTACATATCATCGATGCATTAATTTTCCTCATAATGGAGTTGAAGTGACCGTCAAAGCTGACCCAAATCCATTCATATATTGCAACAATCTATGACCTAGATCAGAAATAACAATCCCAGTCAATCGAGAAGCTATTCCTTCATCAGCATATGTGGATCCAGAATCCTTGAAAGCTTCTACATCAAAACAAGTAGAGCACAAAGAAAACTTCAAGTTTAAAGACATGGGATGTGGTGAGTATATATTTCATGTTGACCAACTCTCATTATCTGCTAAGGTATTCAGTCAACAAGAACAACCTACAAACAATTTGCAATGCCAAGGAATTGGGTGTGAACCACCTAGTGTTGTGGCTACTAAGTCTGAATGCAAATCTCCTCTAGTGGTGCAAGCACCTCTTGATATCAATAGTCCTAAGAGTGGTTCTAGCGAAGAATCTATTGAGCGTATCGCCAACCCTCTTGAGAACTCACATAGCTTTACCATTTCATCCACTTCCAGACTTGGATCAACAAGAATCACAAAAGCCCTTACTTATTGGGGATCAAAAATCAAGCTATGAATAGAAAAATCCAAAAGTAAAAAATAAAGAGAAGTCCTTTAGTCCATATCAAAATCAAGAGCTATTGGACTCTGCAAAAATCAAAGTAAAGGATAAAAATCCTATGAAGAAAAATGAGCAAGAGATGATCTCCCCTAATATAAAAATAACTGGGGGCAAAAGTTCAAAAATTTCTACAATTGCAAGTCAAAAAGAAAACTTGTTGATCCTAAGTCTCCATCATGCTATCCTACTTTCAATTTTTTTTGCAATCATAAGCCTTCATCACTCATCCACTTGTTCCACGCATCCATCCCCTTTTGGCGATACATCATGGACCTTTAATGGAGCTTCCTCAAAGGACTTTGTTATCAAGGATGCCCAAACTTCTTTAGGTGACATGCATACGGGCCTGTGTAGTCCACACACTAGTAATTCTATCTCAGTTCCTTTATCAAGGAAGACAGTCACTCGAGCTACATATCATTCAGTCAAGGAACAATGCAACTAGAATTATAATGTCAAGCCTCGTACATTTGAGGTAGGTGACTTAGATCTCAAATAAAACCCCAAAAATCAGCAAGACAGAGAGAAGAAGGGCAAGTTCGAACCAAATTGGCTTGGTCCTTACATCATTACATTAGCATATGGATTTGGGGCATATCAGCTCTCAACTACAGAAGGTGAACCTTTGGAGGATCCTATCAACAACATGCACCTTCGTAGGTTCTACACATAGCTCTTTGGAATATCCTAATTCAAAAATACAAAAAAATTATAAAACAAAAAAATTGTTACTTGGTGAAAACCTGGCAAACAGGCGCCTTGTGACACAAAAAACATTGAAAAATCGAAAAAAGTAAAGAGAAATAATTTCGTCCAATGGTGAAAACCACTTTGGTGGCGCCCTGGGCAAGTACCATGGTGAAAACTGGGTCACCAGCGCCATGCATAGAGACATTGCTCCTCCCTCCTTCAGGATTCACTTTCATCCTTTCACTTTGCACACACTCACGACCAATTCATCCATAATAAACTTACCCATTCCCATCATGGCTTGTTATTGATCTACCTAAGATTGGTTAGCCATTCATAATAAACCTCCCTTTTCACCTCCCTTTCCATCCATAATAAATTAGATCCTATCTGTGGCTAAGGCAAATCCTATGTCTAGTGGTGGGTGTGGAACTGAGAACATCACATGTTTCGAGGAGTATAGTTTCTTCTAGCTTCCTTCAGTCTATCCACGCACAATCCGCAATAAAGAAACATTTGCATTACAGATCCGCAATAAAGTTTCATCTTCTCCACAATAAAGTATTAGTTTCATGGATTCAGTCAGTTTCAGATGAGACACAACAGCAACAATGGGCTTCAACAAAATCAAATCTTTCAACAGACTCAGACAACATATGGTTCCGTGCTATCTATCCTTTTTGTGAAAGTAAACATTGTGACCACAATCAAATAAGACTTATACAAGTGACAAGAGACACTAAACTTGAGGACTACAGTGGATGTTGATGTCGAGTCTTGGTTTTCTTTTGATTTTATCTTTTGGTGACATATCTTTTAGCTTTTCTAGGATGTCTCTGACTAGAGATTCTATCTCTAGGATGTCTTTAACTAGAAAGGCGAGGATGGGGTATCATCACCTATTTTTCTTTGCTGTCTACGGATTGTCTCTTAGTAATGCTATGACTTGTCCAAGGATAGGAGGACACTATGAGTCTAGTATGAACTGGGGCATTCCTTGTTTGTGACTGTCTTATCTCCATGCAAATAGGTACAATGACTTTCTGGGTCGAACATATGCCTCGATTGTCATAACCTACTTGCCATAATAAAGCTCAATGATCATAACGCACAAGAAGCTCTTTCACTTTCATATCTTCTATCTTTCATCCCACTTTCTTGATTGACTTCCATTGTCCCTCTTGAGTCCACGTAGCCTGCTATCACATGACTGAGTATAATGACACACCAAAAACATTTTCATTTCATGTAGTTGCACTTGCATTACCACATATAAGCATTTCATACATACATATAGATATCACAACTGCATCACATCTTGCACACAACACCTGTTAGCACAATAATCATTTGCATTATCATATTCATTTGCATTACATACATTCACATTTGCATTGGCATAACATATAAAACATAAAAGAACAAAAAAATATATTGCATTGCATCATATACATATTTGCATCCATATCATATACATCACATAAGAATATCTCATCACATAGGTACACATGCATATAGCTGCCGCAAAGATGAATCATCTCATATATATATATATAAAGTGTCATGATACAATGATGTCAAAAAATCATATGGCTACAAAGCACCCGCAGGTGTCTACATCATCATACAAAAATGGTACAATACTGATACATAGGGAGCCCTCTACTACTATGATGAACTCCCTCCCTCGGAGCCACTTGGCCTCGATGGAATCTGAGCCCCTGAAGGACCCGCCCCAGGATCATCCCTCCTGTCCCCTCTATCTGGTGGTGGTGGAGGACCCATAACCCCACCACTCGATACCTGTCTCCTTTGGCTCCCTCCCATAGCTATCGCTGTACATGATGGTCTATGGAATCTCCTCGCCCGCTGATCCACTGGCACTGCACCATAATAGAGATCCTGCTAGTAGGCAATCTCCTCCCCTACCCATAGGACATAGGCATATTTGGCCCCTGTGTCCTCTGCTGCCTATCTCCCAGCCCTCAGTGCTGTCTCAGCCTTTGTGTAACGCTGAATGGCCTAGTCTCGCTCCCGCTCAGTATCTTGGAGCCGCCTCCTGAGCCTATCCCTCTCCCTCTCCAACTCCTGGATCTCATCTGCCTATCCCTGGCAGATCTCTCTCAGCTCCATCAGCTCATCCTCCTCTACATCAGCCCTTTGTGGCTCTGCCTATGGCTCCCCCTATACAGGTGCCTACCCCTCTGCCTGTGCCTATACTGGTGCCTGTACTGGTACCTGTCCCTGTCCCTATACCTACACCTGTCTGGGACCCTGTGCTGCTGGCATCTATAGCGGCAATCCACCGCGACCCCTCACCACCCGAGCCTGCCTATCCTCTCCACCCTCCCTCTGCGGTGCCACCCTCCTCTCTCCAATAGCTCCCCTCCTCCTCCGTCGGCCTCTGCCCCCATCAACTCCACCATCATCATCATCCCCACCACCATCTCCATCTAATGGTTCTCCTGGATCTGTCAGGCATGGGGATGGATGCTCTGCCTAGTATGTTGTGTACTCAGCATCCATGCTGACATCCTCAATCTCTGGCCACATGTCCCAGGGAAGGGGCATCATCTCTACCTACTGTGTAATAGCCTGATCATATGATAACATGGGTCCAAACTATGCCTGATCTCTCACAGTCTGTGCATACATGACTGAACCCCGTGACATCCACTGAATCATGCACATAGGGCATCCACCCAATCAGGTACCTACTTTGGAAGGTGTATGGAAGCTCAACTACATCATCCTCCCACTACTCGCATCCTAGGTATGGCCTCCATATGACCATGTCAATGTCATCTATCACTCGCTGCCAGTACTCTAACCTGCCAATCCGTGGCTGCGATGTGATCATGTTGTATAGGTGCACAAAACTGCATCCGTGACCTATGCCCCTGAAGTGTATCGGCCTCATCACTGGCAGATGCTCATAAGCCCACACCTGTAACAATGTCACCCCGCAGTCCAATCCCATTGATCCATGGTATACAAACTGATGCAGCTCATAGTAGAGGTGTGCCAGCACACATGGTCCCCAGGCGTATCTGGTGTGCTGTGTCACTAGTGTCTCTAGTGCTCCTCCCTAGCCCACGGCCAACCCTCGTGTCGCCCTATCTGAACATAGGAACCCACTGATCGCTCCTCCTATCACTGCTGGCAGCACCAATCCTATAGCAGTCATAGTGTCCCAAGCCACGTGTCTAGCCCTCATCTCTAGTCCTGGGTCCTGGAACACTTGTCTCAGGGCCTCTCTGTCTCCATCTTGATCGTATGGGATCAACTCCCCATCGATCGGTATCCTCAAGATCCTATATACATCCTTGGGGGTGACTATCATCTCCCCCATTGGCAAATGAAAAGTACATGTCTCGGAGTGCCATCTCTCCACCAGCGCAGTCAACAATCCCATGTTCACTCGAAACTTAGGCACATATAGAACATGTCTCAGACCCATAGCCTCAATAGCCGCTTGGTCCTCGAAGGTCAGCTCAGGTCACAATCTTTGTGTTGATGGGAATCTCTCCCATGACTCCAGCATAGGAAAATACTCCTGCAGTCAAACAAATCAATCATGTCAGTCATAGTGGCATTCATTGTTCATCACAAAATGCTACTTTTTATCTAAATGCATATGGCTATCTATCCTAGTGACACTCACTGTTCGTCACAAAGTGTTGCTTCTATCCTAGTGACACTCATTGTTCATCACAAAGTGTTGCTTCTATCCTAGTAGTACTCCCTGTTCATCACAAAGTACTACGTGTGTGGCACTCCCTGTTCATCACAAAGTGCTGCTCACATTTGCACTCACTGTTCATCACAAAGTGCTGCTCATATTTTAGTACTCCCTGTTCATCACAAAGTACTATATCTTGGTACTCACTGTTCATCACAAAGTGCCTTGACCTATCCTAGTCTTCCCTAGAGGACCTGTTTGAGTGTATCCTCTCAGCGGCTTATCCAATTGACAACGTATGTTCATCACAGAACTGCCGATTTGACCTAGAAGACACAAATTCACATTTTTTTGGACACAAACGTGCTTACCTGACATAAACGCGCTTAAAGACTGCACAAATGCACTTGAAAAACACAGACACGCCTGACCAACATAGATGTGCCTATGCTCTGCACAGACGCACCTAGGCAACATAGATGTGCCTTCTTGGCACAAACGCGCCTGCACATCACAAACGTGGCTGCATTTGGCACAGACGCGGTTTCAATCACAGACGCGCCTGGCACAAATACAGACGTGCCTGGCACCAACGCAGACGCGCCTGGACGTTTTTGGACATTTTTTCAACCCTATTCTAAGCACATTTATTGCCCTATCTACATGCATTAATGACAATAATAAATGCATCGAAGTACGAGGAGGTTTGGTGGTACTTACCGGCTCTCCTGCCTCTGCTGGCCTCTGGAATCGGCGAACGCGGTTGAATCTATGAATGAAGGCCATCGCTGCTGACTGCTGCTGCTCTTTTCTCACTCTGCACTCTGCTCTCGTGGATGTGTAGATGACAATGAGGATGTATTTTCCCCCGTGGTCTATCTTATAGACTACCCCTAGCCTTCATTTCTCGAGTCAGTCTTCTTTATCCCGTGACTTTGTTACTTTATCTGGTCAGTCCATTCTAGCCTCTCTTTCTTATCGAGAGATTGTCTGCAATCTTTTCAGACATTTTCATCCAATCTCTCGAGGGGGCATATCATTCCCATCTTGGAGAAACTCTGTATCAGTTCATCTTATCTTCTTTGAAACAACGCAACAAGCCGCATTGTCTCAAAGAGGGGCAAAATGTAGACACCTAAAATTGTCATGTCTAATTAAATAAATATTTTATTTATTTAATTATCTTAGCTTAATTCTTCTATTAATTAAATAAATCTTTATTTATTTAATTAATTCATTTATCCTCTTCTAGCCTTATTTCTCATTTAAATAAATACATTTATTTATTTAAATTATCCTTTTCCTAAATTAAATAAATATCTTATTTATTTAATTGATCCCACTTACTCTATTAATTAAATAAATCTTTATTTATTTAATTAATTCATTAACCTTTTCTACCCATGACACATGTCATTCATCTCTTAATTCATACACTACCTACCCCTTTCATTATTTCATTATTTCTTTTACCTACCCTCTAATCATAGCCGACCTCCTTTTTCACCTCTCAATCTTATCCCTCCGTTTCTTATAGTGTCTTCTATATAAGGAGATGCTTCCTTCATTATCAAACCCTAATCATTCTATGCATTCTAATCAATCAATTTATGCACTTGACTACACTACGATCCTACTTGCAACCACATTCCGTTCTTTGTTGAGCTCTGGTGCACATAAAATCTGAGAGTAAATATATCAAGCAAGATAAATGGAGATAGGAAGAATGGAGATCCAAACCCTATTAGACATGTGATGGTATAATCTTTGTGATTTCATTTGATTCACATTGTCTTAGGTAATCTTCATATGTTATGGTGGATCTTTGTTGTTGTTAGGCTAGGGTTTTGTGGTTGAATTCATTTAGCCTTTCAATATCGTTATTATTGTATCCATTTTCACCATATACAGATGCTATAGTGCTTTCTTAGAAGCTTGGTTTTTGGTTCCGGCGAGGGTTTCACTGGTAGAGCTTTTGATGAAGATCTTTGATGAATTACATAAGTGGTATTGGTGCAGTTTCTAGTGGAGTTTCAGGATGCTGATTGGTGCAGGAGCACCCTTCAAAGGGCTCCCACCATTTGATTTTGTTGTGTTCTTGCTTCTTTATGAAGCCATTGTAAATATAATAAGAGCCATGTGCTCATTGGTCCTAGTTTAGGTCCTAGGTTCATAAGTCTAGGTTGAATTTTCTTGAAGAGTAGAGGGTATGTGTGCCTTTGATGCATTTAGGGTCCTTCTTAGCATGGTGGTGTCCATAGGATAGCCCAATGTGGGCCTAGGATTCAAGAAAAGCAACATTGAGAAAGTTGCTCAAAAGTTGCATGACAACTTTTCAAAGTTGTCAAGCAACTTTTCCACCTAGTAGGTTAAAATCCTTAGTTTAGTGTGGACAACCCTAATGTGGGCACACAGACCAAGGAAAGGGTACTATATGTAGTTGCAAACCCTAAGATGATGGGTTGGATGTTAGTTTTCGTATGGCTCAAGGAAAGTAACTTGACTGTGACTGTAATTTTGTTGACAGTCGGCACTAATTGAGCAATGAAGGATTGATAATGGATTGATCTTCAAGAAAAAATGTGTTGTGAATCTTATGGTGTATATACCTTCATTTTGAGCATTTAGATTAGGTTTTGTTTTGCAGGTGTTGTGTGTTTGTAAATATTTTGTAAACTTCATTCTTACTGTCTAGTTTTGGATTGGTTTGTGTCAATGGTTTGATAACTCCTTTCCCCATTGTGGAATCACCATGAAACCATGGGGAACAAGAGTACAGACCCTATACATTACTTCAAAGCAAGTAGGGCCCTTGAAGATATAGGGAAGCCAACCAAAGTCCCACTCCTAGGCGAGACTAGACAGTGCCTGACTAGGAAGGGTTAAAGTTACAGTGGTCCAGGAGAGCAAGGAAGGTCAGAGGAGGATGCACCCTTTGGAGGAGTTGTAGAGGGGTGAGTGGAGCACCATTGGTGAGAAGGAGGAGCTTCAACCAATCCAGACAAGGTGGCAAGAACATCAAACCAACATTGTGACCCTGGCAGGCCTAAAAACCCTCCTTAAAACCCTTGAAAACCTCAAAATTCACCTAGGGCAGTGTACGGACACTTGGGGGCCCAAAACTAGAAAAATCTTTGAGCCCTTGCCAAATGAATACCAGTTCTTTTAGGAAGTTTCACAAGTGTATGCATCATCTGCAAGAGGGATCCCTAAAAGTCTGAATTGGAGGCCTAATTGGGCACATTCCTTGTAGCCCTATTTTGTAGGAAAAAGACAAAATAGTGAAATCGGTAAGGGGTTGGAAGGTTGAAACCTCTTGGGGGAACATGGATGGAAGGAAAACCATGTCTAAGACCTATCCTATCCTTGCTAGGACCTAAGAAGGTGTGGTACAAGACAAACCCTTATTAGCCTAAGTAAGGGTTCTTTGAATCTCATGAGACCTTAGGAGAAGTAATTCAAGTTGTTGGTGGGTGGATTGGGCAAGGTCAGGGGATTCCACAAGTAGGGGAAGTCCTAGAGACCCTAGGGTTTGGTTAGAATACCTGGTGATCCAAGGAAAGGATCTAAGAGCATAGACTAGGCTACTCTATCCCATTCCCTATCCCATTAGATTGGTATCAGAGCAAGTTAAAGATTTGGTGGACCGTGCATGTCTCTATATTCTGGTGAATCAGTAGGGGAGAACAAAATGTTCACTAATGCATAGCTAGCTAGGGAGGTAGAAGAGAAAAAGGAGAAGAACAGACTCCTTGAAGAAGCGATGAGCGAGATAAGGGACAAGCTGCAAGAAGTGGTGGATCAGAGGACACATGGACCTTGGGGTGAGAACACCAAGGATAAAGGCAAGAAAAATATAGATATAGATGAAATTATACCTGAACCAGACCCCTTGATCAATGAAGAACCCTTTGTAAAGGCCATTAAGGCTTTGAATACCAAATCTTTTGAAGGATTGCCACATTTCAGTGGAAGGATGGACATTGACACTGTCATGGAATGGATTGAGGGTATGGAGAACCACTTTGAGTGTGAGGGAGTGACAAAATCTTAAAAGGTTAAGGTTGCCAAATCAAGGCTAAGGGGAGCAGCCTTGACATGGTGGAAGTACCTGCAAGAAGAGAGAGTTAGCATGGGGAAGCTACTTATTGCAAATTGGAAGGCCATGGTGAGTAAGATCAAGGAGAACTACTTACCAAAGGATTATGAAGTCCAACTTCATAAGAAGAGATAGGGATTGAAGCAAAAAGACCTTGATGTGACCTCCTACACCGAAGAGTTTCAAAAGCTTTGTCTTAGATCCAAAGTCCAAGAAGAAGAATCTATCAAAGTGGCTAGGTATCTAAGCGGCCAAAAGTGGAACATTCAAGAGGAAATAAGCCTATGGACTCCCACCATTGTCCAAACATGTCATCAGCTTGCTGCCAAGGTTGAAGAGAGGAACAAAAGGAAAGGAGACTCTAATAATAGGGGTAGAGGCAGAGGTAGAGATCAAATGAATCACCGAGTTGGTTACCAAAGCAAGGCAAATGAGCAAAGGAACCAAGGAGAATCCAAGTTGACTGAACATAGCAGTGAAGCCAATCTCAGAGGAGGCCATTCTAGAGGAAGAGGTGCACAAGGGGGTCCAAGTAGGAGTAGAGGTACCGGCAGGGGTAACTCCTACTTTGCAACTATGAAATGTTACAACTGTGGTCAATTGGGACACCCAACCTATAGATGCCCTAACAAGCCTACCTCATCAAATAGTGGAAAGAGGGTTTCTTATGCTCATGAAGACACATCAAGCAGCAAGACACCTGAGGTGGACCAAATTGAATAAGAGATTGGAGAAAATCTGATGTTCAATAGGGTCTTGATAAGACAGCCGGTTAAGAATGAACCTAAGCATAGGAGAGCATTGTTAAGGGTGAGATAAAAAATCCTTGGAAAGGTTTGCAAGGCGATAGTTGATTCAAGGTCAACTGATAACATAATATCAGATGAGGCAGCCAAGAAGTTGAAACTCACAAGGATACCCCACACTAACCCTTACAAGGTGACACGATTGAATCAAGAGCAGAGTGTGCTTGTCAATAAACATACTTGGGTAGAGTTCTCTATTGGAGGATACAAGTGTCACCCATGGATGCTTGTCACCTATTGCTAGGTAGACCCTATCAATTTGATAGGAAGGTGATCTATGATGGAGAGGAGAAATTTATTTCCTTCAAGAAGGATAGCAAAACCTTTAAGATTCAGTCTTTGACAGAGAATGAAGAGGGAACCTCAAGAACACCTAGTGTCTTATTGGCTACTGGTAAAGAGTTCTTACACTTGCTACATGAGGAGGAGATAGTGAGGTGTGCCATCTTTGTGAAGCCAAAGGAGGAGGAAGAAAATTTGCAGGTAGAGGTACCCAAGGAGGTGAAGCAAATGTTGCAAGAGTATAAGGACATAGTGAGTGATGGAGCACCTGCAATACTCCCACCAAGAAGGTCTAGAAGCCATCAAATAGACTTTGTTCTCAGTGCATGCCTACCTAATAAAGCTGCATATAAGCTCACACCTGACCAAAATAAGGAGGTGACAAGGCAAGTGCAGGAGTTGTTGGACCAAGGACTGATCAAGAAGAGCATCAACCCATGTGCAGTCTCGGTAGTGCTAGCATCAAAGAAGGGAGGCAAGTGGAGACTTTGCACTAATTCAAGGGCAATCAATAGGATCACCATAAGGTACGGATTTCCCATTCCTAGAATAGAGGATCTGATGGACTATTTAGGAGGTGCTATGTATTTTACCAAGTTGGACCTTAAAAGTGGTTATCGCCAGATTAGAATTAAGGAGGGAGATGAGTGGAAGACTACTTTTAAGACCACAGAAGGATTGTATGAGTGGCTTGTGATACCATTTGGACTCACCAATGCTCCAAGTACCTTCACGAGGTTGATGAATGAGGTGTTCAAGGACTTCACAGGCAAGTTTGTGGTGGTGTATTTAGATGACATACTCATCTATATCAGAACCAAAGAGGAGAACCTTGAGAATTTAAGGTTAGTCCTAAAGAGGTTGCATGAAGAGAAGTTGGCAATTAACCTAGAGAAGTGTGACTTCTTGAAGCAAGAGTTGGTCTACTTGGGATTTGTGGTGTCTAAGGGAACCTTGAAGATGGATCCAAGAAAAGTGGAGGCAATCTTGAATTGGCCTGCCCCTAGGACAGGGACTGAAGTTAGGAGTTTCCATGGTTTAGCTCAATTCTATAGGAAGTTTGTGAGGAACTTTAGTGGCATATGTGCACCAATCCTTGACACCATAAAAGCAGTCCTTAAAACTAAGTTCAAATGGACTGAACAAGCTGATAAAGCATTCCAATTATTGAAGCAAGAAGTAGCCACAAAACCCATCCTACTCTTACCTACTTTTGACAAGCTATTCACATTGGAGTGTGATGCAAGTGGAATTGCTGTAGGGGGTGTATTGAGTCAAGAGGGAAGGCCTGTGGCATTCTTCAGTGAGAAGCTTAATGAGGCCAAGAAGAAGTACTCAGCCTATGACCTAGAGTTGTATGCACTAGTTCAGTCTCTCAAAAAGTGGAGGCATTACCTACTCCCAAAGGAATTTGTGGTGCTCACAGATAACCAGGCTTTCAGTTACATTAACACACAAGAGAAGCTTAGCAATAGACATTTGAAATGGATGGAATTCCTCCAATCCTTCACCTTCACCATCAAGCATAAAAAGGGGCAACTCAACAAGGTGGCAGATGCTTTAATTAGGAAGTTGTTGAGAGTTCAAGAGTTACAGTTGCAGAGCATAGGAATAGAAGTGTAGATAGGAATTTGGAAATCATCAAAGCAAGTGGCAAATTACACTAGCTCAATCATGAAAACTAAATTGCAATGACAAATCCTAAAAACATTCAATAGAGATACTGAAAATAAAACATTTAAAACAAATGCAAACCATCAAAAACGTGAATGTCTTCTCTAGAATTCTCCATTGTCCTTCTTTCTCCTTCAAATTGCTTTGTTTGTGGATTTCACCTACAAGTGCATAAGCATGAGATGAAAGCAAGATTGACAAGACGAGATGACAGCGTAAGGATACTAGAAGCGCGATTGATTGATCAGGGGCCATCATTGAAGAAATTCATCCAATTTATAGACAAATTGGAGAGATTACAAGATTAGCATGAAGAGATTTGAAAGGAAATTTCAAATAAAGAATGAAAAATATGACAAATTATGACAAAATTGACACTTTCTATGCAAGATTGATTGATTGACAAATTATGACAAATTATGACAAATTGTTATGTCAAAATTGATTGATTGACAAATTATGACAAATTGACAAGATTGCTATGTCATTCCCATGAAATTAGGGGAAATATTAGAAAAAGAGAAAATAGAAAATTAGATGAATTGGAAATTAGGAAACTGGAAAATTAGGAAATTAGGAATTAGGAGAAATTAGTAAATTGGAAAACTAGGTAAATTAATTAATAATTTTTCATTCATTAATTAATTCACAAAAAGAGGGAGGAATTAGTTAGCCAATTAAATAAATATTTAATTGTGACAAAAAGACTTAGGATAGATAAATAAATTATTTAACCTAGAGGGAAAATGACAAACAAGATTTTATGAATAAATCATAAAACCTTAGAAGATGAATTAGAAATGCAAGGACGACAATTAGGTCTTGACTAAAGATAATTGACAATTAGGGTTGATTTGATCATGATTCTGATTAACAAAGGACCAATGCTGACAAATGATTGAGATTGGTTGACAAACTAACCCAGATTGATAAAGAGACCAAATTGATAGGCGCCAATTGACGAGGAACAATGACTAATTGATCCAAATTGACACGATTGAAAAGGACAACGATCGATGACAAATCGATCGCAAAATTGACAAGATTGACAAGAACAACGATCGATGACAAATCAATCGCAAAATGATGAGATTGAAAAGGACGAGGATCGATGACGAATCGATTGCAAGATGACAAGATTGAAAAGAACAATGATCGATGACAAATCGATCGCAAAATTGACAAGAGGACAAGGATCGATGACGAATCAATCGCAAGGTGACAAGATTGACAAGAGGAAAAGGATCGATGATGAATCGATCGCAAGGTGACAAGATTGACAAGAGGACAAAACCCTAATTCTATCATCGATTAGGATTGATGATGTCCAAAATATGACAAATGAGCACACACATTGATGCGACAGGATAAAATCGACCAAAATCATGACTGAAGATTGTTATCGACAAGACCAAATTCGAATGAGGAAAAAATGAGGAATGCAGAAGAAGGACTCGATGCTCGCAAATGATAAAGACCAAGTGCGCAACATAGAAGAAATGTTAATGCGATGCAAAAACCCTAAAATAAGGCAATGTGCAAATGTTAAAGTATGACTCTGCAAGCGTTGACCATTTTTAGATGTCTACATTTTGCCCCTCTTTGAGACAATGCAATTCTAAGTGTTGTTTCAAAGAACAATAATGAAAATGACCTAGACAATAACGATGACATATGCATGTCCCCTCGAGGAATTGGTCAAAAACATCCAGAAAAGAGGCCAATTGATCGATAAGAATGATAAAAAAATGATAGGATCAAACGGTTTGAAAATCGGGGATCGGATACACAAATGACAAGCAGTTGAAGGTGCAAAAGGTTCGTGACCAGCATAAGATGGAGAGGATGCACGTCCATCTAGGCACTAACAAAGATCTATAAATGAGACAAGGAGAAGGAAAAGAGCTCATTTGTACTAGCCAAAGTGGAGGATTTGTTGCTCTGGAAAAGGACCCTTGCATAGAGATGGTGAACATTCCAATGGTAGATCACCTCGAGAAATGTGTATGCTCCTACAGATGATTGAACGACGTGGGAGTAGCGGTATGTATCTCAAAAACCCAAATTGTCAATTTCATGAATTTTGCTTGCTTGCGGGACATTGCGGGGCCCACAGGGAATGAAAAAAAAGACTTCTGTGCCTGTGTGGGCACATCCTGCACTTGTGTAGGATGTTCTGTGCTTGTGTAGGGTACACAAGCGCAGCTTGATGTTGCATAAGCACAAGACAGGGTACATAGGCGCAGTTGTGCACTGAGAACCCTAATTTGACCGAAAACAGCGCGCAGATGATCCCGTAAAGGGGGATAAGGGTAGGATAGGTCAAAATAGATAAGAAACACCCTGATTTGTGCATGAAACAAGGAAATGCAGCCCTTAGGAGAAAACCCTAAAACTGACAAAGTGTGCCCCAATTATGATGCAGAGTCGACAGTATCCATTGATTACGCGAGAGAACCAATCTGATTGCTTCATGTTACGACATAGACTCAGGAGCACAGACATAGATATATTAACAAGACTTGGATTATACTATATTACATTCATGCCCGAGATTAGGGCAAACACAGGACTGCTTACCGCATTGGTAGAGCGATGGCATTCAAAGACTTCCTCTTTCCATCTGGCTACTGGAGAGGAGACTGTGACACTAGAGGATGTGTGGCGTATCCTCCGCATTCCGATTCATGGGGAGATGATAGAATATGACCCAGTGATAGGGAGAGATGCATTGTGTAGATTATTCAAGTGCGACGCAGATGATCTGGATATCGTAGAGAGGGAGATTGGCTGGGAGACCATGGCATCAGAGTATGATCAGCGATATGTGGTGATAGCTATGGTTATAGCATGCCTACTAGTAGGGGACAAACGAGGACATGGATTCCCTTTTGGATGGGGAAGAGTGCTAGAGTGGATGGCAACAGAGGGGACTGTGTACGCATGGGGACCATGCGTGCTTGCTATGCTATATTTTCAGCTGCATCAGATAGCATATCAGGGGGTGCAGACTTTGAGCTGTGGAGTCACACTGTTACAGGTGTGGGCATTTGAGCACATAGCCATATGTCGATCGATTGCAAAGAGACAGGTAGTACCACATCGACCATATGTGTACTGCTATGGGGGTACACTGAGACAGGGTCCGTTTGGATACATACTATATTGGCGACATGAGCTAGACAGATTGAGAGAGTTAACATGGAGGCCATATCAGGATTGCCCTAGATGGTCAGATGATAGTGATGAGCTACCATATTATAGACAGGAGAGATACCTGATTGGGTGACCAGTGAATTCACCAAAGAGTGATTGAGATGTATCTACTAGAGAGAGTCAGACAACAGTTTGGAGAGAGGCAGGATGTACCGAGAGGGATTGCACACTTTGTGCGATCTCATAGAGAGACGAGTCAGTGGGGGAGGATGATTCAGCTACACATAGAATATGCTAACTTCACACAGCTACAATAGAGACAGTGAGATTGGAGATTAGATGTGGTGGAAGTTGGGATGACAGAGGAGTACGAGCGATGGTTTGCACGATGACGACCAGTGCCATTAATAGATCCTGATATTCCGGTACCTAGGAGACAGGAGGACTTCCCACTCGCTGGAGAGGAGGAGGGAGATGATGAGGATGAGGAGGATGAGGGCGATGATGAGGATGAGGGGGATGATGAGGACGGAGATGAGGACGAAGATGATGAGGATGAAGAGTATGAGCCAGATTCAGCCGATTAGGAGTCATTGCAGGATATACCCATAGAGCCGGAGACAACTAGCATAGAGGAGATGGAGATATGTAGGGCCACCATAGCGAGTCAGCATGATCACATTGTGACATTAGAGAGATAGAATGCTATCTTGAGGACAGAGTAGGATCAGTTTAGAGTGGAGATAGCCAGACTTACGGTGGCTCAAGATACAGCAATAGCCCAGGCACAGCAAGAAGAGTAGAGAGTCACTGAGTATATTGGGTCGATTAGGGATGCCAGTGCACGTGAGATGGCACAAATGTTGGTAGAGACTGGAGAGGAGATACGCCATTGGAGGACACTATATGAGAGTGTAGTTCCACCAAAGTAGAGAGCACCATCATATCAGGCACAATCGAGGATAGAGAGCAGGCCACGCTCTCAGAGGTCAGCGAGCAGCATGGGGGTGAGTGGACCTAGGAGACCACCACAGCCAGGACCAGGGACAGGAGGGACATCATCCTTGAGACATGGCAGGGATGAGGAGGACAGAGGAAGCACCCAGTGACAGAGGCACGTGCTCCTTATGACGGGACATATATAGTTTGACATTATGTTCTCAGCCTGTGGGCCATACTTAGGACAGACAGTCCCATTTTTGTACTCTGATATTGTTTGGATATATGATATGATATGCAGCTATATGATGGGTTGCAATGTGTTATGGCTTATGTTTACTTTCCATGTATGGATGGCTTATGCACTGTGTTATGTACCATTGGGGAACATGTATGGATATATTTTTATGTGTTTTTGATGCATTTATAATATGAAATGGATAGAATGCTTGATATAATGCAAATGTACTAATCAATGAATGCAGGATGCTGCTTATGTTTTTGGAGATTAGAGCACTAGACCGAACTGACTACCTAAACTGATGGAAGAAATGTTAGTAAGAAGAAACTAGACAGAGGACAGTTAGAGATGAAGAAAAAATTGCTTTCACCAATGCACAAAAGTAGGTGAGAACCTTTATTTGATATGGCAAAATGGATGCGGCACAACATGGCAATGAAGGCCAGAGCGATAATGCAATCCCTTTGTGTAAGACAAACACATCGCACACAAGGAATGAGTGAATCATCCTAGGGTGCATACATCAAGGGTTGAGGAATGTGCGGCATTCACAGAGCGAACATACTTATCACAGACACCCAATGATATAGTTGCCCTAGTTTGTGACAAACATTCCACAAACAACAAACACAACAACAAAAAAAAGGGACCATGAACCATCCCGGTCACTCTAAATCACTTAGTGACATCATCAAGCAACATAGGAACATGATCGCAGCCAAAGATAAATTAGGAAAAAGATAAGACTCACAAATTCGACCAAGTCAAACAAACAATCTGATTGTCATTGTCAAAAGTGAATAACAAGAATGATCATGCTGTCTGATGCTAGGGAATGCGGTACCCTATCTAAGACAGGACACAGTCTGGTTTCAAGTATACCACACCCTGTATAAAACCCATGATAGTAGTGACAAGGACAAATGATATTGATGTTGATTGATTGATATGACAATTTTGATCAATTTGAATGTCTGGTTTGATGGAAAAGTTCATTTGTTAATGCGTGATTTTTAGTAAAGCACAGTGTGTGATTGATTGTCGTTGGATGTATGCTCAGCGATCGGTCTATGCACAAAGGGGATATTTTTGTTTTGTTTTTTCAAGTTTTTACCATTTTTTTGTTCATTTTTTTTTCAGGACTTTATTTGACTTTTTAGGGATTTTTTTCAGGACATTATTTGATTTGTTTGGATTTTTTCAGGGCATTATTTGATTTTTAGGGATTTTTTTCAGGACATTTTGCAATTTTTCTGATTTTTTCAAGACATTTTGCAATTTTTATGATTTTTTTCAGGACATTATGTGATTTTTATGATTTTTTCAGGACATTATTTGATTTTTATGATTTTTTCAAGACATTTTTCAATTTTTTTTTGATTATTTCAGGACATTTTGCGAGTTGAAAGCTCCAGTAATTCATCATGACAAGGGGCGCGCACCCAATGAACATTTGAAAAATATATACAGTGACCAGGACCGAAACATATGTACAAGGACTGGAAACCTAAGTATGCAAGACAATGATGTTGACCACGCACAGGCCTGGAACAGAACATTGGGTCAGGACAAGGATAAGAGTAATAAAGCTGTAGGGTCATGATAGATGACAGAGCAATAATATTTTACACCTGGCACCTGTTTGCCAGGTTTTCACCATGGTACTTGCCCAAAGTGCCTGTTTGCCAGGTTTTCACTAGAGGGCGAATTATTTTTCTTTACTTTTTTTTTTGTTCTTTTCAATTTTTCACTTTTTATTTGATTTTTCAATTTTTCACTTTTTTTTTTAATTTTGTTGGGCTTTTTTGATTTTTTAATATTTTTTTCAGGGTCATATTTGAAGAACTGCTGACAAAAAACTATGCCCAGTACTTGCAAAGGTGCATACTATTGACTGGATCGGACAAAGGTTCACCTTCTGGGGTGGCAAGTTGATATGCCCCCGAGCCATAGGCTGCAGTAATTATGAAAGACCCAACCCAATTAGGTTCAAACTTTCCTTTGATGATGTCAGTAGATTGTGCATTCTTGGGGTTTGCCTTTAAAACCAAATCTCCCACTTCGAAGTGTCGCCCTTTAACCTTCTTATTATAAGAGCGATGGAGACAGTTTTGATATGTTTGCAAATGTGTAAGGGTTGTCTGACGTTTCTCATCTACCATCTCAAGCTGATGCAACCGAGAGACTCTGTGCATTTCATCATCAATCAGATGTTATAAGGAAACACGCAAAGAAGGAATCTCCACTTCCAAGGGTAAAATGGCTTCAGCACCATAGACCAAGGAATAAGGTGTTGCGCCAGTAGGTGTGCGGATAGAAGTGCGATAAGCCCATAGTGCTGGATTCAACTGTACATGCCAATCTCAACCAACGACATTGACAACCTTTTTTAGGATCCTGATAATGGTTTTTTTTAATGCTTCGGCTTGACCATTACCCTATGGATAGTATGGATTGGAGAAATGATGTTGGATGTGAAACTTTTCACAGAGTTTCTTGACATCTTTGTTCTTGAACGGACGACCATTATATGTGACTATTGCAAGGGGAACCCCATATTTGCATATGATATAATTCAGTAGGAATTTTGAAATTTGCACACCAGTGATATAGGTCATGGGGATAGCCTCGATCCATTTTGTAAAGTACTCTGTGGCTGTAATGATAAACTTGTGTCCATTTGCAAATGTCGGGTGAATCTTGCTAATATGATCCAATCCCCATTGAGAAAAGGGCCACGGAGATATGACAGAATGAAGCTCTTGGGCTGGTGCATGAATGTAATTTCCATGGATTTGGCATTTGTAGCACTTCTTGACAAAATCATGAACATCCTTTTCCAGAGTGGGCCAATAATACCCAGCACAAACCAACTTTTTGGCTAAGCTCAGACCATTGAAATGACCTCCACATATACCATCGTGAACCTCGTGTAAAGCTGTTTGTGCTTTGTCAGAATGCAAACACTTGAGGAGGGTATGGTCAAAGGAACAACGATAAAGGGTGTCGGCAATGATGACATATTTGGCTATTTGTTGGATGAAGGCTCGGCGTTGGTTAGAGGAAAGATTAGGTGGTAAGGTTTGGGATTTCAAATATTGATAGATGTCATTGTACCATGGGGAATTAGGACCAACAAGAACACACATCACATCTGCTGTCGGAATTTCAAAGAAAGGGACAAGCAACTGTTCGACCAAAAATTCACATCTGTCCATATTGTGGGGCATATTTAACATGGAAGCAATCATTGCCATAGCATCTGCCGATTTGTTATGAATTCTTGGAACTTGACTGAAATGGATAGCCGTAAATTTTGTCTTGAAGAAATCTACCATATGCTTGTAGGGAATAAGCTTTTCATCTTTTGTTTCGTAGTCATCATTCACTTGACGGATGACTAACTGAGAATCTCCATAGACTTGTAAATGTGTGATGTTCCAGTGGACCGCTACTCGGAGTCGTGTGACCAGAGCTTCATATTCTGCAATGTTATTAGTACAATGGAAAGTTATTCTATAGGATTTGGGAATAGCATCACCTTGAGGGGTGACAAACAATATACCTGCTCCGGACCCGAACTTGGTATGGGATCCATCAAAATATAACTTCCATTCATTAGAAGATGTGAGAGCAAAGACTAATTCATCCGAAAAATCGATCAACATGGGATGATCATCATAAATAGGAGCCTCGACAAGTTGATCCGCTATGATTTGTCCTTTTATTGCCTTTCACTCCATGTACTCAATATCAAACTCACTGAGGATCATAACCCACTTTGCTAGGTGACCTGTCAAAGCTGCCCTACTAAGAAAGTATTTCAAGGGATCAATTTTTGCAACTAACAATGTCTGATGATTTAACATATAGTGTCGAAGCTTCTTTGTTGCAAAGACCACTGCTAAACATGCCCGTTCAATAGTTGAATAATTCAGTTCATAGCTCACTAGTGTCCGACTGATATAATAAATAGCTCACTCTTTGCCTTTCTCATCCTATTGGGCTAAGAGAACTCCTAGTGCCGTTTCAGTTGCAGAAATATACAATATGAATGGCTTCCCTTCTATAGGAGGCATTAGAATAGGTGGCGACAACAAATAATCCTTAAGAGTTTGAAATGCTGATTGACATTGCTCAGTCCATTTAAAAGTGACTCCTTTATGCAATAAATGCTGGAAGGGATGACATTTGTCTGCCAATTGAGCTATAAACCGATGGATTGACTGTAGCTTTCCTTGTAGACTTCTTAGTTGACGAAGATTGGAAGGAGCAGGCATATCCATTATTGCTTTAACCTTGGTAGGATCGACTTCGATGCCTCTATGAGAAACAATGTACCCTAATAATTTGCCGGCTATGACACCAAAGACACACTTCTTTGGGTTGAGTCTGAGCTTGTAGGTTTCCATTCGGTCAAAGATTGGGCCCAGGATGGCTAGATGACTATCTCTTATGACGGATTTGCACAATAAGTCATCAACATAGTCTTCCATCAAAGTATGCATAAAATCATGGAAAATTGTCATCATAGCTCTTTGATATGTTGCTCCAGCATTTTTAAGACCAAAGGGCATCACATTCCAGCAGTAGGTACCCCAAGCACATGTGAATGCAGTCTTATGTTGATCTTCAGGAGCAATGCAAATTTGGTTATATCCGGAGAAACCATCCATCAATGATAGCATCTCATATCCAGCAGTCATGTCAACTATGATGTCTATATTTGGCAGTGGAAAGTCATCTTTAGGGCATGCTTTATTGAGATCTCTAAAGTCCATATAGATTCTAATGCCCCCAGTTACTTTACTAATTGGTAACAAATTTGAAATCCAGTCTGCATAATCAATGGGTCTGATAAAGCCCACATCTAATAATTTTTTTAGTTCTACCTTGACCAAGAGAGCCACCCGGGGATGCATCTTTCTGAGTTTCTATTTGATAGGCTTAGCATCTAATTTTAATGGAAAGTGATGAAGGACTAATTCTGGATCAAGGCCGGGCATATCTGCATAGGACCATGCAAAACTGATCTTCTTCTCAAGAAAGAAATTTACAAAATCTATCTTTTCTTGTTTTGATAGAGAAGCAGCGAAATGAATGACCTTAGGGTTGTCAGGTGTACCCAAATTTATCTCTTCGGTCATTTCCACAAGCAATGTTGATTTATCCTGAGTTGACGAGGGTATGTCCAATCTTCCAACTTTGGGTGCCTTAGAGAGGTTTTCACCCACAGGTACGTCTTTTATTTTTACTTTTTCATGATCAGAGAGTGCCTTACGGTTTTCACTCAAAGACCTATTCATTTGATTTTTTTCTTTTTCTTTTTCATTCTTATGACTAGAAGATGGAGTTGACTCCCCAAAATATGTTGTGGAATCTAGATCAATAGTAAATCCTGCTTTATGATCACCTTGTGGTATGCCTTCTCGGAGTCCCAAAAATTCGGCAATTGCTTCGTCATTTTGAAAACAATCTAATGTGAGTGGTTCTTGTTGGTCATGTTGGATAAGCTGAGGATAGATAAGAGGCATGTCATCATCGGTTGTAAGGAGAGAGAGGGCCGAGATGGTAAAAATGTAAACGTCTGAACTGCTAGTATCTGATTCGGAGCTTGGGTCCTAGAATGACTCTATCCAAGCATTAGGACCTGTTTTGGGAGGGGGAGTTATTTCATGTTTGTCTTCCATGGGTAAATCATCAGGGTCAAGGAAAATATTGTCAAGGGCATAGGAGCTAGAAGAAAAGGAACTCCACTCCCATTCATTGGAATTAGTTTCAGGTCGGGTATCCTTAGGTGTTGTTTCATCATCAGAGTCATGCCCCTTTCCACACGTAGTCACTTTGGTAGATGAGGGTCGAATTCGCAATGGTACAAAACCTAACCCTAAAGTTGGAGGTTGCATCTTGGGTATAATAGGTTCTAGCCTTCCTTTCTTATCAGGGCCCAAGCCACTGCAGCCGTCATATCCCTTTTTCTGTAGCATAGTAAACCCTTTGCCATATTGCTCCACTGGCAACCTGATAGGTGGTGTCCCAGTTGGATCCTTATAAAGCCAATCTATGACATCATCATCCAAAGTTTCTTTGTCAAGTTCGCCTCATCTTGTAAATGTAGTGGGGGGCTGATATTGAATGACTATCTTAGGTTCCTTTTGCAACAAATGTGGTTTGCCATGTGATTTTGGAGATATTGGTAAATTCCCAATGAGGAATGTTTGAGCCATTGAATACTCTTCGCATCCTTGGTCCTGTATCTTCAATTTTCCTTTGACAACATCTAGCAATTCATTAGGATCCACATAACTATGTGAGTGGGCCTCTCTATTGACTGGGACTTGTTGCTTTGGGGAATCTTTTAGATTAGCACAAAATTGAAATGGATTAGGATCTCCTGGAATTGTTATCTCAGTCCCATTATAAGGATATTTTAAACACTAATGATAAGTAGATGGAACTACTTTCATTGTGTGAATCCACAGACGACCAAGAATCATATTGTAAGGGAGATCAAGGTCTAGGACCTGCAGGAAAGTGTTTTCTGTCACTGGACCGACTCTGATAGGCAATGAAATTACCCCTTTAGATGGGCGCTCAGCATCATCATATGCTTTGATTGTTATCCTTTTGGAAGAATCAATGTCATTTTCTGTATAACCAAGACCAATGACCACTCTCAAGGTACAAATGTTAAGACCCGCTCTGCCATCTATCAAGACTTGTTGGATTTTGCAATTATGGACAAAGACTTCGAGATGCAATGGATCATTATGAGGGAGCTTATCAGGAGAGATATCGTTATCAGAAAAGGCGATGTGTTGGGAAACAGCTAGATGTCCAATTCGGGCTTCAAACTGGTCAACATCAATGTCTGTCGGGACAGTAGACTCAATTAAACCTTTATCTAGGACTACGAGATGCATAGGGGACATTTTCAACAATTCAAGAATTGATATTTGTGTAGGTGTCTTTCCCAGATGATCTAGGAGATTATACTGACTCGCAAGAGTTTCTTTGGGAGGAACTGATGCCGGAGCATCCAGGAGGGCAAATGAACAAAGGAGGACACCAAGGACTAAGGAGAGTGATATGACATCACTAGAGGTCAATTGGAATGTTTTGAAGCCTATAATGGCCTATTGTAATGTTGAATTCAATAAATTATGTAAAAGTCCTAAAGGTCCTGATAAAAGCCTAAGGACCAAAATGCAATGTAATAGGATGATGGAGTCTAGATAGGTTGGATAGGAGTTTATTGTGATTTAATGATCTTATTATGTCAAAATAAGTTGAATGGGATAGGTTTTAGTTGATTAAAAGTATTAGAAATAAAGTTGAAAATTCAAATTTTGAATTTCAACAACTAGTTCCAGTTTTGGTGGGAAATAAGTTTTAGAGTTGTTTTGACATTTTAATCACTTGGATTAGTTGGAGATTGGTTGGAGTTGGTTGGGGAAGGTCTTATAAAGTCTCTAAAGTAATTTTTGTGTGGTTGGATGATGCTAGTACGGACTTGTACGGACTGTCTCAGAAAATTAATTAAAAAACTCTTTATTTGCTGTCAAATCCTTGTTTTTTCATGCTTTCTTTGCATTGAAAGGCTAAGGGATCATCATTGCTGTACATTGGGGGTTTATTGGTTATTCCTTTGATGTATTGAGTGAATTTTTGAAGTCTTGGAAGTATCATATTTTTATTTATTGCTGACTGTCCCAGAAAAGACAGTGATTTTTTCACTAATTTGTGAATTTCCAAGCATGTAAGGATCCATCCTATGAATGTACAGGTCTGATTCTCATAGGATGGATGCCAAATAACATGTACAATAGTTTACTAACCCATGATTGACAGGAAGGAGTGAAGAGTGCAGGTGTACACCATGAGAGTTGCATGAAAGTTGAAGAAAAGTGACTGGAAATGAGTGAAAATGAAGGCTAGAGTGTAGCAGCAGAGAATCTAATTGAACAAGGGGGGTATTTTATGCATTGAAGTGTCTAGACACACCATCTTGAAGGTGTTTGAACTTTGGTTGAGCCTTGGAAGTGATTGGAAGTGATATTTCTAGAAAGCCCTAGGGAAAAGGGTGATTTAGTGAGGTTTTTGGTGTTTGGGTATCTAGGAGTGCAACCAAGACCTAAGACCTGAAAAATCCTTGGTTTGGGAACCTAATTGAATACTGTACAAAGTTTTGCAACCTGGTGTTAAGTTTTGTTGGTACTTCCTTTGTAAAGTGGGTGGTTTTTAAGGCTAAAAAGGGGCACATTTGAGGACAGCAAAGGGTCTGTCCAAAACAACCTATATTGGTTTTATGATATGTTGTGTAACATCCAAATGGGTGTCTAAATATGTAATTTTTTTGTCAAGTGTTTTGGGATGATTTGGAGAAAAGTTGAAAATACCCGATTTGGAGGCTACAAGGAATAGAGCCTAGAAGAGCAAGTTTGGTTTATGAGTTTGAGTCTGAGTTTGGGGGTGTGTAGAACCTTGTATTATGGTGTTTGGGATGTGTTAAGACCAATAGAGGTGTTGGAACAAACCATTTTGATGTTATCCTTGGTTGGGTGTGTTGAGTTGAGTTTGGTTTTGAATCACCTAGCATGTAGAGGATCCTTTGATGTGTCTCCTTGAGTTGATTTAATCCTTAGGGAGAGTTCCAGAGTTGATCTCTCTGCATCAAGTGGTATCAGAGCATCAGTAAAAGATCTGGTGAAGGTTTGGTAAGGGTAGTTATGGCACCTAAGAATCAATTGGCAAGAGAACTAGAAGAATTGAAGGAAATCCTAGAAAGGGAAAGAAGGGAAAGAAGGGAACAAGATGCAGCAAGAGAGCAGGCTAAAGCAAGAGAAGAAAGACAATGGAGAAGAGAAAGAGAGAATATGCAAGCAAGGATAGAAAACCTTGAGAGGGATAGAAGAAGAAGAATGGAGCAAGACAACATAGGGAACAATGATGAAGAAGAAGTGAATGAGGTAGCAGACCAAGAGCAGCCAACAAATGACATAGATGACCCTGAAGAAAGAAGGTTGGTTAGATTGTGAAGGCAGTACAAGGTAGTGGAGGTAAGAGTCATATTGATTTGCCTATCTATCAGGGGAAGATGGATAGTGAAGAGGTGTTGGGATGGCTTGATGCCTTGGATAACTATTTTGAGTTTGAAGAAATGGAAGAGGAGAAGAAAGTGAAATTTGCAAAGACAAAGTTGAGAGGTACAGCATTGACATGGTGGACTAGTTTTCAAAATGATAGGATGGTAAGAGGATTAACAAAAGTGTCTACATGGTCAAGGATGAGAAGTTTGATGAAGGAGCAGTTCCTACCTTCTGATTATACCATTCATGTGAAGAGGATGAGGCAAAATCTAAAGCAAAAGGAAATGGATGTAATGGCTTATACTGAGCAATTTCACAAGCTTAGTATTAGAGGAGGATATGAGGAAGAAGAGGAGAAAATAGCCAGGTATATAAATGGCTTGAGATACAACTTACAAGATGAGATTGGTCTACAAGTACCTAGAACCTTGGGTGAATGCTATCAGTTGGCCATTAGGGCTGAGGAGAAGTTGAAGAGAAAACAAGAAAGATCAAGTAATGGTGGAAGAGGAGGCATTTCTAATAGAGGAAGAGGTAATAGAGATCAAGGGCAAGGCAACAATGAGAAAGGCAAAGAAAGTTTTTCAGAACCAAGAGGAGGATACAACCCTAGAGGTGGTAGATTTGGAGGAGGAAGAGGAAGTGGAATCTTTATAGGTAAGTGTTTTCATTGCAATGAGATTGGGCACCAATCATTCAGATGCCCTAAGAGGAATGAATCAGAACAAGGCAGAGATAGAAGAGTGTATATGGTACAAGAAGATGAGAAGAAAGAAGAATCAAAGAGAGTAGACCCAGTTCTTGAAGGTGACTTCTTGATGGTAAGGCAAGGTGAGAAACTTCAGCAAGAACCAAAGGTAACAATCTTTAGAACTACTTGTTTATGCAAAGGAAAGATATGTAAGGTAATCATTGATTCAGGATCACATAGTAATCTTGTGTCTCTTGATATGATAACCAAGTTAGGAATTGTACCATTTGACCATCCTAATCCCTACAAGGCCACTTGGGTCACCCAACAACAGCATGAAGAGGTTAGTTTGAAGGCTTATGTGAATTTTTCTATTGGTCCATATCAATATAAGGTATTATGTGATGTGGTTCCTATGACTTGTGCACATTTGATATTAGGAAGACCTTGGCAACATAGTAGAAGAACAATACATGATGGTTTTGATAACACATATTTGGTTCATAAAGATGGTCAGAAATATAAGTTGAATCCTTTACCTTTGGGGGTCTTGAAAGAGCATCCTATAATATGTTTTGGGGAGCATTTACCAATGATAAGGCAGGTTGAAAAACAAGAAGATACTGGTTGGAAGGAAGATGTTAATTTGCAGCAGACTATGAGGAAGAATAGTCCTCTTCATGATGATTTATGGGATTTATCTTTTGTACAAGTTGGTTCAGTAAAATGTCCTATTGTTGAGCAGGGATATGTGGATGTGAAAGAGAAGTTGCAGGTACAGCAAGTGGATCAGAGAAGAGCAGATGTACAGACTAGTTATGAGCAGCCATGTCCTAGACAAGGACACACCAAAGCATGTTTTGTTTCTAATCCATTTTGTGATGTGAGTATAGGTTGGAAAGGAAGGAAGCAGGTCACATTTGGGGACTATCTGATCCCTACTCAAAGGATGATAGCAAAAAGAAATCAGACTGATCATTGGAGCAATTCTTGGGACAAGAATTTTCTTATTGGTGGGGAGTATGATGCCGGAGCATCCAGGAGGGCAAATGAACAAAGGAGGACACCAAGGACTAAGGAGAGTGATATGACATCACTAGAGGTCAATTGGAATGTTTTGAAGCCTATAATGGCCTGTTGTAATGTTGAATTCAATAAATTATGTAAAAGTCCTAAAGGTCCTGATAAAGGCCTAAGGACCAAAATGCAATGTAATAGGATGATGGAGTCTAGATAGGTTGGATAGGAGTTTATTGTGATTTAATGATCTTATTATGTCAAAATAAGTTGAATGGGATAGGTTTTAGTTGATTAAAAGTATTAGAAATAAAGTTGAAAATTCAAATTTTGAATTTCAACAACTAGTTCCAGTTTTGGTGGGAAATAAGTTTTAGAGTTGTTTTGACATTTTAATCACTTGGATTAGTTGGAGATTGGTTGGAGTTGGTTGGGGAAGGTCTTATAAAGTCTCTAAAGTAATTTTTGTGTGGTTGGATGATGCTGGTACGGACTTGTACGGACTGTCTCAGAAAATTAATTAAAAAACTCTTTATTTGCTGTCAAATCCTTGTTTTTTCATGCTTTCTTTGCATTGAAAGGCTAAGGGATCATCATTGATGTACATTGGGGGTTTATTGGTTATTCCTTTGATGTATTGAGTGAATTTTTGAAGTCTTGGAAGTATCATATTTTTATTTATTGCTGACTGTCCCAGAAAAGACAGTGATTTTTTCACTAATTTGTGAATTTCCAAGCATGTAAGGATCCATCCTATGAATGTACAGGTCTGATTCTCATAGGATGGATGCCAAATAACATGTACAATAGTTTACTAACCCATGATTGACAGGAAGGAGTGAAGAGTGCAGGTGTACACCATGAAAGTTGCATGAAAGTTGAAGAAAAGTGACTGGAAATGAGTGAAAATGAAGGCTAGAGTGTAGCAGCAGAGAATCTAATTGAACAAGGGGGGTATTTTATGCATTGAAGTGTCTAGAAACACCATCTTGAAGGTGTTTGAACTTTGGTTGAGCCTTGGAAGTGATTGGAAGTGATATTTCTAGAAAGCCCTAGGGAAAAGGGTGATTTAGTGAGGTTTTTGGTGTTTGGGTATCTAGGAGTGCAACAAAAACCTAAGACCTGAAAAATCCTTGGTTTGGGAACCTAATTGAATACTGTACAAAGTTTTGCAACCTGGTGTTAAGTTTTTTTGGTACTTCCTTTGTAAAGTGGGTGGTTTTTAAGGCTAAAAAGGGGCACATTTGAGGACAGCAAAGGGTCCGTCCAAAACAACCTATATTGGTTTTCTGATATTTTGTGTAACATCCAAATGGGTGTCTAAATATGTAATTTTTTTGTCAAGTGTTTTGGGATGATTTGGAGAAAAGTTGAAAATACCCGATTTGGAGGCTACAAGGAATAGAGCCTAGAAGAGCAAGTTTGGTTTATGAGTTTGAGTCTGAGTTTGGGGGTGTGTAGAACCTTGTCTTATGGTGTTTGGGATGTGTTAAGACCAATAGAGGTGTTGGAACAAACCATTTTGATGTTATCCTTGGTTGGGTGTGTTGAGTTGAGTTTGGTTTTGAATCACCTAGCATGTAGAGGATCCTTTGATGTGTCTCCTTGAGTTGATTTAATCCTTAGGGAGAGTTCCAGAGTTGATCTCTCTGCATCAGGAACTGCAGGAGCTCCTTTCAGGACTATTTTGGATCAACGAGTGGTGACTGCACAAGAAGGATCTTGCCCCTTTATTCTTAGGGTGGAAACATATTCATTTGAGGCTCGAAAACAATTGATGACATTGTTATAACTAGTATTTGCATAATTTGCTGTTTGGGTAGAGTTTGAAGAAAATGGTTTACCCTTGTCATGATCAAGCAAAGGAGTTTTGAAAATTGTATGATCAATATTAGAAGTCGCGTTGGGCGGGTCTATCTCAATTACTCCTTGATCTAGCAAGTCTTGAATCATATGTTTCAATTGAAAACACGATGCAGTTTTATGTCCTTTTGATCGATGGTATTCACAATATGCATTATCATTCCACCAATGCGGCTTTACCAATGGTTCTGCCTTGATATCTGGTAACTTGATAAACTTTGCTTGTATTAATTGTTTCATTATTGACTCAATAGGTTCTCCCAATAGCGTAAACTATCAAGGAGGCCCATCCCTTGATCGGAAAGGTTTTGGTTGCTGGTTTTGTTGCTGACCTTGTTGTTGATTATATTGTTGAGTGTATTGTTGAGTAACATTTCTTGTTGGTGTTTGATTTTGTTCCATAGTTGACATATTAGGAGCACTCAATTTCTTGATTGTGAACGGGGGTTGATTTGTATTCACCGCTCTTGCATCAATAACTCCATCATTAGTGACATTCTTGTTTTTGTACCAAAATCTATTTCTGTCCCCTGAATTGTTTGTGTTGTCACTATCTTTGTTGAGCTTAATGATTTCCTTAGCTACAAGAGCAGTTTCAATGTTCATCCCTTTCTTAATGAGTTTCTCAATGGTACTGGGACTTTTCAATTTGAATTCATACATCATTTCTGGGACCAAATTTTGAATAAATAAGTTCACTTGTTGTTCTTTAGGTATATCTAGGGAAGAATGACTATACAAGCTTCGCCATCTTTGCAAGAACATCACTAATGGTTCACCTTGCTTTTGCTTGGTGTTACATAAATCTGACATGGTCACTTCACTGTCAATGTTGAATGCAAAGTGAGATATAAACTTTTGAGCCAATTCCGACCAAGTCTTTATATTCCCTAGCAAATGCGAATACCAATCCATGGCTTGTCTCGTGAGACTTCGTGCAAATAAGCGCATTAAATATGTTTCCTCATAACTCACTTCAGTACATGCCACGAAAAATGCTCGAATATGATCTTTTGGATTGCCATTCCCTTTATATTTCTCAAAATTAGGTGCCTCAAAATTCTTAGGGAAGGTAGGCATGTACAAGCTCTTGTCAAATGGATTAGGACATAAATATTGATCTATGTACAACTTCTTTGTTCCTTTGGTTTCCAATGCGTCGACTTGCCGTTGCAACTTCTCAAGCTGTTGTGCAAATGCTTTAGGTAGGGAAGATTTTGGAAGTTCATCATTTACTCTTGGGTGTACGCTTTGTCGATACATCCTATTTTCCATTGGCTGTTGATGCTCAAAAATTGCTGTCTTTGATGTCTCTGGCATATAATGTTCTTGGTACACCTTTTGTTGTGGTGGTTGTGCCATGCCTTGATATTGACCTTGTTGCTGTGCTTCTTGTGGTGGAATCATCGTTTGTAGCCTAGGTTGATATTGCAATTGAGGGTGTTGTTGATATTGCACAGAAATCAATTGTGGTTGTGAAGTATGACAACTTGTTTGTCTTGGCACATATTGAGGCATATGTTGTTGTTGATGCTGACGAATTGGAATTTGCTGACTTTGTGCCAATTGTTGTTGTCTTGATGTAAATCCCATCATTTGCAAAAAACTTTGGTTTTGAGGTTTTTGTTGTTTCTCCTTGAGATGTGGTATGGTACTTGCAATGACTTGCTGTGTTGTTTGTCCAATCCATTGTGGTGGTTGCAAGTTTGCATTAACTTGTAATGGTGCAGAAGGCGCTGCAACTTGTTGTTGTGCATTGCTTGTTTGCACATTCGATTGTGCCTTTTGTGAATTCCGCAATTGTTGCAACATTTGTTGTTGGTGCAAACCACTATCTGTAGCTCTTTGTGTTGCCATTAGCGAAGGATCTATCACAATAGTTTGCATAACAGGTACTTGAGTATTTGGCAAATATATTGAACTTAATGGGACATAGGAACTTTGTTGCATTGTGGAATTGTTTTGGACATTGGTGAGATCAGGCATTCCAGTCGTAAAGCTTTCTTGCATCTTAGATTTTGATCCAATTTTATGCCTGCGAGGAACCACTTCTTGTTGAGGGACAACTATCAATATTTGTGTGGCCCTCATTTGATCTTGTGTTACAGGTTTTTGTATTAAATAACGGATTATTTATTGTTTCAAATGGTGACTTTTGAGGAATAGTCACTGTCAATGCTTTTGAAGCACGTTTGCTCATCAAGGTATGTTGAGTTTCTTGTTGCACATTTTCTTCATTTGGATGTGGAGAGAAACTTAACAGCTCACCGCCTTGTTGTTTTTGCACATTGATTTGCTCACTTGAGGAGGTCACATTACTCATCATGTCAAGATATTTTTGTGGGAACATCTTAAAGACCTTGTTCAAGAATTTATCCATCTTTTTCGTCAACTTTGGATCTTTAAGGAACATATCAACATCATCGGAAGCATCCGAATCTGATGAAGAATCTGGTAAAATATTTGGATTTGTTTCTTGTTAAATGCCTTGATCTGAACCAAATCCTTGTGAAAGAGTTTGTTCCTCATGTAATGTTTGAATTTCATGTTGCAGGTTTGGTTGATTCCAATCAAAAGGTGCATTTCCTCTTGGTGTTGGTGGAACACTCCCATATCCTGGTTTCATGGGTACAAACACTGGTTCATATAATGGAGGTGGTCCAAGTTGAACCATTCCATATGGTGGTAATGATGTGTTCGATGAACCTTCAATTTGTACTGTTTGATTAGTTTGAGATTGTGAGTTTGATATGTTGTCAATGGGTTGATATGTTGGTTCGCCCATCTTCTTGGATTTTGACCTTGTTTCAATAGGCATGTTACTATGCAAATGAAAATTTTAAAGGATGATGTATGATATGCAACTAAATGCGAATTAAATAGATGAAAATGCAATCTATGGCAAGAATGCAACCTATGTTTTTGTTGTTTTTTCAAGATTTTGACAAACTCATGAATGCAATTCTAAGAATGAGACCCTTAGGAAATTGAAATGATGTCTAGACCTCAAAGGACAAAAGGACCAAGTGACAAAAGGACAAAATGACAATGTCTCACCTATATGGTTGGATACTAAGCTAGGTTTGAGCAAATGATATTGATGACAAAAAGGCAAAAGTTTGATAAGGTCTAGACTTCCTAACAATGACTTAGGGTTTATTCAAAGATTTGGATTACTCAAGTATGACAAACCAAAGTTTTGACACTATATGTAAAGGGACAATTACTATGCCAATGACCCTAATATGATATGATAATGACCTAAGCTTAATGAAGAGACCTAGGGTATGTAAATGTGACCTAATGTTATGAGGACAAGGATGCAAATGCAAATGTATGACAATGTCAACCTAAGGCAAAACCTAAGGTTGAATTATGAAATGGTATTACTCTAATGCAAGAGGACACATGCAAATGGATGACCCTTATTGATATGCAAAGGAGTATGACCTAGGTGAAACCTAACCTTGGTAGTTGACAATGAATTTGCAAAATGCAAACCTAGGATGAACCTAAATCTAAGTGACATGAATGTTGAGACAAGATTTTGAAAAATGTTTGACAACTGTGTTTGAAGGTGTTTTGAATTTTGTTGAATGAAATACTCTTGTGTTTAACCTTGTTTTGGATCAATTTGTCTTGTTTTTGAAATGAGACACAACTCAACTTTTGACAAGCAAAGAAGACAAGATATTTTAACTTAGACTCAAGACAATCATGCTCATTCACACATTTCTTATGGTAGGTAAGGACAATAGGTACTTGAGAAGTAGACTCGTTATGAGATTCAAGGAGAATACATAGATGCTTGACCCCACGGGCTCCCCTCCATGACACTCACTTCTCAGGGCAGCCAAGCATCAGTCCCCATGGAAATCTCCCCATGGCGAACTTAGTATCTCTTCCAAGTATCCGAACTCCTCCTTCTCAAGAAACTAGAAGGATTTTTGGGCTCTAAAAACAAGGTGTTTAATAAGGATTTCTGTTAAGCGCTACTCCTTGGTGTCACACAAGTGTGATTGAGACATAGGCCCACCAAGATACCAAAAAAATGTAGTCGCGCAAGCACGATTTAGACCGTGAGGCCCTACTTAGATGCTGATATGAGAAAGAGTCCAAGGGTCATCACTTCCCAAGTAACTACAATTCCCACGTAACCCTTCCTTCAAAGCTTTCGCCCATCAAGTATTTATTTATAGTGAGTTAGAATGCCAAGGTACTCTAGCTGTGCTCACTTTGGGTCATTCCCTTCTCATGATTGTCACTTGATTGCAAAAGAAAGAAAATGGTCAGGAAGGCAGGCCCTCTAAAGGTAACAAACAATCCAAAACATGAGAATGGTATCGAAGATCTGGATTTCTGATCACCCTAAGAAGGATGAGAGCATACTCTCCTACTCCAATGTCAAACTCAACAAGCAAAGTGAACACATGTTCATTCCATCCTACTTAGCAAACATACTAGGTTCCTAATTATGAATCACAAACACAAAGTTTGGTTGGAATATAAGGCAACCTGCAAAATCATTAAGTTAGAAGTTTGATTTGTTTGGTCTTTGACTAGCGAACCTGCATAAGATTTGTTAGTAGTTTCATTCTTAGTCTTTGTCACACGTAATGCCAAGGTGCTGCACATAGAATCAGTACCAAAGAAAACCAAAATACAAGAACAAAATGCAAAACAAAGTAATTTGCAAGTAAAAACACTGATTTTCACCTTTGTTTCTGGCCTTACACAGGTGCAGAATGCCTTGACACAGGCGCAGAATGCCTTGACACAGGTGCAGATCCCTTTGACATAGGTGCAAAATGCCTTGACACAGGCGCAAATCCCTTGACACAGGCGCAGATCCCTCCTACACAGGCGCAAAAGTGCCCAGAAAGCCCTGAGTTGCCCTGTTTCTTGGGTTTTCACCTGCAAATCAGCTCAAAAGGCACTCAAAACATGGTTAAATGGTTAGTTCACGTTAGGTTCACCAATTAATGTAGATAGGAATTTAGAAATCATCAAAGCAAGTGGCAAATTAGACTAGCTCAATCACGAAAACTAAATTGCAATGACAAATCCTAAAAACATTCAATAGAGATACTGAAAATAAAACATTTAAACCAAATGCAAACCATCGCAAACATGAATGTCTTCTCCAGAATTCTCCATTGTCCTTCTTTCTCCTTCAAATTTCTTTGTTTGTGGATTTCACCTACAAGTGCATAAGCATGAGATGAAAGCAAGATTGACAAGACGAGATGACAGCGTAAGGATACTAGAAGCGCAATTGATTGATCAGGGGCCATGATTGAAGAAATTTATCCAATTTATAGACAAATTGGAGAGATTACAAGATTAGCATGAAGAGATTTGAAAGGAAATTTTAAATCAAGAATGACAAATATGACAAATTATTGACAAAATTGACACTTTCTATGCAAGATTGATTGATTCACAAATTATGACAAATTGCTATGTCAAAATTGATTGATTGACAAATTATGACAAATTGACAAGATTGCTATGTCATTCCCATGAAATTAGGGGAAATATTAGAAAAATAGGAGAAAATAGAAAATTAGATGAATTGGAAATTAGGAAATTAGGAATTAGGAGAAATTAGTAAATTGGAAAATTAGGTAAATTAATTAATAATTTTTCATTCATTAATTAATTCACAAAAAGAGGGAGGAATTAGTTAGCCAATTAAATAAATATTTAATTGTGACAAGAAGACTTAGGATAAATAAATAAATTATTTAACTTAGAGGGAAAATGACAAACAAGATTTTATGAATAAATCATAAAACCTTAGAAGATGAATTAGAAATGCAAGGATGACAATTAGGTCTTGACTAAAGATAATTGACAATTAGGGTTGATTTGATCATGATTCGGATTAACAAAGGACCAATGCTGACAAACGATTGAGATTGGTTGACAAACTAACCCAGATTGATAAAGAGACCAAATTGATAGGTGCCAATTGATGAGGAACAATGACTAATTGATCCAAATTGACACGATTGAAAAGGACAAGGATCGATGACAAATCGATCGTAAAATTGACAAGATTGACAAGAACAATGATCAATGACAAATCGAGTGCAAAATGACAAGATTGAAAAGGATGAGGATCGATGACGAATCGATCGCAAGATGACAAGATTGAAAAGAACAACGATCGATGACAAATCAATCGCAAAATTGACAAGAGGACAAGGATCGATGACGAATCGGTCGCAAGGTGACAAGATTGACAAGAGGACAAGGATTGATGATGAATCGATTGCAAGGTGACAAGATTGATAAGAGGACAAAAACCTAATTCTATTATCGATTAGGATTGACGATGTCCAAAATATGACAAATGAGCACGCACATTGATGCGACAGGATAAAATCGACCAAAATCATGACTGAAGATTGTTATCGATAAGACCAAATTCGAATGAGGAAAAAATGAGGAATGCAGAAGAAGGACTCGATGCTCGCAAATGATAAAGACCAAGTGTGAAACATAGAATAAATGTTAATGCGATGCAAAAACCCTAAAATAAGGCAATGCGCAAATGTTAAAGTATGACTCCGCAAGCGTTGACCATTTTTAGATGTCTACAAGAAGGTTTCAAGGACCTCTATGAAGGAGATGAAGACTTCTCATCAGCCTACAAGGTTTGCAAGGAGTTTGAGAACCATTTTCATGGTGAGTATGCATATTACACTCTCCAAAATGGTCTCTTGTTCATAGGTAATCAGTTATGTGTGCCTAGAGGATCCATGAGAGAAAACCTCATCCAAGAAAAACACAATGGTAGTCTTAGTGGACACTTTGGAGTCAACAAAACTTTGGATCTAGTACAGAGGTACTACTATTGGCCCAAGTTGCCAAGAGATGTGAAAAGGTATGTGGAGAAATGTGGTGTGTGTCAAAGGGAAAAAGGAGGATCAAGTAATGCAGGCCTCTATCAACCATTACCGGTCCCAAATAGGCCTTGGGAATGTATAAGCATGGACTTGGTAGTAGGACTCCCCAAAACAAAGACATGTGTGGATAGCATCTATGTGGGAGTAGATAGATTTTCCAAGATGAGCCATTTAATTCTATGTAGAACTACAGATGATGCTAGCTATATTGCACGTCTCTTCTTTAAGGAGATTGTAAGGATTCATGGACTCCCATTAAGCATTGTTTCAGATAGGGACAACAAGTTCATGGGCTATTTTTGGCAAACTTTGTGGAGGAGAATAGGAACTAATTTATCATTTAGCTCAGCTTACCATCCACAAACTAATGGTCAAATTGAAGTCATTAATATGGTGTTTGGAAACTTGTTGAGGTGTCTAACCAAGGAGTATGGACAGACATGGGATCTAGTCATTCCACAAGTAGAGTATGCCTATAATGATAGTGTGAATAGGACCACTGGAAGGAGTCCTTTTGAGGTTGTCTATGGTAAACACCCAAGGGGAGTGTGTGAACTTAGGGAACTTGGTTCCATGGAGATGAAGAGTGGTCAAGCAAAGGATTTCACTCAAACCATCAAGGAGATCCAAGAGCAGGTCAAGAAAGCCATCCTAGAATCTACTAAAAAATTGAAGGCCAAAGTGGATGAAAGAAGGAGAGAGGTTCAGTTCAAAGTGGGTGACTATGTGATGGTCCATCTGAGCAAAGTTAGAATGCAAAGTGGAAAGCCTACTAAACTGCAAATGAAGAGGGTAGGACCTTGTAGAATTCTATCAAATTATTGTGAGAATGCCTACAAGATTGATCTTCCTTTAAATTTAGCCATTTCACTAGTCTTCAATGTTGCTGATTTGATAATGTACAAGGGTGAGATAGTAGGGCAGACTGAGAATCAAGCCAAGAATTGCAAGAATTGGATGTGAATGCCTTACCTCAAGTGAAGCAGCCCATAGCAGAGGAGATCTTGGAGTCAAGGGTAAAGAATTCTGCTAGACACTAGGTCTACATGGAGCACCTGGTGAAGTGGGCAGGTCAACCTGTGTCTGAAGCTACTTGGGTTGAAGAGAGTAGGTTCAAGAAGGTTGGCATTGATCTGGCTCTTCTCACTCCCCTTGTTCCTTAGTTTTTTGTAGAGGGGGAGTATGGTGTAGGAGCACCCTTGAAAGGGCTCCCACCATTTGATTTTGTTGTGTTCTTGCTTCTTTATGAAGCCATTGTAAATATAATAAGAGCCATGTGCTCATTGGTCCTAGTTTAGGTCCTAGGTTCATAAGTCTAGGTTGATTTTTCTTGAAGAGTAGAGGGTATGTGTTCCTTTGATGCATTTAGGGTCCTTCTTAGCATGGTGGTGTCCATAGGATATCCCAATGTGGGCCTAGGAGTCAAGAAACGCAACATTGAGAAAGTTGCTCAAAAGTTGCATGACAACTTTTCAAAGTTGTCAAGCAACTTTGAAAACCTAGTAGGTTAAAATCCTTAGTTTAGCATGGACAACCCTAATGTGGGCACACAGATCAAGGAAAGGGTACTATATGTAGTTGTAAACCCTAAGATGATGGGTTGGATGTTAGTTTTATTACGGCCCAAGGAAAGTAACTTGACTGTGACTGTAATTTTGTTGCCAGTCGGCACTAATGGAGCAATGAAGGATTGATAATGGATTGATCTTCAAGAAAAATTGTGTTGTGAATCTTATGGTGTATATACCTTCATTTTGAGCATTTATATTAGGTTTTGTTTTGCAGGTGTTGTGTGTTTGTAAATATTTTGTAAACTTCCTTCTTACTGCCCAGTTTTGGACTAGTTTGTGTCAATGGGTTGATAACTCCTTTCCCCATTGTGGAATCACCATGAAACCATGGGGAACAGGAGTATAGACCCTATACATTACTTCAAAGCAAGCAGGGCCCTTGAAGATGCAGGGAAGCCAACCAAAGATCCACTCCTAGGCGAGACTAGACAGTGCTCGACTAGGAAGGGTTAAAGTTACAGTGGTCCAGGAGAGCAAGGAAGGTCAGAAGAGGATACACCCTTTGGATGAGTTGTAGAGGGGTGAGTGGAGGACCATTGCTGAGAAGGAGGAGATTCCACCAATCTAGACAAGGTGGCAAGAACATCAAACCAACACTATGACCCTGGTAGGCCTAAAAACCCTCCTTAAAACCCTTGAAAACCTCAAAATTCACCTAGGGTAGTGTACGGACACTTGGGGGCCCAAAACTAGAAAAATCCTTGAGCCCTTTCCAAATGAATACTAGTTATTTTAGTAATTTTCACAAGCATATGCATCATCTGCAAGAGGGAGCCCTAAAAGTCTGAATTGGAGGCCTAATTGGGCACATTCCTTGTAGCCCTATTTTGTAGGAAAAAGACAAAATAGTGAAATCGGTAAGGGGTTGGAAGGTTGAAACCTCTTGGGGGCACATGGATGGAAGGAAAACCATGTCTAAGACCTATCCTATCCTTGCTAGGACCTAAGAAGGTGTGGTACAAGCCAAACCCTTATTAGCCTAAGTAAGGGTTCTTTGAATCTCATGAGTAGGTGAGACCTTAGGAGAAGTAATTCAAGTTGTTGGTGGGTGGATTGGGAAAGGTCAGGGGATTCCACAAGTAGGGGAAGTCCTAGAGACCCTAGGGTGTGGTTAGAACACCTGGTGATCCAAGGAAAGGATCTAAGAGCATAGACTAGGCTAGTCTATCCCATTTGCTATCCCATCACTGATGGTGATCATGTTTGAGACTTGGCGGATGGAGATCATTGCTGTAGCGTGTGAAGCTATATTGGGTCCCGGTTGGTCTAGGTTATGGACTAGTTTAATGAAGCGTGTGGATTGGTCTTATGTGTTGGATATTAATTTTTTGGTCTAAGACCGCCATGGTTTGTAATTATGTAATTGGTTTATTGTGTGGTGGCCGACCTAATTGTTTATGGTCGAGGGTTTGTATATATAGATGTAAGATCTCATTGTACATCATCATGGTAATGGTAGAGGTCATGGTGAAGGGATGTAATGTGCAAATAATGTAATATCATTCAGGCAGAGGATTTGGTCGACCATTGGAGATCGAATTGGGTTTATGTAAGAGGAATTATTCCTCCAGTATTGAGGTTAATCAGAATTGTACTCAGGTATAGGAGATGCTATATTTTGCAGTTCAAAACTTCTCTGGATTGTAGTCTGGATTTCTATGTAGTCAGTTAGTCTCCCTTTATGATGAGAAGTGCACTCTAGGTTGTTGGCCTTCCTGCAAGTGCAGGCCCCTCAATTGTAATTCACATTCTTACTACAAAAGTCTTGTCTGACTATGGGTAGGCTTCCCATCGTGGTTTTTCCCTTTACCGGTTTTACCATGTAAAAATCTTGGTGTCATCTGGATGGTATTCTTCTATGATTATTGTTTCTGCTTAATTGATTTAACTTCTATTCTGGTATTTGGTTTAAGCATTCTGGTATTAATGTTTTGGGTTCTGGTATTAAAGTTTTAATTGCTAATAGTTCCGCCAATCTGTGACAACTGATTCACCCCCCCTCTCAGTTGTTTTCCGGTTATTTGAACTATCTAACAATTGGTATCAGAGCTTTGGTCCTCTCTATAGAAAGTGTAACTACTTGACGAAGATCCTATGTCGACTAACAGTTCAAGTTCATCCAATTCATCTGGAGCTATCTTTCGGAGAGCTATTCCTAGGCTTGATGGAACAAATTACACAGTATGGAAGATTCAGATGGAGGCTCATCTGAGATGTCTTGGCAAGGAGATTTGAGAGATCACATAGAATGGTGTCACACCTCATAAACCGACATCTAAAAATCCTCCTCTGACAAACCTGGATAAGGAGCTTGAGAATGATTGTATAGAAAGAGAAGCCCTCTTGTGTGCACTTTCTGATCAGCAAATAATTGGATTAACTGACAAATCATCTGGAAAGGATATATGAGATAAGTTGGAGACTCTTAATGAAGGTGAATCTATAGTTAAGATTGCTAAACTTGATGGTTACTGGGTGAGATATAAAAATATGAAGATAGAAGGAGATGAAAGGATTACTGCATTCATGGAAAGGGTAAATGAGATTGTTATGGGAATTCAATGTTGTGGTGGAACTCTGAGCAAAGATGAAATTGTTTCTAAAGTTTTGAGAACCCTACCACCATCTTACAAAATGAAGGCTACTACTATTAATGAGTGAGAACAATGGCTAATACATCTGTCAACAGAGATACCTTGGTTGGGAAACTATTTTCTTTTGAGCTTGAAGAATTTGGACCTTCTGGAGCTGTGAAGACTGAACCTGCTTTTCATGCATCTACGTCGGCAACCGGTAAGCAAGATTGGAAAGATTTATATGCAAAGGAATTGGAAGATATGAATAGAGAAGATGACGAGTTTGAGAAACTTGAAGCACTATTTTCTAGAAGAGTACCTAAAGGACCGGTAGGAAGTAAGTATGAAGGAAAATTACCTTTTAAATGTTTTGCATGCAGTAAGATTGGCCATTTTGCATCTAGATATCTTGAAAGGAATTCAAGATTTGAAGAAAGAGTTAAAAGATCTTTTAAGCCTAACCTTAGATATCAGAACAAGTATAAGTACAAGAAAAACATAGAAAAATCATGCCACATAGTGGATGAGGAAGACATTACTAATTCTGATGATGAACTGGTAGAAGACTCTACTAGTGGTTTGGGAAATGGGAAGGAATTGGTGTTCTTGGCTATCAAGAAAGATGATCCAAAACTAGAAGAGAATGTACCTGAAGAGAAGGCACTTGCTGCTAAAATTAAAGACAAGTATGAATGGGTAATTGATAGTGGTTGTGCACATCATATGACTGGAGATAAAGGGAAGTTTCTATCTTTGCCAAAATTTGATGGCGGTCTAGTTAGATTTGGAGATGACAAAGCATGTATGATCAAAGGAAAAGGAACTATATCATTAGATGGTAAGAACAATACTAACAATGTTTATTATGTTAAAGGTTAAGGCATAGTCTTTTGAGTGTAGGACAATTAGTGGATAAGGGATTTAAATTACAGTTCAAGGATGGAAAATGAAAAATCATTAACAAAACTGCTTTGGAGATTGCAATCGGTTCACAGACAAAAAGGAACATCTTTCATTTGACCTTTGGTGAGAAGACATGTTTAATTATAAAGATTGATGAGAGTTGGCTATGGCATAAAAGGTTGTTTCATGTGAATTTTGATTGCATTGTGAAGATCAATTCAACAAAGGCAGTTAGGGATATACCTAAGATTATGAAGCCCTATATTCTGGTATGTAAAAAATGTCAAATGGGTAAACAGGTCAGAACCTCTTTTAGGAGTATATAAGATAAATCAAATGATGTTCTTGATCTTATTCATACTGATTTGTGTGGCCCTGCTAGAGTTAAAAAATTTCAAGGTGATAGATATTTCATGATAATCATTGATGATTATTCTAAAATGATGTGGGCTACTTTCCTAAAAAAAAATCTTCAGCATTTGAAATGCTTAAAATCTTTAAGGCTAAAGTGGAAACTGAGATAGGATTGAAGATTAAATGTTTGAGGTTAGATCATGGTAGAGAATTCACATCCGGTGAGTTTAATAACTTTTGTGAGAAGCATGGTATAAGAAGACAATTTTATGCTCCCCAGACACCCCAACAGAATGGAGTTGTGGAAAGGAAGAACATAACTATCTTGGATGTTGCTAGAATAATGATGATGAAAGCTAGTCTACCTCATATCAATTGGAGAGAAGTAGTGAGCACAACAGTTTATACATTCAACATAGTACATATCAAAGGAGAAACCAGTAAGATACCTTATGAATTATGGTTTGGCAATACACCTACAATTAAATATTTCAGAATATTTGGTAGTAAATGTTATATCAAGAGAGATGATATCATTGACAAATTTGATTTTAGATGTGATGAAAGCATATTTATTGGTTATTCTAATGAAAGCAAATCAAATAGGTGTTATAACAAGAGATTGCAGAGAATTGTGGAGAGTGACAATGTCAAAGTAGATGAGATGAACAAAAGTCAATTCAAAGTTTATGAAAAGGAACCAACAGTGGAAATGATTATATTTGAACTGGTAGCACCTTTACCGAAACAGAGAGTTGGACTAGTTACTTTGATGGTATCAAAGAATTCTATAGTAACTGAAGATCAGGGAAGAGGAATGGAGAGTCAGAGGACTCCTAGGTATGTTAGATTTAATCATTCAGAAGGTCGGATCATTGGGGGTAAGAGCAATGGAGTAATGACAAGAAGAAGACTGGCAACTAATGATGTATGTTTAATTGCACAAGTTGAACCAGTATTAGTAATTGAGGCATGTAAATATGAATATTGGTTGAAAGCTTTGGAAGAAGAATTAGATCAGATTGAGAAAAATAACACATGGACTTTGGTTCCCCGACCTAAAAATAAGAATGTTATTGGAACTAAATGGGTTTTTAGGAATAAATTGGATGAGGATGGCCAAGTTATAAGGAATAAGACTAGATTGGTTTGTAAAGGATATTCTCAAAAGGAAGGAATTGATTATGGAGAGACTTTTGCACCTATAGCTAGGATTGAAGCTGTAATATTATTTCTTTCCTATGCTGCTTATAAAAACTACAACATTTATCAGATGGATGTTAAATGTGTATTTTTAAATGGGGATCTTGATGAGGAAGTTTATATTGAGCAACCTGATAGTTTTTCACTATCAAATGATACAAACATGGTTTGCAGGTTAAGGAAAGCATTATATGGATTGAAACAAGCACCTAGAGCTTGGTATTCAAGGTTGGATAAATATCTTTTGAAGCTTGGTTTTACTAAGGGTAGTGCTGATAGTTTTTTATATTATAAGATCACTGATGATGATATACTGATTATTGAAGTATTTGTTGATGAAATTGTTTTTGGAGGTGCAGATAAGTTGTGCATAGAATTTTCTAAGAATATGGAGAAAGAATTTGAGATGTCTATGATTGGAGAGATAAAAATTTTCTTAGGTTTGCAGATTACTTAGACTGACAAAGGTATTTTTATCTGTCAGACTAAGTATGCTAAGGAATTGTTGAAGAAATTTGGTATGGGAGATTCTAAACTGGTAAGTACTCTTATGGTTACTGTAGACACCTAAAATTGTCATGTCTAATTAAATAAATATTTTATTTATTTAATTATCTAAGCCTAATTCTTCTATTAATTATTTATTTAATTAATTCATTTATCTTCTTCTAGCCTTATTTCTTATTTAAATAAATACATTTATTTATTTAAATTATCCCTTTCCTAAATTAAATAAATATTTTATTTATTTAATTGTCTTACTTCTTCTATTAATTAAATAAATCTTTATTTATTTAATTAATTCATTATCCTTTTCTACACATGACACATGTCATTCATCTCTTAATTCCTACACTACCTACCTCTTTCATTATTTTGGTATTTCTTTTACCTACCCTCTAATCCTAGCCGACCTCTCTTTTTACACCTCTCAATCTTATCCCTCCATTTCATATTGTGTCTTCTATTTAAGAAGATGCTTTCTTCATTGTCAAACCCTAATGACTGATTTTGGAGTACTTGGCTACACTACGATCCTACTTGCAACCACATTCCGTTCTTTGTTGAGCTCTTGTGCATATAAAAATCTGAGAGCAAATATATCAAGCAAGATCAATGGAGATAGGAAGAATGGAGATCAAAACCCTATTGGACATGTGATGGTATAATCTTTGTGATTTTGAGTTATTTTGCATTGTCTTAGGTTATCTTCATATGTTATGGTGGATCTTTGTTCATTGTTAGGCTAGGGTTTGGTGGTTGAATTCATTTAGCCTTTCAATATTGTTATTATTGTTATCCATTTTCACCATATACAGTTACAAGTGAGAAATTGACAAGAAAAGATGTTTCTACATCGGTAAATCCTACAAGATACAAATATATGATTGGAGGTCTTCTTTATTTGACTCAAACTAGGCCTGACATTATGAATGTTGTTTGTATTGTTTCAAGATTTAAGAGTGATCCTAGAGAAAATCATGAGAGTGTGGTGAAATTTTAGATACTTGCAAGGTACATCAGAATATGGTTTGTGGTACCCTAAGGAAGATAACTTTACTTTATGTGCATATACAGATGTTGATGACCAAAAAAGTACTTTCGATGGAGCTTTCTTTCTTGGAAAGAAGTTGGTTTCTTAGATCAGCAAGAAATAGTCATGTACTTCTTTATCTACTGCTGAAGCTGAGTATGTTGCTGCTGCTACTAACTGTACATAGATTCTATGGATGAAGCAAATGTTAAAGGATATAAAAGTGGATTGTGATGCACCGGTAGTTATTCACCATGATAACTCTGTTGGTATTGATATATCAAAGAATCCGGTATTTCATTCTAAGACACAACACATATCTATTAATTATAACTTTTTGAAGGAAAAGGTGGAAGCAAATGAAGTTAGACTAGTTTATGTGAACACTGATGAGCAAATTACAAATATTTTCACTAAACCTTTGCCCAAGGAATCATTTGAGTACCTAATAGTTAGATTGTGAGTTTCTGCCTCTCTGGTTGAGACTTGATTGATGCAGTTTAGAATCAGTGCGGTATGCATTATTAGAGATATTATTCATTCTGGCACTGATGCTGGGATGCTACTCCTTAGGGGGAGTATTCAGCTTTGTGATTCAGTAATTTATGTTTTTGCTTTGATATTTTTATCATATTTCTGGCATTGATGTCAAAGGGGGAGATATATTGATGTGATAAATTAAAAGAAAGGGGGAGAGATATTAAAAAGAAAAAGTAAAATGGAGAGATCTTCATGTTACTTTAGTCACTCTTGTGAGCCCGCACGACTCCTTGTTTAGCTCCTTATCCTGTGAGGGATAAGGGGATCTGCAATCTTCCCTTTAGTTTTTTATCCCATGTGACCATCAAGGAATACATCTAAATTCTTATCCCACACCGAATTTCAATGATGTGGGATAACTGGAGACCAGTTAGCCATTGCTTATTTGTTACCCCGTAGGATCTTTTGGCATTCGACTAACACACTGTTGGATAGTGTGTAACACTATTTACTTTTCTTGAGCCTTATCTCACATGGTTACCCATATTCAACCATACATACTATGGGATAGCCAGAGTCACATAACCTTTGTGTTATTGACATCTATTGTTGCAAGACCAAAATGACTAACCCGTCGTATTATTGACAACTGCAGTCATATATCCATCACATTATTGACGTTTTCATTTATATAGCCCTCATGTTATTGATAACTCCCAATGCACAACCTGCGTGTTATTGACATCTCTAGTCTCCTTCTGCAGTTTCATAAAATGCGATAACCTTCAAAGCTAGGTTCCTCTAAGGAAGCTTAATTGCTCAAGGAAAGTTTTGGGATGACACAAGATGTAGTACTGCTTAAGGCTTATTCATTGTAACTCAGATATTAATGTATCTTACTCGAAGATCATGATTCTCCCTAGAAAGCCCTTTGTATCTTTCCTTGAGGAAGTGATCCCTAGCTTGGGTAGTGAACCCTAAAATAAATAGCAGTACTATTCATAGTGTAAGTAAATTTTCATAGTGGTTTTTCCCTTCTTGGATTTTATGTCATGCCCAAACTTTTGGGCAAAAAACACAATGATAATTTTTTTTTTTGAACACTTTATTACCTTCTACCTATGTTTAATTAGATGAGACAACTTAACAAGTTGTTCTAAATGAAATCTTAAATGATATTAGAATGGTGTTCTAAAGTTAATTTAATTAACTTTACAAATTTAATATTACAATACAACTAGACTAATTATACCCCAAATGGGTCGTCACAACTTAATTCATTAATTTGAATAAATTACCCCCAATAATTCTTCAAATATTAATCTAGAGATATTAATCACCTCGCATAGTATTTAATTGCTCTAGGACTAGTTAAAATCACGTTAACACATATTTTATTGTCATTAAAATAATTAATGAGCAAATACAAATAATGCTTTTAAATTCGACCAATAAAGTTAACCAAAATAAGTATAATAATTTCCTAATAATTCACTCCACATTAATGTCAAATTTAATCCCCTTTAAATATTAAATACCAAATATTTAATATTCGGCCAATATTGACCCTATAGATTAAAATTGAACATTTTACTTTTAATAAAGTCCATTATATATATATATATATATATATATATATATATATATATATATATATATATATATATATATATATGATTACCTAATATATAGATTTCTTTTAAGGATGATAACCCCAATAACAATAAAGATTATATATTCAATATTTGACATTAAAAATACCTCTTAAACTTAATTTTAATCATCATACTATTTAAAAATTCTCGTTAATAAACTTTTCTAATAATTTACCCAAAATATGGGAATAATATTGCTTTACAATTAATTAATTCCCAATAGAAAAACCAACCCAAATAAATAAAACTTAAACAAATGGGGATATCCCATTTCAAATTTAAAAGAGAGCTTCCCTCTTTTTGTTTATTTTATTATTATATTTCTTTTTACAACCCTAACTAGGGTTTATTTATCTTTATAACTAATTCTTATTCCATCTTTTCCAATTGCTAACCCTAACCCGAAATGGGGTTAGGGTTTCTTGTCTAACATATTTTTTTTTCTTTTTGTTTGTGTGTGTGTGTGTGTACAGGTGGCGGCCATGGCGATCGAGCAAAGAGGAGGGCCAAGGGGAGGCCGAAAGTCATTGAAGGGGGGCCGAGGGTTTTAATTTTGGAGGGCCACGAGATTCGGGTGTGGGCAGCCCTTGTGGTACCCCATAGCGGCAACTTTCATCCACTGTGGCTTACCATAGTGGTGGTCACCACCACTGTGAGTCACCCGCAGTGGCGGGTCTCGTCCCGCTCACTGCGGATGACTCACAGTGAGCGGTGGCTCGCCCACTGTGGCGCTCGCAGGGGAGCGAAGCCCCCCCGACCATCGATTTCATAATCTTAATTTTTTTATTAATTTTTTTGTGTATTTAAAAATAAATAAAATCAAATTGTAATGTTTGAAAATATATATTTATATATATATGTATATGTATATGTATATGTATATGTATATGTATATGTATCTATATCTATATCTATATATGTATAGAAATGCATATGGTTCACATATTAAATAACCAGAATAAAAAAAATATATTTCTTTTATTTCCAGCATATTAATATTTCATTAAATGCAGCATATGTATTCTGCAGCATATGTATACTTTGACAATATATATATATATTTCTTTGTTAAAATATGTATAACATAATAGAATGAATTCGTTTCCCATCAATACATGTACCTAATTTTTTTGTTTAAATAACCATAACTAGATTTATTTACTTCCTCCTATACATGCTTTTAGAAAATAGAAAATATGACAGTAATATTTTTATTTACAGCTGCAACTAACTATTTCAAAAATCCTCTAAATAAATAAACCACAAGATATAATGCATTATCAATATTAACTCTTAAAATATCTATTTATTCTTTGTTTGAGTTTGAACTATAGATGTAAGAAAATATTTTATTTCTATTTAAAAGTGACTAATCTATTAATATTTAGCTTTCCATTTCTTTTTTCAATAGCAGTAAGGACAGAATATGAATTTCATTCTTAATCTTTTTCTAGTAACTATATCATAAAAAAAATAATTTCAACAATGCATTCTTCTCTTTGCAGGGATATATACTTCAAATTAAAATACACCTTTATTACATGGTAAAACAAATCCAATAGTTACATTTAGTACATCATAGTTTCTTTTATACAAATAGGTAATTAACAAAATCAAGCCTTTCATTTCTACTAAATGAGGGCTTTCCAAATGCATGTATTTTCTTTTGCAACTAAATACAAATAAACAATAGGATCTTGCCATAGCTTCCCTTCCAATCTTTTTCCCAAGCAAACTTCCAATAAAAACTTGTAGGTTGTGACCATAGAGGCTGACCTCCCAACCTAGGCTTACAAGAAGCCACCTGAGCTAGGAGAACCAAGGATAAACAGGTTACACTCAAGCATAAACACATAAGCAGGAGGAAAAACACAACACAAACACTCCCAACCCAAGGATGAATAGATTCACTTAGTGACTATAACTTGTGGGGTTAAGTTGGACCAAATACCTAGAGGAGAAATCTGCAAGTAGGAGAACAAAATGTCATTGCAAGGCTACCAAGTAGACTAACCACAATTTTCAAACTTGTCCCAACAAATACTTATGTCCCCCAAGTCATACAAGCCATCAAACTCCCCTGATGACGCCCATTGCATAAACACAACACTATGCAGTAAGGGTCCCATAATCTCTTATGTATCACTCTCTTCCAAAGAGAGCCTTTACACTCTTAGGCTATCAAACAACCCTTCACCCCAAGGCCACTCTACCCTCCCAAGGGTGAGTATGGCCTTGAAACACCCAAAACAATAACACAAATACATGCAATAAAAATTCACAAGGAAGAACTCAACATCTTCCTAATCTTACTAAGAAAACAACAATGGAAACAATAAACAATCCTTTCAAATTTACATAACAACATAAATGAGGAAGCATTCAACCAATCTTAAAACTGCAAATGGGTGAATAAAGGTTTGTAGAAGAGCTGTGCAAATCCACTATCTTTTCCTTCACAAGACTTGGCCAAAACTTCCAAATCCAAAAACCAATTTCTCAAAAAAATCTGTCTCCAAAAATGGAGAGTGGGTGATCAAATTTCTCCCTCCCAAACCATTCCCTAAGAAGACACTCCTCACTCTTTTTTCCAATCCTCTTGGGAAGGGTGAGGGATGTTCATACGTTGGTCTTCCCAACACCTTACCAGCTCTCTAGCCAAGGCACCTCAAAAAGGTAAAAGAGAATGGGGAAGAGAAATGTCACTCACGAGGAAGATTGTCTAACCTAGGTAAGATCCTCAAAAGTTGAAATTCGGCCATCTTTAAAAACTCAACTTTTGGGGTGACTAAACAGTCCCTAGGGAGTGGACACATGGCTAAAATTGGCCTTCATCCATAGGTACATGATATGGCCCATTAAAAATGCCCCTAACTTGACCTTAGGAGTTAGTTTAACCCTTTAAAAAATCACCCAAAGTTTACCTACGGGTCAACCCCAAGTTGACCTTCGTAATGGCTCCCTATCCAAAACTTTCTTGGGAACATACTAGTATATTTGAAAAATGCATTGGTAAAAAAATTTCCTTCCAAGGGACATGTCACTACCAATTCACTTTACAACACGTGTCAAGTGACACCACAAAATTACACATCATTTAAATACACATGGCAATGTCCCTTTTTGGAATTAACAAATTAAACACTTTTCAAATTAAAACACATTTATTAACGAGGTGTTGTCTCTCCAAATAGACAACCCATGGCTTCACAAACACACATAGGTTTAGGCTTGATTCTCCGAATAGTTTCCATGGTCACATGGATTAGTTTTTCTGCACATCTCACTTTGCACATTAGTAACCCTAAATAATCACCTTTAATATCAACATATGAAAAGAATACAATCCAGACACTTTGCATACAATTTCAACCATAATGATCAATTTATCATTTATGCAATAAAATCCACATAAAGCAATTTACTCAAAAGGCATCATCATAATCCTCATGAAAACTCAATCATTAATATGAAATGCATCCATGTTTTCTAATATCATAATGAAGTATTGCAAATTTAGAGATAGATGACATACGCCATATCAGGATTATCAAATCAGTGGATCATATAGGATCTAAATCCATAACACATCAAAATGTGCACTGCAAGGTAAAATGATTCCATAACTTGATTCAATTATTTTTCCCACTAATCTATCCATCTAACATAGCCCATCCTATTGAATTATAGAATTTATTAATACGGTCAACCATGGTCAACTAAGTTAACCAGAGCTTGATTGGGGAGGGGCTCTACATTTTCCATGTAAATCCGATGTTCTCTTGTGCATGCGTGTTCATTTATTATCTTTCTTTCTTATTGACCAGATTAAGGTGCATACTATAAAGTGTTAAGATTCGGTCAAGACTGATTCACACTCCCTTTTCAATCTTGGGGTCTGTTTAAAAATTGGTATCAGAGCTAGGTTCCTCTAAAGAAGCTTAACTACTTGAAGAAAGGTTTGGGATGACACATGATGGAGTTCACAAGGCACCTAAGTTTGGTGGCACAAACTTTGACTTTTGTAAATTCATAATGGAAGGTTAATTGACCTCTTCAAGGTTTGAAGTATGGAACTTGGTCAAAGATGGTTATACATTTTCTCCTACTCATCCAGTTGATGTAGCTGATATTAGGCTATATTAAAATAATGGCAAATAAAGATATGTAATCATGAGTCGATTAGAAAATTTAGAACTTGTAAAGATGATGAACTATGGTACTGCTAAAAAAATGTGGGAGAAACTTAACAACATTTATGAAGGAGATTATAAGGTAAGGAAAATCAAGTTGCAAAATTTCAATTGCAAGTTTCAGAATTTAAAAATATTTGAGGATGGAAATGTTAGTCCCAACCGGTGCTAAGAGGGGAGGCGTGAGTCAACACTTTACCATTTTTACAAAATTAAAACTTTTAACACAAGTCTGCACTAACTTAATATTCATCACTACAAACATTTATTGCAAAAGAACATGCATGCATGAAAAGATACACAGTAACACCAAGAGTTATCACGTGGAAACCCAAATGGGAGAAAATCACGGTTTGAGTAGAAACTCACAAAATTTGCACTCTTCTTGAGTACGCTCGGTGAGGAGCCATCCTTGTTAGGAGATTAAAACTACACTGTTAGGTCCCACCCAGTTAAAGGATTTTATTTAAGGCCTTTTAGTGCCTTTACCTTGTTAAAGGTAGCCTAGTTAAAGGACTTAGGATCATCAATTAAGATGTCACCCGTTTAAGGGATTTTACAAAGGGACCTATTAAAGTCCACCCAGTTAAGGGATTTTGAGTTGCAATGGTTAGAAAGCAACAAGAAGTTGATTTGTTGGAATAGCTACTAATAGCTTGATCAGATCACAATGCAAATCATACTCTGTCTCCATTGGTTGTGTCTACTCTATACTACACGAATCCTCTACTCATACCCTTGGCTCTGCACTCTGTCAGTCTACTTCACACACACTCTGCTCTGCTAAATCATTTAGCACTTCTTCACTCTTCACTCTTCACTTCGGACCACCTCTCACATGATTTTCTGTTTGCAAATTTTATGATCAAAAATATTTTGAATGAACTCAAAATACTTTATACATTCTCTACCGTCACCTTCAGGTGTTTCCTTAATCAATGCAATCACAGATTTTGGTAGATTTCGAATTCAAATCTACCCGCTCTTGCTCTGCATACCTTGCAATAATTCTACTAACTACCCAAACAATTTTGCCACTAGATCCCCCAAAAATAGTGACTTATGGGTCAAGTTTAGTCTTTTAAATGCAAACTAGAAAATCCACAAGTAATCATGGATTAACTGCATGATAACTAAAGTTGACTTCACCAACCTTTAGTTGGGCATTGCTACAAACTCACCAACTCACCTTTTTCCATCGCAACTATGTAACCAATCATCGCTCTGAGATTTACAGTGCCCACCTATCTTCCTTCTGCTTCATCGGTGTATCGATATACCACTATGCTCTTCATTACCGGTTCATCCTTTGATGCCGGTTTGTAGTGCTTCCATCAAAACTCTTCTCCTGTTTACCAATGAGGTTCCACTTTGCATACAACCTTAAGCCTTCTTGCCTAAGTCACCTTTTGTGAATTCATCATCATTAGAATGACCAACCTAAAGATCTGACCTCAACATCAATCTTCTTGAGTGACATACCAATTAGCTTATTCTATCTTCCCTTGAGCTAATTGAACCTTGATCATCTGTCTCTTACGTTACTTCCATGTTGTTTACAAGTCATCACCTTTTCTACCGAGATACACCACTCCACCGGTACCACTCCACCAGTCAGTGTTAGACATCAATGAAAAATCTTAGCTAATATACCGGTTATCTAGATTAACCGGTTTTGTTAATGCCAACAATCTCCCCCTTTGGCATTGATGACAACACTTTAGATCCTGGCTTATCAGTTGCTCTTGCATGTACTTTCTTCATTTATTTATTTATTTCTGTACCGATCATTACTTATGTTCTGAGTAATGAATATCTCCCCCTAACACTGTAATACTCTATTTCCAACAAACCACTTCTAGCAACCCTTTGCTTCAGCAACTTTAGCTGAACACTACTTAAACACTATAATCATATCTCCCCCTTTGATAACAATGCCAAATATGTAATCCAATATACTTACAAGATTGTTCCCCCTAACCAGAGTATTCCACACTTATCAATCTAGTCTTAGAGATTTTTCATAAAGAAAACATACCAAATTGGTATAGAGCCCTTTTTTCTTACTTTAATGTAGGTAGGAGCATCACCCCTAGCTTACCTTTGAGGTATTCAAAGGTGTCCTTCTGTAATGGCTTGATAAAGATATCAGCCACCTGTTCTTTTGTTGGTATATACTCCAACCTCACTTCCTTGTCTTGAACCTGTTCCCTGAGGTATTGATATTTGATAGCTATATTCTTTGTCTGGGAATGCATCACTAGATTCTTGGATATGTCGAGAGCACTGGTGTTGTCATAGTGAATCACCACAGGTTTAGTCACCTTTTCTTGGATACCTTCCAATAATTTCTTGATCCATACTATCTATGTACAATTGATTGCAGCAGCCACATACTCAGCCTTAGCTATGGATTGAGAGATGCAATTATGTTACTTTCTTGTCCATGACACAATTCTATCTCCAAGAAAGAATGCAACTCCACTAGTGCTCTTTCTTTCATCAATGTTCCCTACCCAATCTGCATTGGTGAAGACACTTAAGCTGAAATCTCCCTTATGTGGATACCAAAGACCATACTCATCAGTCCCCTTAAGGTATCTAAATATTCTCTTGACTGCCACCATGTGAGTCTCTTTCGAATTTGCAGCAAATCTGGCAACCAAGCTAATAGCTTGTGCTATATCTGGTCTACTGTGTACTGCATACTGCAACTTACCGATCATGGATCGGTAAAGTGTCTCATTCACTTCATGAGCCTCATCATTTTTGGAGAGCTTGCAACTTGTAACCATTGGAGTTCCAACAGGTCTACAATCTTCCATTCCAAAAGTCTTCAATATTTCCCTTATGTACTTGGTTTGGCTAATGAATATACCATTCTTTAGCTGAGATACTTGCAGGCCAATGAAGAATTTTATTTCTCTGATCATGGACATTTCAAACTCCTGCTTCATTTATTCTACAAAACCTCCGCTCATCTCATCATCTCCTCCAAAGATGATGTCATCTACAAAAAATTGTACAATCAGATGTTTCCCTTCTTCTCTGGTCTTCAAATACAGGTTATTGTTGTCACTGGTTCTCATGAACCCTATACTTAACAAATATGAGTGCAACCTCTCATACCAAGCTCTTGGTGCTTGTTTTATCCCATATAGAGCCTTCTTCAGCCTGCATACCATATCTCTTCCATCTTCTAATACAAAGCCTTCCGGTTTCTCTATGTACACTTCTTCCTCTAAAACACCATTTAAGAATTCCGATTTGACATCCATTTGGTAAACTTTGAACTTCTTGTAAGCAGCATAAGCAAGCAAGATTCTGGCCCCTTCCATCCTAGCCACCGGTGTAAAGGTTTCTCCATAATACAAACCTTCTTCTTGAGCATACCCTTTGTAGAATAACCTTTCTTTCTTTCTTACTACTTGACGAGTTTCATCCATTTTGTTTCTAAACATCCATTTGGCGCCTATCACATTTTTGTTCTTCGGTCTGGGCACTAGAGTCCAAGGTTCATTTTTCTCAATCTGTTCTAGTTTCTCCTCCATGGCTTTGATCCAGTCATAATCTTTTAGAGCCTCCTTTTTTGTTTTGGGCTTAATTTTGGAGAGCAGACATACATTCTCTCTTGCCCTTCTTCTAGTCAATACTCTTGCATCTTTGTCACCAATGATATTTTTAACGGAGTGATTATTTCTGACATACCTTGCTAATACCAGTTCATTTCTTGGAGCTTCTTCTACTGATTGTGTAGGTTCTACTTCACATGCTTCCCCATTTGCCACTACAACATGATTTTCTTTAGCAGGTTCGACCGGTACAGTGTACTCGAATCCTTGATAATCCTTTGGCTCACTCTTGCTATCCTGTTCATTTTTCTTAGAGAACTCATCCACTTTGACATGGCACACTCCACAATCTTACCGGTCCTTTTTTTCAAACAACGATATGCTTTATTTTTTGTGGAGTAACCTAAGAAGGTTCCTTCATCACTCTTGGGATCGAACTTTCCAGAGTACTCATCCCTCTTGATATAGCACCTACTTCCAAATACTTTGAAATAGCTCACATTGGGTGAGTATCCACACCATAATTCATAGGGAGTTTTATTTGTCCCTTTCTTCAGCTGTATCTAGTTTAAGGTATACACAATAGTTCTTATTGCTTCTCTTCCGAAGATACGTGGAATATCCATCTGTATCATCAGATTCCTCACACAATCAATCAGAGTTCTATTCCTTCTTTAAGCAACCCCATTCTACTAAGGTGTTCTCAGTGTAGAAATCTATCTCATAATCCCCTATTCTTCACAGTAATTCATGAACTCTTGAGAGGTGAACTCTCCTCCTCTATCTAATCTTAGATATTTTATATTCTTACCAGTTCCTCTCTCTACTCGAGCCTTGAAGACCTTAAACATATGAAAGGCTTCAGATTTATCTTTCAAGAATACAATCCACATCATTCTTGAGAAGTCATCTACAAACAACATGCAATACCAGTCCGCATAGAAAGTATTGGTCCTCATAGGACCACACAAGTATGTATGAACTAGGTCCAACACATTTTTAGATGAATAAGATTTGCTGTTGAAACTAGATCCGGTCAACTTTCTTAGTTGGCATTCTTTACACATAGCATTTTCAGGTTTCATAATATTAGGCATACCTCTAACAGACTTCAACTTATTGACTTTTTCTATGCTATCAAAGTTAACATGACACAATATTTTGTGCCACAACCAACTGTCTTCTACCTTTTCCATTAGACAACTTCCTATGGTGGTGTCTAGGTGAAACAAATTATCTCTAGATTGTTTATCGGTAGCAATCAGACTTCCAAAGTTGTCATTTATTTTGCATATTCTTTCATTGAATTATAACCAATAACCCTTATTGTTAAGTTGTGCAACACTTAACAGACTATATTTTAGCCATTCTACCCAATAAATATCTTCATAGTTTGTTTTGTCATTTAGGGCAATAGATCTCTTACCTTTTACTGCACAAGGAGCATCATTGCCGAATCTCACCGTTCCTCCATTGCAGTCCTCCATGCTAAGGAATTTGTTTCTGTCACTGGTCATGTGGTGAGTGCAACTACTATCAATTACCCAGTCTCCACACCGGTTTGAACTAGAGATCAGTGCCATATCACCCTCCTCTGTGTTGTCTTCCTTTACCACTACAAATGCAATTCCATCTCCATCAGATCCTTCTAATTCTTCATTGGTAACTCCTTCTTTCTCTTTTCTTTGTAGCTTCTAAAATTGTCCTTCCTATCATTGTCAAGACATCTGGATGTAATATGACCTATTCTATTGCAAGAGAAACACTTCAAGGGAAGTTTACCTTTATACTTTCATTTTCCTCTTGGAAGCCTTCTTGCTAATAGAGCTTCAATTTTAGCTTGTTCCCGTTCTTCAGATAACAAGTTATCACATTCATGAGAATGACTGATTCTTGTAGTAGAACTATTTCTGGTTTCTTTTCCTCTCCTTGTTGGTGCATGCATCATGGAAGCTTTGAAGGCAACATCAATCTTTCGTACTTTGTTATCATAGTTGCTCAGTTCAAAGGCAGTCAACTTACCGATCAATGAGTTAAGCAAAACATTAACTGTTCCCAAGGATCTGAGTTGCTAAATTGTAGAATCCCTTATGGCATATTATAGTAGCAAGGTTCTCAATATTTTGCTAACCATGTCATCTTCTTCAAGCTTTCCTCCAACACTTCTGATGGAATTTACTACATCCTTTATTCTTTTACTATATTGTTCTCCTTCTTGCATCCTCATCTCATCAAATTTTCCTCTCAAGTTGTCCACTTTAGCCTTTTGAACATGAGGATCTCCTCCATAAATAGTCTTCAACTTATTCCACATCTGATAGGCTATTTTTAGATCTTGAACCTCAACATACTCATTATCAGATAGAGTGCTAGCAATCAGATCCATAGTAGCAGTGTTGTATTGCCTTTCTTTGATCTAATTTGCAGTGAGAACCCCTTTAGGTTCATTGTACTCTATGATTACATGGTTCCGATATTGTTCTCCTAGGGTTTTTAGGTAGAGCTTCATTCTACCACACCATAATGTGTAATTCTCGTTAGAGAACTTAAGACCCTCCTTTCGCATCATCTTGGATCTTTCCTTAAGCTATTAAGATCTTTTGAATCTAAGGACCAAAGCTCTGATACCAATTGTTAGTCCCAACTGGTGCTGAGAGGGGAGAGATGAATCAACACTTTACCATTTTTATAAAATTAAAACTTTTAACAGAAGTCTGCACTAACTTAATATTCATCACTATAAACATTTATTGCAAAATAACATGCATGCATGAAAAGATACACAATAACACCAAGAGTTATCTCGTGGAAACCCAAATGGGAGAAAATCACGGTTTGAGTAGAAACTCACAAAATTTAAACTCTTCCTGAGTACGCTCGGTGAGGAGCCATCCCTATTAGAAGATTAAAACTACACTATTAGGTCCTAGCCAGTTAAGAGATTTTATTTAAGGCCTATTAGTGCCTTTACCCTGTTAAAGGTAGCCTGGTTAAAGGACTTAGGATCATCAATTAAGATGTCATGCAATTAAGGGATTTTACAAAGGGACCTATTAAAGTCCAACCGGTTAAGGGATTTTGAGTTGCAATGGTTAGAAAGCAACAATAAGTTGATTTGCTGGAATAACTACTAATAGCTTGATCAGATCATAATGAAAATCATACTATGTCTCCACTGGTCCTCTGCTCATACCCTCGGCTCTGCACTCTGTTGGTCTACTTCACACACACTCTGCTATGCTAAATCATTTAGCACTTCCTCACTCTTCACTCTTCACTTCAGATCACCTCTCACATGATTTTCTCTTTGCAAATTTTATGATCAAAAATATTTTGAATGAACTCAAAATACTTTATACATTCTCTGGCGTCACCTTCAGGTGTTACCTTAATCAATGCAATCACAGATTTTGGTCGATTTAGAATTCAAATCTACCCGCTCTTTCTCTGCATTCCTTGCAATACTTCTTCCAACTACTCAACCAATTCTACCACTGGATCCCCCCAAAATAGTGACTTATGGGTCAAGTTTAGTCTTTTAAATGCGAACCAGAAAATCTTCAAGTAATCATGGCTTAACTGCATGATAACTGAAGTTGACTTCACCAATCTTTAGTTGGGCATTTACACAAACTCAGCAACTCACCTTTTGCCATCACAACTATGTAACCGATCACCTCTCTGAGATTTACGGTGCCGACCTATCTTCCTTCTACTTCACTGGTGTACTGGTATACCACTACGCTCTTCATTACCGGTCCATTGTTTGATGCTGGTTTGCAGTGCTTCCATCAAGCCTCTTCTCCTATTTACCAATGAGGTTCCGGTTTGCATACAACCTCAAGACTTCCTGCCTAAGTCAATTTTTGTGACTCCATTATCATCAGAATGACCAACCTAAAGATCTGACCTCAACACCGATCTTCTTGAGTGACATACTAGTTAGCTTAGTATGTCTTCCCTTGAGCTGATTGAACCTTGATCATATGTCTCTTATGTTGCTTCCATGTTGTTTACAAGTCATCACCTTTTCTATTGAGATACACCACTCCACGGGTACCACTCCATCGGTCTGTGTTAGACATCAATGACAAATCTTAGCTAATATATCGGTTCTTTGGATTAACTGGTTTTGTCAATGCCAACAGAAACATTGTTGGTTTTATGCTTTGAGTTGATGATGTAGTAACCCTTGGTGCTGAATTGAAAGAAGATAAAGTTGTGAAAAAGGTACTCAAATCTCTTCCCATTTTGGTGAAGTTTCTCCTAAAAGAGAAGTTGCATTCAAGGTCAGTAAGAAGTTTGAAGATGATGCTGATTTGTGTAAGGGTTTTGATGAAGTTGAAGAAAAATTTGTAAGAAGACTAAAGAAAGGCTCTGCCAAATACATGGGTAATTTACCTTTCAAATATTTTAATTGTGTAAGAACTTGTCATTTTTATTATAAATATACCTTTAAAAAATATATCAATAGAGGAGGAGAAGATATAAATAATAGAGAGAAGCCTAAAATAATCTTTTATTCCAAAGAAAGAAGTTATTCATTTGAGTATGAGGATTGTGTTGATTCAATTGGCAATACGTGTTGTCATTGATGTCAACCTAATGTGTGACAATATGTGTTGTCCTTGGTGATGTCTATGTAGTTTCTTGTGTGGTTATTGATGAGTTGATGATGTTGCTAATATGTGATCATGGATGTTGTGGAGTTTGGTGGCATAAGTAGATTTTGTGTTTCTATAGTTTGATGAGGAAGATATGTTGTAGTTTTGATGAATGATGGTTGTTGTTATTTGGATTGGGGATGTCCACCTTCTTTGGTGTTTGATGTCAACACTCAGCTTGAGATGTTGTATTGTTGCTGGCAATTCTATTGTCATGGTATAATGAAGATATCTTTTGGATGAAGATTGATGATGATGGTTGAGGATGAGTTTTCATTGGTCTTGATAGTCTTGGATAGGCTACTGATGTTTCTAGAAATTTTCATAGTATGATGAGATGGAATATGCAAGAAAGTGTATTTAATGTTTGGTTGGAAGAATGCTTTGCATTCCTCCATAGTTGTGAATTTGGTCTTGCAGATTTGGATTTAATGTCTATTGCCTATGGACATTGTACTATTTGTTGAACACCTAGAATACTGAGAGAGGGGGATGAATCAATATTCCCTTTTTAAACTTTAGAATCAATCCAATTATCACTTTGTAGATTCACATCAATAAACATGTAATAGAAAGAAATGAATGATCAAATAAATAACAAAAAAAGAGATACCATCCACATCAACATGTATAAGAGAACACCAGATTTTTTTGTGGAAACCCATTAGGGAAAAACCATGGAGAGGCTTAACTCTCAATATAATATAACTAGTTATAAAATATTACAAAATGCTCAGTGCAAGGCTCATTGCCTAAGGCTCACTTCTAGAGGGCTCACTGCCCAAAAGATGAAGGCTCATTTCTGAAGGGCTTAATACCCAAAAAAGAACAAGTAAAAAAATTGACTGCTATAGTCACATCTTACATATGCATTAAATAAAGTTCCAATTAGGCTCAATAGAAAAAATTTGCACACTTTATTATCTCTTCAATCATTCATATCTACTTCAATAACATATCATTGCAACATATCACACACCTATGTTTGTATCTCTCTATCTCATCATCAAAAGAGTATATCACATATATATATACTAATCTATATCTCAAGTCAGCCACACAAGCCTTACAAAAAAAAAACTTTACAAACTACCATAATATACTTAATATGTTTCACCCATATAGGTCAACCAAGATATAACAAAAATTAATACCAACTGGAATGTACATGTTACCCATAATGCTCAATTATGTCCCAAAACCGCAGGAATAAAAATAATCAACTATTGAAATACGAATGTCTAGACAAACTGTTATGTTCCAAAGGAACAATGCAATTGATAGGCCGAATTGCCAAACCATGTATCTCACCTTTCGAAGATCCATAAAACATATAAATTGGAATATAGGTACATCAAATATTAATGAGTATACTATCCAAACCACAAACCCATATCTGTAATTGTGGAACAACGCACCAGAGCAAGGCATGATAAATATAGCCACAAAATTACCAAAGCAGCAATAGTATAAGTCAACAAAATTATGTTGACATCAATGACAACTAGTATAGACTATACAACATTATCCTTTACCAAAAGACAAAAACAACAAAACTCCAACAATCTTTCCTTTTGTCATTGATGGCAACATGCAAAAAAAGTTACTTGCTTCAAAGTACTTTTCAAAAATATTGCTCTTCAAAATGATTTTTCATAAAATTACTTTTCTACTATCCTCCCCCTATGTCATTCAGTGCTTTACCATCACTTACTCTCCCTTTCTTCTCACTCTCAAGTATTCTCCAAGCTTCTCATTCTCTTCCCCTTTTCTATCAAGGACAAAGGGTATCAAAATGATACCTTCACACAACTTCCCCTTAACAATAGTAATATGATTCAAAAAATAGGGAAAAAGGTCTCAATTACCTTGGGAAATCTCCTTATACTTTTCTTTTTAGTTTTACGAGAAAAGAACTATAGGAATTGATAATAGATGATTCAACATTGTGCACTAATAATTGCTCTGCACAAGCAAGTCAATAGCACCAATCAAATAGTATGGCACAAGAAAACTCAACCCAACTTCCTCTACATCTTCCAGTAGGGCAAAATGATCCATTTTAGTTTCAATAATTTCTTTTACTATCCATAACTTCTTGAAAAAATCATCTCTCTATTTCTACACCAAGGACAGTTCCAACTACAATGAATTAATCTTAATCCTTGTTATACCATCTTTATCCTTGAAAATATAAAAACATTTCATATATTTGTTCAACTCAGACTCAAAGGAGCCAATCTTTTCTTTGTGGTTTGATGTGGCATCAGGCCACCTAAGAAAATATTTGTAGACACTAGAAATTGCACCCAAATATTTCCTCAATTTCTTTATACATTCAATCCATTTCTTTTGTGCAACAAGACATTTTCTTCTCATAGTTCTCTATACTTCATCTTTAAGATCTGGTTGTCCATTTTTAGTAGCTCTCAGGGCTAATTGTTCAAAGAAAACATCTAGGAGAAAATTTTCAATAAAACTAAGAACAATATTGTTCCAAAGCAAGCAAGTGATCAAAACTTCAATCCTTTTTTTGTTATAAGATGGTTGTGATAACCATATATCTATTCTCTTTATTCCATCAAGTTCCTCAAACATTTTTCGCACTTTATCAACTTCAAAGGGATCTTCATTAGAAGAACTAGAGGGTTCCTTCTGCAACAACTATCTCTTTCTGCTTCACAACGACTTCAACAGTCTCAACATCATCAATGTTAATGATTTCAGTCTTTTCCTTTCTATTTGACTTCTTCTTTGGAACCAAAGAGGGGACCTCAATAGATTTTTTACATCTCTTCTTCATGGAGGAGGATCCTGCCAGAGCCATCTGTCTAGTAATATCTAATCCAATGAGTTCTTCATAAGTACCAAACCTATCTTTAGTGAGGTCTACCTAAATTTTAAGAAGCTCATCTGCATACAACATACACTCTCCAATGTTAATTTCATATCCAAATTCTGTTAGTTGGAACTTTTGGGGCAATATAGGTTCCATGAAATAATGATCTGTATCAACCAAGAATGTAATGCTACCCCTTTATATCTCAACACATTTTTTCAGGATCCTAAATCTTGAAATTAAGTTCTTCCGAAGTTCATAGAAATACTCTTTGCATGCCATATCTTTGTCATTCAGATTATCCAAATATCTTTTGTTTTTCCTTCCTAAACATAAGTTCTCATCCCAAAAAACATTCTCCTTCATTGGTAATAAATTTAAAAACTAAAATTCTAAGCATACAATCAATGATTCAAAATGAAAAGCATAACCATCATTCTTCATCAACTTGATATTGTTCAATACTTGTTGTCTCAATAGTTCACATAAATCATTTTCCTTTCCCATCTTAGCCATATGATAAGCAATATATACTACAATATCAAATGTAGAACCTTCTCTATTACAAAAGTAAATCTTATAGGTAATATGTTGAACAAACTGGAACACTGAGAGGAGGGGTGAATTAGTATTCCCTTATACAATTAAAATTGAACTTCTAAAACTTACCTTATTATCAATTAACCTCAACCCAAAAGAAATGCATGCAACATAATTGAAATGCAAGAGATACACAACCATAAGAGAGACACCAGATTTTTATATGTGGAAAACCCAAAATGGGGAAAACCACGAAGAGGGTTAACTCTCAAGATAATATAACTATTTATATGAGATTACAAGGCTCACTTCCCATATTACAATGACTTACTACCAGAAGGCTCATTGCCGAGAAATAGAGACAAAAATGATCTAAGAAAATTGCATTTACATATGCATGGGTACAGTTTCTAATAATGTCATATATCTAAACAATTGCTTGCAATAGATCTAGTCAAGAGTCTCTCCAACTCTAACACAATCTTCCTTCTCTAATCCACTGTCGTACCACTTCTACCTTTCTCCTTCAACACATGAACACATGAACACTCTCACACATGCATACACTTCCATACCACACCAATCAAGTCATAACATATATATACTATTTATATTTGCACCAAGTTGGCCTTAAGAATACTTTCCCCAAGATTACTTCTCCATCGGTCTTCTATAGATTTTCTTTGAAGAATATTCCAACGTTCAGATCACACACTACAAGCACCAAAGCAAAACAAGAGCAAAAAATAGAAAAAACATTTAAGGTTGGCTAGACCCGAAGTGATAATATCCTCAAACTTCCACAAGAATGTTTCCAGAGCACAAAAACATGATCAACTTGACACAAAGAAATTAAGATCATGAACAACGTATTTCCAAAATATCATCATTAGAAACCAAAAAGAGGAGGAATGCGGAGCACTGCAAACACTGCTGGACACCATCATCATTGAATACACTTCTAGAGAAATTTTCAATTGCCACAACCAAATTCAAAACTTGGTTAAAATGAAAAATATATCCACATAATGTCAACATACATTTCTGGAGCAACAACCTTCCGAAAAACACATTTGCAATAAGTATAGCACATTTACATCAATTGTAACACATCTGGAACACATCTGCAACTTGACATATCAACCCAGTTCTTCATCTTTATACATACATACGTATCTTCCACTGTTCTACAACATACATACATACATACCACCGCTCTACAACACCTTTACTTTGTACACTAGCTTACTATATCGTGAGAAATTCAGATCATCAGGATTGTCATCAATGGCAACCAAATATATATTTCTAACAATATCCCCCTTTATCATTGATGACAAAACATTTATAACCAGTTTTCTCCTCATTAGAAATATATTCTCTATTATCTGTTTTATCTATACATCTATTCCATATCTCACCATAGTTCTCCCTTTTAGAAAAATGTTTATATTTCTCCCGCTTTGATGTCAAGGACAAAGGGTAACAATAAAAAGTTACCACAAAACTGTATATCCCCCAAAAAATATTTCAATTGCGCTTCACATGAAAAATTCTCTTATACCTCTCTTTAAGTTTTGGAAGAAAGGTCTTCCAAGAATTCACAATTATTCTAAGGTTTACACACAAACTATTTTCTCCACTAACAAATAAATAGCATCAAATAAGGAATCAGGTACAAAAGAATTTTACACACACTTTTCTGCTTTAACAACGAGATGAGAGAAATGTTCTAATTTAGCTTCAACTGTTTCCTTCACTTTCCAAAAAGTGTTTACTACATATTCTCTTCGCCTTAGAATAAATAAAAGATCAAAATAGAAATAATTTATCCTTTTTCTCTATTCACCATCTTTATCAATGAAAATATCAAATGTTTTACCAAGAGATTTTAGCTCGGACTCAATGGAGTCAATTTTAGCTCCAAAATCTTCAATAGTAGTAGGACAACAAAGACAATACTTGTATACTCTAGTGACATCTTCAACACACTCTGATTTCCTTTATGCTTTCAGATAATCTTCTCTGCACACTGATACACCTTTTCTCCATAGCTTCCTATACTTCATCTTTTCCATCAGATTATTTAGGTGACTGCTTCAAATGATCCTCACACTGCTCAACCAAGACATACAATAAAATATCTACTATATTATTCAAATCAATATTCTTCTAGAGTGGATAATGAACTAAGACTTCTTCAATTTTATCTTGATCATAGGATGGATGTGAAAGACACATATCACCAATCTTCTTCATACCATCTTCTTCTTCAAGCATACTTAAAATATTCTCTATTATGCAAGGGTCATCTCCATCCATAATATCTTGCTTTACAATTTTAGTCATCTTTCCTTTAGCTTCTATAGGAGGTTCTGGATCATTAAGATTAATTACTTCTTTCTTCTCTTCACTTCTCTCCATCTTCTTCAGTTTTGGAGAGGAAACTACACCAAATCTCTTCAACCTTCTTATGCCAGAGGAAGGACTCTCCTTGGGAGAGATGACAACACCAAGAACTGGACCAGAACTCCACATCTTCTAGAGATTTATGAAATAATCTTTACATGCCTTATCTTTATCTACTAAAAAACTCAGATACCTAAAAAAATATTCTTTTCAACAAGAACATTTAACTTCCATACAACATTCTCATTCAAAGGTAAAGATCTCAAGAAATAAAGCATCAAGCACATGATGAAGGAACCAAAGTGGAAAGGATATCCATCCTCTTTTATCATAGTGATATTCTCTGTAAATTGCGTCAATAATAATTCACAAAAATTGAAATCCTTATTGATGAGAGAAACTTATGTTCCATTTTATGCCACATTCTAGCCTATTTGATACATCTTCATACTTATTCTCACATTCTATTTCCATTCCATATAATACCATTTTCCCATATTATGTTGTATATTATTTAATATATATGAGTGATATTTAATTTATTTATTGGATAAAACATGTGAATAAATATTAGATTGTGTTGGTATTTTGGATATGTTGATATGGTTTTGTCATTGATGTCAACACCTGTCATTACTTGTCAACACTTATCAGCACTTGGGGATTTTGGTTATGTTCACCGATAAGACAGAGACTTATGCAAAACACTGGTATTTGGTTCACCGATAGATTATATTGTTCACCGACACTTGGAATGACTTGGAAACTACTTGCTTATGTCGAAGATATTATTCTATCACTTTGTTTTGGCGATTTGGTTAATTGTTTATTCAGGTTTGCATATTTGCTATTACCGGCAAATAGGTCCAGGATAAGCACCGACAGACTTATTTATTCTAGATCAACATGGCATCTTATGAAGATGATTTATTATTATTGTAAATACATTGAGTCGACATCATGCATCGGATATTGATTTTTTTGTAATTAATTTTATTGTAATATCTTTAAGTGAGGCGACCTATTCAATTGGTCTTAGGTTATGGTATATATGTAAGATATTATTTGTAAGATCGATAGGCAATTGGGAAAAATAATTGTAATAGAGTATATGTGAAAATAAGTAGAGCTATACATGCAGACATCATTTGAAGGTTGAAGGAGGGTTTTGTGAAGGCAATCAGAACTACACCAGTACTGAATCCAGCATATGAAGATGCTATTTTGTGTAGTACATTATTATTGGATTTAACCATCCAATTGTAGTCAGTGTGACTCTCATTTTGTGATTGAGCAGTGAGCTCTAAGCAGTTGGCCTTTCTGCATGTGCAGAATCCATATTGTAAACACATACTATCTGCGGTAGTATCATTTGATTGTGGGTAGGGCTTCCCACCATGGTTTTTCCCCTTACAGGGTTTCCACGTACAAACATTGGTGTTATGTGTTGTGGATATTGTTGTCTTTCTTTTTCAGGTATTAATCTTTACTGGTATTGCAATTAACTGTTAAGATTGTCTACCGGCATAAAGTTTGGTTTACCGGTATTAAGCATTAAATTTTGGTTAAGTTATTTTTGGTTGAATTTATTAGACAACTGATTCACCCCCCCCGCCCCCTCCCTCTTATTTGTCTTTGGGACCTAACAATTGGTATCAGAGTGTAGTTCTCTTTTTGCAGAAGTTTAACAACTTGAGGAGATCTAATGTCTACCAACTATTTCAGGAAGGACAGTCCGAAACTTGATGGAACTAACTATGGCATATGGAAGATCAGGATGGAGACACACTTGAATTGCATTGGAAAGGATAAATGGGAGGTTACAAAGAATGGTTATACTTCTCCTACTCCCGGTCAACCTAATCCACCAACCTTGGGAAAAGATGAGGAAAATGATTGCAAATTAAGATAAGCACTTTTGAGGGCATTGTGAAATCAGCAAGTCATGGGATTGTCAGATAGATCTACTGCTAAAGCTATTTGGGACAAACTGGAAACATTGAATGAAGGAGATTCCACAGTCAAAATTGCAAAACTTGAATGATTCTGGGTTAGGTATGAAAGTCTGAAAATGGAAGAAGAAGAAAGAATTTCTGCTTTTATGGAAAAAGTAAATGAAATTGTTTTGGGTATACAATGTTGTGGAGGAACATTAAGTGAAGATGAGATTGTTTCTAAAGTTTTAAGTTTGCCACCGGCATATAAAATGAAAGTTACTGCTATAAATGAATTGAGAACAATGCCTAATGCATCAGTATCTAGAGACACTTTGGTTGGAAAACTTTCAGTTTTTGAGCTTGAGGAATTTGGTCCTGTTACTAATATCAAGATAGATCTAGCTTTCAAGGCATCATCATCAACTACAACATCATCATCATCACATGATAAATCTGATTGGAAAGCCTTTTGTGCAAGAGAACTTGAAGAACTTGAGGCACTATTTGCAAAGAAAATGCCTAAAGGTCCTATTGGAAGTAAGTATGAAGGTAAAGCACCCTTTAAATGTTTTAACTGTAATAAGATTGGTCATATGGCATCTAAGTGTCCTGATAGACACACAAGATTAAGAGAAGAAGCTAAAAGAACATATAAGCCTAACCCTAACTATCATAAATACAAATTCAAGAAGAATAGAGATAAATCTTGTCATTATGTTGGAGTTACTGATGATTCTGATGAGGATCCATCAGACAATGGATGGGCTTTTTTTGCTATAACAAAAGATCAACCGACACCTATTGTTCAACCAGTAGAGCAGGCCCTAGCAGCTAAAGTTGAAGTTAAGGATGAATGGATTATTGATTCAGGATGCTCACATCATATGATTGGAGATAAGACTAAATTCTTAACCTTTCAGGAATATAATGGAGGTCTAGTAAGATTTGGAGATGATAAAGCTTGTTCGATCAAAGGAAAAGGTACTATATCTTTTGATGGTAAGCACAATACTGATAATGTTTACTATGTTGAAGGTTTGAAGCATAATCTTTTGAGTGTTGGTCAATTAGTTGAGAAAGGATTTCAGCTACAATTTAAGAATGGCAAATGCAAAATCTTAAGCAGAACTGGTTTGGAAATTGCAACCGATAATCAGACTAGAGGTAATATATTTCATTTGAACAACAATGAGAAATCATGTTTGATTGCACATATTGATAAAAGTTGGTTATGGCATAAGAGACTTTGTCATGAAAATTTTGATTGCATTGTGAAAATCAGTACTACTAAGGCAGTTAGAGATTTACCTAAGATTGTTAAACCTCACAATCTGGTATGTAAGGAATGTCAATTTGGAAAGCAAGTTAGAGCATCTTTCAAGGGTATTCCAGAGAAGTCTAATAATGTTCTTGATTTAATTCATACTGATTTATGTGGTCCAACAAGAACTAGAGGTATACAAGGAGATAGATATTTTATGCTAATCATTGATGACTATTCTAGAATGTGTTGGGTTACTTTTCTCAGAGAAAAATCTGAAGCATTTGGGAAATTCAAACTATTCAAGGTGATGGTAGAAAATGAAACCGACAAGAAAATCAAATGTTTGAGATCAGATCAAGGAGGCGAGTTCACATCTAAGGAATTTAATGCATTCTGTAAAGTGAATGGGATCAAAAGACAGTTGTCAGCACCCCAGACACCCCAGCAGAATGGAGTTTGTGGAAAGAAAAAATAGAACTATCTTGGATGCAACCAGAAGTATGATATTAGAAGAAAATCTACCTCATATATACTGGAGAGAAGTAGTCAATACAATAGTTTATACATTCAATAGAGTTCACATCAGAGGAGAAACCGGTAAGACCCCACATGAACTATGGTTTGGTAATACTCCTACTCTTAAATATTTCAGAATATTTGGAAGTAAATGTTATATTAGAAGAGATGAGTATATTGGAAAATTTGATCTTAGAAGTGATGAAGGAATATTTCTTGGTTATTCATCTAAGAACGAGGCATATAGATGTTTTAACAAGAGATTGTAGAAAATTGTTGAGAGCGCAAATGTGAAGATTGATGAACAGTTTAGAGGAAATTCAAGGTACACAGACACTGAACTGGCAATAGACATAATCACAAATGAACCTACTATGAATACAACGGTACAAAATGGTGATCTAGTTACACCGGCATCATCTAGAGATTCAACAGTCACTGAAGAACAACAACAAGCAAAAACACCCCGGTATGTAAGATTAAATCATTCTGAAGATCAGATAATTGGAAACAAATTTCAAGGAGTTATGACTAGAGGAAGATTGGTAAATGAGGAGGTATGTCTTATTTCTCAAATTGAACCTACATTAGTTAATGAGGCATGTGAAGATAAATATTGGATTAAAGCAATGGAAGATGAATTGGAACAAATTGAAAGAAATAACACTTGGTCATTAGTTCCCCGTCCTAAAGACAAAAATGTAATTGGAACTAAATGGGCTTTTAGAAATAAACTTAATGAAGATGGCATGGTAATCAGAAACAAAGCACGATTGGTGTGTAAGGGATATTCTCAGAAAGAAGGAATTGATTACAATGAAACCTTTGCACCGGTAGCTAGAATTGAGGTAGTAAAACTTTTATTGGCCTTTGCAGCACACAAGAACTATAAAGTATATCAAATGGATGTTAAATGTGCATTTCTGAATGGAGATCTTGAAGAAGAAGTTTACATTGAGCAACCTGATGGATTTTCTTTGACAGATAACAAAGACATGGTTTGCAGGTTAAGGAAAGCTTTATATGGATTGAAACAAGCTCCTAGAGCTTGGTATGCAAGATTGGACAAATATCTTTTGAAGCTTGGTTACACAAAAGGTAATGCAGACAATAATTTATACTACAAAGTAACTAATGATGACATCTTGGTTATTGAAGTTTTTGTTGATGATATAATCTTTGGAGGAGAAGATGGTTTGTGTAAAGACTTTTCTAATAAAATGCAACAAGAATTTGAAATGTTTATGATTGGAGAGATAAAATTATTTTTAGGATTGCAGATTTCATAGACTTGTAAAGGTATATTCCTATGCCAGTATGTATTGTTTCAAGAGTTCAGAGTAATCCTACAGAAAATCATGAATCAGTAGTGAAAAGGATTTTTCGGTACCTACAAGGCACTACAAATATTGGTTTATGGTATCTTAGAGATGAAAATTTTGACTTATATGCATACACAGATGCTAATTGGGTAGGAGATTCGGATGATAGAAAAAGCACCACCGACGAAGCATTTTTTCTTGCTAGCAGACTAATTTCATGGTTGAGCAAGAAACAAAGTTGTACAAGTTTATGAACTGCAGAATCAGAATATGTTGTAGCAACAACTAACTGTACACATGTATTATGGATCAAGCAATGTTGAAGGAAATAAAGGTAAATTGCAAGGAACCCATAACTATCTACTATGACAATACAACAATAATTGATATATCAAAGAACCCAGTACTTCACTATAAAACTAAACATGTTTCTATCAAACTGAACTTTCTAAAGGAGAATGTTGAAGCAAAATAAGTGAAACTGGTTTATGTGAATACTAAAGAGTAGATTGCAGATATTTTTACAAAGCCTTTGCCTAAGGAAACATTTGAGTATCTCAGAGAGCAACTTCGAGTTCTACCCCCACCGGTAGAGACTTAGACAGTTGATGTTTGTCATCAACTGGCAGAATTAATAGAGAAATCTTTTATTCCAGCTTTGATGAGGAGAGCTACTTCTCAGGGGGAATAGTTGGTATATTGAATGAGTTGGTATTTTGTGATAAGTTCTTTGAACTAATTGTATTTGGTTTTGTATTGCTTTGACATTTGATGTCAAAGGGGGAGAGATTGATATGGAAAAACACATGGATAACACATATTATTCCTAGGGGGAGAGATTATTACTTTGGAGTGAGAGATATTATGTATTTTTTATTTTTGGTTAATGATCTCTTTGGGAGATTGTTGGTTTTTGGTTTTTGGCATTTCTGTTTTGGCACTTTGATGGTTTTTCCATCTTGTGTTGCCATCAATGCCAAAGGGGGAGATTGTTGGTATTTTGGATATGTTGATATGGTTTTGTCATTGATGTCAACACCTGTCATTACTTGTCAACACTTATCAGCACTCAGAGATTTTGGTTATGTTCACCGACAAGATATAGACTTATGCAAAACACTAGTATTTGGTTCACCGGCAGATTATATTGTTCACCGGCACTTGGAATGACTTGGAAACTACTTGGTTATGTTGAAGACATTATTCTATCACTTTGTTTTGGTGATTTGGTTAATTATTTATTCGGGTTTGCATATTTGTTGTTACTGGCAAATAGGTCTAGGATAAGCACCGACAGACTTATCTATTCCAGATCAACATGACATGTTATGAAGATGATTTATTATTATTGTAAATGCATTGAGCCAACATCATGCATCGGATATTGAATTTTTTGTAATTAATTTTATTGTAATAAGTTTTAGTGAGCCGACCTATTCAATTGGTCTTAGGTTATGGTATATATGTAAGATATTATTTGTAAGATCGATAGGCAATTGGGAAAAAGAATTGAAATAGAGTATATGCAAAAATAAGAAGAGCTATACATGCAAACATCATTTGAAGGTTGAAGGAGGGTTTTGTGAAGGTAATCAGAACTACATCGGTACTGAATCCAGCATATGAAGATGCTATTTTGTGCATTACATTATTATTGGATTTAACCATCCAATTGTAGTCAGTGTGACTCTCATTTTGTGATTGACCAGTGAGCTCTAGGCAGTTGACCTTTCTGCATGTGCAGAATCCATATTGTAAACACAGACTATTTGTAGTAGTATCATTTGATTGTGGGTAAGGCTTCCCATCATAGTTTTTCCCCTTATAGGGTTTCCACGTACAAACATTGGTGTTATGTGTTGTGGATGTTGTTGTCTTTCTGTTTCATGCATTAATCTTTACCAGTATTGCAATTAACTGTTAAGACTGTCTACCAGCATAAAGTTTGGTTTACTAGTATTAAGCATTAAGTTTTGGTTAAGTTATTTTTGGTTGAATTTATTAGACAACTAATTCAACCCCCCTCTCAGTTATCTCCGGGACCTAACAAATTGTATACTGCAGACTTCCTATCAATTTCTATATAGGAACCTTCATGTCACTCAAATCCTTCTTCCATCATTCCCACAAAAGACTTCTATTGTTATAATCATTGTGGTATTTGCATTTCTACTTCTGCCACGTATGCTTGATTGGATTCATTCTTCCATATAAATAGACAAATTTGTTTAGATTATTGTAACCATCAGTTCATTCAATGGATGTGATATTTGGTTAATCTTGTTAGACAGTTTAGATAACTGGTTGTTCTCAAATTTTGATTTCCCTTCTATCCTTCCAATAAAAAATAAAACAACTCTATTTGCAAACGAAAAGATCAGGGAAATAGAACTCAAGAGTAACATATAACAAGGTTTTGAGACCTTCTACACTTTGAACTTATCCGAAGTTCAGGTGGGTATACCTTCTGTGAATATTTTCACACTTTAAACTTGAGATCCACAGTAAACTAGTGCTAAGAAAACCTGTGGACTTCATCACCTCAATGAAAGTGAAACACTAAAGGAAAAACTTGTATTCATTTTTAGTATTGATCTTCAAGAAAAGATAGAAAGAAATCCCACAATCTGATACCAGTGCTTTATCTGGGCTATAGAGTCACCAAAATCAAACAATAATTCTCAAAATTGAACACTCATATATATCTCATCCTTTCGGTTTTTATGAACCCCATACATTCCTAACATATATATAGATCCTCTCCCATTCAACTAAAACAATTAATCAAATTCATAGCAACAGACAATAGACTTGCTGACATAAGTATTTCATGCACATTTAATCCCTCTCTTGAAGAGAAAAGCTAGAAATAACATCTATAAGATTGCCTTACAATCCATGCTCATTTAAACAACCCTAGATTATCCAAATGAAACCAACAAACTCAAGAATACACACCAGAAGACAAAAGGAATTTTAGGCCTAAAACTTTGATCCTGTATATTCATATTCATTTCCTGTAAAATATTACATAACTCAGAGAAATCTCTTTAAAACCAGAAAAAAGGTCCTAAATATATTTTGCCAAAGGTTCTTTAAAAAATTCTTGTGATGATCTTTCTCATTAGTCTTGGTATCCATTTATAACATTATGGATGCATACAAGCTTCGGGCAAACCTAAGAAAAGTTTGTTACAAATTGCAATTTTCTCCAAGAAATAGTTACAAGTCCTTTTCAGTATCAACGACCTCTTCAACTTGTTGTCTCGCTGCAACATCTTCTAACTATTCTGGAATATCTTCCTTATGTCCAACATACTTGTCCTTCCACTCCTAGAACATGTCATCACTTGGCCAAGAGAAGCTAAAAATTTTCTTCTTCATTCCTTCTAGCCTTTTCCACGTGACCCTTAATTGCCCAGTTTCTGTTTCCATGAAACCATAGTGTGATTTCACCTTTCAATCTCTTCAACTGTTTTGAAAAACAAGGATGTGTCATCTGTGTTAATGATGTCGTCAACCCTTTGGGACAATTTGTCGTCTAGCTCTTCTAACCATGCCTTCTCCTCTTTTAACTGAGTAGGACCAGCAAAACCCCCTAGAAACAATTCATACTTGTGATCAGAATATTCCTTTTTATATAGTTGGACCTTTCTTTTTACACATGCCCTTTCTTCTGAGAGTATATTCATCTCTCTTATAAATTCACTAGTGGACCTGAGATTGTCATTTGCCTTTGCATCTGCATGGGATGAACACATGAGCTTTAACTCCTTACCTCTGGGTATCCACTTATTAAAAATTGGTTCAAAGGTGGTTTCATCCTCTCTTAATTCGGTCAGAATATTCAAAATCCTCTTCATAGTAATGTGGATGAGAGAGGGCCTAACTGAATCAACAAACTTCAAAATTATAGCCTTTAACTTTTCCTCATATTTTCTTGCAAACAGGGCATGAGCCTGTTTCAACTTCTCCAACTCATGTTGGACAGTTTCAGCTAACTGGAAACCAGAAGGCATAGGAGAAGGGGAATATTCTATGATAGGACTTGTAGGTGGAGGTCTTGCTAGAAAATAAGCTATCATAAGAGTGGAGGATTCACCTTGATGGTGCTGACATGCCAACTGACCCTGAAGTCTAGCAATAATACTGTCTCTGTTGGCTATTCCTTCTTTGGCCTCACTGTAATCCTTTAAATTTGTTTCAAATTTTAATTGGAGATTGGCCTTTTCTTTTGCCTCTTTTTCTGCCACTGCTACATTGAACTTTGTAGTTTCCAAGACTGTGCTTGCAGCTTCCACCACTCTTGTATCTTGGACTCTTTTTACAATCATGCCTCTTAGTAGACTAGAATCTGATACATCTTTTCTTCTTTTATTTTCATCCTTCTTTGGTGACCACATGACTAAAGTAACATTATCTCTGCTAAAGGTCACTCCTTCCATGAGTTTAGTTTCCTTTCTGAGTGCTTCAAGTACCAGAGCATCATCTATATCCCAGTCAGCGAGGATTAAAACACCAACTTTTGATACCGTCTCTCTTCCCTTTTTAGGGGTAATGGTCTTGAACTCTTCAATTATCTCTTGTTTCACCTCTTCCTCTACCTGGGTTACATCTCTATGAGGCTGCTCACTCTTCCTTTGTTCACATTTGGCTTTGAATTGCTCCATGTTTTGCTTCCATACAAATTGCATGAAGGCCCCTGTTGTAACAAAGTTACTATCAGCAAGGAATTCCTCAGTGGCTTGCTTAACAGTAAGTTCTAACTCTTTACCCTTGAGCTCACCATCAGTCAAGTTCACTTCAGCACTAGGTGGCTCCTCTAGCATCCCCTCTTGTGTCTCCTCATATGTGTAGGCAATCTCCTTGAGACTGCCTAACTATAACAATTGTTCGGCCACCGCTTGCTCATCTCCTATGTGGATAGGGGAGTTAGATGGAGAATACTGAGGCTCATTTGTTTGCACTTCCTTCCCCACCCTTTTCTTTTTAGGGGATTCTTGGATGTCAATGACATCGTCAATTTCTCTTTTCCCTCTTGAAGTGGAAGGCTCACCTGTCACTAGCATCATCACACTCTATCTTGATTTCTTGTGCATTACATAATCACTAGGTGGGATAGCCTTAGCAAAGGCAGGATTAGTTAGAACCAATTTAACCCTGTCAGGATCATTTCTCATTATAGCCTCCCTTTTTTCTTTCAAGGTTTGCATGAGCTCTTCAAAATAAAGAATTAAGAATTTATTTTTTCCTCAAATGGATTGAAACTCGAGAGAGGGTCATAACTGCTTTCAAACTGATGAATGAAGTCAAGAGCCCTTTTATATGCAACCCACTTCTCTTTCCTCAGTTCTTTCTCATCCAAACTAAGTTCATTTCTGATTAGATCTTCAAGGAACTGAAATTGGTGAGGCCTACCTTTACAAACTGCTCTTTTTCTAAACATGTCGTTGAAAAAGTCTTCAGGGTTTGCACATCTTGAAACAACAGTTGACAATCTATATGGTTTAAGGAATTCTTCAAAATACTTCCAGCCACCTTTAGTGATCACAAAATGTTGTGCCATGGTAATAGTTGGGAAAATAGTCCCTTTACCCGTATTTGTCAGTTCTGCCTCTTGCACACCTCCAATTTGCCTTAAGATTTTTGCAATTCCTATCTTCAGTGGCACTTGATAAGGCAATAAAAATGGAGTGCCTCTGAAACCATATACTTTGAAAATAGTAGAAACATGGTACAAATACATATCTCCCCAATTATGAACAATCTTAATACCCTCAATAAACTCTTTGGGCCTAAGGAATACCAATTCTTTAGCCTTAGCCCCAACATTGGTAGACATGGTTACCTGTTCCAAAAAATCATCACAAATATTCCTATCCTGGTAATTTACTTTTCTTGTTAACTCCTTTCTTGGCGCCATCCCGTTAATGCAACAATATCAATTGGAAATTGCACAAATCTCTAATGAAACAATTCACATATCAACACCGATTTTCAGACTGTAGTTAGCGAGAAAAAACACAAAAAACCTGTTAATCGCTTGAAGAAAACTGCTCTACACCAACTCCTCTACAACAAACTTGTTTGAAATGATGCCACATTCAAGTTTGATGCGGGCCCTAATATGGAAACCGGGCATTGAACTGGGAAATTAATCCCTCATGCTTCAATCCCTCATGCTTCGACCATCACCTAAGAATTGAATTTGCAAATTGAATTCAAAAACAGGCTCCAACGGATCACAAATCTTCTGAGTACCTCTGTTTTTATTCATTTCACCATTTCACAGAGTTTAAAACCCCCACACTTTTCTTTCACGAAGCAACGACAATCGTTGGATCTCAGGAACTTGCACTGCTTTTACTCCTTTTGGTCTTTCTTTGTTAGCGACGTGCCCTACCTTCTTTTCGCCATTTCGTGAACACTAAACCTTGCACACTTTTACCTCACGAAACAATGTCGGCCATAAGATCATCATTTACTTGTTTAGTCTTTACTTCCTACAGTGACCGCCAGTCTTTTTAACTAACCGTGCACCATCTTGACGGCTAACAATTTTTCACCACTTCGCGAAGGCTAAACTGCAAGCATCTTCGGGCTGTGAAACAACGACAACCGTTGGATCGACCATGACATGAAGACCATTTAACATACTCAGACCTTTAAAGTGGGCCCTTTAACTCTGAGACTACTTGCTTTATCTCGTCACCGGTTAACAAATGCCACGTGGCAGTCAGCTATTTGCTCAGGAAGTTCCATCGGGTTCTATTCTAAAGCCACCACGTGTTTTACTTCACCATTCTCAAAATAACTACCAGTTGAACTAGGGTGGGCCCTCAATTACCCTTCAGAGCCATGTGCACTTGACAAGTCACCATTACACTCCACGAAAGAATCCATCTATCCCGCCATGTCATTCAGCGTGTGATTGCCACATCATTTTGCTATTTCATGAACATTAATCTCAGTTTGACTTGAGGCTATGAATCCACGACAACCGTCTGATTAACTCCAACTTAATCGGCCTTTAAAACTTATGACTTGCCTGTCGCTTGGGCCCACCGACCCTTTCGCTATTTCGTAGAGCTTAAAACTCGAGTTACTTATATTCGCGAAGTAGCGACAACTATTAGATCTCAGCAACTTGCTCGTTCGTTACCCTTGCCATGACCACCTCGTCTGGGGCCACTACCTTTTTGCTACTTCGTGAAAGGTAGAACATATGCATCTTTCGATCGTGAATCAATGCAAGTCGTTGATCTTTTTTGAAGATGATCATCCTTTAACAAAAGGAGCCGCTCACCTCTAGGACCCGCCAAGTCTTTCGTAACTTCGCAGAAGGTAAACCACATGCATCATGAGCTAGTGAATCAATGCGAGCCATTGGATTCAAAACAAGATGCAGTTATTTAATCTGACGGTCGATCCTCTGGTCGGGCCTGACTAGCCTTTTCACCATTTCACGAACATTAACCTGTCGTCATCTTATCCTAGCGAAACAATGATGACCGTAGGATTAACAATGAGTTGCACAATTATTAAGGGGCCCAATGAACATCAGGACAAGATAAAGGTAAAGGTGCAGATATTTAAAAATTAAGGGACCGCCTAGGGGAAAAAACAAATGGGGGGACACTTTCATAATGAACCGACCCTTCTTTAAGTGTAAAAGTAACGCAGAAATAGAACATAAGGGTTTTTCAAACATAGGAAGGGTTATAATCATAAAAACCATAAACCCTTATGTGACCCAAGAAACTCAGAGGTAACAAGGTCATGCAAAACACATTTTCAGACTTCTAGCCAAAATATGGGACAAGAATACCCAATTTTCTTAAATAGTGATAACATTGGCTCTGACTGGGGATGGTTGATTGCAAGATCAACACAAGAATTCAGAAACTCTCTGAAGAATAGACCAAGAACAAGCCTTAAAAAACAACAACCAAAAGAAACCTAAATATGTATAGACTAAGACCTATTGTGTATGGATATTAAGAGAAGTAATTTTTTAGGAATTATCCATGCACTAGAAATTCTTGTACCTCAGCATTCATATTCTAAAAATAAATATGAATCCTTTCCATTAGGATCATAAACCACAGGGGGGCCTATCCATAGTGACTCAATTTTTTTTTGTTTTCCCTTATCTTTTCCTTTCACATTCCATTGAAGAACCACATCACCAATTTGAAACTTCCTCAACAAGGTTCTTTAGGAAAATAAATATTTGGATTGCAATTGGATCTTCAAATTCCTCTTGTGAGCCAAAGTTCTAATTTCTTCTAACTCCACCATCTGAATCATCAGGTCTTCCATAGGTTCAGATAACTCCATGTCTTCAGCTTGTAGGAACTTATACACTGGAAGAAGATTATTGACTAGCACCCTAGATTGTGTGCCATAAACTAATTCAAAAGGTGAAACCCCAATTGCTTTCTTTACAATAACCCTGTCAGCCCATAAAGCTAATTTTAACTTTTGGTCCCAAGAGCTTTTATTTTCCTCCAGGATTTTCTTAATAATGTTCAAAAGGCTCTTATTACTTGATTCATCTTGCCCATTACCATGAGGATGATAGGGCGAAGAGTAGGACATAACTATTCCATGGCTGGTGCAAAATTTAATGAACTCTTCTGACCGGAAGCTCATGGTATTATCCATCACTAGTTTTATAGGGACTCAGAATCTGGTTATGACATTATCCATCAGGAAGTCAATAAAAACCTTACTTGTGGCTCTCCTAGTGGGTATAGCTTCAATCCACTTGGTAAAATAATCAGTAGCTATTATGATCCACCTATGGCCTCTTCCTGATTTCCCAACGATTTCTCCAATAAAATCAATGCCCCATAGGACAAAAGGGGCTTCCACTGTGACTAGGTTGAGGGGTAAAGCTCCCTCATAATTCAATTTTGATGAAAACTTCTGGCATGGGTCACATCTCTGGACATGTTCATGGGAATCTTTAAACAAAGTAGGCCAATAATATCCAGCCCGAATTATCTTACCAGTAGTTGTCTTGGCAGAGTAGTGACCTCCACACACTCCATCATGCATTTCAGTTAACACTTTTTTAGCCTAGGATTTATCCAAACACATTAGCAATGCCCCATCTCTATTCTGCCAAAACAGATCACCCTGAATGAGGACACACTTTTGTGACTTCAACTTCAATGTTTTTCTCTGGTTATGGGTCATCCCTTCTGAAAATGTTGCATCTCTTAAAAAATGTACTATCTCTGAATACCAGGGCTGTGTCTCAATACTGGTGACTAGGATATTCTCGACTTCAACATTATTCACTTCAACATCAAGAAGGTTTGATTCAGCCATCAAGTTAGCAAGGCCTAAACGTCTCACCAATTTACTGATCTTAATCTCTAAATCAAACTCCTGGATTCTGGTTATCCATCTGCATCTTTTACCAGTGACCTCAGACTGGGATAGGATATCTTTGACAACCGCATGTGGGACATAAGCAATTACTCATGCATTTACAAATATGGCCTAAAGGCTTTAACAACCTTGACCAAAGCATATGCTTGCTTCTCCATAATTTCATACTTTAACTCTGCAGCCTGTAAATATTTGTTATAAAAAGCTATTGGATGTTCTTATCCTTCATTATCCTTTTGTAAAAGAACTGCAACCATTGTGTGATATGAAGCAAAAGAAAACAAAGAGAAAGGCTTACTGTAGTCAGGGGACTTTAACACTGGTGCCTCCTGAATAGCCCTTTTTATTTCATCAAAAGCCTTCGAAGCTTCTTCATCCCAACATAACTTTGTGTCCTTCTTAAGTAGTTTAACAATGGGCTTGACTATCTCTGCAAAATTTGCAATAAATCTCCTAACAAAATTTACTTTGCCCAAAAAAAATTGAATACCTTTAGCATTCTTTGGTTCAGGCACATTGTTTATTGCCTGAATTCTTTCAGGGTCTATTCTAACCCCTTCTTTGGAGACAATATGCCCTAGTAGCTTCCCTTTAGTAACAACAAAATGACACTTTTTCGGGTTTAAGGATATACCAAATTCTAGAGCTTTATTGAAAACCTTCTCTAAGTGTCCACAATGGTCATTCACCCTTTTGGAGAAATATGTCAAATCATCTTGATATACTACCATGATAATATTGATGAATTCCGTAAAAGCTACATCCATTGCCTTCTGAAAGGTAGCTCCAACATTTTTCAAACCAAAAGGCATCCTGACATACACATACGTTCCCCAAGGGGTGGTAAAAGCAGTTTTGAATTATTCAGATTCTCTTACTAACACCTAGTTATACCCTGAGAACCCATCCATCATAGACAATAGGTCACAACCAGTTACTCATTGCAACATTGCTTCCATATTAGGAGAAGAGTAATTGTCTTTCAAGGAAGCAACATTTAGGTTCCTAAAATCAACACAGAGTCTTATGTCCCCATTCTTCTTTCTAACTGGGACTAAATTTGACACCCATGATGAATGCCTTATAGGCCTAATGATTCCCCCTTCCCTTAACTTGGTTAATTCTTGCTACATTTTAGATTCCAATAGGGGGTTGATAGGTCTTTGTTTTTGTCTAAAAGGCTTAGCATCTGGAAGCAACAAGACTTCATGCTGAAACAGATCTTGTCTATATGCCTTTAGATCTTCATAAGACCAAGCAAAAACATACTTATATTTCTTTAATAAGTTAATAAGGTTTACTCTGACATGAGGAGGCAAATTTTTTCCAATATACACCAACTTAGGGGATGATTCCATCCCCAAGTTTACTTCCTCTAGTTCATCTAACTTAGTGGTTCATTATTGATGCAGGTGACTGTCACTGTAATTGAACATACCTTCCAGTTCTACCAACCCTTTAGGTATTTCATTTGTTTCTAGTTGAACTAAGTCATTTCCAAACACAGTTTCTCTATTTTCAACCACTTCTACCAAGGCATTGCAATCAATTTTCTGTCCATCATAGTCATCAATGCATTGTATAAATATGAGAATGTCTTCATCATCAGCAAACACTTGCCAATTGTATACATTGTCAGGAATGGCTGGTCTAGCTTTTACCTCAACTGTGGATACACTGGTCAGTGTTATATCATCATTTTTTAATGCAACATTTGCTAGGAAATCAGCCATGATATTTTTAGATCTTTCTATCCAATTGATAGAGAATGCACTAAAATGTTCAATCACATCCCATACTGCATGCTTATATCTTTTTAGTCTATCATTCTTAGATGCATACTTAGCTCTAACCTAAGAAACAACCAATTCTGAGTCACCCAACACCTTTAACAACCGAATCCCATGCCTTTTTGCAACTTCAAGCCCCAATAACAAGGCTTCATATTCAATAGTGTTATTTGTACATTGAAAGGCTAACAAAAAGGAATATTTGAAGGTTATACCTGATGGGGACACAAAAAGAACTGCTCCAGATCCTTCTTTAGAACAAGCTCCATCAAAATACATGTACCACAAATCATGCTGTTGAGATTCCAATTCAGTCACAATAGAGTCAGTATTCTTCAATTGAGGTAAAATTGGCTGTATTCTAAAATTGTCAAGATCCACATCAATCATATAGTTGAGCATACTAGGGTCTACTTTCTCAATTACCCTAGGGGCACGTGGTTCTCTATACAACTTAACTTGGTTTCCATTAATTGGGATAGTATCATATGACAGATCCAACTAAACATTTCCACCTACTGTTGCAGCCCACTATCTAGATAACAACATGCCATAGTGAGGTTTAGTGTCAGTTACAATGACATCCATATTGTATGTTGCTTCAGGGAATGCTGCTATTTTTACTTCAACATCTTTCATTGTAACTATCACTAGCACTTCTCTATTATCCATAGCATAACACTTCCCATACATTGTGCTTACTGATAATCCTAATTATTTCATGACACCATATGGCATCACATTTGCAGCTGCACCAGAATCTATCATACAGTTTTTAATTATCCAGTTATTCACTAACAAAGTAACATAAAAAGGATGAACCTGTGAAGGTTCTTGTGTAATAGTTGTTCCAACATATACCTCTGGGGTTTGCAACTCATGATCCTTTTCACCTTCCATTGAACCTGAAGGAAAAGCTGTGCTACTGCTAGATATTTTAGAAAATAAAGATAAAGCAACTTCTCTATGCTCCTTTATTTTTGATAATTCTATCAATGGGACAGTGACCTTCATCTAGGTAAGAGCCTGAGTCATATCAAATGTGGAATTACTAGTCAACTCAGTATTAGCCTTAACTTTCTCTGCCTTAGGCTGACTTGCTTTCTTTATTGCAGCAGTTCCTTGTATATCACCAGTGGCATTATTTTCCGTACCTTTGGCCATATCTTTCAAATGGTCATTTTTCTTTTGACTATCTTGGGGAAAGGTGGCATTACCTGTTGCTTTCTTCTGGGATATTTCTTTTATGAATATTGAACTAGGTTCACCTTGCTCCCCATCCTTCTTAGTACTTCTCAAATTGTAATTGTGCTTGGCTTTGGCTATGGCAGCCTTAGTGAGATTTCTTACTTCTTCGTCACTGGGTCTTCTAAGATGAACTTCTTCATCTTCAATTGTTACCACATTCAAAGTGGGATGCCAATCAAGTGTCAATTGTCCTTGGTAAGACCTTTTACTATTCAACACATCACATTGACTGAGTTCACTTTGTAATGACTCATCATCACTTTCTATGATAGTTTCAAACATATTTATATCAGGCTCAGCCTCTTGTCTCATGGATTCTTCAAGGGCTTGAGCCACAACACATTGATGAGGAGAATGTGGTCCATCACAAGCCATGCACCAAGGAGTATTCTCCTTATTATGAACATTTCCTCCTTTTAAGGGGTCTGGGGTATCTTGGTTGTGGGCATTTTTTGGCTTCTCATTTTGAGGTTTTCCATCCTTCCAAGTAGTGTTGTAAGGCATATCATGCAACCTAGGAGGCCTATCTTGCCAATTGTAACGAGTCTTGTCATTTTTACTCACCTTGGCAGTAAGATCCTTCATAGCAGTCATTAATTTCTCTATTTTGTCTTCTTCTTTAGCAACTTTATTGGGTTGTTGCTTTGATTCTTGCCACAACCTACCATCAGTTCTCCTCCCAACTTTCCCAGATACCTTCTTATTACTCTCCACATTGATGGCGATTCTAAATGCATCCCTTAGACTATGTAGATTTTTATCCCTCAGAATATAGGCCATTTTAGAATCAAAGGCATTGTAATAAGTATTCAGGAACATATTATCATCTAGCCTCATTACCTGATATAGCCTATGCATTGCTTTCTGAAATCTGGCATTAAAGTTTGTGACAATTTCATTATCAGACTTTCTGATATTGTTGAACTCATTGAGCATGAAGCTCACATTTGTCTTGTCACCATAATGTTATTGAAAGCAATTTTTAAAGTCTTCTCAAGACCCAATGCTATTCATAGGGAGACCTCTATACCAGTCCCTTGCATCATCTACTAAGGACTGTAGAAACAATTTCATGATGACATCTTCATCTATTATTTCATAATCATTAATTAAGCCACCAAAATATTTTAAGTGCTCTTCTGCACTGATTGCATTGTTGCCAGCAAATTTGTGGAGTCTATTCCTTAATTCTGTAGGGACATGGTTGGGGTATCCTGAGATTCCATCAAAGAAGAGTTGTCTGTATAACTCCACGTTAATAGGTCTTCTCTAAAATTGATTAGCAGCAAGATTATTTCCCATGTTCATTCTTATATTAGGGCCATGAGTTAGAGGGATTTGGTTACCTTGGTTATTAATAGGGTTTATATTAACTGGGACAGTACTCATAGGCAAGGCTGACTGAATTTTGACTAGAGGGAGTGAAGCTGAGGAACAAGTTTATTTAGGTCTACTGAAGGAAAACTTATAGGAGGAGCTTTTAGATAATTAATCTTTCTTTTAACTTCTTGATTGGCTGCTTCTAATTCAGCCTTATCCGACTCCATTTTTAAATCTTCTTTCTCTTTCCTCATCCTCTCCTTCTCTCTCTCATGTGCTGATAACATATGAGAGATCTCCATTGTAGTCTTAGATCCAGACCCCTCTTCCATGCATTTCTGCTTCCCCTTATCTACATTATTTCTAACAAGTTGTGGGTCACTAAGGACTTCCCTATTTGGTTGCAAAACAAATTTATATGGAGGGTTGGTCTTAGGAACTAAAATTTCTCTGATGACTAGACCTTTATCCTCACTCTTGGCTTTCTCTTGGGTAAATAACTCAAGATCAACTATCTATCTTAAAAGCCTGTCTCTATCCATCAATTTTGCTTTCACCTCTCTTTCTTTATCTGCTTCCTTTTGTGTTCTTAAAGAAATTAAATGATGGACCCTTCTATTCAGGGATTCAATTTCTTGGGATACCTTATCTTCATCAGGGAAGATTTCTTCAGAGTCTGACACATTGACTTGGTCAATATCAATTAAACTGATGTTTCCATCAATTGTCCTAGGTACAGAATCTCTCTTAATGTTTGAACTATCATTGTCCTTCCCAGAAAAACTAGTATGGGAAATCCCCTGATTTAAAACTTGGACATCTTCAATAATCCAAAACAAACTAGAATGGAAGCCTAAAATATCATGCTCAGATTCGCGGGAAGAAGAATTTGAATTTGCATAGATGGGTCTCTCAGATGACTTACCTGTATTGATGCTCTTCTATACCCAAGCAAAATTAGATGGCTCATGTACAACTGGTCTTTTTTGACCTCTCTGTGCCTATTCAGGTAATCCCTCTTGCAAAGTCTCATGAGGATGCTTCCTCATGTAAGATCTGGTGTTTCTTCCTCTTTCCATTATACTTGTTTTCTTAAAAGAGCTACACTTATTTAAAAGGACTGGTTATACTTGTCAGAGTCGCCACCCACAAAGACTGTCAAAAATAAGAAAACAAGTTTAAACAAATTACTTGCATAGATTTAACAAAATCATGAAGATTTTCAAAGAGAAAGATAACACAAATGAGAGATTAGGCAATCTTCCAGAACATAGATATTCGAACAAACTTCTGAGCTAATTCAGGAACCAATCTGTAACATAGATATGCACTATGACTCTCCCTAGTAGAGTCGCCACTTTTGTTGTTCTCAAATTTTGATTTCCCTTTTATCCTTCCCTTAAGAAATAAAACAAATCTGTTTGCAAATGAAAAGATCAGGGAAATAGAACTCAAGAGTAACATATAACAGGATTTTGAGACCTTCTACACTTTGAACTTATCCAAAGTTCAGGTGGGTATACCTTCTGTGAATATTTTCACACTTTAAACTTGAGATCCATAGTAAACCAGTGCTAAGAAAACCCGTGGACTTCATCACCTTAATGAAAGTGAAACACTAAAGGAAAAACTTGTATTCATTTTCAGTATTGATCTTCAAGAAAAGATAGAAAGAAATCCCACAATCTGATACCAGTGCCTTAATTGGGCTACAGAGTCACCAAAATCAAACAAAAATTCTCAAAATTGAACACTCATATACATCTTATCCTTTCAGATTTTATGAACCCCATACATGCCTAACATATATATAGATCCTCTCCCATTCAACTAAAACAATTCATCAGATTCATAGCAACAGACAATAGACTTGCTGGCAAAAGTATTTCATGCACATTTAATCCCTCTCCTGAAGAGAAAAGATAGAAATAATGTTTATAAGATTGCCTTACAATCCATGCTCATTCAAACAACCCTAGATTATCCAAATGAAACCAACAAACTCAAGAATGCACACCAAAAGACAAAGGAATTTTAGGCCTATAAATTTGATTTGTATATTCATGTTCATTTCCTGAAAAATATTACATAACTCAGAGAAATCTCTTTAAAACCAAAAAAAAGGTCCTAAATATATTTTTCTAGAGGTTCTTTACAAAATTCTTGTGATGATCTTTCTCATTAGTCTTGGTATCCATTTATAACATTATGGATGCATACAAACTTCAGGCAAACCTAAGAAAAGTTTGTTACAAATCGCAATTTTCTCCAAGAAACAGTTACAAGTCCTTTTCGGTATCAATGACCTCTTCAACTTGTTGTCTCACTGCAACATCTTCTAAGTATTCGGGAATATCTTCCTTCTGTCCGATATACTTGTCCTTCCACTACTGGAACATGTCATCACTTGGCCAAGAGAAGCTAACAATTTTCTTCTTCATTCCTTCTAGCCTTTTCTACGTGACCCTTAATTGCCCAATTTCTGTTTCCATGAAACCATAGTGTGATTTCACCTTTTCAATCTCTTCAACTTTTTTGACAAACAAGGATGTGTCATCAATGTTATTGATGTCATTAACCCTTTGGGACAATTTGTGGTCCAACTCTTATAGCCATGCCTTCTCCTCTTTTAACTAAGTAGGACCAGCAAAACCCCCTAGAAACAATTCATACTTGTGATCAGAATATTCCTTTTTATATAGTTGGACCTTTCTTTTTACACATGCCCTTTCTTCTGAGAGTATATTCATCTCTCTTATAAATTCACTAGTGGACCTGAGATTGTCATTTGCCTCTGCATCTGCTTGGGATGAACACATGAGCTCTAACTCCTTACCTTTGGGTATCCACTTATTAAAAATTAGTTCCAAGGTGGTTTCATCCTCTCTTAATTCAATCAGAATATTCAAAATCCTCTTCATAGTAATGTGGACGAGAGAGGGCCTAACTAAATCAACAAACTTCAAAATTGTAGCCTTTAACTTTTCCTCATATTTGCTTGCAAATAGGGCATGAGCATGTTTCAACTTCTCCAACTCATGTTGGACAGTTTCAGCTGACTGGAAACCAGAAGGCATAGGAGAAGGGGGATATTCTATGATATGACTTGTAGGTGGAGGTCTTGCTAGAGAAGAAGCTATCATAAGAGTGGAGGATTCACCTTGATGGTGCTGACCTGCCAACTGACCCTGAAGTCTAGCAATAATATTGTCTCTATTGGCTATTCCTTCTTTGGCCTCATTGTAAGCCTTTAAGATTGTTTCCAATTTTAATTGGAGATTGGCCTTTTCTTTTGCCTCTTTTTGGACCACTGCTACATTGAACTTTGCAGTTTCCAAGATTGTGCTTGTAGATTCCACCACCTCCTGTATGTTGGACTCTTTTTACAATCATGCCTCCTAAGAGACTAGAATCTGATACATCTTTTCTTCTTTTATTTTCATCCTTCTTTGGTGACCACATGACTAAAGCAACATTATCTCTGCTAAAGGTCACTCCTTCGATGGGTTTAGTTTCCTTTCTGACTACTTCAAGTACTAGAGCATCAGCTATATCCCACTCAGGGAGGATTAAAACACCAGCTTTTGATACCGTCTTTGTTCCCTTTTTATGAGTAATGGTCTTGAACTCTTCAATCATCTCTTGTTTCACCTCTTCCTCTACGTGGGTTACATCTCTGTGAGGCTGCTCATTCTTCCTTTGTTCACTTTTGGCTTTGAATTTCTCCATGTTTTGCTTCCATACAAACTACATCAAGGCCCCTATTGTAACAAAGTTACTATCAGCAAGGAGTTCCCCACTGGCTTGCTTAACAGTAAGGTCTAACTCTTTTCCCTTGAGCTCACCATCAGTCAAGTTCATTTCAGCACTAGGTGGCTCTTCTGGCATCCCCTCTCATGTCTCCTCATATGTGTAGCCAATCTCCCCTAGACTCCCTAACTGTAATAATTGTTCGGCCACCACCTACTCATCTCCTATGTGGATAGGGGACTGAGATGGAGAATACTGAGGCTCACTTGTCTGCACTTCCTTCCCTACCCTTTGCCTTTTAGGGGAGTCTTGGATGTCAATGACATCCTCAATTAATCTTTTCCCTCTTGAAGTGGAAGGTTCACCTGTCACTAGCATCATCACACTGTATCTTGATTTCTTGTGCATTACATAATCACCAGGTAGGATTAGCTAGAACCAATTTAACCCTGTTAGGATCATTTCTCATTATAGCCTCCCTTTTTTCTTTAAAGATTTGCATGAGGTCTTCAAAATAAAGAATTAAGAATTTTATTTTTTCCTCAAATGGATTGAAATTAAAGAGAGGGTCATAACTGCTATCAAACTGATGAATGAAGTCAAGAGCCCTTTTATATTCAACCCACTTCTCTTTCCTCAGTTCTTGCTCATCCAAACTGAATTGAATTCTGATTAGATCTTCACGAAACTAAAATTGGTGAGGCCTACCTTTACAAATTGCTCTTTTTCTAAACATGCCATTGAAAAAGTCTTCAGGGTCTGCCCATCTTGAAACAACAGTTAACAATCTATATTGTTTAAGGAATTCTTCAAAATACTTCCAGCCACCTTTAGTGATCACAAAATGATGTGCCATGGTAATAGTTGGGAAAATAGTCCCTTTACCCCTATTTGTCAGCTCTACCTCTTGCACACCTCCAATCTACCTTAAGACTTCTGCAATTCCTATCTTTAGTGGGACTTGATAAGGCAATACAAATGGAGTGCTTTTGAAACCATATACTCTGAAAATAGTAGAAACAGGGTACAAATACATATCTCCCCAATTATGAACAATCTTAATACCCTTAGCAAACTCTTTGGGCCTGAGGAATTCCAATAGAGCCTTAGGAATCCTATGGTTTTCTGTGCACAAAAGAATCCTAATCTTAGATGCAAAGCATCTGTCAAACTTCAGATAGATAGCATCCTCTCTGTCCCAGGACAAAACAATACTCCAAAGTTGAATAGGCATCTCTTCCTTATCTTTCACCTTGACCAAATCCATTTCTTTTGCAAAATAATATGCACCCTTGAACAAAAACATGCGCATTAGAAGAGAATACCATCCAAAGGGTCTATCCACCTTACCATTTTTTATCCCTACTAGCCCTGCATGAATTGCATCAGTTAGTTATGGTGCATAATCAAATGTTATTGCTAGAGAAAGGTTTATATCTAAGCAATGATTAGCATGTAATGGGTTGGCATGTTCTTCTCAACATCTTCTCCAAAAATCTGACAAAGTGCCCAATACATGCCCTTAGCTCTTAGGGTAAACAAATTCAAGGAGAAGGGTTCCATTGTATTGGGGCCTACAATTGTCAACCCTCCTATTTTAACAAAGAACTCTTTCAATGGGCCATTCCTAAGGTGATCTCTTTGTGCATCATAAACTTGGGCCAGTGATTCAAAATCAATAGGCTCCAACAAATATGAAGCTTCACTAAGCTTAAACACACTTCTGAATTCATCATCATTAATTTCAATAAGGGCTGATCCCTTCACACTTCTAATACATCTAGCTATAGGGTCATAATTTTGTGCAATCAGAGTCAACAAATCTACATCCATGAATACACCAGGAACTACAAGCTTCCCTACATCCAATTCCCATATGCTATTTAAAGGGGCGAGGGAATGTCTCTGACCAAAACCTACTTTGAACAATCTAAACTTGACATCCCTATTTGTGGATCCCTTAACCAATTGCATTTGTCATACAGGGCATCCTCGATTCTCAAACGAGGGTTGTTTGGTACCAATTCTTTAGCCTTAGCCCCAACATTGGTAGACATGGTTAGCTGTTCTAGAAAATCATCACAAATATTCCTATCTTGGTAATTTACTTTTCCTGTTAACTCCCTTCTTGGTGCCATCCCGTTAATGCAATAATATCAATTAGAAATTGTACAAATCTCTAATGAAACAATTCACATAGCAACACCGATTTTCAGACTGTAATTAGTGAGAAAAAGCACAAAAAAACTTGTTAATCGCTTGAAGAAAACTGCTCTACACCAGCTCCTCTGCAACAGACTCATTTGAAATGATGCCACATTGAAGTTTGATGCAGACCCTAATACACAACCCGACATTGAATTGGGAAATTAATCGTGCATGCTTCAACCATCACCTCATAATTGAATTCACAAATCGAATTCAAAAATGGGCTCCAACGGATCACAAATCTTTTGAGTACCTCTGTTTTTAGTCATTTCGCCATTTCACAGAGTTTAAAACCCTCGCACTTTTCTTTCGCGAAGCAACGACGATCGTTGGATCTCAGGAACTTGCACTGCTTTTACTCCTTCTGGTTTTTCTGTGTTAGCAATGGGCCCTACCTTCTTTTTGCCATTTCGCGAACACTAAACCACACACACTTTTACCTAATGAAACAACGTCGGTCACAAGAGCATCATTTACTTGCTCGGTCTTTACTTCCTACAGTGACCGCCAGTCTTTTTAACTAACCGCGCATCATCTTGACGGCTAATGGTTTTTCGCTAGTTCGTGAAGGCTAAACTACAAGCATCTTTGGGCTGCGAAACAACGACAACCATTGGATCGACCATGAGATGAAGACCATTTAACATACTCAGACCTTTAAAGTGGGCCCTTTATCTCGGAGACTACTTGCTTTATCTCGTCACCGGTTAACAAACGCTATGTGGCAGTCAGCTATTTGCTCAGGATGTTCCATCGGGTTCCATTCTGAAGCCGCCACATGTTTTACTTCACCATTCTCAACATAATTGCCAGTTGAACTAGGGCAGGCCCTCAATTACCCTTCAGAGCCATGTCCACTTGACAGGTCACTATTACACTCCACGGAACAATCCATTTGTCCTGCCATGTCATCTGGCATGTGATTGCCACATCATTTCGCTATTTCGCAAACATTAATCTTCATTTGACTTGAGGCTGTGAATCCATGACAATCATCCGAGTAACTCCAACTTAATCGGACTTTAAAACTTATGAACTTCCTATTGCTTGGGCCCACCAACCCTTTAACTATTTCGTAGAGCTTAAAACTCAGGTTACTTATATTCACAAAGTAGCGACAACTGTTAGATCTCAACAACTTGCTCATCCGTTACCCTTGCCATGACCACTTTGTCCAGGCCCACTACCTTTTCACTACTTCGTGAAAGGTAGAACATATGCATCTTTCGGCCGCGAATCAACGCGAGCCGTTGATCTTTTTTGAAGATGATCATCCTTTAACCAAAGGAGCTGCTCACCTCTGGGACCCACCAAGTCTTTCGCAACTTCGTAGAAGGTAAACCATGTGCGTCATGAGCTAGTGAATTAACGCGAGCCATTGGATTCAAAACAAGATGCAATTATTTAATCTGATGGTCGATCCTCTGGTCAGGCTCGACTAGCCTTTTCTCCATTTCACGAACATTAACCTGTTGACATCTTTTCCTAGCAAAACAATGATGACCGTAGGATTAACAAAGAGTTGCACAATTATTAAGGGGCCCAACGAACATCAGGACAAGATAAAGGTAAAGGCGCAGAGATTTAAAAAAGTAAGGGACCACGTAGGGGAAAAAACAAATGGGGGGACACTTTCATGATGAACCGACCCTTCTTTAAGTGGCAAAAGTAACGCAGAAATAGAACATAAGGGTTTTTCAAACATAGGAAGTGTTATAATCACAAAAACCTTAAACCCTTATGTGACCCAAGAAAATCAGAGGTAACAAGGTCATGCAAAACACATTTTCAGACTTCTAGCCAAAATATGGGACAAGAATACCCAATTTTCTTAAATAGCGATAACGTAACTAAGAGGGGGGGTGGTGAATCAATTGTCACAGATTACCGGAAGCACTATTAATTAAAAATTTAATACCAGAACCCAAAACAATAATATGAGAATAGCAGTTAATCCAATTAAGCATAAACAATAATAATAGAATAAAAGCCATCCACACAACACCAAGATTTGTAGGTGGAAAACCCGATAAAGGGAAAAACCACGGTGGGAAGCCTACCCACAGTTAGATAATACTTCTATAGTAAGTATAAGAATTACAATTAAGGGGCCTGCACTTGCAGGAAGGCCAACAGCCTAGAGGACACTGCTCATCACAAAAGGAGCCTCACTAACTACATATAAATCCAGACTATGATCCGGAGAAGTGTTGAACTGCAAAAGATAGCATCTCCTATGCTTGAGTAGAGTTATGGTTAAGCTTAATACCGGGGGAGTAAATCCTCTTACACAAACCCAATTCTATCTCAAATGATCAAACAACTCCTCTTCTTGAATGATATTACATTATTCGCACATTACATTCCTTGAACATGACCTTTTACATTAACCATGATGATATACAATGAGATCTTACATCTTATTTATACAAACCCTCGACCATAAGCCATCAGGTCGGCCACCAAAAAATAAACCAATTACATAATTACAAACCATATTTGCTTTAGACCAAACAAATAATATCTAACACATAAGACATCCCATAAATATAACAATAGGTCCTATCCATACGTTACATTAATGTCAGTCCATAACCTAGATAAACTGGGACCAAGTATAGGTCCACATGCTTCAACAATGGTCTCCAAATGCCAAGTCTTGAACAAGATCACCAACAACATTTTGAAACTCCATCAGAAGCTGCACCAACACCAATTATGTAATCCATCAAACATCTCCACCAAAAGCTCTACCGGTGAAACCCTCATCGGAACCAGACACAAATCTTCTAAGCAAGCAAGATAGCATCCACTCACCAGATCAAAACCAACTAACCAAATATGAGTATGAGTATCATGAACAGGCCAATTCCATCACTAGATTATACCGAAGTCAATTGGATCATACTGGATCCAAGTTAACTAGAAATCACTCATCCTACAAGGACCACAAGGGTGTCGGTAAAGCATCCAAATAGCTCACATTGACATCAATGACAAAACATCAATGCAACACATAATCAATTCCACCAAATGGCCAACAATATCCCCCTTTGGCATTGATGGCAACACTAGATGTGAAAAACATCTAATTACCAAGACATGCCAAACAAGTCTCCCCCTGTGGAAGACAACCAACAATCTCCTACATATAGCTCTGAATATCAATATCTCTCCCCCTCTAATATTTACTTTTTTACATCACTATCTCTCCCCCTTTGACATCAATGCCAGAAATCTGACAGAAATATCAAAGAAAAAACATAAGCCTCTGAATCTCAAAGATGACTACTCTCTCTAATCAGTAGAATCGCACATTAGTGTCAAAATGAATAATATTTCTGATAATGCATGATGAACCGATGCCAAACCACATCAATCAAGTCTCTGTTGGAGAGGGAGAAACACCCAATTTGTCTCTTAGGCACTCAAATGATTCCTTGGATAAAGGTTTAGTTAAAATATCTACAATCTGTTCTTTAGTGTTCACATAAACCACATAAACTAGTTTAACTTCATTTTCTTCTACCTTCTCCTTCAAAAAGTTATAATTGATAGATATGTGCTTTATCTTAGAATGAAATACCAAATTCTTTGATATATCAATAGCATTAGAGTTATCACAGTGAATAACTACCGGTGCATCACAATCCACCTTTATATTCTTCAACATTTTCTTCATCCATGAAACTTGTGTACAGTTAGTAGCAACAACAACATACTCATCTTTTGCAGTAGATAAGGAAGTACATGATTGTTTCTTTCTGATCCATGAAACCAACTTCTTTCCAAGAAAGCAAGCTCCATTGGAAGTACTTTTCCAGTTATCAACATCTCCAGCCCAATCAACATCTGTATATGCACATAAAGTAAAGTTATCATCCTTAGGGTACCACAAGCCATATTTTGATGTACCTTGCACGTATCTAAAAATCCTTTTCACCACCATCTCATGATTTTCTCTAGGATCAATCTGAAATCTTAAAACAATGCAAACAACATTCATAATGTCAGGCCTAGTTTGAGTCAATTAAAGTAGACCTCCAATCATAGATTTGTATCTTGTAGGATTTATCGGTGTAGAAACATCTTTTCTTGTCAATTTCTCACTTGTAACCATAGGTGTACTTACCGGTTTAGAATCTCCCATACCAAATTTCTTCAGTAATTTCTTAGGATATTTAGTTTGAGAAATAAAAATACCTTTGTCAGTCTGAGTAATCTGCAAACCTAAGAAACATTTCATCTCAAATTCTTTCTCCATATTCTTAGAAAATTCTATGCATAATTTATCTTCACCTCCAAAAATAAAATCATCGATAAATACTTCAACAATCAGCATATCATCATCAGTGATTTTATAGTATAAATTATGTTTAGCACTGCCCTTAGTAAAACCAAGCTTCAAAAGATATTTATCCAACCTTGCATACCAAGCACTAGGTGCTTGTTTCAATCCTTATAAAGCTTTCCTTAACCTACGAATCATATTAGTATCATCTGATAGTGAAAAATGATCAGGTTGCTCAATATAAATTTCTTCATCAAGCTATCCATTTAAAAATGCACATTTAACATCCATATGATAAACCTTGTAGTTTTTATAAGAAGCAAAGGCAAGAAATAATCTCACAGCTTCAATCCTAGCTACAGGTGCAAAAGTCTCACCATAATCAATTCCTTCCTTCTAAGAATATCCTTTACAAACCAATCTAATTTTATTCCTTATAAATTGACCATCCTCATTCAATTTATTCCTAAAAACCCATTTAGTTCCAATAACATTCTTATTTTTAGGCCAAGGAACCAAAGTCCATGTGTTTTTTTTCTCAATCTGATCTAATTCTTCTTCCATATCTTTCAACCAATATTCATCTTTACATGCCTCAATTACTGATACCAGTTCAACTTGTGAAATTAAACATACCTTATTAGTTGCCAGTCTTCTTCTTGTCATCACTCCATTGTTCTTTTCCCCAATGATCTGATCTTCTAAATGATTCAATTTCACATACTTAGGAGTCTTCTGACTCTCTGTTCCTCTTCCTGGTTCTCCAGTTACTATAGAATTTTCTAAAACTATCGGCATAACCGGTTCAACACTTTGTTCCAGTAAAGGTGCTACCGGTTCAGATATAATCATTTTCACCACCAATTCCTTCTCATAGACTTTGATTTGACCTCTATTCAACTCATCCACCTTGACATTAGCACTCTCCACAATTCTTTGCAATATTTTTTTATAACATCTATATGCCTTTCTTTCATTAGAATAACCAATAAATATACCTTCATCACATCTAGGATCAAATTTTCCAATAATATCATTTCTCCTAATATAACATTTACTACTAAATATTCTAAAATACTTAACTGTAGGTGTATTGTCAAACCATAATTCATAAGGTGTCTTACCATTTTCTCCTTTGATATGTGCTCTTTTGAATGTATAAACCGTTGTGTTCACTGCTTCTCTCCATTAGATATGAGGTAGACTAGCTTCCATCATCATTGTTCTAGCAACATCCAAGATAGTTTTGTTCTTCCTTTCCATGACTCCATTTTGTTGAGGTGTCCAGGGAGAAGAAAATTGTCTCCTTATACCATGCTTCTCACAAAATTTATTAAACTCACCGGATGTGAATTCTCCACCATGATTTGACCCTTTTTTTTTAATCTTCAATCATGTTTCATTTCCACTTTAGCCTTAAAGATTTTAAACTTTTCAAATCCCTCAGATTTCTCCTTTAGAAAAGTAACCCACATAATTCTAGAATAATCATCAATGATTAGCATGAAATATCTATCACCTTGAAAACTTTTAACTCTAGCGGAGCCACACAAATCAATATAAATAAGATCAAGAATATCATTAGATTTATCTTGTATACTCCTAAAAGAGGTTCTGATCTGTTTACCCATTTCACATTCTTTACATATCGGATTAGAGGGCTTCACAATCTTAGGTAAATCTCTAGCTGCCTTAGTTGAACTACTCTTCACAATGCAATAAAAATTCACATGGCACAACCTTTTATGCCACAACCAACTCTCATCAATTTGTGTAATCAAACATGTCTTCTCACCGAAATTCAAATGAAATATATTACCTTTTGTCTGCATACCAGTTGCAATCTCCAAACTAGTTCTATTAATGATTTTGCATTTTCCATCCTTGAACTGTAATTGAAATCCCTTATCCACCAATTATCCTACACTCAAAAGATTATGCCTTAAAAATTCAACATAATAAACATTGTCAATATTGTTCTTACCATTGAATGATATAGTTCCTTTTCCTTTCATCATACATGCTTTGTCATCTCCAAATCTAACCAGTCTGCCATCAAATTCTTGCAAAGATATAAACTTCCCTGTATCTCCAGTCATATGATGTGAACAACCACCGTCAATTACCCATTCATCCTTGTCTTCAATGTTAGCAACAAGTGTTTTCTCTACCAGTGTCAAAACATCTTCTGTGATAGTCAGGAACACCCATTCCTTCCCATTGCTGAAACCACTAGAAAAGTCTTTTGATGGTTCATCATCAGAATCAATAATGCCTTCCTCATCCGCTATGTAGCATGATTTGTCTTTGTTTTTCTTGTACTTATACTTGTTCTAATATCGAAGGTTAGGCTTAAATGATCTTCTAACTCTTTCTTCAAATCTTGAATTCCTTTCAGGACATCTAGAAGCAAAATGACTAATCTTATTACATGCAAAACATTTAAAAGGTGCTTTTCTTGATAACTTCGATGATGAAAAGTAAATACCAAACCGAAACTGAGAGGGGGGGGTGAATCAGTATAGGCACAAAATTTTTTCTTGAACCGGTTTGATTGTAGATTGTAAACTACTAGCAATCCAGAGCACCAGTCCAACTCAGACTACTACCGGTTAAACACAGTGCAACTATGAAAGACATGAACCGGTCAGTCTTCTTAGCTATTACATAAAACCTACTCCCCCATTTCCTTTTTGTCCTTATGCATAAACAGATAATCTATCATCAGAGATATAATGACTTGCTAGATCAACATGATTCACAGTTTGATGAAAAACAACAAAGCATCACATGAAAAAGACATCACATATGACACACATATTTTTCACGTGGAAACCCAACTAGGAAAAACCATGGGGGGGGATGAATACCCACAAGCTGTTTTGAACTCTTTAGAAGTCTGCTCTGTTAGAAGCCTAGTCCGATTAAAGACTGTTACAACAAGTTCTGTTTGGAACCGATCTTGCTAGGGATCACTCAGTTAAGGGATGGCTAAAATACCCGGTTAAGGGTTAAAACCTGTTAAAGGTTACCTTGTCAGAGGATTTCATGAACTCAAAGGCTTTGAGTCACCCTATTAAAGGATTTACAGTAAGCTAATTAAAGCTACCTTGTTAAGGGATTTTCCAACTGTTGAAGTGGTTAGAGATCAACAGGTATTACAATGATTTGGTAGTAGCACTCAATGCCAATGGAGATCCGCTTTGATTTCTTCCTTCTACACACACACTATGTAGGTAACACTCCTCCTATCTGGTTTGGCAAGAATCACGTATCTCTACTCTTAGATACACACACAACATTTGCCAACAACCTCAGCATTAAACACAACATCGACCTAATAGGAAACAGATAGGTTGGTAGAAAAAACCCTAAACCCTAATCATTTTGGTTAAGCATTTTAGGCAGTTCAATCCTGACCATTGAACACTTTGCATTTGAATACAATGGTCTTGAACAGATCTCAAGACAATCTCCATCGTTCATTCTTCACTGCTTCAACACTGCTTCATGGAGGCGATAACCCATCACGCATTCTCCACCGTTTGCAGAGACTTCATACATTCCCGAGGTAGATAGGATCAATCTCCTTTATGCAAGATCCTTCAAGCGCATGAGGCTAATGTGGTAACACGATCCAGTCTCCATTAGATCTGCAATACAGTGCAAACTCATCACACAAGTCCATCGGTTGAATAACACAGACTCGAAACACTTCAACCGGAAACCCTGAAGCTGAGACTACCAACCGGTAGTCATACCATATTGGGCCTTGATAAAAACATTCCGTATGCCAGTTCACATTTCATTATACTGGTTCACCTGAACAAGCATACCGCTTCACCTTTTGCACATATACGGGTTCACAAAATATACTAGTTCACTTTTCCAGTTGCTTAACCAGTAGTTGCTTAACCAATTCACTCTTCAGCATATTGACATCAATGACAACATAATAGCATCATGTCAACATACTCTACACAAATGCCAACAATATCCCCCTTTGGCATTGATGGCAATATTCAAAGATATCTCTCTCTCTCTGCATCACATCTTCTCCTTAATACTGTAGATATCTAATCCGCTTTACATCTTCTCCCCCTTTGACAACAATGCCAAAGTGGAGGCACAGGTTTCCCTGTTCCACTATGCTACTCCCCTGAGGAGTAGTATCCTTCAACACATCAATCCTGAAAGGATATAGCAAAGTAAGATCTGACTAATGTGGAGCACAATTTTTTTTAGTTTACCTCTTGAAGGGACAACACCCCTAATTCACCTCTCAAATAGGTAAATGTAGCCTTCGGTAGAGGCTTGGTGAATATGTCTGCTAACTACTCCTTACTAGAAACATGTTCCAATACCACCTCTTTGTTCTGAACCTTTTCCCTTAAGAAATGATACTTGAGCTCAAAATTCTTGGTTCTAGCATGTAAAACTGGATTCTTGGAAATGTTAATTGCACTTGTATTGTCACAAAATATACTTACTGGTTTAGATACAAGAACTTTGAAGCCATTCAACACATTCTTCATCCAAATAGTCTGGGTGTAGTTCATAAAAGTTGCTACATACTCCGCTTTTGCTATAGACTGAGAGATACAACTCTGCTTCTTACTCATCCATGAGACAAGTCTACTGCCAAGAAAGAATGCACCACCGGTTGTGCTCTTCTGGTCATCTACATTACCAGCCCAATCAGCATCTGTGAACACTTTCAGATTGAAATCATCACTGTATGGATACCATAATCCATAGTCAATAGTTCCCATTAGATATCTAAGAATCCGCTTGACTGCTACCAAATGGGATTCTCTTGGGCTTTTCTGAAACCAAGCGGTAATACCCACTGCATGTGCAATTTCTGGTCTGCTATGCACTACATAATGCAACTTACCAATCATTGATTGGTATTCCTTCTCATTTACCAATGCTGAGTCATCCTCTTTTGATAGTTTACAACCGGTTATCATTGGTGTACCAACCGGTTTGTTGTCTTCCATGCCAAAGGTCTTCAATACCTCTTTGACATACTTGGACTGAGAAATAAAGATTCCATCTTTCATTTGCTGGATCTGCAGTCTAATGAAGAACTTAATCTCCCCTATGAGTGACATTTCAAACTCCTTTTTCATCTCATCAGCAAATTCATGACTCATCTTGTCATCACCACCAAAGATTATGTCATCAACAAATACTTCACAAATCAGAATCTGATCTCCTTCTGATTTCAAGTAGATATTGCTATCTTCACTTGTTCTTTCAAATCCAATCTTCACAAGATGGGAGTGCAAGTGTTCATACCATGTTCTAGGTGCCTGCTTCAGTCCATATAAGGCTTTATGTAGCCTACACACCATGTCACTATCTTCAGATATGTAAGGAAGTTAAGTAGCGGAAACAACTTCCTACACTAACCTTGAGAGGAGGGTAATGCAAAACTTTTTCAGATCGTTACAATAGTTACAGAAAATAGAAATAGATATAATAGCATTCATACCACAACACAGTGATTTACATGGGGAAAACCCTTTCGGGAGAAAAACCCCACACTCCAAAAGCAGCTCAATATTTTATTCAGCAATCAAAATAGATTACAACATACTTGCAGAGCAAGCTCTTCGTAGGAGTACCACTAATCAGAGATTCAGACGCAACTCAATAGCCATAAGACTCTTACACACAACCTCTATCTCACACACCTCATAAATAGGAGATACAATACAGGAAACCGTCAAACGGTATTACAAAACCATGGGCTAAAACCACCCAATAAGGTGTAGCCGACCTTATCTCCCTTCTAGATTCCCTATGACATGTTAAAGCACACACCAACACGTGTCGCTCCCTTTTATAGCTCATTTATGTATCCGATACAAATTATTTTTCCTATTTCAGGAGTACAAACTTCCGGAGGCCATAACTTGAGAACCGGGTGTTCGATTGACGAACCGTTTGAAGCGTTGGAAAGCTCGCGAAGTGCTCTATCACCTAGTAACTTGCTGCGCCAGTTACGGCCACTTTTCAGGGCATTTCAGAGCCTCTAAAGCCCCCAAAATTAAGTTTAAACATTTTATCGCACCCCTCCAAGACGAAAACTTTAATATCTTCAAAACTAGCTGTGACCTTGCGACGCAACTTTACCGGAATGCTTATCTAGCCAACCAGAAGCTTCGGGGAGAGTTTCGCACCATTTCGTACCCAAATGAAAACTTACTATAAATAGTAACCTCACATAAATTCAAGGTTGAGACACCATTTTTCCCAACAAGATAGGGCAAACCCATCTGGTTGCTCTCTATACACCTCTTCTTCAAGTATTCCATTTAGAAATGCAGATTTTACATCCATTTGGTATACCTTGAATCCTTTAAAAGCTGCATATGCAAGAAGCATACAAACTCCTTCCAATCTTGCTACTAGAGCAAAGGTTTCTCCACAGTCTTCTCTTTCTTCTTGGGCATATCCTTTACATACTAGTATGGCATTGTTCCTTACCACTGTGCCATCCTCATTCAACTTATTTCTAAAGACCCATTTGGTTCCAATGACATTTTTATGCTCCGGTTTGGGTACCAAGGACCATGTACCATTCTTCTCTATCTGGTCAAGTTCTTCCTCCATTGCCTTGCTCCAGTCTTCATCTTTATGTCCTCTTTGAATAAGTTAGGCTCAAATTTTGAGATCATATATGAGCTTTCCTTGACCTTTCTTCTTGTAAGAATTCTTGCATCTTTGTCTCCTATGATCTGCTTTGGATCATGATTGAGTTTGACATACCTAGGTATGTTCTTAAAAAATTCCTCTTGCTTTTCTTCATCATCCTCATCTTCATCAGCATCTACCGGTGTAGGGGCAGAATTGCTGGTACTAGGCTGATTTGCAACCAGTTCCCAGAAGGTTACTACTGGTTCATCTCCTACATGTTCTCTATTGGTTTCCTTTGATCTCTCAGAGTTTTCATCAACCCTAACATTGATGCTTTCAACAATTCTCTGAGTCCTATTGTTGAAACATTTGAGAGCTTTTCTCTTAGTGGAATACCCTAGGAATATCCCCTCATCACATTTAGCATCAAACTTTCTCTGATGTTCACCCCTTTTGATATAACATTTACTACCAAACACTCTAAAGTAACTTACCACTAGTGTCTTACCGGTCCAGTACTCATAAGGAGTCTTATCCTTTCCTTTCTTGATGAGTACCCAGTTCATTGTGTAGACTGCAGTGCTCACCGCTTCTCTCCAAAAGGTGTGAGCAACCTTTCCTTGGATCAACATAGTTCTAGCCGCTTCAACCATAGTTCGGTTGTTCCTCTCTGCCAACCCATTCTACTATGGAGTCTGGGGGGCAGACAGTTGCCTCTTGATGCCATTCTCTTCACAATATTTGTTGAATGCACCGGAAGTGAATTCCCCTCCTTGATCAGTTCTAAGGCATTTGATTCTTCTGCCGCTTTCTTTTTCTACCAGCTCTCTGAAAGTTTTGAACTTTCCAAAGGCTTCAGACTTGTCCTTCAAGAATGTGACCCACATCATTCTTGAGAAATCATCTGTAAGAATCATAAAATACCTATCTCCCTGCACACTCCTAGTTTTCATAGGACCACACAAATTAGTATGCACAAGATCAAGTAAATTGTCTGCCATGAAAGATTTACCTTTGAAAGTTGAGGAAGACATTTTCCCTAGTTGACATTCTCTGCACAATGGATTTTCTGGTTTGCTCAGCATTGACAATCCTCTAACTGCCTTGATCTTACTGGTCTTCACAATGTTATCAAAGTTTACGTGGCAGAGTCTCCTATGCCAAATCTAGCTATCATCAAATTTAGCCATAAGACATGTACTTATATTTACATTCAGCTGAAATAAGTTACCTATGGTCTGCATACCGGTGGCCATCAGTTCACGACTCTTTCCTTTGATTTTTCAGACTCCATTTTTGAATTCCAGTGAGTCCACTGTCATTCAACTGGGAAACACTTAATAGATTGTGTCTGAGACCTTCCACCCAATACACATTGTCAGCACTTCTCTTTCCATTTAGAGAGATGGACCCTCTGCCTTTGACCATACATGGTGCATCATTACCAAAATGAACTATCCCACCACCATACTCTTCTAGAGATATAAACTTGCTTTGGTCACCAGTCATATGGTGAGAGCGACCATTGTCAATAATCCACTCATTGGAATTATCAAAGTGGGAGACCAAAGCCTTCTTGATAATCCACTCATTGGAATTATCAAAGTGGGAGACAAGAGCTACAAAACAGTTTCTTTGGTTTCCTCCTTTGAATTTCTTCTACCTTTCCAGTTTGTCCTTGTTGTCATCGTTAGGACAGTTTATAGCGATGTGTCCTATCCAGTTGCAAGAGAAGCCTTTCAAAGGAAGCTTACCTCTATATTTGCCGGTTCCCTTAGGAAGTCTCATCAGGATCTCCTCATCATCCATTTCTCTGCTCTGTCTTGGTTCACCGCTGGTGCTTGCTTCTTTACCTTTTCTGGATGGTGTAGCAGATGCCCTAAAAGTTGATTCAGTCTTCTGAATACTACCATCAAAACTATTTAGTTCATAGGCTGTCAGCTTGGCAATGATGGAGTCTAGGGATACCTTAGTCTTGTCTATTGACCTCAACTCCTGAATAGCAACAACCCTTATAGCATAGACCGGTAATAAGGACCTCAGGACTTTACTACTAATAATAGAATCTTCCATTTTCCCTCCTGCACTCTTGAAGTCTCCAACAATAGTCTTGATTCTTATTCCATATTGTTGAATGGTCTCACCTTCAACCATCGACATGTCTTCAAACTTCCCTCTAAGGCTTTCTTCCTTAGCTTGTTTTACATGCTCATCACTGCCATAGATATTTTCAAGAGTATCCCATACTTCTTTGGGATTATCTTTATCCTGGACATCAATAAACTCAATGTCAAATAAGCTACTAATTAGAGCTTCCATGACTTGTCCATTCTCTTGAATCTCTCTCTTTTGGTCATCGGTGAGAGTATCGGTAGAAATGACATAAGAATTCTCAACATAGCTCCAATTTTGAGCACCCATGCTTCTGATGTATATCTTCATTTTGTCCTTCCATATTTTGAAATTATCTCTGTTGAACTTTGGACCTTCCCTCTTCATCATTACAATAGGATCTTTCCCTCAAGCGGTTAAGCTTTCAACACAAAGGACCTGGAGGATGCTCTAATACCAAATGATAGCTTCAATGATGAAAAGTAAATACCAAACCGGTACTGAGAGGGGGGGGGGGTGAATCAGTACAGGCACAAAAACTTTTCCTGAACTAGTTTGATTGTAGATTGTAAACTACTAGCAATCCAGAGCACCAGTCCAACTCAGACTACTACCGGTTAAACACAGTGCAACTGTGAAAGATATGAACTGGTCAATCTTCTTAGCTATTACATACAACCTACTCCCCCATTTCCACTTTGTCCTTATGCATAAACAAATAATCTATCATTAGAGATATAATGACTTGCTAGATCAACATGATTCACAGTTTGATAGAAAACAACAAAACATCACATGAAAAAGACATCACATATGACACACATATTTTTCACATGGAAACCCAACTGGGAAAAACCATGGTGGGGATGAATACCCAAAAGCTATTTTGAACTCTTTAGAAGTCCGCTCTGTTAGAAGCCTAGTCCGGTTAAAGACTATTACAATAGGTTTTGTTAGGAACCAATCCTGTTAGGGATCACCTGATTAAGGGATGGCTAAAATACCCGATTAAGGATTAAACCCTGTTAAAGGTTACCTTGTCAGAGGATTTCATGAACTTAAAGGCTTTGAGTCACCGTGTTAAAGGATTTATAGTAAGCTGATTAAAGCTACCCTATTAAGGGATTTTCCAATTGTTGAAGTGGTTAGAGATCAACAGGTATTACAATGATCTGGTAGTAGCACTCAATGCCAATGAAGATCCGCTTTGATTTCTTCCTTCTGCACACACACTATGTAGGTATCACTCCTCCTATCTGGTCTGACAAGAATCATGTATCTCTACTCTTAGATACACACACAACATTTGCCAACAACCTCAGCATTAAACACAACATTGACCTAATAGGAAACAGATAGGTCGGTAGCAAAAACCCTAAACCCTAATCATTTAGGTTGAGAATTTTAAGCAGTTCTATCCTGACCATTAAACACTTTGCATTTGAATACAACAGTCTTGAACAGATCTCAAGACAATCTCCATCGTTTAATCTTCACCACTTCATGGAAGCGATAACCCATCACGCACTCTCCACAGTTTGTAGAGACTTCACACATTCTCAAGGTAGATAGGATCAATCTCCTTTATGCAAGATCCTTCACATGTATGAGGCTGGTGTGGCAACATGATCCAGTCTCCATTAGATCTCCAATATAGTGCAAACTCATCACACAAGTCCATCGGTTGAATAACACAGACTTGAAACACTTCAACTGGAAACCCTGAAGCTGAGACTACCGACCGATAGTCATACCATATTGGGCCTTGATAAAAACATTCTGTATGTCGGTTCACATTTCATCATACCGTTTCACCTGAACAAGCATACCACTTCACCTTTTGCACATATACCAGTTCACAACATATACCAGTTCACTTTGCCAGTTGCTTAACCGGTTCACTCTTCAACATATTGACATCAATGACAACATAATATCATCATGTCAACATACTCTACACAAATGCCAACATTTCCTTCATACTTACTTCCTATCGGTCCTTTAGGTACTCTTCTAGCAAATAGTGCTTCAAGTTTCTCAAACTTTACATCTTCTCTCTTCGTATCATCCAATTCTTTTGCATACAATGTTAGGGTTCCCACAGATACTGAGAGGGGGGGGGTGAATCAGTATCTGACCAGTAATGAAATTTTCTTAAGACAGAACATGCAAAACATAAAGTAACAGTATACTGCTATGCAAGAATTAATGTAATTAATAGAATAAAAAACATCCACATGAAAAGAACACCATAACACAAGATGTTTAACAAGGAAACCTGATGTGGGAAAAACCTCGGTGGGATTTGTGACCCACAATATTCACTTACTGGCCAATAAGGGAATATTACTTACAATAGGGGCCTGCACATGTAGGAAGGCCAACTTCCTAGAGCACACTACTCAATAAGAAGTCACACTGACTTACAATGAGGATTATACAAATCCAATATTCTGTACTGCTTTACAATAGCATCTTCAATGCCAGATTTAGTACCAGTTCTTGCTCTATTCTTTACATATACCCTTGACTTATAATTCGCACATTAGGTCTGCCTAATAATTTTCTTTATGCTTGTATTGACCTCTGGCAGGTCAGTTTGTGTCTGCATTTCCTTAAGCACTGGTTTTCCTCTTCATTTCTTACCGGTGACATCTGTTCTGGAGCCTTTAGCTTTGTTGGTTTCTCTGTTTGTGTTTCAGATTCCACCTTTTTCCCTGTATTTGCTGCCGGTTGCTCTGTATTTCTTGTTACCGAAGGCTCTTTGGCTATATCTTATTTATCTGTTGTATCTTTATCTACCACTATGTTGATCTTCTGAGTATCAACATTCACAGTATATAGGACTTCAGGATTAGTATTGCCATCCTCTGTATCCATGCTCTCAGTTGTCGGTTGATCTTCAGTAGTTGTTGATTTTACCAATGGAGTATTTAAAGGAGGTGGGGGTAAGTTGTCTCTAACCTTGATACTTAGTGGTCCACCAACTTTACTTTTCCCCTTGTCTCTATCTTTCTGATAAAATTTAATAGGCTTGGGATTCCTATATTCTTCTTGTTTTTCTTTTTCAACCAAAAATATGTCCCAACCATTTTCTGTTTCCTCTGTAACTCTACCTACTATCAGTGAAATTTGCCAGTGTGCAGTGAAAAAAACTGTCCGGTTAGCCTGAGCTATCAGATCATCAATTTCTTTTGGGGAGTTTATCGGATATACCGCAAGTAGTTTTTCTATTTTTATTTTCTTGTCCAGTTCAATTACTCCTTGCCTTCTGGCCTCAAGTCTTTTGCATAGGTCATCAGGGATTTCATTTAAGACTTGCATCAAAAACTTTTTAAACATGTCCATGTGTAATATTACACTCTCCTCAACTTTCCCTTTCTCATCATCCGATAGGGTGTCATAAATTTTCCCTATGTTCTTCAGTTTTCCTTCCTTTGTGATTTCATTTAACAAAATTTCTAGAGGTGCCATGTCAGTTGTTGTCTTTTTCTTTTTCTTTGGGGTCAGCTTCTTTTTAGGTGTGACCTTTCTGATCAAAGATCTCACAGCTTGTTGCTTCTGCCTTGTCCTTCTAGGTGAAGGAGTGGTTTCCATTGAGGGATCTCTTTTCCTAACAACTCTTTTAAAAGTTGCTTGTATATCTCCTTCTGAGGAAGTACCTACCGGTGATAGATGAGCTTCAGGTTGTGGGTCTGCCAAATCATCTTCAGTTATGCCGGTTTTCTTTAATATATCTTCCTTTATGGCTTTTTCTTGTTTGGATCCTTTCCTCACAACTGCCTCAACCTTTTCCACTCTCTTCTTAGATTGAATTTGACTTTATATGGTCTCAGCACTACCAAATACTTCTTCCTTTGGTTCATTGGGGGCTTCCAGAAGTGCTTTGGCATAGGTTTCAACTATGTGGTCATCTGTTTCATAGCCCATTTCTGTTATCCAGATTGTCCTAGGGATGACTGCTTCCATCCATATTTCATCCTTTTTTATTACAAAACATATATCATCCTTGTATTTGTTGACAATTTCCTATGATAGTCTGATTCTTTTGTTCATTCTGACCTTTAGTGCTTGAAAATACTCATTGATATTCTTTTCCTTATTTTCACCCATGTTGTTGAATAAGTCTGATAATTGTTTTCCTACTGGTATGTCAAATCCAAAATCTTTAAGTCCTATACTGGGAACCTGTTTTGTTATATGTAGCATTAAGCATACACGTAGATTTCCAAATCTAAAGGTTCCTTTCTTATCCTTCTTGATTTTGCCTAAGTTATCAATCAACTCATCTTTTAACCATTCACATACATCAATTTTCACATTTTCTTTTACCATATCATGAGCACTCTTAATGCATAAACTGGAAACTGAGTTGAGTCTATTTGGATGAGTTGCTTTGTACCCTAAAATCATGCTAACAAATCTAACATTTATATTGGTCACATCATTAACCCTTAGAGACCTTCTGTCTGATGTTGCACCAGTTAAGTTCATTACTAGGTCATTGGAGAACTTCTTAGTCTTGTCGGGTTTGTTACCAGTGGAAGGTAACCTTGTTACTTCTTTCACAGCTTCCTTTGTAATTTTGTGAACTGAATCAAGCCAAAAGAATGAACCATGTACCTTGCTTAAAACTATCCTAATCACTTCCTTGGGAAATTCAGGAATGCAGAGGATTTCAATGAATCCTAGGGTTTCAACAACTTTATATTCAGGTTTTACATTTCTGGAATTGTCACATATAACAGTCTTATACATGTTTTTAATTTCTTCATCTCCTAATTCCTCTATGTTGCAATGGATATAGATTTTAGGATCTTCTGCATAAACAACTCCTTTTGGAATTTGGGAAAAAGCACCTGTATTGTCATCTTTCTTAGCTACCTTGGGAACTAGCTGAAATATGGTCCTAGGGTGTTTTATAACCTCAACTACTATAGGGTTTGCTATGAATTCAGGTGTAGAGGAGGATGCCATGATGATAAATACCTCTTTGGATGGATTGATTGCTGAAATGCTTTGCCTCTTTGCTCAAAATGCCTTAGCTATGGAGATTTCACGCTCTTCGAATGTTTGAATGCTTGGTGAAGTGAAATGGAGCCAAAACCTTGTTTTATAGTCTTTTCCACTACCTACCACATTAATTGCTTGCTGGTAATGTATTAGCTTAACTTTATTTGCCGGTAATGATTGATTTTCAACTTCTTTTCTCTAACCGAGGGAATAATAGCACATGTGTCATTAGATTGCCAAACCCTCAAGATAATTTTCTTCAATTAGATGAAGAACTTCCTGCCGGTGGAGCATTGCTCTGTCCTGCCAGTGGAGCATCATATTGTCCTGCCAATGGAGCATTTGTTGGTTCTACCGGTGAAGGAGTATTCCCTATATTTAGATCAGCTTTTCTAATCCATTGCTTTGAGAATTCTTGCTTAACCTCTTCAACCTTTTCTTTACCTTTCAAGCTAGTACTTTTGTTGTCTACCAGTGTACCTTTACTTCTACAAAATTTAGCAATATGACCAATCTTGTTACATGCATAACAAGTTACATTATTTTTCTGAATAGCTTTCCCATAACCTATATTGGTTTGTGTTCTGCATTGATTTGATAAATGTCCAAATCTTCCACAAACATAACATCTTACATTCATTCTGTAGTTTTCAGAATTATGACCAATTTTGTTGCATTTGGAGCATTGACCGGTGGGAGGATTGATATTCTGATAATTCCTATATCTACATTCGTTTGCCCTATGACCATATTTATTATAGTTAAAGCATTTTCCATATAATTTTTAAGTATTAGGAGGTCTTACCGGTTTGCTGTGATCCTGAGTATTTGCAGTACCGGAGCTTTCTCCAACTTCAAATCCAATTCCAGAAGTGTCACCTTTGGGTTTTTGATTCTTCAATAAGGTACCAAGTTCTTCTGAGCTTTTCTTGAATTTTTCTTTGTGTTGATTTGCAGTTTCCAATTCCCTTTCCAAGATTTCTTTTTGTCTCATTAGTTCATTCGAGTCATTCTGAGTATGTATCAGATCTGTCTTCAACATGTCATTTTCATAGCTAAGTCTTATGTTCTCATTTGCTGCATCACTTAGTCTTCTGGTCAATTCTTCTTCATTTTTCTTTCTGTCCTCAATCTCTTTGCAAAATCTCATAGTCATATCCTGCATTTCATTTTTTGTTGTCATGATCTCTTGTTTCAATTTGCTTATCATATCATTAAGTGATTCCTTTTCATCATTCTCATTTTGCATTTTTTCACAAAGTTCTCTTCTCTTATTTCTTGTAATAGTAATATTTTCTTGAAGTGCCTGAATAATATCCTAAGTTGCTTTTAAATCATCTTCTAATTTGATATTTTTTAACTTCTCTGTATCATAGTCAGTAAGAGCTCCTTCAAGTTGCTTCATCAGATTTTCCATTTTTACCGGTGTCAAGATCTTCCTCAAGCTGTTAGGCTTCTGAAAATAGAGGACCAGGCTCTGATACCAATTGTTAGGGTTCCCACAGATACCGAGAGGGGGGGGTGAATCAGTATCTGACCGGTAATGAAATTTTCTTAAGACAGAACATGCAGAACATAAAGTAACAGTATACCAGTATGCAAGAATTAATGTAATTAACAAAATCAAAAACATCCACATGAAAAGAACACCATAACATAAGATGTTTAACGAGGAAACCCGGTGTGGGAAAAACCTCGGTGGGATTTGTGACCCACAATATTCACTTATTGGCCAATAAGGGAATATTACTTACAATAGGGGCCTACACATGTAGGAAGGCCAACTGCCTAGAGCACACTGCTCAATAAGAAGTCACACTGACTTACAATGAGGATTATACAAATCCAATATTCTGTACTGCTTTACAATAGCATCTTCAATGCCAGATTCAGTACTGGTTCTTGCTCTGTTCTTTACATATACCCTTGACCTATAATTCACACATTAGGTCTGCCTAATAATTTTCTTTATGCTTCTATCCATATCTTACAAATGTCTACAATGATCTCTTTTATATACAAGAGTCATTTTACAATTTTCCAAGTCGGCTTTTACAATAATAAACAAAATATTACATATCAAAAATCCTGTCGGCCTCTGTGTCGGTATACATCTTTTCTTCTGTGCTGGTGTACATCTTTTCTTCTATGCTGGTGTACATCTTTTCTTCTGTGCCGATGCCGGTGCCAGTGTAGATTGATCTTGCTGATGCCGATGCACTATCTTGCTTGAATAATGCTTTGCCTGTAGAATGTCTTGTCGGTGCCATAGGATTGCAAGGTTGCCTGTGTAATGCTTTGTCGATATAATGTCTTGCTGGTGCCATAGGATTGCAAGGTTGCCATCAATGACAAAACCTTCAATCACACACAATGTCTCATTGGAGTGTCCATATGCCAACATACAAAGCTTTCCAATCTTACTTACCGGTTGATGATGCAGATGCATGAAAAGATGGTTCAAACTTCACAGCTCCAGAGGGTCCGAATTCTTCAAGCTTAAAAGAAGATAATTTTCCAACCAAGGTATGTCTGTTGACAGATGTATTAGCCATTGTTCTCAATTCATTAATAGTAGTAGCCTTCATCTTGTAAGCCGGTGGTAGGGCTCTCATATCTTTAGAAACAATTTTATCTTTGCTCAAAGTTCCACCACAACATTGAACTCCCATAACAATCTCATTTACCCTTTCCATGAATGCAGTAATCCTTTCATCTTCTTCCATCTTCAAGTTTTCATATCTCACCCGGTAACCATCAAGTTTAGCAATCTTCACTGTAGGGTTACCTTCATTAAGAGTCTCCAACTTATCCCATATAGCCTTTCCAGATGATTTGTCGGTTAATCCCATTATTTGCTGATCAGAAAGTGCACACAAGAGGGCTTCTCTTGCTCTACAATCATTCTCAAGCTCCTTATCCAAGTTTTTCAGAGGAGGATTGCCAGATGCTGGAATATGAGGTGTGACACCATTCTATGTGATCTCCTAAATCTCCTTGCCAAGACATATCATATGAGTCTCCATCTAAATCTTCCATACTGTTTAATTTATTCCATCAAGCCTAGGAATATCTCTCTGAAAGATAGCTCCAGATGAACTGGATGAACTTGAACTGTTAGTCGCCATAGGATCTTCCTCAAGCAGTTAATCTTTCTACAGAGAGAAGCACAACTTTGATACCAATTTTTAGACAGTTAAAATAACCAGAAGACAACTGAGGGGAGGTGAATTAGTTGTCACAGATTACCAAAACCTTAAGCAATTAAAAATTTAATACTGGAACCCAAAAAATTAATACTGAAATTCTTAAACCAAATACTAGAATAGAAGTTAAACCAATTAAGCATAAACAATAATCAGAGAATAAATACCATTCACATGACACCAAGATTTATACGTGGAAAACCACAGTGGGAAGCCTACCCATAGTTAGATAATACTTCTACAGTCAGTATGTGAATTACAATTGAGGGGCCTACACTCGTAGGAAGGCCAACAACCTAGAGCACACTGCTCATCACAAAAGGAGTCTCACTGACTACATAGAAATCCAAACAATAATCCGGAGAAGTGTTGAACTGCAAAGATAGCATCTCCTATGCCTGAGTGCAGTTCCGGTTAAGCTCAATACTGGAGGACTAAATCCTCTTACATAAACCCAATTCGATCTCCAATGATCGACCAAATCCTCTTCCTAAATGATATTACATTATTTGTACATTACATATCCATTTTCCATAACCACATATGATTTATAATGAGATCTTACATCTATATATACAAACCCTCGACCATAAACAATCAGGTCGACCACTAGACAATAAACTAATTACATAATTACAAAGCAAGTCGGCCTTAGACCAAACAAATAATATCCAACACATAAGACATCCCAAAAACACATCAAGAGGTCCAATCCACACGTTACATTAAACCGGTCCATAACCTAGACCAACCGAGATCTAATATAGGTCCACACACTAAAGAAATGATCTCCATCCATCAAGTCTTGAACATGATCACCAACAACATACTAAAACTCCACCAGAATTTTCACCAATACCACTTATGCATATCATCAAGGATCTTTATCAAAAGCTCTATCGGTGAAACCCTCACCCGAACCACAAACGAAGCTTCAAAGCAAACATGTTAGCATCTGATCACCAAATCAAAACCAACGGACTGAATATGAACATGAGTATCATGAATAAGGCCAATTCCATAACCAAATCATACCAAAGCCTACTAGATCATACCAGATCTAAACCAACCAGAAAACTACTCAATCTACCGAGGCCAGAAGGGTGCCAATAAAGAATCCAAATAGCTACTATTGACATCAATGAAAAACATCAATGCAACACATAATCAATTACTCCAAAATGGCCAACAATTTTCTATCGCAATCTTCACAAAGAGTTCAAATTCATCAGTTTATCCAGCATATCGATGTGTTGTAACAACAACATCGACCTCTTTGGTAGGGGAAAAGGATATTCATTGTAGCTCCCCCTGAGCCAAAGCTTCCGAACTAGTTTTTGGAGGGGATCTCTACATCAGAGCAAGATGCAACAACATTTTATGTTAGGCCCACTTCCTTTTTTCTCCAAATCCTTTTCATTTCATTCATCACCTCTTCTACATCAGTCTTCTTTACAAGTTTATTGCTTTTTATTAAAATATATTTCTTCATATTCCAACTTTTTTATGTTTTAGCAATGTGCCGAACTTTGTTGCAACTAAAGCACTTAGGATTCCTCTGTTCTAAATTTCTTGTAGTCATTCTAGATCTTCATTGATTAGCCTTGTGTCCAAAGCCATTTCATAACTAATTGTATACACCTAAAAATGGTCTGAAGATAATTAATTAAATAAGTAATTATTTAATTAATCTCCCTCTCCAATTTAATTAAATTCACTAAGAAATTTGATTAAATTTCCCCTTTCATTTACTTATTAATAAATCTAAGGATTTATTTAATAGGTTCATTCCAATAATCCCCTTTAATTAATTAATTCTCCCCATCAAAATCATTTCTTCTAAAATCCCCTAATTAATTAAAACAAATCAATCATGAGTTGTTGAGATTAATTAGCCTTTTCCCATTATTTGAATTTTTAAATTCAAATACTCCTAGCTTCTACCATTACTAAACCTAACCCATTCTACCTACCCATATGTCCCCTTTCATCCAACATTTTCGATAACCTTTGTGACACTTGTCACTAAGTGTTCCCTTTCATCTAATTCCTTCTAGAAGCCTCTTGACACTTGTCACCATAGAGATGACAGATGTTCCCTTTAATCCAACCCCCTTTGCCAACCTCCTCCAATATAACCATTGATATCTTCAGATCAATCCTGACCATTTATTCTTGCCACCTCACCCCTAGCCTTGAAAATCCTATAAATAGACCTCATTTTGGAGCTCAAAGGGCCCCGATTTCATATGATTTTTTTTTATATCATTTGATTCATCTCATTTTCATCTTATGTATTGTTACTATAGGCATCTAGCTTCTAGTTTCTCATTTTCAAGCAATGTTATCATGCTCAATTTTAGCTTAATCTTACTTCATTTTCTAGATCAATCATGAACTCATATAGCTTAATCATGATATTCTTTCTAGATCATGCATCTTCATCATTCAAATCTTCCATCGAAGTGTAGTCAAGTCACTGGAATTTGCATAACAAGATCTGAGAGTGTTTTTCATACTCGCATTTACTAGGAGGCAATAAGTCGATTAGCTATGGTTTTACATTTCTTGGATTTAATTCACTAACCATTGCTTGTAATCATTTATTGAGTGCATTGTGGTTGCAGGTACAGGTACACTTCACAGAGCACGACACTAATAATAACCATAAATAATCTATTTCTTCCCTCCATAATTTGACGTCTGCAATCACTAGCCTTATGACCAAATCTCTTGCAAATAAAATACTGAACATTTTGATTCATTCTACTTCTATATTGTAGAGCCTTATGTCCAAATTTATTACATGAAAAATAATAGCCATTGAATGAAGGGTACCTTTGATAATTAAGTTGTATAACCAGAGGTTTTCTTGAAAAAATTATTTGATTCTAGGGCTTTCTTTCTTTTTTTTCTTCTTCAGTGCACCATTTAGATTCAACCTTCTTCATCTTGTCTTTATCTTTGGTCCTTTGATTTGAACATTACCAGTTTCAAAACCTAATCCACCTTTTTCTTCCAGAGATTTCTGCATAGCCTGATAATTCTAATACTAAATATGATTAGTACAGATGCCAAGCTAACAATATGAGAGGGGGGGGTGTGAATCATTCAAACTTAATCTTCAATAAAAACAACAGATTCAACCTCGGTAACCTTATCAGAAAAAATAGTAATTCATGCAGACCCATAAATAGATAAGATCACAAACATATAACATCAGATTTAACATGGAAACCCAAATAGGGAAAAACCACTGTGGGATTTCGGACCCACTAAGAAATATACTCTTCTAGAGTATGCTCGGTTAAAAGAAAATCCTATTAAAGATTACAAACATATTGCTAGATGTGACCCAGTTAAGGGATTTCCCTTAGATCTAATAGGATCTTCACCTTGTTAGAAGTGACCTTGTTAAAGGATTTCAAACACTTAATAAGAATGTCACCTTGCTAGAGGATTTTACAAATAAGACTGTTAAGTCCACTCAGTTAAGAGATTTTCTGCTACTTCTCAAAATAACAGTAATAAAAATATGTCTGCAACTTCACATCTAAAAATGCTGAAGCAGATTCTTATTTGCTCAATACAATCAATTCATAGGACTTATCTTGTCCCTCTGCTGGGCTCTATACTCTGTTATCAAAATAGGTCTTCAAGCTTCTGTGCTCGGTAATCACTATGTAGCATCCCTGTGCATACACTTGCCTGCATACATTATTTATCAACAGTTTCCTATTTATAAACAATTAGGTAACCACTTAATCTCCTTGATCACATTTCCCATGATCAATCATAGCCATCAGATCTTCAATCTTGTCCAGGTTCAATGTATCCTTCGATCTGAAAATGTTTTACCCCGCCTTGGAACTTGCATTTTCACCTTGGAACTTGTGTTAGGGTATTGTTGTTCAATCTGAGCTGTAGATCTTCATACTGACTTTCCATTGCCTTAGATTCATTAGCAAACTTCTTCCATGTTTTACCAATCATTGATCCGGTCCAGCTCATCAGCTTCTTTCATTAAATACCGCATGTAAACATTTAATGCATTCTGTTATAGCTTGGTTGTAACTCAGTAACAACTCGGTGAATACTAAACTTCACTCGGTAGACATTCCGCCTTCATTAACCGATAGCGATAACCTTAGGGTTTACCGACTAGGTTCCTTAGGGTTTACTGACTAGGTTCTTTTCTCGGTAACATAGTATAGTATTAACCTTTCAAACAATAGCATATGTAGGATATCAAAACAATCTAAACATCATGATCTCATCATTGTCTAACTCGGTAATAGTTACCCATTGCATAACTTATCCCCTTATTCATCATATTCTTTCGGTGTCTTTTACCGACATCTTTATACTCATCAAATCATACTTCTTAAGATATGGCAATATCATATTGAATTAGAAAATCAATTTCTTTACATCAATGACAAAATAATAATATTAAGACAGTAATCATCCTTAATCAGTTATATCCATAGTCATCAACAACCTTCTCAATATCCTTATTGAAATGCCAACAATCTCCCCCTTTGGCATTGATGGCAAAACCAATTGATTTGACTTTATTGATTTGGATTCAGATTGTTGTGAAATTATGAAATGCTCTCCCTCTGTCATTAGTCTTCTCCTTTGGTCAGTAGACTTATCCCCCTTTGACAACAATACCAAAAATGAAAATAACTAAAAACATAATTTCTTCCTCTGAGAAGTGAATTCCATGTTGTTATGTATCAATTTAGTCTCGATCAGAGCATTTTGTCTTCAATTCTTGCACACCTTTAGAAAACCTCCTAAAGTGTGTAAATCAGCATCAACTCCTAAAAGATATTCTATAGAGTCATCGAATTGATGCTTTCACCGAACTCAGTCAGTGAATGGAAGATAGGGGTAGGACCCCTAACTGACTTCTGAGATACTCAAAAGTGTCCTTTGGCAATGGCTTGGTGAAGATGTCTGCAATTTGTTCCTTTGTGCTAACATACTCCAAAACCACTTTCTTCTCTTTAACTTATTCTCTAAGATAATGATATTTGATAGAGATGTGCTTTGTCTTAGAGTGCATAACAGGATTCTTTGAAATGTTAATGGCACTAGTGTTATCACATAATATAGTTACTGGCTCGGTAACTTGCTCATTTATACCTTCCAACAATTGTTTGATCCATGCTATATTGGTGCAATTCAGTGCTGCAACAACATATTCAGCTTCTGTTGTTGACTGAGAAACACATCCTTGTTTCTTGCTAAGCCAACTCATTAGTCTTTCTCCTAAAAAGAAAGCTCCTCCACTTTTGCTTTTCCTGTCATCAATGTTGCCTACCCAATCAGCATCAGTATAAACTTTTAAATCAAAAACATTTCCTTTCCAATTTACTAAGCCGTAATCTTCAGTGCCTTTTAAGTATTTGAAAATTCTTTTGATTGCCATCATGTGTGTTTCCTTAGGATCTGCAGAAAATCTTGCAACAATACCTACTACATGTGCTATATCTGGCCTGCTCTGAACAACATATTTCAACTTTCCAATCATAGATCGGTAAAGTGTCTCATCAACAGATGCATATTCTTCATTCTTTGATAGTTTACAGTTGGTAGTCATAGGAGTACTTACTAGTGGTTTTGAATCCTCCATTCCAAATTTCTTCAAGATTTCCTTTATGTACTTGGATTGGGTAATGAAAATCTCATCTTTCATTTGCAGTATCTGTAGACCTATAAAATATTTTATCTCATCGATTAATGACATCTCAAATTCTTTACTCATTTCATTTCCAAAGTTCTTGCATAGAGAGTCATTTCCACTAAAGATAATATCATCAACAAATATGGCTAAGATCAGTATTCCATTTTCATCATTCTTCATGTACATATTGTTTTTTTCACTTGTTCTTATAAAACCAATTTTGATCAAATATGAGTGCAATCTCTCATGCCATGCTCTTGCTGCTTGTTTCAAACCATATAAAGCTTTGTTCAACTTACATACCTGATCTTTATTATTGTCTTCAACAAATCCTTCAGGTTATTCAATGAAAACTTCTTCTTCTAATATTCCATTCAGAAATGCAGATTTGACATCCATTTGATATACCTTGAAATTCTTGTAAGCAGCATATGCCAACAATGTTCTTACTCCTTCAAGTCTTGCCACAGGTGCAAAAGTCTCACCATAACCAATTCCTTCTTCTTGGGCATAACCTTTGCAAACTAGTCTTGCTTTATTCTGAATGACCTCACCTTTTTCATTTAGCTTGTTTCTGAAGATCCACTTTGTACCGATTACATTTTTGTCCTTTAGTCTTGGGACCACTGTCCATGTGTCATTCTTCTTGATTTGATCAATCTCTTCTGTCATAGCATTTATACAATATTCACTGTTAAATGCCTCTTTCACTATTCTCGGTTCAAATTCAGATATTAGACATGTGTTTTGTCTCATTTTGTTCCTTGTCATCACTGGATCATCGTTATCTCCTATAATCTAACTTGGTGCATCATGTCTTCTGACATACTTGGCTAATACAGGCTCGGTAGGCTCTGTATTATCTTCTTCATCACTCGGTAACTGGAAATTTTCTTCAACTATTTTCTCGGTAGGACTTCTCGGTTGCACATAGACAAATTCATCATAGTCTTTGGGTACTTTGGAATTTCCTTCATCATTTCTTTCTGCAAATTCATCAATTTTCACATTTGCACTTTCTACTATTTTTTTATATGATTTGATCAAACATTTAAATGATTTGCTTCTAGAAGTGTATCCTAGAAATGTTCCTTCTTCACTTTTCTGATCAAAGTTGCCATTTCTATCATCTTTATAAACATAGCATCTACTTCCAAAGATTTTAAAATAACTAACATTAGGTTTCTTATCATACCAGATCTCATATGGTGTCTTCAAAGTACCTTTCTTCAATTGAACTCAGTTCAAGGTGTAAACAGTTGTGCTTATTGCTTCTCTCCAAAATGTTTGTGGCACCTTCTTCTCAATCATCAGTGTTCTAGCACAATCCACAATAGATCTGTTTCTTCTTTCAGCTATTCCATTCTGTTGTGGAGTTCTCAGTGTAGAGACTTGTCTTTTAATACCATGATCATTGCAGAATAAGTTGAATTCATCAGATGTGAACTCTCCTCCTCTATCTGATCTAAGACAATTCAGTTTTCTTCTTGTTTCATTTTCAACTCTTGCCTTGTACCATTTAAACATTTCAAAAGCTTCTATTTTTTCTTTTAAAAACATTACTGACATCATCCTTGAATAGTCATCCACAAATAATATGAAATATTTATCACCATAATAACTTTGAACTTTCATAGGACCACAAAGATCAGTGCACACTAGATCTAAAATTCTCTTAGAAGTGTAAGACTTACTTGTAAAGCTTGATCTTGACATCTTACCCATCTGGCATCCTCGGCACATAGCATTCTCAGGTTTTTCAAGACTCGATAGACCTCTTACACTGTGCTTCTTACTTATCTTGATTAGGTTATCAAAATTTACATGACAAAACCTCTTATGCCATAGCCAGGTATCATCAATCTTTGCATGCAAACACTTATTCCGAGTTGAGTCAAGGTGAAATGTATTACCTTTTGTTTGTGTCCCGGTAGCAGCTAACTTTCCATTCTTGTCATGAACTTTGACAACTCCTTTCTGAAATTCTATTTGGTAACTTGTGTTGTTTAGCTGTGCTACACTCAACAAATTGTATTTCAAACCTTCAACCCAATAGACATCATTGCATCTTGCATTATCAAGAAGTGTTATAGATCCTTTACCTCTTACTGGACATGGTGCATCATTACCAAATCTAACATAGCCTCCATCATAATCTTCTAACATAACAAACTTGTGTTTATCTCCTGTCATATGATGTGAGCATCCACTATCTATAATCCAAGAATCATTAGTGTTTATGTGAGATATTAGGGCTTTTTCTTCATACCTTTCTTCATCTGATCCATCCTTGATAGCCACATAAACAAATTCCTCTATATCAGTCTCATCTGATTTATCATCGTTAGATTCCTCATCAGCTATTAAGCATATCTTTCTATCTCTTCTTCTGAAGTCTTGGTGTCGTTTGTAATGGTTATCTTTTTGTCTATCATCTCGATAATCTCTCTTTTCAGTGAAATCTTTGTCAGGACAGTTAGAAGCCATATGTCCAATCTTATCACAATTGAAACATTTCAAAGGTAGTTTTCCTTTATACTTACCTTTGCCTCTGGGTAACCTTTTGGCCAATAGTGCTTCAAACTTTTCTTGCTTTCTGATTTCTTCATATAGTTTGTGTACTTCTTCCATGTTCTTTCGAAATCTTTCACTTGCTCCACTGTGATCTCCTTCAGAGTACTTATACTTTCTTTCATTGTAATCATTAGATTCATTAAGATGAAAAGAACTAAATGTAGATTCAACTTTATTTACCAAAGATCCACTGTTATCAAAGTTACTTAACTCAAATGCATGTAGCTTACCAATAGTAGCATCTAAAGAAACTGGCATATTGGGTACAAACCTCAATTCATTGATTGCAGAGACTCGGATTGCATAGGCAGGTAGAAGGGTTCTCAACATCTTACTTGTTACATCCTTTTCTTCAATAGTTCCTCCTGCTCCTTTGATTTGATTTACAATCTCCTTTAGTCTTGTACTCTACTGGGTTATATTCTCACCTTCATTCATCCTCATAGATTCAATTTGTCCTCTTAGACTATCCACTTTTGCTCTTTGAACATGTTCATCTCCACCATACACAGATATGAGCTTAGTCCACATTGCTTTTGCATCAGTACATCCTTCTAGATCATTAAACTCTAAGTCGGTCAATGCAGATGTTATTTCAATCATTGCTTGAATATGTTATTGCTTTGCCTTTATCTCTTCCATTGTCAATGGATAGGTGCTCGGTGTGATGAAATCATTCTCTAGATAATAGACAACATATTCTCCAATTCCTGATAGATGCAGCTTCATTCTTTTTTGCCATGAAGAGAAACTTGACTTATTCAGCTTCGGTGCATCCCTCTTATACATCTTTTGGATCTTTAACTCAAGTGCCTCTAAAATTTTCTTCCAGAGCCTAAAGATCTGATACCAATTGATAGTTCTAATACTAAATATGGTTAGTACAGATGCCAAACTAACAATATGAGAGGGGGGGGGGGGAATCATTCAAACTTAATTTTCAATAAAAACAACAGATTCAACCTCGGTAACCTTATCAGAAAAAACAGTAATGCATGCAGACCCATAAATAGATAAGATCACAAACATATAACACCAGATTTAACATGGAAATCCAAATAGGGAAAAACCACTATGGGATTTTGGACCCACTAAGAAATATACTCTTCTAGAGTATGCTCAGTTAAAAGCAAATCCTGTTAAAGATTACAAACACATTGCTAGATGTGACCTGGTTAAGGGATTTCCCTCAGATCTGTTAGGATCTTCACCTTGTTAGAAGTGACCTTGTTAAAGGATTTCAAACACTCAATAAGAATGTCACCTTGCTAGAGGATTTTACAAATAAGACCGTTAAGTCCAGTCGGTTAAGAGATTTTCTGCTACTTCTCAAAATAACAGTAATAAAAATATGTCCGCAACTTCACATCTAAATATGCTGAAGCAGATTCTTATTTGCTCAATACAATCAATTCATAGGACTTATCTTGTCCCTCTGCTGGGCTCTATACTGTGTTATCAAAATAGGTCTTCAAACTTCTGTGCTCGGTAATCACTATGTAGCATCCCTGTGCATACACTTGCCCAGATACATTGTTTATCAACAGTTTCCTATTTATAAACAATTAGGTAACTGCTTAATCTCCTTGATCACATTTCCCATGATCAATCATAGCCATCAGATCTTCAATCTTGTCTAGTTTCAATGTATCCTTCAATCTGAAAATGTTTTACCCTACCTTGGAACTTGCATTTTCACCTTGGAACTTGTGTTAGGGTATTGCGGTTCAATATGAGCTGTAGATCTTCATGCCGACTTTCCATTGCCTTAGATTTGTTAGCAAACTTCTTCCACGGCTTACTAATCATTGATCCGCTCCAGCTCATCAGCTTCTTTCATTACATACCACATGTAAACATTTAATGCATTCTGTTATAGCTTGGTTGTAACTTGGTAACAACTCAGTGAATACTAAACTTCACTCGGTAGACATTCCGCCTTCATTAACTGATAGCGATAACCTTAGGGTTTACTGACTAGGTTCCTTAGGGTTTACCGACTAGGTTCTTTGCTCAATAAAATATTATAGTATTAACCTTTCAAACAATAGCATATGTAGGATATCAAAACAATCTAAACATCATGATCTCATCATTGTCTAACTCATCAATAGTTGCTCATTGAATAACTTATCCCCTTATTCATCATATTCTTTCTGTGTCTTTTACCGACATCTTTATACTCGTCAAATCATACTTCTTAAGATATGACAACATCATACTGAATTAGAAAATCAATTTCTTGACATCAATGACAAAATAATAATATTAAGATAGTAATCATCCTTAATCAGTTATATCCATAGTCATCAACAACCTTCTCAATATCCTTATTGAAATGCCAACAATCTCTCATTGTAATTGGAATGCCAACCTTCTTCTTGTCTGTTATAATTGCAACATAGCCATCATTTCATCAAGGTTATTAGTACTTTCCATGAATTTATCTTTTGATCTTAAGGTTACAACTTACTGTTCCAGTCTTGCACATTCTTTAGTCTTATGTTTGATTAATTCATTCAGTGATTCCTTAGTTTTCTTACATTCCTCAACTTGTAACTTCATATTGAGAATTATTTCATTTGATTGCTTCCATTCCTTGCTAACCTCTTTATATCTTTCTCTGAACTTCTTGATCTGTTCCCTTAGTTTTTTGATGCATTCATTTGCTTCTTTGATATTTTCTTTCAAATCTTTGTTTTCACATTCCACATTCTCAAGATCTTCAAGAGTAGTGTGCAATTCTCCATCTATAAGTATTTCTTCAACACTTAACTCGAGAGACATTTGTTCCACCAACAAGATCTCCCTTAAGCAGTTAAGCTAAAACAAGGGACCAATCTCTGATACCAATTGTTGAACAACCACAATACTAAGAGGGCAGGCGGGGAGGGGGGGTGAATTAGTATTCCTTTTTTAAAATTTAGAATCAATACAATTATCATTGTGTAGATTCACATCAATAAACACGTAATAGAAAGAAATGGATGATCAAATAAGTAGCAAAAATAGAGATACCATCCACAACAACATGCACAAGACAACACCATATTTTTGCATGGAAACCCATTAGGGAAAAACTACAAAGAGGGTTAACTATCAATATAATATAACTATTGAATTCATGAAGTTTCCATAGTCCATATTGATATGCTTGTAAATCTTCTGGATTCAACTGTGTATATTTTTACGTTGCCATAAGATTTACAAACATATTAGTTAAAAATATACATAGTTGAATCCAAGAGATTTACAAACATATAATATAACTAGTTATAAAATATTACAAAATATCACTGCAAGAATCTTTGCTTGAGGCTCACTACTAGAGGGCTCATTGCCCAAAAGATGAAGGCTCACTACCAAAGGGCTTACTTCCTAAAAAAGAACAAGTAGACAAAATGAACTACTATAGTTGTATCTTACATATGCATGGAATATAGTTTTGAATAGGCTATGTAGATAGACTTTGTACATTTCATTATCTCTCTAGTCATTCACATATTCTTCAATCACATATCATTGCAACATATCACATACGATCACTAAATCGCATACCTATGTTTGTATCTCTCTATCTCATCATAAAAAGAGTATATCACACACAACACACACAGACACACATTGATCTATATCTCAAGTTGACCACACATGCCTTACAAAGAAAATACTTTACACGCTACATTAATATACTTCATACGTTTCACCCACATAGGTCAGCCAAGATATAACAAAAGTTAATTCCAACTAGAATGCACATGTTACCCATAATGCTTAATAATGTCCCAAAATTGTAGGACCAAAAACAATCAACTTATGAAATGCGGATGTCCCGACAAATTGTTCTATTCCAGAGGAACATAGCAACTGACATGCCGAACTATCAAACCATGTATCTCACCTTTTGAAGATCCATAAAATGTATAAATTGGAATATAGGTACATCTAATATTCATGGGTATACTATACAAACTGTAAACCCATATCTATAACTACAAAGCAACGTGGAGCAAGGCATGACAAACATAGACAAAATTGTCAGAGCAAATATAGTATAAGTCAACAGAAGTATATTGACATCAATGACAAATGATATAACCTATATAACTTTCTCCTTTATCAAAAGACAACAATGACAAAACTCCAACACTATTATATTTCTAGGTTCCTAGTGTTGCATTTGAGGTGGTTAGTTTTGATTATTTGCTGACAGTTTGGTTGTTTGTCAGAAGTGGTTTGACTAGTTGAAAAACTGATTCATATTTCTCCACATTAATGTTTTATGTGCTGCAACTTGGAGGACAATTTAATATTATTTTTGGGTTGTCTCAGTTCCAGTTTCATGGATTGAAGTGGTCTACAAGAAGGTTTACTGATATTATTGTAGCATAGGAAATAGGAAATCATCGCAAACAATATAAACATTAATCATTAGCTCAATCACGAAAGCACAATTGAAATGATCTATCCTAAACACATTCAATAGAGACATGAAAATTGAAACATTCAAAAAGATTATGCAAACCAGAGGTAAATCCAAATGCTTCCTTCATGTGGCTCCATTGTTCTTCTTTCCTCTTCAAATAGTTTGGTTGTGGATCTCACCTACAAGTGCACATACATGATTGAAAGCAAGTAGGTAAGAAAATTTCTCAAAAGTACTCGAAGCGTGATTGATTAGAAATTCGATAATCTGATTATTAGGGGTTCAAAATACGATCAATCGGGGATCTTGATTGAAGAAATTCATCCAATTTATAGACAAATTGGAGAGATGGATCATATTAGCATGATTCCATTCAAATGGAAATTGCAAATCAATATGACAAATTATGACAAATATATGACAAATTATGCACTTTCTATGCAAAATTTGTTGATTGATGATTTATGACAATTTATGACAAACTTCTATGTCAAAAATTGATTGATTGTCAATTATGACAAATTATGACAAATTTCTATGTCATTCCCATGAATTTAGGAGAGAAATGGGAGGAAATTGAAATTAGGAATTAGAAAATTAGGAAATTAGAGAATTAAGAATTTAGGAATTAAGAAATCGAGGGAAATTAGAAATTAGGTAAATTAATTAATAATTTATCATTTATTAATTAATTCACAAAGAGGAATAATTAGCCAATTAAATGAACATTTAATTGTGACAAGAAAACTTAGGATAAATAAATAATTTATTAATCCTAAAGGAGGAAATGACAAACCAGGTTAAATGATTAAATCACGAAACCCTAGAAGATGAATTAGGTCTTGATGAAAGATAATTGACTCGATCATGATTTTGGATTGATAAATGATTTGATTGAGATTGGTTGACAAAAATCAATGACAAATTGACCAAATTGACATGATTGAAAAGGACAAGGATCGATGACGAATCGATCGCAATATGACAAGATTGACAAGGACAAAGATCGACCAAAATCATGATTAAAGATTGTTGTCGACAAGACCAAATTTGAAGGCGAGATGAATGAAGAATATAGAAGAATGAATCGATGCTCACAAATGATAAAGACCAAGTGTGTGACATAGGAGAAATGTTAATGTGACGCAAAAACCTAAAATGAGGCAATGCGCAAATGTTAAAGTATGATTCCACAAGCGTTGACCATTTTTAGGTGTCTATGCGCTTGTGTAGGGTCTTCTGTGCTTGTGTAGGGAGACACAAGCATAGGTTACTTGACACAGGCGCAGGTTACCTTACACAGGTGCAGGTTTCCTTTTCTGCATCCCCTGTGGGCCCCGCAATGTCCCCCAAGCAAATTAAATTCATGATATTGAAAACATGGGTTTTTGAGATACATACCGCTGCTCCTACGTCGTCTGGTCGTCTAAATGTGCGTACATGTTCCTCGAGGTGATCCGCCATTGGAATGTTCGCCATCTGTTTGCAAGTGTCCTTGTCCAGAGCAACAAATCCTCCTCTTTGGCTAGTGCAAATGAGCAAATTGTCACTCTCTTGGTCCCATTTATAGATCTTTGTTAGTGCATAGATGGATGTGCACCCTCTCCATCTTATGTTGGTCACGGTCTTTTGTGTCTTCAATTGTTTGTCCTTCATGCATCCGATCTCCGATTGTCAGTCCGTTCGATCCTATCATTTTTATCGATCAATTGGCCTCTTTTCTGCACGTTTCCGGCCAATTCCTCGAGGGGGCATGCATATGTCATTATTATTGTCTGGGGCATTTTCATTACTGTTCTTTGAAACAACGCTTAAAATCACATTGTCTCAAAGAGGGGCAAAATGTAGACACCTAAAAATGGTCAACGCTTGCGGAGTCATACTTTAACATTTGTGCATTGCCTCATTTTAGGTTTTTTGCGTCGCATTAACATTTCTCCTATGATTCGCACTTGGTCTTTATCATTTGCGAACATCGAGTCATTCTTCTACATTCTTGATTCGTCTCGCTCTCAAATTTGGTCTTGTCGACAACACTATCCAGTCATGATTTTGATCGGTCGCATCAATGTGTGTGCTAATTTGTCATCATTTTTGGACATCGTCAATCCTAATTAGGGTTTTTTCCTCTTATCAATCTTGTTAATTTATCATCAATCCTTCAATCTTGTCGTTTTGCGATCGATTTGTCATCAGTCGTTGTCATGTTCGATCTTGTCATTTTTCCGATTGATTTGTCATCGATCGTCGTCTTTCTCAATCATGTCAATTTGGATCAATTAGTCATTGTTCCTCATCAATTGGCGTATTTATCAATCAAATCATTTATCACATTGGTCCTTTGTTAATCAGAATCAAATCGAATTAATTATCTTTCATCAAGACCTAATTCATCTTCTAGGGTTTTGTGATTTAATCATTTAACCTTGTTTGTCATTTCTCCCTTTAGGATTAATAATTTATTTATTTTATCCTAAGTCTTCTTGTCACAATTAAATGTTCATTTAATTGGCTAATTATTCCTCTTTGTGAATTACTTAATAAATGATAAGATTATTAAGTAATTTACCTAATTTCTAATTTTCATCAATTTTCTAATTTCTTAATTCCTCATTTCTAATTTTCTAATTTTCTAAATTCATGGGAATGACATAGAAATTTGTCATAAATTTGTCATAATTTGTCATAATTGACAATCAATCAATTCTTGACATAGAAATTTGTCATAAATTGTCATAAATCTTTGCATAGCAATTTGTCATACACATGTCATAACTTTGCTATTCTTGATTTGAATTTCCATTCGAATCACTATCATGCTAATTTGATCTTTTTCTCCAATTTGTCTATAAATTGGATGAATTTCTTCAATCAAACCCCTGGATTCTTGATCCCTAATCAGATTATCGAATTTCTAATCAATTACATTTCGAGTACTCTTGATCAATAATCTTGTCTACTTGCTTTCAACTATGTGTGTGCATTTGTAGGTGAACTCCACAACCAAACTATTTGAAGAGGAAAGAAGAACAATGGAGCCGCATGAAGGAAGCATTCATACTCACATATGGTTTGCATAGTATTTACTTTTGAATGTTTTGTCTTCATGTCTTTATTGAGTGTGTTTAGGATAGATCATTGCATTTTAGTTTTCGTGATTGAGCTAATGACCAATATCTATATGTTTGTGATGATTTACAAGAGACATTCATCCAACAAAAGTTCAACAAGATTCAAAACTCATCTTCAAACATGGTTAGGAAACATTGTTCAAAATCTTATCTCAACATTCATGTCACTTACATTTAGGTTCATCATAATTTGTCATAATTTGTCATAATTCACGTCGGGTTCACCAATTAATGTAGCATAGGAAATAGGAAATCATCACAAACAATATAAACATTAATCATTAGCTCAATCACGAAAGCACAATTGCAATGATCTATCCTAAACACATTCAATAGAGACATGAAAATTGAAACATTCAAAAAGATTATGCAAACCAGAGGTAAATCCAAATGCTTCCTTCATGCGGCTCCATTGTTCTTCTTTCCTCTTCAAATAGTTTGGTTGTGGATCTCACCTACAAGTGCACATACATGATTGAAAGCAAGTAGGTAAGAAAATTGCTCAAAAGTACTCGAAGCGTGATTGATTAAAAATTCGATAATCTCATAATTAGAGGTTCAAAATACGATCAATCGGGGATCTTGATTGAAGAAATTCATCCAATTTATAGACAAATTGGAGAGATGGATCAAATTAGCATGATTTCATTCAAATGGAAATTGCAAATCAATATGACAAATTATGACAAATTTATGACAAATTATGCACTTTCTATGCAAAATTTGTTGATTGATGATTTATGACAATTTATGACAAACTTCTATGTCAAAAATTGATTGATTGTCAATTATGACAAATTATGACAAATTTCTATGTCAAAAATTGATTGATTGTCAATTATGACAAATTATGACAAATTTCTATGTCATTCCCATGAATTTAGGAGAGAAATAGGAGTAAATTGAAATTAGGAATTAGAAAATTAGGAAATTATAGAATTAAGAATTTAGGAATTAAGAAATTGAGGGAAATTAGAAATTAGGTAAATTAATTAATAATTTATCATTTATTAATTAATTCACAAAGAGGAATAATTAGCCAATTAAATGAACATTTAATTGTGACAAGAAAACTTAGGATAAATAAATAATTTATTAATCCTAAAGGAGGAAATGACAAACCAGGTTAAATGATTAAATCATGAAACCCTAGAAGATGAATTAGGTCTTGATGAAAGATAATTGACTCGATCATGATTTTGGATTGATAAATGATTTGATTGATAAATGCGCCAATTGACGAGGGACAATGACTAATTGATCCAAATTGACATAATTGAGACAGACGACGATCAATGACAAATCGATCGCAAAATGACAAAATTGACAAGAGGACAAGGATCGATGACAAAATAGATTGCAAAATGACAATATTGAAAATGACCACGATCGATGACAAATCGATTGCAAAATGACAAGATCGAACATGACAACGACCGATGACAAATCGATCGCAAAACGACAAGATTGAAAATGATAAGGATTGATGACAAAACGACAAGATTGATAAGAGGACAAAACCCTAATTAGGATTGACGATGTCCAAAATGGTGACAAATTAGCACACACATTGATGCGACAGGATAAGATCGATCAAAATCATGACTGGATAGTGTTGTCGACAAGACCAAATTTGAGAGTGAGATGAATGACTCGATGTTCGCAAATGATAAAGACCAAGTGCGAATCATAGGAGAAATGTTAATGTGACGCAAAAACCTAAAATGAGGCAATGCGCAAATGTTAGAGTATGACTCCGCAAGCGTTGACCATTTTTAGGTGTCTACAATTATGTCTAGGACTATGTTTCATGATAGGTTGGCAATGAAGTGTTTTATATCTATTTTTTTGGCAGTGGGATAGCATCCCTCGTGGGGATTTGTGACATGATTTAACAACCTCCTATGGATTCTATAAGTCTAGTGGTTGTATCGGGCATTGACATGTTGATATTTTGGTGCAACAACAACCCTAGCTTGTAACAATTTGTATCAGAGCTTGGTCACAGGTTCAAATCATGCAGGCCATGATGAGTGATGCTTGGAGGGGGATTGTTGGTAGTGGGACTACATCCCTCATGGGGATTCATGATATGGTTTAACAACCTCCTGTGGATTCTATAAGTCTAGTGGTTGTATCGAGCATTGACAAGTTGATCTTTTGGTGCAATGGTAACCCTAGCTTGTAACACTATTTTTGTTGCACCAACATGTATCAATATGAAAATAAGAAAGAAATGTTGAAAATTATTCTCGAATGTTATATGAATATCCTTATGTGCTCCGCATGGTGTTGGATTTTTAGTTTGGTGCTACATTTTTGTCTAATGTTGTGTTTCTGGGTAATTAAGGTTACTTGGCTGACAATTTTTTTTTCTAGTCTTGAGTTTAGGTATTAATGATATGTACCAACTTCAGGGAGTGTATTATGTTGTGTTTGGGCCCTACCTATGGTGTGTGGGGATGTGCATTGAGTTAGTGTTGGAAACCAATAACACTGAGAGGGGGGGCAAATCAGTGTTATACCGGAATAGTAAATTTTAGCCTTAGTAAAACATTCATACACCAACCAGTATACTGGTACATACAGAATTGAAAGAAGTAAAGAAACCAATAATCCAAACACATAAATTAGAATCATAACACACATATTTATATGTGGAAAACCTCAAAGAGGAAAAACAACGCTAGGATTTGTGACCCACAATATCAATCCATTGGCCATATGAAGAGATATTACAAAATATGAGGGGCCTGCACTTGCAGGAAGGCTTACAGCCTAGAGCACACTACTCAATCACAATAGGAGCCTCACTGACTACATAAAATTCCAGACTACAATCCAGAAAAGTGTGAACTACTAAGATAACATCTTCAATGCCAGAATACAGTTCTAGTTTAAGCTCTGTCTATTTTGGTTTGAAATCCTAAACCCCTTAGCGAAATAACCCTTACAATAATTTCCTCACATACATAATCTCTCTGAATAATTTTGCATCATATTACATTCACATATCTATCACCATGTCTATTGTCTATCTATATCTCAAAATGATCTAATCTTAACTAACCTATATACCCTATACAACTTTTTATGCCTTATGTCGACTTACAAAGATATATCCAATATCAGATTACATGTCGGCCAGATAACATAAATGCATAAACATTAAAAAAATTACCAATGCCGGATCCAAGATATGTCGGCCTCCAATACCATTAACCTTTACTATACCATGTCAGCATGCATTTCCGGTGACCAAAGAAATCTTTCTGTCCTCCTGGTGCCGGTGCTAGTGTAGAATCTGTGAAGTGTCTGTCGGTACACCATGAAGCCGAAACACAAAATCATGTTGCCATCAATGACAACATAGTGAAACCAACCAATAGAGTGTCAATTTCCAACAATCTCCCCCTTTGGCATTGATGGGAACACTCATGTGAAAAATGGTCAAGGTTTCATCTATTGGTTTCATCTCGCCCTACTCCCCTTGAGCTGAATATGCAAAATACTCCATATCTCCAAAAACTCCAAAACTCTATAACTCCCCCTAATGTATGCAAATCTTTTATTCTTTTTCACATCTATACTACTCCCCCTTTGACATCAATGCCATTAATAATTATAAAAATAATGTCAAAGAATAAGAACTGTACAATGAATATCCCCCCAAAAAATATCTTACCGGAGCTTGACCAACTTCAAAATTTCCAAATAAGCTTTCTCTTGTAACTCCACATAAGTATCCCAGTCGATTTTGAATATGTTGGAAATAGATATAGGTCCACTCAATAAATATGCAAAAGACTCTTTCTCATTTACCTCTGTCGGTGTGGGCTTTCCCACCATATCCATGCATTCTTTCTTATGTACACAGGGTGAATCCAATCATGGACTCACCAATCCTCTCAGACTTCAAGCTCTTCTAATTATTTTGTCTATTTCCTTTTCAAGAGAAGAAATTTAGTTCTCCAAAATAAAAATTTGGTCATCAATTGATGTAGTCAATGAAATTAATCCATCAAAAGAGTTAGCAATGCTTGCAATTTTCTCCTGAATCTCTTTTATCTTTTTATCTACATTTGTTGTAAGTATTTGAGTGTTACAACATACTCTCTATATATTTGTATGTTGTTTCAAAGAATTTTCTATTAGAATTATCTTCTCCTCAATCTTTTTCTTCTATGTTTCAATTATCTGATCAAAAGCAACTCTCTTAGCTTGAGTAAATCTTTCTAGTGCTTTCCGGTTAGAGATTTGTTTTAAGGATTGAAAGTCTTTTGATATGTGCTCAGTAATTACCTTAAGCTTTCCGGATGGGTTCGCTTTAATTTCAATCTTACACTTCGGGACCAATATGTGTAGAACAGTGATTGATTGATTTATAATTCCCTTATCTGTGGATCCTTCATTCATTATTTTTTGTCCTGCAATCATTATCAGTTCAGTGGGACTCATTTCTATGATGTTTTTCTTTTCTATCTGAGAAGTTTGCATTGACAATAATGATGGGCCAATAACCGGTTCCCTACCAAATTCCCCTATTTTCTCCTTTGATGTTTTATCCTTTATAACCTCCTCACTTGCACTGGTGTCTTTGCCATGTGGTGCAGTCTATGCAACTGTCGATTCCTTTGTAGGAACAGTAACATCAACCTATACATTTGTATTCAGAGGACAATTATCCTCAATATCAGTATCTTGTACAATGTTAGCTTGTTCATTCTTAGAATTAACTGGTATCTCAGTATTTTTTTGTACATCCGTATTTACCGAGGGCTCAATTTCCACTATCTTAATATTTCTCAAAACTAAGGGTGAAGTACCCACAATCCCCTTTCCGTTTCCTTCAACTAGGGTATCTACAGTGTCTGTCTTGGTTTTCGGTGAAGTAAAGAATCCTCCGTTTTCTTCCAAAGATTTGACCCAGGCTTTTTGAGTCTCCTTTATTATTTCATTTACTCTTCCTAGCATCAAACTAGTTATCCTATGTTTGTTATTGAAAATTTTTATGTCAGTCACGTCAAGTATCTTTTCCATTTTATTTGGAGCTATAGTAACATAGATAGATAATAGTTCTTGAATTTTAACGTGTTTATCTTCTTGCATAGCTGATAATATTCTAGCATCCAATATGTTATATAACTCAACCGGTATTTGATTTTATATCTCTATTAAAGCTTTCCTATAAATATTCAAGTATAATAGGATTGCTTCCTCTACCTCTCTCTATTCAACATCCTCTAAGTTTTCATAATAAATTTAGCATTCTTCAACATGCCATCTTTAGTGATTTTATTTAGAATTTCTGCACAAGTTTTGGGTGGTATGATAGTCACATTACCAGTTTCAAGTGCTAAGTCAATGTCACTCTTCTTCATCCTCTTGGCAGTCTTGGATGCAACTATAGGTGTAGCTTTAGGTGCTTTCTTCCGTGCCGGTATCTTGATTGTGACCTTCCTAACCAGTTGCTTCTTTGCTTCTAACTTTGTTTCCTCCGGTTTCTTCCTAACAACACTCTTAAATGCTAATGATGTATCATCCTTTGATTCAGATTCTGTAGTAACAGGCTCAATATGAACTTCCGAATCCTTCCTCTTTCTATCTTTCTCCAGAACAACATCAATTAGTTCCTTGATGTCCTTTGAGACCTCCTGCCAAGCTTACTTTCTTTTCCTTCTTGTTTCTCTCTTTTCTTCTGGTTGAACTCTGTTTCAACCTCTTGAGTTTTCTATTGTGTAGTACCACAGGGCTTCTCTACCTCATCTATTGGTGCATCAAATAGTATTTTTGCATAGGAATCAAGAATCTATGCATCTACCTCATAGCCCATTTCCTCAATCCAAATATTTCGAGGCTTAACTGCTTCCACGAGAGTCTCATCCTTCTTTACCATGAATCATATGTCGGTAGAGTATTTTTTTACAATATGTTTAGGTACCCTTACCCTAGACCTCATAGATTTTTGAAATGCTTTAAAATACCCCCATACCTTATCATCTCTTTAGCTTCCTAATGCAACAATTGACTGTTTCAATTGTCTTCCTACCAAAATGCCAAAAGCCAATTGCCTCTTACCAAAACCAGGTGTATCATTCAGAAAATATAACATTAGGCAAACTGACAAGTTCCCATACCGGGAAGTACCCTTCTTCTCACCCTTGATCTTCCCTAAGTTTATTAATAACTTATCAAGCATCCAACCGCATAGATCTAACTTTATATTATCTCTCATCATTTTGTATGCAGCCAAAATGCATGAAATGGAAACATAATTCAGTCGGTTTGATTGAGTTACTTTATATCCGATAATCATGCTACCAAATTTGATGTTTGTGTTGATGATAGTGCTCACTTTCATGGATCTTTTTTCAGATGTGGCGCCGATGATCTTCCTCACGAAATCATTTGATACTTTCTTGTTTGGATGTTGCCCTACTGATGGCAAACCAGTACTTTCCCAGATGGCTTCCTTGGTGATTTTTAAAGGTCTTTTCAGCCATATAAATTCCCCATGTCCTCTGGTTAGCACATATTTGATTATCTCATCCTCAAACTTTGGAATATCCAGAATGTCTGTAAACCCTAGGTCTTCAATATGTTTATATGTCAGTTTGATCTTTCCAGATTCTCCCATTAGTTCACTCATATACATGCCCTTAATTTTTTAAGCTCCCAAGCCCTTGATATGATAGTGAATATATGCCCTAACATCGTCTACATACACAACTCCCCTCGAAATGTGAGAAAATGCTCCAACCGAATCTTCCAAGGTAGCCACATGTGGATACTGCTTGAAAATTGGCCTGGGGTAGTCCTTGACCTCTACAACAGTTGGGTTTGCAACAAAAAATAGAATAGAAGATGCTCTTGCTTCCATTTTTAAAGATAAATACCTTTGGATCACTCTTGGTGAAAACCTTTAGTAAATTCTTCCAGATGTCGGTGAAATCACTCAAGAAGAAATCTGATTGCCTCTGATCACACTTAGTTGCTCTGAATGCAAGGTGATTAACAATGAAGTGTATTCAACCTTTTATCCTTCGATAAAAACCCTAATCTTCCTTTGACATTAATGACTATCAGTGAAAGATACCGGATCTCGCTTAGAACATATCCATGTTGGATAATCCTTTCCAATATCTGGAACATCTTCCAGAACCTCTTTCCAGGGTATATGCAACATCTTCATGAGTTTTTCCTACCCCTAAGGCATCTACCTTAGATACCGGATGAGCTTCCTACCAGTGCAAGAGTAGTCTCTTCTGCCAGATAAGTAATCGAGACATTTCCATCCGATGATTGTTCCTCAGTCTTCCTAACCCATCTCTGAGTATGATCTTGTTAGATTTCACTAACCTTTTCTTTTCCTTTTTCATTTGATCCTCCATTACTAATCGGTGGATTTCTGCTTCTACGGAACTTAGCAATATGTCCAACTTCATTACATGCATAACTTTTAACATTGTTATTTTGATTTGCTTTGCTAAAATCGGTGAAATTGCTTGATCTGCATTGATTAGCCATATGTCCAAATTTTCCACAAGTATAGCATTTTACATTCATTTTACAATATTTTGTCTTATGGCCAAACTTATTGCATTTAAAACATTTAACGGGAGTAGAATCAGGGTTCTGATTTGCTCCATTTCTACATTGCCTAGCCATGTGACCAAATCTATTGCAAACAAAACATCTACCATTGAATTTATAAGCATTGAATTGTCTTACCGATGCCTTATGGTTTTGATCATCATTAGCAATACTGGAACTTTGTCCTTTCTCAAATCCAAGTCCACTGGAATCTCCAATCTACCTCTGTCTCTTCAATAACTCATCAAGTTGTGTTGAGCTTATCTTGATTTTTTCTTTGTACTCACTTGTAGTAGTTAAATCTTCTCTTAGTATTATCATTTGTTTCTCAAGCTCTTTCTCATTACTCTGGGATTGTACCAAATCAGTTCTCAAGATATCATTTTCATGAACCAACCTACCACATTCTTCAAATTTGTTCTTCAGGGATACAACAAGATTTTCTTCCTTCTTCTTTTTGTCCTCAATCTCCTTAGACATCCTCATTGTGATAACTTGCATTTCATTTTTCATAACCATGTTTTCCTGACTCAATTTCTAACATTGTTCCTTAAGTGCATCTTTCTCTTCATCATCCTGATTTTGCAAAAGTTCCTTCCTTCTAGCTTGAACAGATGATAGCCTCTCTTGTAGGACAATAATGAATTCCTTAGCAGAATTCAATTCATCTTGTATATTTAAGTTCTTTAACCTTTCAACATCATAATATTAAAGTGCCATCTCAAGTTGCTTCTCCAAAAACATATTCATGGATTCCGGTTCCAGAGTCTTCCTCAAGTTGTTAAACTTCCTCCGAAGCACAAGGCTCTAATACCAATTGTTGGAAACCAATAACACTGAGAGGGGGGGGGGGGGGTGAATTAGTGTTATACCACAATAGTAAATTTTAGCCTTATTAAAACATTTATACACCAACCGGTATAATGGTACATATAGAATTGAAAGAAGTAAAGAAACCATTTAGCCAAACACATAAATGAGAATCGTAACACATAGATTTATACGTAGAAAACCACGGTGGGATTTGTGACCCACAATATCAATCCACTGGACATATGAAGAGATATTACAAAATATGAGGGGCCTGCACTTGCAGGAAGGCTTACAGCCTAGAGCACACTACTCAATCACAATAGGAGCCTCACTGACTACATAAAATTACAGACTTCAATCCATAGAAGCATGAACTGCTAAGATAGCATCTTCAATGCGAGAATACAGTTCTGGTTTAAGCTCTATCTGTTCCAATCTGAAACCCTAAACTCCTTACCAGAATAACCCTTACAATAATTTTGTCACATACATAATCTCTTTGAATAATTTCACATCATATTAAATTCACATATCCATCACCATGTCTATTGTCTATCTATATCTCAAAATGATCTAATCTTAACTGACCTATATACCCTATACAAATTTTTATGCCTTATGTCGGCTTACAAAGATATATAGAATATTAGATTACATGTTGCCTAGATAAAATAAATGCGTAAACATTAAAAAAAATTGCCGATGCCGGATCCAAGATATGTAGGCCTCGAATACTGATAACCTTTACTATACCATGTCGGCCTGCATTGTCGGTGACCTAAGAAATCTTTCTGTCCTGCTGGTTCCGGTGTCTGTGCCGGTGTAGAATTTGTGAAGTGCCTGTCAGTACACCATGAAGCCAAAACACAAAATCATGTTGCCATGAATGACAACATAGTGAAACCAACCAACAGAGTGTCAATTGCCAACAATTACTTACATTGTATTACATTGTTTATCTACACATTACCTTGTTTCCAATCTTGGATGATGTGTGCCATAATGTATATGGTTTGCAACTAATAAAGGTGTAATATAATTTATTTTGGTCCTCAGTATCTCCTAGATTAGACTGCACTCACCATAATTTTGTTTGGTGGTCGACTTGATAGAACCTATGCTCGTCTCTTGTCTAGCTGCTAACCTAGTTGATGTTTGTAATAAGGAAGATGGTATATATAGAAGAGAAAATCAATCTGATTGTGTGTCTTTGGTGAATTGAGAAGTGACAAGATGTTGAAGTGATGTGTGAAGTGTTTCATGTGCAAGTTCTTTCATGATCATATCATTTGTTGTGTTGTGATGTGAAGACTGTGAATATGGTGGTTATTTTTGTTGGAGTTTATTTCTTGTAATAGAGGTTCAAGGAAAACTTCATAGTTGTAGAAAGACTTGTTTTTCTAATTCAGATATTTGGATGTTCATGTATCTCACTCTGGAGGATTGAGCTTAAACTTGCAAGTCCTTTTTATCTTTCCCTAGAGAAGTGAGATTCAACTTGCAAGTCTTTTTTATCTTTCCTTGGAGCAGTGAGCTTCAGTCTGTGAGTCCCTTGTATCTTTCCCTAGGATAGTGTATCTTAGCTTGCAAGTCTTTTAGGTGGCAGTGTGCTTCCTTGGCAGAGTTTGACTAAAATATATTTGTAATGATTTCATATATTGTGATTTGATTCTCACCATGGTTCTTCCCTATTTAGGGTTTTTCATGTAAATCTAGTGTTTTCTTGTGCATTGTATTTTGTGGTTTCATGCTTCATTGTTGATGATAAGATTAAAGAAAATTTAATTGTGTTTGGAGATCATAAGTTTAAAGTTAAAATATTTTAAGGTCCAAATTGATTCACCCCTCTTAGTCCAAAAGGCATGTTCAATAGATTAAAATGATGATATATTGTTTATGTCTATGAAAGTTAATGACAAAGTGAGTAATGATATAAAAATGTAAGGTGTTTGGTACCCGACAAATTGATAACAATAGTAAAAAATTAATGCTTGTATGGACTCCTTTCCATATAAAACATGAACCAAAAACTTGGGTAATTGATAGTGGATGTTTTAATCACATGACCGATGATAAGAAAAAAACTCATCAGCCTTGAAAAATTGGAATGTTGGATTAGCAATTTTTTGATGAAGGCTCTGTTCAAATCTGTGGAAAACGAACTATAACTATTAATGGAAAAATGTGAGAGGATGTAATTTATGTTAAGGGATTGAAACATAATATTCTTAGTGTTAGTTATATTTGCAACAAAGGATATAAACTCACATTTGATGATAGAGGTTGTGAAAATAGAAAAGTGAGTTCAAGAAAGCTAATTGCATAAGGAACAATAACTGATGGAAATGTTTATCATCAGAAGGAAGCCAAAGACAGAAGTTGCTTGATGGAATTATCCAGTGAACATTAGTTATGGCACAAGAGGATGGGCCACATCAACTTTTATAGAATGGTAAGATCAACTCTACTTGTGTAAGAAGTGATATGCCAAAGATTATCAAACCTACAAACCCCCTATGCAAGGAATTTCAAATAGGAAAGCATACAAGGAGCAGGTTAAACAACAAGAATTACTTAAGTACATAGCCTCTAGAGTTGTTACATACCAACATATGCAAACTAACTAGGACTCAAGGACTTAATGGTGATAGAGGAGGTAAATTTACTTCAAATGATTTTGAAAAGTTTTGTAATCATCATGGCATTAGAAGACATTTTTTTTCTCCTAAGACCCCTTAGCAAAATGGGGTAGTTGAAAGGAAAAATAAGATAGTTCAATAAATGGGTAGAACAATCTTGAAAGATTCTAATTTACCTAATGTATATTGGAAAGAGGAACTACATACTTATGTCTATATTCTTAATATAGCGCTAGTGAGAGTCAATCAATCTAAGACCCCTTATGAACTATGGCATGGAAGACCTCCACCGGTCATTTTTTAAAGATTTTTTGGCAACAAATATTACATCAGAAGGGATGAAGAAGATCTTGGAAATTTTGACTCAACAAGTGATGAAGGAATCTTCCTTGGTTACTCTACTAGGAAAAGGCCTACAAATACTATAACAAGAGATTGAATAGGATGATTGAAAGCACAAATATCAAGATAGATGAAGATTGGAGTCTGAATGAACAATAACTTGAGGATTGTTGATCAAAAGAAATTGTGTGAATTGAAGGAGGAGAAGAAGAAGAGGGAAAAAAGGAAAGGGAATAAAACAAATCCCCTAAAACTCTAGCAAAGTATGTTCAAAATAACCATTCAAAATATCAGACTAGGAGAAGGCTTGGAAAAGCAAGTGAGAAACTGAACCTTTCTCTTCTCTCAAAGGTAGAGTCCAAAACCTTTGTTGATGCAAAAAATTATGAAGAATGGTTGAAAGAAATGGAAGAGGAGATAAATCATATTGAGAAGAATCAAACATGGGAATTAGTCCCTAGACCAACAAATAAAAATGTCATTGGAACAAAATGGGTGTTCTCGAACAAGCTGAATGGTCAAGGATAAGTGACAAGGAATAAAACAAGATTGGTTTGTAAAGGTTATTCATAAGTAGTAGGAATTTATTTTGAGGAAACATTTGCTCTAGTGGCAAGGATGGAGGGAAAACATAATGTTTCTTGACTTTGTAGCTCATAAGAACTTTAAGGTATATTAGATGGATGTCAAGTCAACCTTCTTGAATAGTTATTTAGAGGAAAAAGTGTACATAGAGTACCTCGATGGATTTTATTTATTAGAAGAACCAAACATGGTGTGCAAACTCAAAAAGGCTTTGTATGGTATCAAGCAAGCCCCTAGGGCTTGGTATGCAAGGTTGGACAAGTACTTAATTAAGGAAGGATTCAAGAAAAGTATAATTGATAGAAACATTTACATTAAGATTGAGTAAAACAATATTTTGATAGTTGTTTTATATGTGGATGAAATTATCTTTGGTGGAGATGATGATGTATGTAAGAGATTCACAAAAGAGACGCATAAAGAGTTTGATATGTCTATGATTGGTGAGTTGTTTTTATTTCTTGGATTTCATGTTGCCTAGCTAGATGATGGTATCTTTAATTAAAAATCTAAGCATGCTAAAGAGATGTTGAAGATCTTTGGTATGGGGGATTCTAAACTAGTGAGCACCCCCATGACTATTGGTTGTCATTTGAGTAAGGATGCTGAGTATTCATGAGATGATAAAACTCTTTATAGATCCATGATTGGAGGACTATTGTATTTAACTACTTCTAACTTGATATTATGCACATGGTATGTCTAGTTGCTAGATATCAAGCTAACCCTAAGCAATTTCTCATGAGAAAGCTGTCAAAAGGATATTCAAATATTTGAACGGAACTCCAAATTATGATTTCTCTTTGAAGGCCTTTAATAAAGTTGATGTTGGAAATTGACACTCAATTGGTTGGTTTCAGAGCCTTGTTCCTTAGAAGAAGTTTAATAGCTTGAGGAAGATCCTGAAACTAGAATCCATGGATACGGCTTTGGGGAAGCAACTTGAGATGGCACTTGAAGATTATGATGCTGAAAGGTTGAAGAACTTAAAGCTACAAGATGAATTGAATTCTGCTAAGGAATTCATTCTTGTCCTAGAAGAGAGACTATAATCTATTCAAGCTAGGAGGAAGGAATTTTTGCACAGTCTGGATGATGAAGAGAAAGATGCACTTAAGAAACAATGTCAGAAATTGAGTCAAGAGAACATGGTTATGAAAAATAAAATGCAAGTTATAACTATGAGGATTTCTAAAGAGATTGAGGATAGAAAGAAGAAGGAAGAAAATCTTGTTGTATCCCTAAAAAACAAATTTGAAGAATGTGGTAGGTTGTTTCATGAAAATAATATGTTGAGAACTGATTTGGTATAATCCGAGAGTAATGAACAAGAGCTTGAGAGATAAATGATAATTCTGAGAGAAGATTTAACTACTGCAATTGAGTACAAAGAAAAATTCAAGATTATCTCAGCACAGCTAAATGAGTTACTGAAGAGTCAAAGACAGATTGGAGATTCCAGTGGACTTGGATTTGAGAAAGGACAGAGTTCCAGTACTGCTAATGAAGATCAAAACCAGAAGGCACTGATAAGGCAATTTAATGCTTATAAATTCAATGGTAGATGTTTTGTTTGCAATAGATTTGGTCACATGGCCAGGCAATATAGAAACAGAGCAAATTAGAACCCTGATTCTACTCCCGGTAAATGTTCTAAATGCAATACATTTGGTCATAAAATAGAAGATTGCAGAATGAATGTTAAATGTTATGTATGTGTAAAATTTGGACATATGGCTAATCAGTGTAGGTCAAGCAATTTCACCAGTTTTAGCAAAGAAATTCAAAAGAACAATGTTACATGTTATGCATGTAATAAGGTTGGACATATTGCTAAGTTCTATAGAAGCAGAAATCCACCAGTTGGTAATGGAGGAAAAAATGAGAAAGGAAAAGAGAAGGTTAGTGAAATCTAGCAAGATCATACTCAGAGATGGGTTAGAAAGACTAAAGAACAATCATCAGATGGGAATGTCCCGGTTCCTTATCCGGAAGAAGAGGTTGCTCCTGCATCGGAATGTAGTTCATCAGGTAACTAAGGCAAATGCCTTGGGGGTAGGCAAAATTCATGAAGATGTTTCATATGCTCCGGGAAGAGGATCTGGAAGATGTTCCAGATATTGGAGATGATTATCCGACATGGATATGTTCTAAGCAAGATCTGGTATCTTTCACCGGCAGTCATTTATGTCAATGGAAGATTAGGGTTTTTCTTGAAGGTTAAAAGGTCGAATACACTTCATTATTGATCACCTTGCATTCAGAGCGATTTCAGAGCGATTCAGAGTGACTAAGAGAAATCAAAGGAAAATAAGAGCAATCAGATTTCTTCTTGAGCGATCTCACCGGCATCTGGAGGAATTTGTATGAGGTTTTCACCAAGAGTGATCAAAAGGTATTTATCTTTAAACATGGAAGTGGGATCATCATCTATTTCTAGTTTTGTTGCAAACCCAACTGTGGTAGAGGTCAAAGACTGCCCCAGGCCAATTTTCAAGCGGTATCCACATGTGGCTACCCTAGAAGATTCGGTTGGAGCATTTTCTCGCATTTCGAAGGGAGTTGTCTATGTAGAGGATGTTAGGGCATATATTCACTATCACGTCAAGGACTTGGGAACTTTAGAAATCAAGGGCATGTATATGAGTGAGCTGATGGGAGAATCAGGAAAGATCAAACCGACATTCAAACATATTGAAGACCTAGGGTTTACAGACATTTTGGATATTACAGAATTTGAGGATGAGATAATTAGATACGTTATGAGCAGAGTACATGGGGGATTTATATGGTTGAACAAACCTTACAAAATCAGCAAGGAATCCATCTGGGAAATCACTGGTTTACCATCGGTTGGGAAACATCTAGAAAAGAAGGTCTCAAATGATTTCATGAGAAAGATCACCGGTGCAAAATATAACAAAAGATCCATGAAAGTGAGCACTATCACCGACACGGACACCAAATTTGGTAGCATGATCATCTGGTATAAGGTAACTCAGTCAAACTGACTGAATTTTTTTTCCAATTCATGCATTTTGGCTACATACAAAATGATGAGAGAGAATGTAAAATTAGATCTATGTAGTTGGATGCTAGATGAGTTGTTAATAAACCTAGGGAAGATTAAGGGTTAAAAGAAGGGTACATTCCAGTATGGCAATTTGATAGTCTGCCTGATGTTATATTTCATGAATGATACACCTGGTTTTGGTAAGAGGCAATGGGCATTTGACATCCCGGTAGGGAGGCAATTGAAATAGTTAATTGTTGCTTTAGGAAGCTAGAGAGATGATAAGGTATGGGGTTATTTTAAAGCATTCCAGAAATCTATGAGTTCTAGGGTAAGGGTACTCGAGCATATTATAAAAAAATATTCAATCGACATATGCTTCATGGTAAAGAAGGATGAGACACTCATGCAAGCAGTTAAGCCTTGAAATATTTGGATTGAAGAAATGGGCTATGAGGTGCATGCATAGATTCTTGATGCCTATGCAAAAATGTTGATTGATGCACCAATATATGAGGTAGAGAAGCCCTGTGGTACTGCACAACAAAAAACTCAAGAGGTTGAAACAGAGTTCAATCGAAAGAAAAGAGAGAAGTAGGAAGGAAAAGCAAGCAAATTTGTGGAGAGGGTCTCAAAGGACATCAAAGCACTAATTGATGTTGTCTCAGAGAAAGGAAGAAAAAGGAAGGATCCTAAAATTCATATTGAGCTTGTTATTGTAGAATCAAAATCTGAGGATGATGCACCGTTGGCATTTAAGAGGGTTGTTAGAAAGAAACTAGAGGAAGCAAAGGTAGAAGCTAAGAAACAACCGGTCAGGATGGTTACAATAAAAATACCAGCACCAAAGCAAACACCAAAGGGAACACCTTCAGCTACATCCAGTACTGCAAAGAGGAAGAAGAAGAGTGACATCAACTTAGCAATTGAATCTGGTATTGTGACTATCATACCACCTAAAACTTGTGCATAATTAGTAGATAAAATCACTAAAGATGGAATGTTGAAGAATGTTCAACTTTATTATGAACACTTAGAGGATGATGAATAGAGAGAGGTAGAGGAAACAGTCTTACTATACTTGGATATTTATAAGAATGCCTTAATAGAAATAGAAAATCAAATACTGGGGCTGAATTGTATAATATGTTAGATGCTAGAATACTATGCTATGCAAGAAGATAAACATATTAAGATTCAAGAGCTATTATCTATCTGTGTTACTATTTCTCCAGAGGAAATGGAGAAGACACTTGAGGTGACAGACATAAAATTTTTCAATAGAAAACATAGAATAACTAGTCTGATGCTAGGAAGAGTAAATGAAATAATAAAGGAGACTCAAAAAGCATGGGTTAAATTTCTTGGAGAGAACAGGGGATTCTTTACTTCACTGGAAACCAAGACAGACATTGTAGATACCCCAGTTGAAGGAAAATGAAAGGGGATTATGGGTACTTCACCCTTAGTTTTAAATAATATTAAGATAGTGGAAATTGAACCCCCGGTAAATACAAATGTACAGAGAAATATTGAGAAACCGATTAATACAGAGAGTGAACAAGCTAATATTGTACAGGATACTAATATTGAGGATAATTGTCCTCTAGATACAAATATACAGGTTGAGGTTACAGTTCCTACAGAGGAACCGACAGTTACATAGACTGCACCAAGTGGCGAAGCCATTGAGCAAGTGAGGAGGTTATAAAGGATAAATCTTCAAAGGAGAAGGCAGGAGAATCCGACAGGGAACTGATTGTTGGTCCATCATTGTTGTCAATTGACACCTCATAGGTAGAAAAGAAAAACATCATAGAGATGAGTCCTATTGAACTCATCATGATGGTAGCACAAAAACTAATGAAGGAGGGATCCACAGATAAAGGGATTATTGATCAATCAATCACTGTTTTACACAGACTGATCCCAGAGTGTAAGATTGAAAATGGAGTGATCCCATCCGACAATCTTAAAATAATCATTGAGTATATTTCAAAGGATTTACAATCCTTATAGAAAATCTCAAACCGACAAGCACTAGAGAGATTTACTCAGGCTAAGAGAGCTGCATTTGATTAGGTAATTGAAACTAAGAAGAAAAAGATCGATGAGAAGTTGATACTAATAGAAAAGTCTTTGAAGAAATGTACAAATATATATAGGGTATGTTGTAACACTAAAATATTTACAACTAATATGGATAAAAAGATAAAAGAAATTCAAAAGAAAATTGCAAGTACAGTTAATTATTTTGATGGATTGATTTCATTGACTACATCAATTAATGATCAAATTTTGATTTTGGAGAAACAAATTTTTGTTCTTGAGAAGGAAAGAGGCAAAATAATAAGAAGAGCCAGAATTCTGAGAGGCTTGGTGAGTCCCACGTTGGATTCACTTAGTGTACATAAGAAAGAATGCATGGATACAGTGGGAAAGCCCACACCAACAGAGGTAAATGCGAAAGAATCTTTTGCACATATATTGAGTGAACTTGTATCTATTTCTGACATATTCAATACTGGCTGGGATACTTATCTGGAGTTACTGGAGAAGGCTTATCCAAAAATTTTGAAATTTGTCAAGCTCCAGTAAGACATTTTTGGGGATATTCATTATACAGTTCTTATTCTTTGACATATTTTTTATGGCATTGATGTCAAAGGGAGAGTAGTATAGATGTACAAAAGAATAAAAGGAGTTGTATAAATTAGGGGGAGTCATGGAGTCATGGAGTTATGGAGATATGGAGTATTTTTCATATTCAGCTCAGGGGGAGCAGGGCAAGATGAAACTAGTAGATGAAACCTTGACCATTTTTCACATGGGTATTGCCATCAATGCCAAAGGGGGAGATTGCTGGCAATTGATACTCAATTGGTTGGTTTCACTATGTTGTCATTGATGGCAACATGGTATTGTGTTCCGACTTCATATTTTGGTTCAGTTGTCTATCGATAGACACTTCACAGATACTTCACCGACACCGACACCAACAGGACAAAAGGATATCTTTGGTCATCGACAATGCAGGATGACATGGTTTAGTAAAGGTTATCGGTATTGGAGGCCAACATATCTTGGATCGAACATCGACAATTGATTTTAATGTTTATGCATTTATGGCTGACATGTAATTTGATATTGTATATATCTTTGTAAGTCGACATAAGGCATGTAAATTTGCATAGGGTATCTAGGTCAGTTTGATAGATCATTTTGAGATAATGGAAATGAGATAGGATTATGGATATGTGAATATAATATGATGCAAATTATATCAGAGAGATTATGTATGCGAGGAATTTATTGTAAGAGTTATTCTAGTAAAGGGTTTAGGTTTTCAGATCGGAACAGACAGAGCTTAAACCGAAACTGTATTCTGGCATAAAAGATGCTATCTTAGTAGTTCACACTTCTCCAGATTGCAGTCTAGAATTTTATGTAGTCAGTGAGGCTCCTTTTGTGATTGAGCAGTGTGCTCTAGGCTATAAGCCTTCCTACAAGTGCAAGCCACTCCTATTTTGTAATATCTCTTCATATGGCCAATGAATTGATATTGTGGGTCACAAATCCCACCGTGGTTTTTCCTCTTTGAGGTTTTCCACGTATAAATCTATGTGTTATGGTTTTGATTTATGTTATTGACTTATTGGATGCTTTACTTCTTTCAATTTTGTATGTACTTGTATACCGGTTGGTGTATGCATGTTTTAATAAGGGTAAAACTTATCATTATGTTATAACACTGATTCACTCCCCCCTCTCAGTGTTATTGGTTTCCAATAGTTGACTAGGTCGGTTGTGTGGATGATAGAAGTATCGGTGGTACTAGTGAATTATTATTAGGAGATAGATTGATCTCTTGGTTTTATAAGAATCAGGTTTCTGTGTCTTTATCAACTATAGAAGTTGAGTATCTTGTTGCATTCAAGTGGATGAAAAAAACATTGAAGGATATCAAGGTGTTTTTTTGATGAGCCTATTCCTATCATATGTGATATTACAAGTGCTATAAACATTTGAAAGAATTTAGTAATGCATTCAAGGACTAAACACATATCTATTTGGTATCACTTCCTTAGAGAGAAGGCTGCAAAGAAACAAGTTAGATTGGAATATGTTCCTACAAAGGATAAGATTGCAAAAAATTTCACAAAGGCTCTTTCAAAGGATATATTTGAGTATCTTAGGTAGAATCTAGGGGTTAATACCCCTCTTTAAAACTAGATGCATATATTTGCATATTTGTCCAAGGGGAGATTCAAGGTATATCTTTTATATCCTAGATTGTTGTGGTCTACTCCTTAAGAGGAGTAGGAAGTTGTTTTTGGCAACAACAATGAAGGAAAATTGAGGTGAATTAGTTTTCACCAGATCATATAAATTAAGCATAGTCTCAAATTTCAAACAATTACAACAAGAATAAAGATAAAGACAACATCAACACACATAACACCAAGATTTTGATGTGGAAAAATTGGTTAAGGGAAAAACCATGGTGGAAACCTACCCACAATAATATGATACTCTACAATAGTATGTGTAAATATTACAATGGGGAATGCACATGCATTCAGGCACACTCGCAAAATATAATGACCCAGAAGGCTCCAACCCTCAAGGAAGGTTCACTAGCTTACAATAATGTTCAAATTACAATCTGGATTACATGAACTGCAAAGATAGCATTTGCTAATGCCTAATGACAGTTCTAGTTAAGCTCATGTGTTTGCGCTACAACAATTTATGCTCAGTACACCATACCAAATGATAATTTTTCTTATGTGTATGTACACCACTCCCTTATAATGCAGATACCATATCGACACCCAAATTATATGAATATAACACCTATTTATACAATTCATCAACCTTGACTACAAGGTCGGCCAAACCCTCAACCCTTAATTACAAAATTACATCACATAGATCAACCACCAGGCAAATACAATGGCATAGATGACATAGCATGAACCTAAACCAAATTTGCAAATACGCATCACAACCAGAAATCTTGCCAAGATTAATCGCAACATGCTACACCACTAAAAATACCACATAACACGAAAAATATCACCGGATCAACAAAATCACCAATACCATGCACAAGGATCAATATGAACCACCAAAAAAAATTGGACACGATCAAGAAACACCAACAAGAATGTTAGAACCATCCACAATAGCTGCACCAACACCACCTATTTAAATCTTCATCGATCAACACACTAACACTCAAGAACACTCATCAACAACAATTTAGACTAGAAAGATAGCTCGTGGAGCACAAAATCACAAACCATCTGAAATGTAGGTACACATGCACATCCAAAATACTCTCCCAAATCAATATGACCATACTAGAGCACAACATATCAAATACTAGACTCTGCCAATTACAGAGCACAAAAGAACAACCTTCATACTGAATCCACAACTCAACCAAATCACCATAATGCAATCACCAGAACACCAAAATAACTCTACAACACCAAAACACAAGAATATGTTGACATCAATGACAACAACATATCCTAGTAGCAACAATATCCAACAATCTCCCCCTTTAGCATTGATGGCAACATATGAATGTGAAAAACAACCAATGCAAAGGAATGAATCAACACCAACAATATCCAACAAAATCTCCCTAATATCATGCGCAAAAAGCTCCAAAGATAAGGCAATTTTTCACATGCCTCTCTCCCCCTTTGACAACAATGCCAAAGATAGAATCATGCTTCTCTTCCCAAAACTCATCCTCTAAGAAGGAAAATCTCTCCCCCTTAAGCTAAACTCACAACTGATCATCTGAATCACACACTGACTACTCTAGCTGAGTAGTAGTACCAACTCATTAACTTGAATAAGAAGATAAAGCTCTAAAATCCACCTCATTGATGCAACTCCATGCATCTAGCTCTCATCAAGAGGGACATATACCCCTAACTTGTCTCTCAAATAGACAAATGCATATACAGGCAAAGGTTTAGTGACAATATTTGCAATTTGGTCCTTTGTAGATACATATTCCAATTTGAATTCTTCATCACTAACTTTCTCCCTCAAGAAATGATACTTTATTGTTGCATGCTTTGGTTCAGAATGTAGTACCATATTCTTGGAAATATTGATAGAACTTGAATTATCATAGTATATGACAATAGGCTTATCATAAATAACTCTAATATCCTTCAACATTTAGTTCATGCAAACTACCTGGGTACAATTGCTAGCAACAACAATGTATTCAGCTTCAGCAATAGATAGAGATACAACATCTCGCTTCTTACTGGACCATGAAATAAACTTCTTTCCCAAAAATAAATCTCCACCGGTAGTTCTCTTCTGGTCATCAACATCACCTCCCCAATCAACATCAATATAGGCACATAATAGGAAATCATCAATCTTAGGATACTATAAACCATAGTCAACAGTCCCCTTCAAGTATCTGAAAATCCTCTTCACGACAATAACATGAGTCTCTTTAGGATCAACTTGAAATCTGGCACAAAGACAAACAACATGCATAATATCTGGTCTAGTCTGAGTTAAGTATAACAATCCACCAACCATATATCTATACAAAGTTTGATTAACTTTCTGAGATTCATCATTTTTAGACAATTTGCATCCAGTTACCATAAGAGTTCCAACAATTTTAGCATCATCTAACCCAAACTTCTTCAAGAATTCCTTCACATACTTAGATTGAGAAATGAAAATGCTTTTGTCAATTTGTGTAATTTGCAACCCTAAAAATAATTTCATCTCACCAATCATAGACATCTCAAATTCCTTTTGCATATCATTAGCAAATTTCATACTCAAATCATCATCTCCTCCAAAAATGATATCATCAACAAAGACTTCAACGATAAATTTTTTTATCATTATCAACCTTAAAGAATAAATTGCTATCAATAGTACCTTTACAGAATCCCAATTTCAACAAATACTTATCCAATCTAGCATACCAAGCTCTAGGGGCTTGTTTCAGTCCATACAGAGCTTTCTTCAATTTGCATACCATATCTCCTTCATTTGATAAAGAAAATCCATCTGGTTTCTCAGTGTAGACTTCCTCTTCCAAATCACCTTTCAAAAAGGCTGACTTGACATCCATCTGATATACCTTGAAATTCTTGTAAACAACATATGCAAGAAGCAATCTAATAACGTCAATTCTAGCTACCAGAGAAAAGTCTCTTCATAATCAATTCCTTCCATCTAAGAACACCCTTTACATACCAATCTTTCTTTGTTTCTTACCACTTCACCAGATTCATTCAATTTTTTTGGAATACCCATTTAGTGCCAATTACATTCTTGTCTTTAGGTTTCAGAACAAGCTCCCAAGTGTTATTATTCTTAATCTGATTTAGCTCTTCTTCCATTGCTTTTATCCAATTCTCATCTCTACATGCTTCTACAACATCTTTAGGCTCAATCTTTAAAATCAAACATATCTCTTCAACAACAATCCTTCCTAATCATCACACCTTTATTCTTATCACCAATAATCTGATTTTCTGAATGATTTAGTCATACATACCTCAGAGTCTTCTGATTGTTCAGATTGTCTAGCTCTTGAATGTCTTCATTGATAGGAGCAATATCCGAATTACCCACCTCTACCAGATCATTAATATCTCAGTCTACATAGGCTTAGAAATAACATCTTCATCATAAAAATCATATCCACATGCTCTAATCTGCTTTCCAAGACATTCACCAACTTTCACATTTGCACTTTCTATTATCTTTCTGAGTCTCTTGTTGTAAAATTGGTAGGCCTTTCTCTTAGTAGAATAACCTAGAAATATTTTGATGTAGAGCATCATGGACCCTCCCACAATAACATTGCAACTTATCATTCTTTCTTCTTCAAAAACTCAACTCTTCTTGTTTGACCTTCCTTCACTAGGCTTCACCAAGATGCTCAAATAGAACTATCAACCTCACCAACTTGTTCCAAGACTTCCTAGGGCCTCTAAATACCCTATTCCACTTTACCCAATAGGCTTCACTCACCCTATCAATTGGTTATCTAACAAACCCTTACCCGGGTCCCTAAATAGGCCAATTCCCTAGTAGCCTTGTTCAGCGGGTAATCTAACCTTTACTCAAAATAATCCCAAAACACTTGAAAAAAAATTACATATATGGATACCCTCTTGGAAGTTACACAACATATGTGAAAATAAACTATGGTTATTTTGGACAAAATACTCAGACCAGCACCCTTCTACACACCAACTAGGCCTAATTAGCCCTCTTTTCCAAAGCAAGTACCAACAAATGGTATGAACACATATCCAAACCAAAAAAATTCTTGAAATTTTTTCCAAAACCATATATTTTCCAGGTTTCAAGACAATAAACACTGATTTGTTAGGTTAGATACTAAACCCCCCTTTTTAGACCTAGAAAACTAGAACCTCCTTGTTCAAACCCCAAAACTCACTTCCAAATATTGAAACTTGGTATTTACCATTAATTTACCATCCCCTAACACTTTTTCACATAAAAAAACTACCTCCTTAAGGTAGATCTTCTGTTGCTATACTCATGTCTCCATTTTCATGCTTTTCCTCACTCAATCTCTTAGCCTAGGGTATCAACACTTCATCTCCACGTTATTCCCTGCACGTGTAAGGCTATAGAAACATATAATACAATATTCCTAACCCATTCCACAAGAAACAAAAACCACATAAAGTGGAATGGGTCACATTTGCATTGTGACTCTCAAAACTTCCCAAAAACAATCACCTACAACAGATTTTAGAACAACCAATAGAAGTATATCAGATTTGAATGTAAAACCTTCAATAAAAGTATCAAATGATAATAAAAACTCTCCTTTACATCTCCAAATCCATTTCCAATAAAAAATGAAGCAAAGAAGAAGAGTTTTAGACCAATAAAGTGCAAATTTTAGACAAAAATTGCAAGGAAAACCTTGTATTTTTTATTGCCAAACTCAGAACTCTTACAATGCCAAGAAAATCCAACCCTCTACCTCTTCATTTTGGATCATAACAAACATATTTACACCTCTTCCCTTCATGGAAACTGAAAACCAACTCTTAACCACCCTTACAACCACTTTTGGGTGTTTACAACTTTAATTTATTGTCAAATTGACACTTTTAGTTGTCAATTGACAAGTTTTAAACCTTTTTGCATCTTGAAACTTTCTCATTAATTTTATTACATTAATATGGTCACACAAGACCTTATGAAACTTAAAATTCTCATTAAAAACCTCTTCTACCCATTGAACCCCATTACAATACTCATTTTGACATTATTTGCCCAACATGACAATTTTGACAACTTATTACAAAATGACTCATTACATGAGTTTGATGACTCCAAATGGCATTATTATCCATGTTTAAAATATAAAATGGTCATTTTAACCTCATAGATGTAATCTTCATTATGGGCTCATGGTGGCCAATCTTGTTTTGGGTGCTCCTGCACCAGATTCCTTCATCACATCTTGCATAAAACTTCCCTATATCCTCATCTCTCTTGATATAAAATTTGCTTCCAAAAACTCTAAAATATCTAACTGTAGGAACATGACCAAACCATAGCTCATAAGGTGTCTTATCAGAATCACCTTTTATATGCACCTCGCTGAATGTTTAAAAAATAGTGTTAACAGATTCTCTCCAAAAGGTTTGTGCAACATTTCCTTCTATCAACATAGTCCTGGCAACATCCGAAATGGTTTTGTTCTTCTTTTCAACAACTCCATTCTTCTACGAGGTTCTAGGAGTAGATAACTATCTTCTAATTCCACTCCTCTCACATAATGTATCAAACTCTCCTGATGTAAATTCTCCTCCTTTGTTATATCTTAGACACTTCAACTTCAACCCTGTCTCAGTCTCCACTCTATCTTTTAATATCTTGAATTTATCCAACTCTTCTGATTTCTCCCTTAGAAAGGTAACCCACATCATCCTAGAATAATCATCAATCAGCAACATGAAGTATCTGTCACCCTGCATGCTTCTCACTCTTCTAGGAACACATAAGTCTGAATGTACTAGATCTAACAATCCATTAGATGAATACAACTTACTCTTGAATGTAGTTCTTGTTTTCTTTCCCAATTGACATTTTTTACATATCAGATTAGATGGCTTCACAATCTTAGGCAAATCTCTAACAACTTGAGTAGAACTTATCCTTATCATGCAGTCAAAATTAACATGACACATCCTTATATGCCACAACCAACTTACATCAATCTGAGAAATAAAACAACTTATCTCACCGGCATTCAAGTAAAATATATTACCTTTAGTCTTAGTCCCCGATGCAATCTCAATACCAGAGGCATTTAGGATCTTGCATTTACCATTTTTGAATCGCAAATCATATCCCTTGTCAACCATCTATCCAACACTCAAAATATTATGCTTCAAGCCTTCAACATATAAGACATCATTAGTATTATGCTTACCATTGAAAGATATAGAACCTCTACCAGGAATCACACAAGCTTTGTCATCTCCAAATCTTTCTATACCACCATCATACCTCTCTATACTCACAAATTTAGTTTTATCATTTGCCATATGATGTGAACAGCCATAGTCAATCACCCATTCATCTTTCTCTTCAATCTTAGTAGCTAAAGATTTCTCCTCAACAATGCAGCTTGTAGAATTCACTGGTACTAGATCATCTTCCTTGATAGAAATAAATACAAACTCATTTTTTGAATTCCCATTCTTTGATTCTTCATCTGTCACACCTTCCTCAACAACATAATAACATCTCTTTTGATATCTAAACTTCCAGTTAGGCTTATAGAGCTTATCATTCTTTTCATGCTTCTCATATCTATCATACTTATTAGATCTATCATGTCTTTCAAATTTATCATGCTTATCATATCTAGACATTCTCTCAGGGCACCTAGAAGAAAAATATCATATCTTATTACAAGAGAAACATTTGAAAGGTAACTTTCCATCATACTTACTGACTCCCTTAGGCAATCTCCAAGAAATAAGGGATTCAAGTTCATCCAACTCTCTTTATTTCTCTTCCATCTCTCTTTTTTCTCTTTCATATCTGGATACTCGACATGAAATTTCTCTTGGATGATACTTTTGTTTTCCATATACAAAATCTCTAAATGCAGTCTCAAATTTACCATGTGATTCTCCAAATTCACTCAACTCAAATGCAGCAAGCTTTCCAACCAACATGTCTTTGGTCACGATAGTCACACTCTGGATGTTATCAATAGCAGCTACTTTATGCTTGTAAGTAGAAGGCAATGATCTCAACACTTTAGCAAGAATATCATCTTCCTCAAGAGTTCCACTGACACATCTGATGTTCATGACAAGCTCATTCACCTTAGCCATAAAGGATGTTATGTTTTCATCTTCTCCCATCTTCAATGCTTCATACTTCCCTTTCAAACTCTTCAACTTAGCTACTTTGATTTGTGCATCTCCTTCATACAAGGTCTCTAACTTCTTCCAGATCTCATGTGTAGTCTTCAAACCCATCACATTTTTCATCTCTGAATTAGTCAAGGTACTCAATAATGCTTCCTTATCTCTTATGTTATGTTCAACATCCTTGATCTCAACAATAGTAACCAGTCCATTCTGAAGAACATTATAGACATTCTTTGTAATCTTCCAATACTCATCTCCAAGACACTTCTGGTGAACTTCCATATGATCCTTCCATATAGTGAAATTTCTTCCATCAAATATCAAACTCTCCTTCTTGAACACATAGGTTGCCATCCCAGATCTCCTCAAGCAATCAATCTTATTTTGAAGGATCTAGCTCTGATACCAATTGTTGGCAACAATGAAGGAAAATTGAGAGGGGGAGGGGGTGAATCAATTTTCACTGGATCATAAGAATTAAGCACAATCTCATATTTCAATCAACTGTAGCTAGAATAAAGATAAAGACAACAAGAACAACAACACACATAACACCAATATTTTGACGTGGAAAACCTGATTTAGGGAAAAACCATGGTGGGAACGTACCCGCAATAAGATGATACTCTGCAGTAGTATGTGTAAATATTGCGATGGGGAATGCACATGCATTCAGGAACACTCTTAAAATATAATGACCTAGAAGGCTCCAACCCTCAAGCAAGGTTCACTACCTTACAATAATGTTTGAACTATAATCCAGATTACATGAACTGCAAAGATAGCATCTGCTAATGCCTGATAACAGTTCTAGTTAAGCTCATTTGTCTGCCCTGCAATAATTTCTGCTCAATACACCATATCGAAGGATAAATTCGCTTGTGCACACATACACCACTCTCTTATAATGCAGACACCACATCGACACCCAAACTACATGAATATAACACCTATTTATACAATTCATCAGCCTTGACTACAAGGTCGGCCAAACCCTCAACCCTTAATTACAAAATTACATCACATAGATAAACCACTGGACCAATACACTAGACCAATACAATGCCATAGATGACATAGAATGCACCTAAAACAAATCTTCAAATACACATTACCACCATAAATCTTGCCAAGATCAACTGTAGCATGCTAAACCACCAAAAATACCGCATAACACGAAGAATATCACCAGATCAAAAAAATCACCAATACCGCACACAAGGATCAATGCGGACCACCCAAAAGAAAAGGATAGGTTTAGGAAACCCCAATAAGCATGTTAGAACCATCCGCAATAGCTTAACCAACACCACTTATTCAAATCTTCATCGATCAACATGCTAACACTCAAGAACACTCATCAACAACAATTCAGACTAGAAAGACAGCTTGCAAAGCACCAAATCACACAAATCCGCAACCAAAGATATGATCATATCGGAGCATAACAAATTAAATACTAAACTCTACCAATTACAAAGAACAGAAGAACAACCTACATATCAAAATCCACCACTCAACCAAATCACCATAATGCAGTCACCGGAACACCAGAACAACTCTCTATAACACCAAAACATAGGAATATGTTGACATCAATGATAACAACATATCATAGTAGAAACAATATCCAACTGTAGTTTGGTTACCACTCTTAGGAGGAGAATGTAGTTGTTTTGCATTATTGACTGTGAGAACATGTGTAAGAGGAAGAGAAAGGGGGAGAGAAAAGTGCAGAAAGAAGAGAATGCAGGTAAATATTCTAATTGAAATAAACTATAAAGAAGGCAATTTACATTTGTCCTTGATGTCAAATGGGAGAGAAAGTATTATGTATTTTGTTGTGTGAGATTTACCATCACTTACAAAGGGAGAGATTGTTGGTAGTTGTTGTTAATGATGTCTAGGTGTTTTCATTGATGTCAACCCTTAGTGTAGTGTTGTCATTGATGTAAAAAGGTACAATTATGTGCAGTGATACAATTGAGAATACTATGATGGATATTGTTGGAATTATTGTCACTGATGACCAGATGTTATGCTGATGAGAGTATATGTTATTTGATGTCAACCCTCAACTTGTGTTGCTGATATTGTTGATTCCTAATGATGATAAACTTTTTGTTGAAGGTATTGCTATGATTTTTGGATGATATCATTGTTGGAGATTGATGTCTTAGGTGTTGACAAGATGTTGTCATCTAGATGAATGCATAGAATGTTGATGGTGTTGGCAAGAGACACTATCTCGATGAATATTGGCACATGATTGATGCTTAGTTGTTGTCATTGATGGTAACCCAATTCAGATATCACATCTGGTGTACATAGATTTGACTTACCGGAAGTCATATTGTTCATAAGGCATAAGTCTGGAAGGTGGAACACTCTAACCGGTAGAGCATGAAATCATTGTGCATATCTTGATTTTAGTGATGTAATTTTGGTTGTAGTGATTAAGGAAGATGATTCGTGGTTCAAGGTAGCTTATCTTATATCCAGTGTTGATTCGTGAGCAAATTTAGAAGTCCAGTATTTGATAATTTAGTTAAAACAGAGCTATTCTGGCATAACATATGTTGCGGATTTATTGGGTTGATTTTGGTGATTAGTTTCATGTTCAAGTTGTTTGGGCCAACTTATGGGAATCTTATTATCATCTTGTTTTGGTCCGCATTTGGATTTGTGGATGGATTGAGCCGACTTGGTGATACACGTTTCATGTTGCGTGTTATGCAATTTTTGGAAGCCGACATAGTTAATGATTCTTTTTTGTTGGTGCGGATATATAAGATTGATTGAGTTGAACATTTTGATGTATTTTGTGAGTGAGGGAGGTATGTATGAGAAAAATTGTAAGATTGGTGAATGTGATTGAAGATTTTGGTGCTTCAGCATATGAAAGAGAAGGAAAATAGAGCATAAAGCCAAATTAGTTGCAGAAGATAATTTGAGCCTAACTATAACTGCATTTTGGCATATGTAGATGCTATACTTTAGTTCATTCATGATTGTAATCATTTGTAATAGCTTATAAGGCAACAAGCCTTCCTCTGGGTTGTAGCCCTTCTGTAATTGAGCAGTGAGCTCTAGGTAGTGTGCCTGAATGCAAGTGCATTCCCCTTTTGTAATATTATCATAGTTCTGGCCATAGTATAATAATATTGTGGGTTCAAACCCCACTGTGCTTTTTCTCTTTCTGGGTTTCCATGTAAAAATCTTGGTGTTATGGTTGTGTGGTTGTTTACTTTATGTTTCCGCATTTTGCTTTTATTCATATGCACTTGGTGGTTTAAGGATCAACTTTAGAAGTTTGAAAATTGTAAAACACTGATTCACCCCCCCTCTCCGTGCTCATTGATTCCAACATATGGAGATTAAGACAAATGAGAAAATATGTTCTTGGTTAGATGTCCACCATTTTGGTGTTGGTGTCTTTACCTAATGTCCAATAGTATCATGCATGATCTTGATAGTGTGGCATGTTTGTTGATAGAGATGTTGTCATGTTAAGTTGAGGATTAGAAGCATTGAGATGAGGATTAGAAGTATTTAGATGAGGATTAGAATCATGATGATGAAGTTATATCTTTTTGGATGGTTCCATGCATACTACAGGCTATCACAGTATCTTCTTTGTTGCTCCTAAGTGAGAAAATGTTGTTATGGTATCTGTAAGTTGATGAAGAGTAATAATTACAAAAAGTGTGTTAAATACAATCTAGAATAATTCTCTACATTCCTTTGCATCTATATATATGGTCTTCCAATTTTGGATATAATATCTATGCTCTATGGATATTGCATTCCTAACATTTTAGGTCCCAAGTGTTACAACTGATGTTTCTGGTTAAGACAACATGTTGGCAGTTTGATGACTAGTTAGGACTGGTCCAAAGAATGCTCTTCATTGCTTTGCATTGATGTTTATGTTGTTGTGTCTTTGAGGATATACTTATAACGATTGTAAATTGTCTTAGTACAAATTTCAGGTGATGAAGCATTCTAGAATCATATCTGTTAATGTCTTACCTCACGACTATGTTTCCTGGCATTTTGATAATGAAGAATTTTGTATTAGTTTGGTGTTGTCATCTTATTTTGGCTTGACAATGTGGAAGAAGTGTATGGGAATGTTATTAAGGGTTCATAAAATGCCTCTATATGCTTCACATGATGTTGTATAATTTGTTTGGTGTCTCATTTGGTTTGATGTTTCTGTCCAAGGTAATTTGTAGTTATCTGGCTAACAAGGCTTGTTCTATTGCTTGCAGTGCATCTTTGGGGGTTTTCGCTAGCATTGGAGTTTGTGTTGAGTTCTATTTGGGACCTACTATGCCGTGTAGGAATCTGCATTGACTTAATTCATTTGGAAGAAGTGTTTTTGGGCTGACTAGTTTTGTGCTACATGTTTACCTATGTATGTTATCGTATTGGTGACCTTGGAGGATGTGTGCCTATATGTGTAGTGTTTTGAACTGCATTAGATGATGTAATAAGATGTTTTTGGGTCCTCTCTATCTCCTAGATACGACTACTTTTATTGCAACTATATTTTGTGGTTGACCTAGTGGGATCACTCCTTGTTCCCTATTATAGTTGACCTAATTGATGTTTTGAGATGATCCAATCATATATAAAGAAGATCAAATCAATTACAAGGTGTCTAGACCAAAGTGGAATGTGAAATATGTTAATGTGAAGCTGTGAGTGTGTGAGGTGGACGTATTAGAGCTAGATTGCCTAGTGGTTTACTCGAGACAATGTGTCAAGAGCAGCTACATTCAAGGGAGATTGTTGGATGAAGTGTTGTTGAAGGCTTATTCATTGTAACTTAGATATTCATGTATCTTGCTTTGAGATAGTGAGTCTCTATAGAAAGTCCTTTGTATCTTGCCCCAAAGGAGTGATCCTCAGCCTGCATGTCTTTTCAGGATTAGTGAGCTTCCTTGGATAGTGAACCCTAAAACAAATTGTAATATTGTTCATATAGTGTGAGTTAACTCTCATTGTGGTTTTCCCTTTCTTGGGTTTTCCATGTAAATATAGTGTTCTCTTGTCATGTGTGTTAATTGCTTATCTTTATTTGTTGTTGATCAAATTAAGGTTTGTTCTATAAAGTGTTAAGATTTGGTCAAATACTGATTCATCCCCTTCTTAGTCTTGGGGTTTGTTAAAAAATTCTAGCATGCGACAAAGATAGATATTGTTATCCAATATTGATGAAGTGTAAGAATGATCTTGGATCCTAAATTGATTCTCCAAAGAAACATAAAGAAACTAATGAGTATGATAATAATATAGTATTTTATGATGTGGAATAATTTTTCTATTAAGGATGCTACATGAGAAGATTAATATTTCATGCAATCATCCATATTTAATTTGTATTGTGGAAACTACTTTTTTGAAGAGGAGGGCATCATACACCCTTAACCAATTTATTGTACTTATATATATGATAACTTTTCATGGTTCATTTAATCCTTAAATTATTTATTTATGAGTCCCTAAGTATAATTAGCATATTCTAGGTCAACCTTGTTGGGTTTAGTGTACTAATATTATCTAATGATGTCAATTCAGAGGATGTAGTGAATAGCTATATATTATTGAATTGTAAGTATTTTTATTGAAATTTTTTGAAGGTTACACCCTTAAAAATGGTTCATTATTACCAAAAGTGTCTAGATCTTATTCCCTATTACATTCTTTTAAAAAAAAATTAATTTCACTACAAAATCAAGTCCTTTTGATGATCATACATCATAAGTAATGACCTAGGTTTTTTCTTGAATACAATATTATATATGCCTAATTTAGAGGTTTTATGGCACATAAGTAAATAATTGATGGTCAAATTATCCAAAAGCTTTGGCTCTAGCTAATTTAAAAAATGGGTTTGAATTGATAGAATCAGGTTTCAAGTTTAGTCTAGTATGTGGGCAGGCCTATGTGTAGCACCTAATGTAGGGGGGAAAAGTCTAAAGAAAAGACTAGTTTTATTTTTAAGATGATGTATAGGCTGATGCTAGTTTATGGACACAACAAATCAAATTAGATATTAGGAAATTATATTTATGACATGACAAAAAGTGAATGCAAAGTATAAAAGAACAAAATAAGCACTTTTATCTCTTATAGGTATATTCTTATTATTATATTATGGGTTATTTTGGGTTATATCAAAATGAAATTAATATCTCATAGAATAGCTTTGGATAAAAATATATGCATAAAATAATACCAATAAAAATAATTTTATAAATTTGAAAATCTATTCAAATCCAAAATGATATAAAATCTTTACTGATTCAAATAATGACAACACAAAATATAATGCATTAGATAACATCAAGAATATTTACATATGAAAGCTAATTACTTTATTTTTTATGAAATACATTACATATATTACTCTAAAATAACATCAATCTATTCTCAGAAAATAATAGATAAAATATAATCACATCTCAAAACTATGTATATAAAAATCAAGAATCAACATAATTAAAAAAGAGTCAACCACACAATATCACATCATCAAAACATAACAAGAACTATAGAATTCCATTATTTTCACTTTTGTGAAATGAAATGATAACTTGATATGACTAGATAGTGTGATAGAAGCAACTTGAATATATGGTCCTAACATGATTCAAATCACCTTAAAACTCTCATTTTTATTTAAAAAACACACTAGTAATCCTAATTTGCTTAAGATGTGTCTTTTAAGTGTACAAAATTCTTGATAATGAAGAAACATTTGATGGTCAAATTATCCAAAAGGATCGGTTCTAGAAAACTAGAAAATTGGTTTGAATTGGTGGGAGTAGGTCACTAAGCATAGTCAAGTCCATGGACAAGATTATGTGCACCACCTAGGAAGGGGAAATTCTAAAGGAATTGTCTTATCTTTAACATTATATATAGTAGATATGATGACTAATTTAGGGTTGATGTTAGATTATGGACAAAACAAGTAAAATTAGATATTAGGATATTATATTAATGTCATGACAAAAAGTGAATGCAAAGAATAAAAGAACAAAATAAATACTTTTATCTCTTATAGGTATATTGTTATTATTATATTATAGGTTATTTTAAGTAAAACATTATAAATGTATGCGTGTGTGTGCGCGCACATGTATATACATATGTATGTATGTATGTATGTATGTATGTATGTTATACCATTAAAAATATTTTAATAAATGTTCTTCAAATTCAAAGTTGATAATATAAAATCTTTATTCATTCAAACAGTGACTAAAAAAAATATAGTACATTAGATGACACCAAAAATATTTATATATGAAAGTTACTTTCTTTTTTATGAAATAAATGACGTCTATTATTCTAAAATAAGATTAATCTATTCTCACAAAACAATAGATAAATATAATCATGACTCAAAATTATAAATCTAAATAAAAAATCAACATGATTAAAAAAGAAACAACCACACAAAACAAATTCAACCAAAAAGACAACTAAACTCAATATCATAACATCATCAAAACATAACAAGAGCTGTAAAACTTGCAAATGGAAGAGGGTGCTAATTATTTTCACTTTTGTGAAATGGAATGAAATCTTGATATGGCTAGGTAGTGTGACACAAGCAACTTGATTTTGGTCAGTAATATGATTCAGAACACCCTTAAAATCTCATTTCTAGTAAAAAACCTAGTAATTCTGATTTGGTTAGGATATGCCTTCAAGTGTACAACATTCTGGATAGTGAAGGAACATTTGATGGCCAAATTATTTAAAAGGATTGACACTAGATAACTAGAAAATTGGTTTGAATTGGTAGGACCACGTCACTAAGTATAGTCTAGTCCATGGACAAGACTCTGTGTACCACCTAGTCTAGGAAGGGAAAAGTCTACAAGAAAACACTAATCTTTAAGATGATGTATAGTACATATGTTGACTAATTTAGGATTGATGCTAGTTTATGGACAAAACAAGTGAAATTAGATATTAGGATATTATATTAATGACATGACAAAAGGTGAATGTAAAGTATAAAAGAATAAAATAAGCGCTTTTATTTCTTGTATGCATATTCTTATTATTATATTATAAATTATTAGGTAAAGTTTAATAATATAATTATATTGAAATGGAATAAATATCTTTTAAGATAGCTTTGGATAAAACTATATGCAATACTAACAAAAATAATTTTAAATGAGAAAATCTATTCAAATCTAAAGTTGATATAAAATCTTTATTCATTCAAATAGTAACAACAAAAATTATAGTACAGTTGACAACATCTAGAATATTTAGTCATGAAAGCTAATCACTTTATTTTTATGAAATAAATTACATATATTATTCTAAAATAAGATCAATCTATTCTCACAAAATAATAGATAAATATAATCATGTCTCAAAATAATATATATAAATCAAGAATCAATACAATTAAAAAAGAAACAACCACACAAAACAATTTCAACTACAAAACAACTAAACCGAATATCATACCATCATTAAAAAATAGAACAAGAACTATAAATCCTCCAAATGGAGGAGGGTCCCAATATTTTCACTTTTATCTAATAGAATGGAGGGTTGATATGACCATGCAATGTGACCCAAGCAACTTGAATATGGCCACTAATATCATTCAAATCACCTTAAAACTCCCACTTTTAGTCAAAAACCTAGTAATACTGATTTGCTTAGGATATGGCTTCAAGTGTACAACATTGTTGATAATGAAGAAACTTTTTTAGGTGTCACCGCTTCATTCCTTGTCCTAAAGGGAAAGAATGGCCTAGAAATCAAGTGTTTTCATAAAGATGGAGTGGGGTTTCTTATCAATTGAATGAATGAATGAAATGGCACCCATGTTGACCACCTTCCTATTCTATTATTATTTTCACTCTTGTCACATACCTAAATGAAAATACGGCTCATCATATTTGATTGCAATGAACTCCAACATATCACATGCAATCGTAATGAGATTGTAAGGACCACTACGCCCCAAATATTTGATATACAACTGCACTCCATTATGGTTGCATGTTTTTTTATTCCTTTTTGATAAAATTTAATATTTTTTATTCAAATGACAAGAATAAAGTATTTAAAACAAAAATGTCTAAATCAGTTATTATGTAACGAATCGATATCTATCACCACATGATGATATTTGAACCGTATTTTTTTCATAAAAAAATTGTGAAATTGTTTTATTTTTAAAGTGAGTTGTATTTGTATATTTAAGCCATTTCACTTTTGACTAAAAATATTAATGATAATGATGTTTTAGATTTGATTATGTGAATGAAATGTGAAAGGTGAGATTATATTAATATTGGAAAGAAAGACGACACAGTTAGAGGAAGTTTGTCTGATTTGATAGTTGTATATGATGTAGAACATTGAGATGATTATAGGAGGAAATTTTATATGACCAAAATTATATTTTAAAAATGCATTAGTCAATAGTGTCTTATAAGACATGTGTCCTTTGGATGCAGTAGTGCCTTGGATAGTCATCACAATCACATCTTCTTTATTTTGTGACTTTAAATCCCTAAACTATCTTAGATTTTTGTAAGACGTATTAGATTTGAAAGCGAGTGAAAATGAGGCACCAAGAACACATTTGAGAGTGTGTCTCAATCAAGCCCCCATGACATTTTTTAAAATGATGTAATTACAAATTCATTTTCCATATGAAAGTTGTAACAATGGAAATATGTGGAACAACAATGGAGGGTTCCCTAGGTGATTCTAAAAGAAGAAAGTGAATATAAGACTAGGTGTACGTGCTAGGTAATTTCCTTTCCACTTATCGAAAGTTTACTTAAATATGAATTCCAAGATTGATTTGATTGTTAGATATAAATTAGGGTTGGGGTTCATCAACATGAATAACTATTTAAGTAAGAAAAAGTGAATTCAAAAGTACATGCCATAGTTTCCTAAATGACATTTGTGCTACTTGATAGACTTATAAAACACTGAGAGAGCGGGGGGGGGGGGAGGGGGGGTGTTAATCAATGACAGCAAAAACAATACTACTTTACACACTGATCGGTAGATATACTTAATAAGTTTACTAAACACTATGCATGCAATCCAAAATGATATTAAAGCATCCACAATAAGTAAAACATCCACCATAACACAAGTGTTTATACGTGGAAAACCCAAATGGGAAAAACCATGGTGAGATGGGACTCACAAGTTAACTATCTACTGTAGTAATAGGTAACTGATAGGTTAAGGTCTACAAAAGTGCTCTGCTAGGAGCAAATCCTATTAAAGATCCCAAAACTCCATTAGGAGCTATACCCTGTTAAAGGTAGTATCCTGTTAGGAGTAACCTAAATAGAGGATTTCAGAATCCAAACTAATGGATCACCTTGTTAAAGGATTTGTACAATGAAGCTTGTTAGAGCTTACCCGGTTAGGGGATTTGACTATTGTAGTGATTAGAAAACAACAAGTGGTGTGATCTAGAAGTAGCACAATTTGCTTGAATAGATCCTCTTTTGTGCACTCAAAACTGCATCACCAACATATTCTGCAATGCCTTCAACAACTTAACACTTCTATCTTCGCATCAAATCATCTCATATGAAATAGATCATCATAATGTCATTATATAGACATTTAGATTTCATGTTGGATTATAAATTATATCACAATTTCCTAGGTGCAGTGTATCTAGATAATAAAACATAACTCATCACAAATTACCACCAAGATTTCTCAGTTAGGGTAACTCATCACGATTGGTGATAAATCGTCACACAATCAATGAATACTGGTTGAAACACCGATACCGGTTAGAGTTAACCACGGTCTACATGTAAATCGACTGTCCTCCATTTTCTTCTTCGATGGTCTCTGTTGAATCTTCAAGTTGGTGTCAAGTCATTCCTACATATACCTGTTGTCTACATGTACCGGTTGACACTCTCTAAACCATCATAAAGTAAACTTCCAATATCGGTTGCAATACAAGTAACTTTTAGAAGTAATACCGGCAGACAATGTGAACATATGTGTGGTTATACATGTTCCATCACTGACAACACATGAAGTCATTCATTACAATCATCATCAAGCCAACACTACTTGTGTCCCAGTTGACTAAAATATCAACAATAGAGGTGAAATATGTTGGAATCAGAGATCACTGAGAGGGGGGCGGGAGGGTGGGTGAAACAGTGATCTACCAGTTAGTAGATTTTCAAACTCAACTTTCAACTGCCAGATGCAAACACTTAAACTGAAATGCATAAACATGAAACAAACAACCACAAGATCATAACACCGATATTTTTACGTGGAAATCCAAATGGGAAAAACTACAGTGGGATTTGAACCCACAATAATATTCCACTATGGCCCATAGTAAAACAATATTACAATATGGGAATGCACAAGCATTCAGGCACATTGTCTAGAGCTCACTGCTCAATTACAATATCCTAGAAGGCTACAACCCTTAGGTAAGTCTCACTTGTTAGGATAACCGGTGGACAACTGAGAGGGGGGGGGGTGAATCAGTTGTCAATAGATTATGAAGATTTAAGCACACAAAACCTTTTACCGGAATGCATAAACAAAATACCAGAATAGTAGATATAACAATTAAGCAGCAAACATATATAAATCACAAAACAATTACCATCCATCCACAACACATAACACCGAGATTTGTACATGGAAAACTTGACAAAGAGAAAAACCATGATGGGAAGCCTACCCACAGTCAGATAATACTTCTGCAGTAAGTATGTGAATACAATAAAAGGGGCCTACACATGCAAGAAGGCACATTGCCAAGAGCGCACTGCTCATCACAAAGGAGCCTCGTTGACTACAAAAGAAATCTAGACTACAATCCAGAAAGATGAATGAATTGCAAGAATAACATCTCCTATGCTTGAGTACAATTTCGGATAAGATCAATATCGGAGGCCTAAAACCTCTTACACAAACCCAATTCGATCACCTATCATCGACTTCTGCATATGTTTACACCTTTATTCACACACAGATAATCCCATAACCATAATCCCATGATCTACAAAGAGATCTTACATCAAATATATACCAACCTGGGACCTAAACAATTATGTTGGCCACCTAAAAGATAATACAATAAATCTATTACATAATCCCACAATCCAATGATAAACCAGGTCATCTTAAGACCAAAACAACATAAAGCAATCGATAAATCCAACTGGTAACACATAGGGAGAATCCACCAACACTTTACATAGCCCAGTCCATAACCTAACATAATAGAACCGGACCTAAAATAGGTCGCCATAAGACAAATGCAACACCACCAATCACATAGAACACGATAACCATCGATATCCTGATAACCTTCTAGAAGCCACACCAACACCACTTATTGGATTCATCAAAATATCTTCAACAACATGTTGTCAGTAAAACCCTTACCAATAACCAAAAGGCTTACTAGAACAAAAGATAACTTCCACAACATCAAGTCTGAAACCAATTGAATAGGATACACATCAAGGACACATGAATAACCAAACCAATCCCAAAAACCTGAGCATATTGGAGATGATCTTCAAATCAAATTCATAATCCAACCACTCTACTAGAATCTAGTATACAACCAAAATAGCTAGTGTTGACATCAATGACAAATATCAATGCAACACATAATCAATTCCTCCAAAATGCCAACAATCTCCCCCTTTGGCATTGATGGCAACACTAGATGTGAAAAACATCCAAGTGCCAAGAAATGCCAAACAAGTCTCCCCCAATGGGAGATAACCAACAATCTCCCCATGATGATATAACAATGAAGTTTTGAAACATTAGACCAAACTCCCCCTGTGAAAGATATCTTTGTTAAGCTCTAATTTGTTCCCTTGATATGTAGGTTAAGCTCTATTTTTCACATGTATATCTCTCCCCCTTTGACATCAATGCCAAAAATCTGACATAAACATCAAAGAAAAATCATAAATCCTCTAAACCACATAGTTGATTACTCCCCCAGAGTAGTAGCACCAACACATCAATCCAGAATGAATAATAGCTATGAGAATGCATACTAGACTGATGCCAATCTGCATCACTCAAGTCTCTACTAGAGGGGTAGAAACCCCCAATCTATCTTTGAAGTACTCAAATGATTCCTTAGGCAAAGGTTTAGTGAAAATATCTACAATCTACTCTTTAGTGTTCACATAAACCAATATGACTTCATCTGCTTCCACCTTATCCTTTATAAAATTATACTTGAAATACCAGATTCTTTGATATGTCAATAGCAGCAGAGTTATCATAGTGAATAACTACTGGTTCATTACAATCTACCCTTTTATCCTTCAACATTTGTTTCATCCATAGAACTTGTGTACAACTAGTAGCAGAAACAACATACTCAACTTCAACAATAGATAAAGAAGTATATGACTATTTCTTGTTGATCCATGAAACAAGTTTCTTTCCAAGAAAGAAAGCTCCACTGGATGTGCTCTTTTGGTCATCAATATCTCCACCCCAATCTACATCTATATATGCACATAGTGTAAAGTCATCATCTTTAAGACACCATAAACCATACTCATTTGTTCCTTGCAAATATCTAAAAATCCTTTTCATCGCACTCTCATGATTCTCTCTAGGATCACTTTGATATCTTGATACAATGCAAACTACATTCATTATATCCGGTCTAGTCCGAGTTAAATATAAAAAAACCTCCAATCATAGATTTGTACCTTGTACGATTTACCATAGTGGTTATATCTTTCTTTGTTAATTTCTCACTTGTAACCATAGAAGTACCAACCAATTTAGAATTTTCCATACCAAATTTCTTCAACAATTCTCTAGCATACTTAGTTTGACATATCAAAATACCTTTGTCAATCTGAGTAATCTACAAACCTAAGAAAAATCTCTTCTCCCCAATCATAGACATTTCAAATTCATTTTTCATATTATCAGAGAATTTCATACATAACTTATCCTCACCTCCAAAAATGATATCATCAACAAAAACCTCGACAATCAATATATCATCATCAATGATCTTATAATACAAGTTACTATCAACATTAACTTTAGTGAAACCAATATTCAAATGATATTTGTCCAATCTAGCATACCAAGCTCTAGGGCCTTGCTTCAATCCATATAAAACTTTCCTTAACTTGCAAACCATGTTTTTGTCATCTGAAAGTGAAAATCCATCAGGTTGCTCAATATAGACTTCCTCTTCAAGATCTCCATTCAAAAATGCACACTTAACATACATTTGATAAACCTTGTATTTCTTATGTGCAACATAAGCAAGAAATAATCTCACAACTTCAATCCTAGCTACTGGAGAAAAAGTCTCATCATAATCAATTCCTTCCTTCTGAGAATATCCTTTACATACCAATTTAGCCTTGTTCCTCACACTTTATCCACCTTCATTCAATTTATTCCTAAAATCCCATTTATTTCCAATAACATTCTTATTTTTAGGCCAAGGAACTAAAGTCCATGTGTTATTCCTTATTATCTAGTCTAATTCCTCTTCCATATCTTTCATCCAACATTCATCTTTACATGCTTCAATAACTGACATTGGTTGAACTTGAGAAATTAAACATACCTCTTCAGTTGCCAATCTTCTTCTTGTAATTACTCCTTTTCTCTTGTCTCCAATGATCTGATCTTCTAAATGATTTAACCTTACATACCTAGGGGTCTTATGACTTTCTGTTTCCCTTCTCTAATCTTCAATTATTGTTGAATTTTCTGATAATGCCAGAGTAACTAGTTCAACATTCTATTCCAGTACAGGTACTACCAATTCAGTTATGATAATTTCCACTTTTGGTTCTCTCTCATAAGTTCTGATTTGACCTCTGTACTGCTCATCCACCTTGACATTAGCACTTTCCACAATTCTCTGCAATCTTTTATTATAATATCTATATGTTTTTCTTTCATTAGAATAACCAAGAAATATTCCTTCATCACATCTAGGATAAAACTTTCCAATAGAATCATCTCTTTTGATATAGCATTTACTACCAAAGATTATGAAATACTTAACTGTAGGTGTATGCCCAAACCATAACTCATAAGTTGTCTTAATAGTGTCACCTTTGATATGAACTCTATTAAATGTGTACATCATCGTGCTAATAGCTTCTCTCCAAAAGATATGAGAAAAATTAGCTTCTATCATCATAGTTCTAGCCACATCCAAGATAGTTTTGTTCTTCCTTTCCACAACTCCATTCTGCTAAGGTGTTTGAGGTGCAGACAACTGTCTCCTTATCCCATTCTTCTCATAATAACTATTAAATTCATTAGATGTGAATTCACCACCCTGATCAGATCTTAAGCATTTAATCTTCAACCCTGTCTCTGTCTCAACTTTAGCTTTAAAGATCTTAAACTTTTCAAAGTCTTCAGACTTCTCCCTTAGAAAAGTAACCCACATTATTCTAGAATAGTCATCAATGATTAGCATGAAATATCTATCACCTTGAAAATGTTTTATTCTAGAAGGACCACATAAATTAGTATTGTTGGTATTATGGATGTGTGGCATTGGTTTTATCATTGATGTCAACACTTATCCTTTTAGAGATCTACATTGTTGATTTGGCACTATGGTTATATTGGTTTACTATTTCATCAGCAAGGTCAATGACTTATGCACAGTCACCGGTATATGCTCACCGATAGGTTATATGGTTCATCGACATAGATGATGACTTGTTATCATCTGGAGATCACTTTATTATGTCAAAGACATGGTTTGGATACTTGGTTTTGGTGTTTTGGTTATTGGTCTAATTGGGTTGACATATTTGCTATTATCGGTAGATTGGTCTAGGTTATGGACCAGTATGCGTTATCTATTCCAGATCGACACGACACGTTATGTAGATGATTTATTGATTGGATATTGTTGTAATTGTATTGAACCGACATGATGCATCACATCAAGACTTATTTGTAATTGATTTAATTGTAATATTCTTAGTGAGCCAACCTACACATTTGGTCTTAGGTTTTGTATATATGTAAGATCTCATTTGTGAGATGATGGATATGATATGGTTATGGTATGGTATTGGAACATGGTATGTGTGAACATGGTATGTGTAAATATTAAAGATCATATGAGAAGACCATAGAGAAGGTTCAAGGAAGGTTTGCAGGTGTTCATCAGAGCTTAACCTGTACTGAATCCAGCATTGAAGATGCTATTTTGAGTAGTACATTATGATACTTCCGATACTTAATATAAGTACAGATCCAATAACCAATAAGATGAGAGGGGGGGTGAATCATACAAACTTAATCTTCCATAAAAACATCAGATTCAACCTCGGTAACATATACTTTAGTAATAAAACCAAAACTGTCAAACATGCAAACTCAAAAGCATATAAACATCATAAACCTCACAACACCAGATTTAACATGGAAACCCAAATAGGGAAAAACCACTATGGGATTTCAGACCCACTAAGAAATATACTCTTCTAGAGTATGCTTGGTTAAAAGCAAATCCTGTTAAAGATTACAAACGCATTGGTAGATGTGACCCAGTTAAGGGATTTCCCTCAGATCTGTTAGGATCTTCACTTTGTTAGAAGTGACCTTGTCAAAGGATTTCAAACACTCAATCAGAATGTCACCTTGCTAGAGGGTTTACATATAAGACTGTTAAGTCCACTCAGTTAAGAGATTTTCTATCACTTTCACAAATAACAGTAATAAAAATCTATCTGCAACTTCACATCTAAAATGCTAAAGCAGATTCCTATATGTTCAATACAATCTAGACATAGAACTAATCTTGTCTATCTGTTGGGCTTCTATACTCTATTATTCTAATAGGTCTTCAAGCTTCTATGCTCGGTAATCACTATGTAGCATCCCTATGCATACACTTGCCCGCATACATTGTTTATCAACAGTTTCCTATTTATAAATAATTAGGTAACTGCTTAATCTCCTTGATCACATTTCCCATGATCAATCATAGCCATCAGATCTTCAATCTTGTCCAGGTTCAATGCATCTTTTGATCTGAAAATGTTTTACCTCACTTTGGAACTTGCATAATAGTCTAGGAACTTGTGCCAGGGTATTGCGGTTCAATTTGAGCTGTAGATCTTCATGCCGACTTTCTATTGCCTTAGATTTGTTAACAAACTTCTTCCACGACATACTAATCATTTAATCCGCTCCAGCTCATCAGCTTCCGTCATTAAATACCACATGTAAACATTTAATGCATTATGTTATAGCTCGGTTACAACTCGGTTACAACTCGGTAAATACTAAACTTCACTCGGTAGACATTCCGCCTTCGTTAACCGATGTCGATAACCTTAGGGTTTACCGACTAGTTTCTTTGCTTGATAACATAGTATAGTATTATCCTTTACAATTTACAACATATGTATGATGTTAAAACAATCTAAAACATCATGATCTCATCATTGTCTGACTCGGTAGTAGTTGCCCATTGAATACCTTATTCATCCCCTTATTCATCATATTTTTTCCTGTGTCTTTTACCGACATCTTTATAATCTTCATATCATACTTCTCAAGATATGGCAACATCATACTGAATTAGAAAATCAATTTCTTGACATCAATGACAAAAAATAATATCAAGATAGTAAAACATCTTTAATCAGTTATATCCATAATCATCAACAACCTTCTCAATATCCTTATTGAAATGCGAACAATCTTTCATTGTCTGTTATAATGCAATATTGCCAACAATCTCCCCCTTTGGCATTGATGGCAAAACCAATTGATTTGACCTTAAAAGATTCAGATTGTTGTGATTCTAAAATACTGAAATGCTCTGTCCCATACATTAGACTTCTCTTCTGTTTTCAGTCTCCATTTCAATCTATAGTCTTCTCTCAGTCTTCTCCCCTGATAGGTCTTCGCCCCCTTTGACAACAATGCCAAAAAGTAAAGAACGAAAACATAATTTCTTTCTGTAAGAAGTTATTTCCTGCTATTGTGTATCAACTGAGTCTCGATCAGAGCATTTTTCTTCAATTCCTGTTCCCTGTATTGTTTCCTGTAATAATTCCTGTACACCTTTAGAAAACATCCTAAAGGGTGTAAATCAGCATCAACTCCTAAAAGATATTTGATAGAGTCATCGGATTGATGCTTTCACCGAACTCGGTCAGTGAATAGAAGATAGGTAGGACCCCTAACTTACTTCTGAGATATTCAAAAGTGTCCTTTGGTAGTGGCTTGGTGAAGATATCTGCTATTTGCTCCTTTGTGCTAACATATTCCAACACCACTTTCTTCTCTTGAGCTTCTTCTCTAAGATAATGATATTTGATAGATATGTGCTTTGTCTTAGAGTGCATAACAGAATTATTTGAAATATTAATGGCACTAGTATTGTCACAGAATATAGCTACTGGCTCAGTAACTTTCTCATTTATACCTTCCAACAGTTGTTTGATCCATGCAATGTTGGTACAATTCAATGTTGCAACAACGTATTCAGCTTCTGCTGTTGACTGTGAAACACATCCTTGTTTCTTGCTAATCCAACTCACTAGTCTTTCTCCTAAAAAGAAAGCTCCTCCACTTGTGCTTTTTCTATCATCAATGTTGCTTGCCCAATTAGCATCAATATCTAAAAATTCTTTCGATTGCTGTCATGTGTGTTTCCTTAGGACCTGTAGAGAATCTTGCAACTATACCTACTGCATGTGCTATGTCTGGTCTACTGTAAACAACATATTGTATCTTTCCAATCATGGATCGGTAAAGTGTCTCATCAATAGATGTAGATTCATCATTCTTTGATAATTTACAGTTGGTAGTCATAGGCGTACTTACTACTTTTGAATCCTCCATTCCAAATTTCTTCAAGATTTCCTTTATGTACTTGGATTGAGTAATGAAAATCTCATTTTCATTTGCAGTATCTGTAAACCTATAAAATACTTTATCTCATCGATTAATGACATCTCAAATTCTTTGCTCATTTCATTTCCAAAGTTCTTGCATAAAGAGTCATTTCCACAAAATATAATATCATCAACAAATATGGCTGAGATCAGTATTCCATTTTCATCATTCTTCATGTATATACTGCTGTTCTCACTTGTCCTTATAAAACCAATCCTAATCAAATAAGAGTGCAATCTTTCATACCATGCTCTAGGTGCTTGTTTCAAACCATATAATGCCTTGTTCAATTTGCATACCTGATCTTTATTATTGTCTTCAACAAATCTTTCAGGTTGTTCAATGAAAACTTCTTCTAATATTCCATTCAGAAATGCAGATTTGACATCCATTTGATATACCTTGAAGTTCTTGAAAGAAGCATAGGCCAAAAATGTTCTTACTCCTTCAAGTCTAGCAACAAGTGCAAAAGTTTCACCATAATCAATTCCTTCTTCTTGAGCATAACCTTTGCAAACTAGTCTTGTTTTGTTTCGAATGACTTCTCCTTTTTCATTTAGCTTGTTTCTGAAAATCCACTTTGTACTGATTACATTTTTGTCATTCAGTCTTGGGATTAGTGTCCATGTGTCATTCTTCTTGATTTTATCAATCTCTTCTATCATAGAATTTACCCAATCTTCACTATCAAACATGTGTTCTGTCTCAGTTTGTTCCTTGTCATTACTGGATCATCCTTGTCTCCTATAATCTGACTTGGTGCATGATGTCTTCTGACATACTTGCCTAATATAGGTTCGTTAGGCTCTGTACGATCTTCTTCATCACTCGGTAACTGGATATTCTCTTCATTTTCTTCAACAGTCTTCTCGGTTGAACATAGACAAATTCATCATAGTCTTCTAGTTCCTTGGAATTTCCTTCATTATTTCTTTCTGCAAATTCATCAATTTTTACATTTGCACTTTCTACTATTTTGTTAGATGATTTGATCAGACATTTAAATGCTTTGCTTCTAGAAGAATAACCTAGAAATGTTCCTTCTTCACTTTTCTGACCAAACTTGCCATTTCTATCATCTTTATGAACATAGCATCTACTTCCAAAGATTTTAAAATAACTAACATTAGGTTTCTTATCATACCAGATTTCATATGATGTCTTCAAAGTACCTTTCTTCAATTGAACTCGGTTCAAGGTGTAAACGGCTGTGCTTATTTCTTCTCTCCAAATTGTTTGTGGTACCTTCTTTGCAATCATCAGTGTTCTAGCACAATCCACAATAGATCTGTTTCTTCTCTTAGCTATTCCATTCTGCTATGGAGTTCTCGGTGTAGAGACTTGTCCTTTAATACCATGATCATTGCAAAATAAGTTGAACTCATCAGATGTGAACTCTCCTCCTCTATCTGATCTAAGACATTTCAGTTGTCTTCTTGTAAAGATTGATCTTGTCATCTTACCCACCTAGCATCCTCGACACATAGCATTCTCAGGTTTTTCAAGACTTGGTAGACCTCTTACTCGATGCTCCTTACTTATTTTGATCAGATTATCAAAATTTACATGACAAAACCTTTTATGCCATAACCAGGTATCATCTATCTTTGCATACAAACACTTATTCTGAGTTGAGTCAAGGTGTAATGTATTACCTTTTGTTTGTGTCCCGGTAGCAGCTAACTTTCGATTCTTGTCATGAACTTTGACAATTCCTTTCTAAAATTCTATTTGGTAACCTGTGTTGTTTAGCTGTGCTACACTCAACAAATTGTATTTCAAACCTTCAACCCAATAAACATCATTGCATCTTGCATTATCAAGAAGTGTTATAGATCCTTTACCTCTTACCGGACATGGTGCATTATTACCAAATCTAACATAGCCTCCATCATAATCTTGTAATGTAACAAACTTGTGTTTATCTCCTATCATATGATGTGAGCATCCACTATCTATAATCCAAGAATCATTAGTGTTTATGTGAGATATTAGGGATTTTTCTTCATACCTTTCTTCATCTGAGCCATCCTTGATAGCCACATAAACTACTTCCTCTGTATCAGTCTCATCTGATTTATCATCGCTAGATTCCTCATCAACTATTAAGAATGTCTTTCTATCTCTTCTTCTAAAGTCTCGGTGTCCTCTGTAATGATTATCTTTCTTTCTGTTATCTCGATAATCTCTCTTTTCAGTAAAATCTTTGTCAGGACTATTAGAAGCCATATGTCCTATCTTATCACAATTGAAACATTTCAAAGGTAGTTTTCCTTTATACTTACCTTTGCCTCTCAGTAACCTTTTGGCTAATAGTGCTTCAAACTCTTCTTGCTTTCTGATTTCCTCATATAGTTTGTGTACTTCTTCCATGTTCTTCTGAAATCTTTCACTTGCTCCACTGCGATCTCCTTCAGAGTACTTATACTTTCTTTCATTGTAATCATTAGATTCATCAAGATGGAAAGAACTAAATGCAAATTCAACTTTATTTACCAAAGATCCACTGTTATCAAAGTTACTTAACTCAAATGCATGTAGCTTACCAATAGTAGCATCTAAAGAAACTGGCATATTAGGTACATACCTCAATTCATTGATTGCAGAGACTCAGATTGCATAAGCCGGTAGAAGGGTTCTCAACAACTTACTTGTTATGTCCTTTTCTTCAATAGTTCCACATGCTCCTTTGATTTGATTGGCAATCTCCTTTAGTCTTGTACTGTACTGAGTTATGTTCTCACCTTCATTCATCCTCATAGATTCAAGTTGTCCTCTCAGACTATCTACTTTTGGTCTTTGAACATGTTCATCTCCTCCATATACTGATATGAGCTTATCCCACATTGCCTTTGCATCATTGCAGCCTTCTAGATCATTAAACTCTAAATCGGTCAATGCAGATGTTATTTCAATCATTGCTTGAATATGTTCTTGCTTCGCTTTTATCTCTTCCATAGTCAATGGATAGGTGCTCAGTGTAACAAAATCATTCTCTAGATAGTATACAGCATATTCTCCAACTCCTGATAGATGTAGCTTCATTCTTTCTTGCCATGTAGAGAAACTTGACTTGTTTAGCTTCGATGCATCCCTCTTATACATCTTTGGATCTTTAACTCAAGTGCCCTTAAACTTTTCTTCCAGAGTCCAAAGCTCTGATACCAATTGATAGTTCTGATACTTAATATAAGTATAGATCCAATAACCAACAAGATGAGAGGGGGGGGGGTGAATCATACAAACTTAATGTTCCATAAAAACATCAGATTCAACCTCGGTAACATATACTTCAATAATAAAACCAAAACTGTCAAACATGCAAACTCAAAAGCATATAAACATCATAAACCTCATAACACCAAATTTAATGTGGAAACCCAAATAGGGAAAAACCACTGTGGGATTTTAGACCCACTAAGAAATATACTCTTCTAGAGTATGCTCGGTTAAAAGCAAATCCTGTTAAAGATTACAAACACATTGCTAGATGTGATCTGGTTAAGGGATTTCCCTTAGATCTGTTAGGATCTTCACTTTGTTAGAAGTGACCTTGTCAAAGGATTTCAAACACTCAATCAGAATGTCACCTTGCTAGAGGGTTTACATATAAGACTGTTAAGTCCACTCGGTTAAGAGATTTTCTGTCACTTTCACAAAATAACAGTAATAAAAATCTATCTGCAACTTCACATCTAAAATGCTAAAGCAGATTCCTATTTGTTCAATACAATCTAGACATAGAACTAATCTTGTCTATCTGTTGGGCTTCTATACTCTGTTATTATAACAGGTCTTCAAGCTTCTATGCTCGGTAATGACTATGTAGCATCCTTGTGCATACACTTGCCCGCATACATTGTTTATCAATAGTTTCCTATTTATAAATAATTAGGTAACCACTTAATCTTCTTGATCACATTTCCCATGATCAATCATAGCCATCAGATCTTCAATCTTGTCCAGGTTCAATGCATCTTTCGATCTGAAAATGTTTTACCCCGCTTTGGAACTTGCATAATAGTCTAGGAACTTGTGCCAGGGTATTGCGGTTCAATTTGAGCTGTAGATCTTCATGCCGACTTTCTATTGCCTTAGATTTGTTAACAAACTTCTTCCACGACATACCAATCATTTAATCTGCTCCAACTCATTAGCTTCCTTCATTAAATACCGCATGTAAACATTTAATGCATTATGTTATAGCTCGGTTACAACTCGGTAAATACTAAACTTCACTCGGTAGACATTCCGCCTTCGTTAACCGATGCCGATAACCTTAGGGTTTACCGACTAGGTTCTTTGCTTGATAACATAGTATAGTATTATCCTTTACAATTTACAACATATGTATGATGTTAAAACAATCTAAAACATCATGATCTCATCATTGTCTGACTCGGTAGTAGTTGCCCATTGAATACCTTATTCATCCCCTTATTCATCATATTTTTTCCTGTGTCTTTTACCGACATCTTTATAATCTTCATATCATACTTCTCAAGATATGGCAACATCATACTGAATTATAAAATCAATTTCTTGACATCAATGACAAAATAATAATATCAAGATAGTAAAACATCTTTAATCAGTTATATTTGTAGACATCTAAAAATGGTCAACACTTGTGGAGTCATACTTTAACATTTGCGCATTGCCTTATTTTAGGGTTCTTGTGTCGCATTAACATTTCTTCTATGTTGCGCACTTGGTCTTTATCATTTGCAAGAATCGAGTCCTTCTTCTGCATTCCTCTTTTTTATTACTTTCAAATTAGGTCTTGTCGATAGTAATCTTCAGTCATGATTTTGGTTGATCTTATCCTGTCGCATCATGGTGCGTGCTCATTTATCATCATTTTGGACATTGTCAATCCTAATCGATGATAGAATTAGGGTTTTTTCATCTTTTCAATCTTTCAATCATCTTTAGCTTGTTAGTAATCATTTGCGATTATCAACTTGTCAATCTCGTCATTTTGCGATCGATTCGTCATCGATCCTTATCCTTGTCAATCTTGTCATTTTGCGATCGATTCATCATCGATCCTTGTCCTTTTCAATCATGTCAATTTGGATCGATTAGTCATTGTTCCTCATCAATTGGCGCCTATGAATTTGATCTCCTTGTCAATCTTGGTCAATTTTTGATTGATTTTTGTCAACCAATCTCAATCATTTATCAACATTGGTCCTTTGTCAATCAGAATCATGATCGAACCTACATTAATTTCTTGTTGTCTTGACCTAATTCCTTGTCTTCTTATTTCTAGGGTTTTATGATTTGTTCATTTAATCCTTTTCTTCTTCTTTATGGGTTAAATAAATCTATTTATTTAGTCCTAGGTCTCTCATGAATTAATTAATGGATGAAAACCTATTAATTAATTCACCTAGTTTCTATTTCATCTTTTTCTTCAATTTTCTAATTTGCTAACTTCTCCTAATTCCTTTTGTCATGAGAATAGCAGCTTGTCATAATTTGTCATAATTTGTCATACACCTTGCATAGAAAGTGTCATACATTTGTCATAATTTTGCCATTCTTGATTTGAATTTCCTTTCAAATCTCTTCATGTTAATCTTGTCCTCTCTCCAATTTGTCTATAAATTGGATGATTTTCTTCAATGAAAGGGGAGAAAAAATAAAATCAATCAATCACATTTTCGAGTAACCTTATGCTACAAATTTCATCTCTCAACAACTTTCTTTCCACATGCATTTTGCACTTGTAGGTGAGATCCACATCAAATTTGAAGGTGAAAGAAGAACAATGGAGCCACATGAAGGAGATATCTGCATCGGTTTGCTTCAGGTTTCATTCAATTTGAATATCTTGTCTTTATGTCTTCATTGATTGGATTAGGATTGCTTTCAATTCAGTTTTAGGTTTTGTGGTTGTCGTAATTGCTATTTGTTTTGATGCTTCTCAATTTCTTGGTCTACAATATCCATAATCATCAACAACCTTCTCAATATCCTTATTGAAATGCCAACAATCTTTCATTGTCTATTATAATGCAATATTGCCAACACATTATTCTAGGATTTAACCATTCTACTGTAGTCATTGCTCTAGGTGGTTGGCCTTTCTACATGTGTAGACCCCATTTGTATAAACACACTATCTGCAGTAGTATCATCTGATTGTGGGTAAGGTTTCCCATTGTGGGTTTTCTCCTTATAGGGTTTCCATGTCAAAATCTCTATTTTATGTGTTGCGGATGTTGTTTCTCTTTCTGTTTCATGCATTAAGTTTCACCGGTATTGATATTAACTGTTAATTTGTTAATCAACATTAAGTTTGGTTTACTGGTATTAAGTATTAAGTTTAATTAAGTTATAATTGGGTTGAAATTCATTGACAACAGATTCACCCCCCCTCTCAGTTGTCCTTCCGGTTCCTATCAATTATGAATAAGATCAAGAACATCATTAGATTTGTATTTTATACTCTTAAAAGAAGTTTTGACCTGCTTACCCATTTGACATTACTTACATATTGGATTATAGGGCTTCACAATCTTAGGTATATCTCATTTCTACCTTAGTAGAACTGATCTTTACAATGCAATCAAAATTTACATGACACAACTTCTTATCCCATAGCCAACTCACATCAATATGTTCAATCAAACATGTCTTCTCACTGGAGTTCAAATGAAAGATGTTGCCTTTAGTCTGAGTACTGATTGCAATCTCCAATCCAGATATGTTAATGATTTTGCATTTTCCATCCTTGAACTATAATTGAAATCCCTTATCCACCAACTATCCTACACTCAAAATATTTTGCCTTAAACGTTCAAAAAAATGAACATTATCGGTGTTATTCTTATCATCCAATGATATTGTTTCCCTTCCTTTGATCATGCATGATTTGTCATCTCCAAATCTATCCAGACCACCATCAAATTTTTGCAAAGATAGAAACTTCATTTTATCTCAAGCGGTTAAGATTCTACAGAGAGGATCAGGATTTGATACCAATTGTTAGGATAATCAGTGGAAAACTGAGAGGGGGTGGGGGTGAATCAGTTGTCAACAAATTACACAACTTTAAGAACAAAAAACCTTTTACTGGAATGCATAAACTAAATACTGAAATAACAGATATAACAATTAAGCACAAACATAAATCACATAATAATTACCATCCATCCACAACACATAACATTGATATTTATATGTGGAAAACCCAACAAATGGGAAAACCACAGTGGGAAGCCTACCCACAGTCAAATAATACTTCTACAGTAAGTATGTGAATACAATAAGAGGGGCCTACACATGTAGGAAGGAACACTGGCTAGATCACACTTATCATCACAAAGGAGCCTCATTGACAACAAAAGAAATCTAGAGTACGATCCAGAAAGATGAATGAAATGCAAGAATAACATCTCCTATGCTTGAGTATAGTTCTGGTTAAGCTCAATATCAAAGGCCTAAAACCTCTTACACAAACCCAATTTGATCACCTATGATCAACTTTTGCATATGATTACACCTTTATTCGCACATAGATAATACCATAACCATAATCCCATGATCTACAAAGAGATCTTACATCATATATATATCAACCCAGGATCTAAACAATTAGCTTGACCACCTAAAATATAATACAATAAATCTATTACATAACCGCAATCTAGTGATAAACCAAGTCGGCCTAAGACTGTAACAACATAAACCAATCGATAAATTCAACTGGTAACGCATCGGGAGCATCTACCAACATGTTCCATAACTCGGTGCATAACCTAATAGAATAGAATCAGGCCTAAAATAGGTCACCATAAACTTGTTAGATAGCTCACATAATTAGAGGACAACTAAGAGGGAGGGTGAATCGGTTGTCAATAGATTACAAAACTTTAAGCATTCAAAACCTCATTATCGAAACAGAAACTCAATACCAGAATGCATAATCCAAATACCATAATAGAAGATATATAAATTAAGCATAAACATAAATCATAGAATAGTTACCATCCATCCATAACACATGACACCAAGATTTGTACATGGAAAACCCGGTAAATGGAAAAAATATGGTGGGAAGCCTGCCCATAGTCATATAATAATTCTGCAGTAAGTATGTGATTATAAAATGAGGGGCCTACACATGCAGGAAGGCCAATAGCCTAGAGCGCATTTCTCATCACAAAAGGAGCCTCACTGACCACAAAAGAAATCCAGACTACAATGTGGAAAGAAGAGTGAACTACAAGAATAACATCTCCTATGCCCGAGTACAGTTCTGGTTAAGCTCAGTACCGGAGGTCTTAAACCTCTCTTAAAAACCCAATTCAATCACCTATGATTGACCAAAACCTTTGCATATGATTACAACATTATTCACAAAAAGATAATCGTATAATCCCATAACCCATAACCATGATCTATAAAGAGATCTTACATCATATATATACCAACCCGAGACCTAAACAATTAGGTCGGCCACCTAAAAGATAATAAAATAAATTCATAACATAAACCCATAATTTGATGATCATCCAAGTTGGTCTGGGATAAAAACAATATAATCCAATCAATAAATCTATTCGGTAATGCATTGGGATCGTTCACCAACACGTTACATAAATTAGTCCATAATGTAGCAGAATAAGACCAGACCCAACATAGGTCACCATAAACAAAATCCAACACCACCGATCAACAAGAACACAGACAAGATAACGAACAACATCCTGTGAGCCATCTAGAAGCTGCACCAACACCACTTATCAAATGCATCAAAAGATCTTCAACAAAGCTCTATCGGTAAAACCCTTATCGGTGACCAAAAGGTTTACTAGAGCAAATGATAGATTCCAAGTCAACAAAACTCGAACCAACAGATCATGATATGCATCTGAATAGCATGAATGATATATCCAAACCAATTCCACAAACCAAAGCATAGTTGAGCATACCGGATCAATATCATAATCCAACCACTCTACCGGAACCTACCAGAAACTAGTAAACAACCAAAATAGCTAGTGTTGACATCAATGACAAAACATCAATGCAACACATAATCAATTCCTCCAAGTTGCCAACAATCTCCCCCTATGGCATTGATGACAACACTAGATGTGAAAAACATCCAAGTGCTAAGAAATTTCAAACAAGTCTCCTCCAATGGAAGATAGTGAACAATCTCCCCATAATGAAGTTCTGGACCAAACTCCCCATCCAAATGATATCTCTGTTAAGCTCTGATCTCTCCCCTTTGACTGATGTTATAGTTAAGCTCAGATTTTCACATGTATAACTCTCCCCCTTTGACATCAATTCCATAAATTTGACATAAATATCGAAGATAAATTATAAATCCTTTGAACCACATAGCTGACTACTCCCCCATAGTAGTGGCACCATCACATCAATCTGAAATGAATAGTATCTCTAATAATGCATACCAGACTAGAGGGGCAGAAACCCCCAATCTATCTCTGAAGTACTCAAATGATTCCGTAGGCAAAGGTTTAGTGCAAATGTTTGCAATCTTCTCTTTAGTGTTCACATAAACCAGTCTAACTTCATTTTCTTCCACCTTGTCCTTCAAAAAGTTGTACTTGATAAATTTGTGCTTTGTCTTAGAATGAAATACCAGATTCTTTGATATGTCAATAGTAGCAAAGTTATCACAATGAATAACTACCACTTTATTACAGTCTATCCTTATATCCTTCAATATTTGCTTCATCCATAGGACCTGTGTAAAGTTGGTAGCATCAATAACATACTCGAATTCAACAATAGATAAAGAAGTACATGATTACTCCTTGTTGATCCATGAAACAAGTTTCTTTCCAAGAAAGAAAGCTCCACTGAATTTGCTCTTTCGGTCACCAACATCTCTAGCCCAATCTGCATCTGTATATGCACATAGTGTAAAACCATCATCTTTAGGATAACCAGAAACCATATTCACTTGTTCCTTGTAAATACCTAAAAATTCTTTTCACTACAATTTCATGATTCTTTCTAGGATCACTCTGATACATTGATACAATACAAACTACATTCATTATATCTACTCTAGTTTGAGTCAAATATAACAAACCTCCAATCATATATTTGTACCTTGTAGGATTTACCAAAGCTAATACATCTTTCTTTGTCAATTTATCACTTGTAACCATAGGAGTACCAACCGGTTTTGAATTTTCCATACCAAATTTCTTCAACAATTCTCTAGCATACTTTGTTTGATAGATGAAATACAGTTATCAGTCTGAGTAATCTACAAACCTAAGAAAAATTTCATCTCCCCAATCATAGACATCTCAAATTCATTCTTCATATTTTCAGAGAATTCCATACATATATTATCTTCACCTCCAAAAATGATATCATCAACAAAGTCTTCAATAATAAATATGTCATCATCAGTGATCTTATAGTATAAATTATTGCCATCATTACCTTTAGTGAAACCAAGATTCAAAAGATATTTATCCAATCTTGCATACCAATCTCTCGAGGCTTGTTTTAATCCATATAAAGCTTTCCTTAGCCTTCAAACCATGTTTTTGTCATCTAAAAGTGAAAATACATCAGGTTGCTCAATGTAAACTTCTTCTTCAAGATCTCCATTCAGAAATGCGCAATTAACATCCATCTGATAAACCTTGTAGTTCTTATGGGTAGCATAAGCAAGAAATAATCTTATAGCTTCAATCCTAGCTATCGGAGCAAAAGTTTCATCATAATCAATTCCTTCCTTCTGACAGTATCCTATACAAAACAATCTATCTTTATTCATCACAAGTTGTCCATCTTCATTCAATTTATTCCTAAAAACCCATTTAATTCCAATAGCATTCTTTTTTTTAGGTCGGGGAACTAAAGTCCATGTGTAATTCTTTTTTATTTGATCCAATTCCTCTTCCATATCTTTCATCCAACTTTCATCTTTACATGCTTCAATTACTGATCTTGATTCAATTTGATAAATTAAACATACCTCATCAGCTTCCAACCTTCTTCTTGTCATCACTCCTTTATTTTTTTCTCCAATGATCCGATCTTCCGAATGATTCAACCTTGCATACTTAGGAGTCTTCTAATTTTCTATTCCTTTGCCCTGATCTTTAGTTACTATTGAATTTTCTGATACTACTGGAGCAACCGGTTCAACATTCTATTCCAGTGTAGGTGCTACCAATTCAATTATGATCATATTCATTGTTAGTTCTCTTTAATAAGTTCTGATTTGACTTTTGTTTTGCTCATCCACCTTGACATTAGTGCTCTCCATAATTCTCTGCAATCTTTTGGTATAACATCTATATGTTTTTCTTTCATTAGAATAACCAAGAAATATTCCTTCATCACATCTAGGATCAAACTTTCCAATGGAATCATCTCTTTTGATATAGAATTTACTACAAAAGATTCTAAAATACTTAACTATAGGTATATGAACAAACCATAGCTCATAAGGTGTCTCCTTTGGTATGAAATCCATTGAATGTGTATACAATTGTTCTCACAACTTCTCTCTAATAGATATGAGGAAGATTAGCTTCCATCATCATTGTTCTAGCTGCATCCAAGATAGTTCTTTTCTTCCTTTCCACAACTCTATTCTGCTGAGGTATACAAGGTGTAGGTAATTGTCTCCTTATGCGATGCTTGTCACAATAATTGTTAAATTCATCAGATGTGAATTCTCCACCCTAATTTGACCTCAAGCATTTAATCTTCAATCTTGTCTGTATCTCAACTTTATCTTTAGATATTTTAAAAATTTCAATCACTTCACATTTCTCCCTTAGAAAAGTAACCCACATCATTCTAGAATAGTCATCAATGATTAGCATAAAATATCTATCACCTTGAAAAACTTTTGATTCTAGCAAGACCACATAAATCAGTATGAATAAGATCAAGAACATCATTAGATTTTTCTTGTATACTCTTAACAGAAGTTTTGACTTGTTTTCTCATTTGACATTCCTTACATATTGGATTATAGGGCTTCACAATCTTAGGTATGTCTCTAACTGCCTTAGTATAACTAATCTTTACAATACAATCAAAATTCACATGACACAACCTCTTATTGCATAGAAAACTCTCATTAATATGTGGAATCAAACATGTCTTCTCACCACAATTCAAATGAAAGATATTACCTTTAGTTTGAGTACCGATTGCAATCTCCAATCCAGATCTGTTGATAATCTTGCATTTTCCATCCTTGAGCTGTAATTGAAATCCCTTAGCCACCAACTGTCCTACACTTAAAATATTATGCCTTAAATCTTCAACATAATAAACATTATCAATATCATGCTTACCATGAAATGATATAGTTCCTCTTCCCTTGATCATACATGCTTTGTCATCTCCAAATCTAACGAGACCACCATCAAATTCTTGTAAAGATAGAACTTTCCTTTTATCTCCAGTCATATGATGTGAACATCCATTGTCTATCACCCATTCATCCTTGTCTTCAACTTTAGCAGGAAGAGCCTTCTCTTTAGGTACCGGATCATCTTCCTTGATAGCCAAGAATGCCCATTCCTTTCCACTGCTAGATCCACTAGCAGAATCCTGTGGCAGTTCATCATCTGAATCAGTCACACATTCCTCATCAGCATAGTAGCATGATTTTTTATTGTATCTCCTATACTTATTCTTGTTATGATATCCATGGTTATGCTTAAAAGATATTATAGCTCTTTCTTCAGATCTTGAATTCCTTTCAAGACATCTAGATATAAATGACCTATCTTATTACATGAAAAATATTTAAAAGGCGATTTTCATTCATACTTACTTCCTGTCGGTCTTTTAGGCACTCTTCTAGCAAATAAGGCTTCAAGTTTCTCAAACTCTTCATCTTCTTTCTTCATATCTTCTAGATCCTTTGCATATAAAGCTTTCCAATCATTCTTGCTAGTAGATGATATAGATGCATGAAAAGGAGTTCAAATTTTGCAGCTCCAGAAGGTCCAAATTCCTCAAGCTAAAAAGTAGATAACTTTCTAACCAAGGTATCCCTATTAACAGAGGTGTTTGCCATTGTTCTCATCTCATTAATTGCAGTAGCCTTCATCTTATAAGCTAGTGGCAAAGCTCTCAATACTTTAGAAACTATTTCATCTCTGCTCAGAGATCCACCACAACACTAAATGCCCACGACAATTTCATTGACTCTTTCCATAAAAGCATTAATCCTTTCATGTTCTTCCATCTTTAGGTTCTCATATCTTATCCGGTAACGGTCAAGTTTAGCAATTTTTATAGTAGGTTCACATTCATTCAAAGTCTCCAATTTATCCCATATAGCCTTTGTAGTTGATTTATTAGTTAGTCCCATTATTTACTAATAAGAAAGTGCACATAAAAGGGCTTCTCTAGCTCTACAATCATTCTCAAGCTCCTTATCCAAGTTTGTTGGAGGAGGATTTCGAGATGCTAGTTTAAAAGGGGTAACACCTTTCTCAGTGATCTCCCAAATCTCTTTCCCAATACATCTAAGACGAGTCTCCATCTGAATCTTCCATACCTTGTAATTTGTTCCATCAATCCTAGGAATTTCTCTCTCAGAAAATTAGATTCCATAGGATCTTCCTCAAGTGATTAAGCGAATTCAAAACCCCATTACTGAAACACATAAACTCAATACGAGAATACAAATATTGGAATAGAAAAATAGCAATTAAGCATAAACATAAATCATAGAATAGTCACCATCCATCCATAACACATGACACCAAGATTTGTACTTGGAAAACCTGGTAAAGGGAAAAACCACGGTGGGAAGCCTACCCACAGTCAAATAATACTTCTATAGTAAGTATGTGATTACAAAATGAGGGGCCTACACATGTAGGAAGGACAACAACCTATAGCGCACTGCTCATCACAAAAGGAGCCTCACTGACTACAAAATAAATCTAGACTACAATCTGAAAAGAAGAGTGAATTGCAAGAATAACATCTCCTATGCCCTAGTACAATTCTTGTTAAGCTCAGTATTGGAGATCTTAAAGCTCTCTTACAAACCCAATTTGATCACATATGATCGACCAAAACCTCTGCATATGATTACAACATTATTCGCACATAGATAATTGCATAATCCCATAACCCATAACCATGATCTACAAAGGGATCTTACATCATATATATACCAACCTGGGACCTAAACAATTAGGTTGGCCACCTAAAAGATAATACAATAAGCTCATAACATAAAACCACAATCCGATGATCATCCAAGTCAGTCTGGGATCAAAACAATATAATCCAATCAATAAATCTATTTGGTAATGCATCGGGATCATCCACCGACACGTTACATAAATCGGTCCATAACCTAGCAGAATAAGACCGGACCCAACATAGGTTGCCATAAACCAAATCCAACATCACCGATCAACATGAACATGAACATGAACAAGATAACCAACAAAATCCCACAAGCCATCTAGAAGCCACACTAACACCACTTATCAAGTGCATCAAAATATCTTCAACAAAGCTCTAGTGGTAAAACCCTTACCGATGACCAAAAGGCTTACTAGAGGAAATGATAGCTTATGAGTCATCAAATCCTGAACCAGCTGATCGTGATACACATCTGAATAGCATGAATGATAGATCCAAATGAATTCCACAAACCAAAGCATACCGGAGCATACCAGATCTATATCATAATCCAACCACTCTATCAGAACCTATTGGAAATTGGTAAACATCCAAAACAACTAGTGTTTACATCAATGACAAAACATCAATGCAACACATAACCAATTCCTCCAAGTTGCCAACAAAGCTAGATGAGACACCACCAATCAACTATAATATAAAAATGATAACCATCAGCATCCTGATAACCTTCTAGAAGCTGCACCAACACCACTTATTGGATTCATCAAAAGATCTTCAACAATGCGCAACCGGTAAAACCCTTACTAGTAACCAAAATGCTTACTAGAACAAAAGATAACTTCCAGAACATCAAGTCTCAAAGCAACTGAATAGGATATGCATAAAGAACACATGAATAACCAATATAGACCAATTCCACAAACCTGAGCATACTAGAGATGATCTCCAGATCAATATCATAATCCAACCTTTCTACTGGAATCCGGTAGACAACCACAACAACTAGTGTTGACATCAATGACAAACATCAATGCAACACATAATCAATTCCTCCAAAATGCCATCATTGACTTACAAGATAGTTATAATGCTGAATTAAAATGAATTAAATTTGAAATAACATTTGCAATACTTGGATGAGCTCCAGTTTTGTGTTGAATGGACTAACTGGATCACCTTCTCTGTTCTGCTCTGTTACACCCAGTTCTCTGTCTCAGTCAGCTATTGAATCAAGAATGAGAATGTGAAACTGCACCAAAATGGATTCTCAATCACCTCTTTCTTGCATATAATTGTAGTAGCCCAAAAAAATATTATTCACACCAAAATTATATACCGACAATCACAAAATAGGTCATACATCATGTCGGCCTGCTAGTGTAATGTGTAGCCACATGTCGGCTTGACCAGATCACAAAGGTTAGATGCGGATCACCAAAACAATAATAGAATGATGTTTCTAAGTTGGCCCAATCATACTAAACATGATTCAATGCACCACAATCACCAAAAATCTTTCGAAACAAAAAATGCTCTATTCTTCCTAAAATACTGGTTAACACCTGCTTCCGGATAAGAAAATTATGTCCACTGAATCTAATATCCATGAAGAGTTCCATCAATGACAACTCTAAACCAATCAATAACCACCAAAAAAACACCATAAACCACTGGATGGGTGTCAATTGCTAACAAAATATGATTCTTATAGCACAAGAAGTCTTGCACGAAGTGGAATGAGGTGTTTCCAAGGTAATCCAAGGAGATAAAAAATGATATGCTTATTGTAAGTGGATGCCAAAACAAGTTTTAAAAATAGAAAAGTGTGGATAATACACTTTTTATCTCTACAAAACTTACATAGATAACAAAAAAATTATATTATGAATAAGAAAATAGCATACCATTGACAAAATTGAATGGTTCATAAGTAATTAAGGGTCGTTTTCTTATGCACACCTTCTCTTGTGCACACCTCTACCCTCACTCGCTTAACTCATGTTACTCCCATGGATGTGGTTGGGTCACAATGTTGGTTGGGTGGGATTGGCATGATGCCCGAGATGGGTGCCAACATATATATTGGGAGGGGTCTATTATTTGGGGTAACCCATCACTACAAGAATTCATGCCCTCATGGTTATTTTGTGAACCCTATCTCGATCAAAACTGTGACTAAGATGCCAAATTTGTTAATATCCAACAAAAATTTCAAGGATGTGTTGTGCTTTGGATTACCATGGGTGGGAATTTTGAGGGTTTTATTGGTGCACAAGACTCTCCTCATTCTAGTGATGATTCTTAGCAATGCCCTTCTCTTTATGCCCACCCCTCATGCACAACCCCTAAGGTTCTCTTAGATGATTTAGCAACAGATTAAAATTTTATTTTTACAAGACTATGCCCTAATTTTTAGATTCATAAAAAATTGGCCAAAATTTTTTTATATGCACTCACAAGTTAATGAGAAATGGAAAGAATCCATGGAAGATAAATTTGGATTCATCCTTGTGCCAAAGGGTTCTTCATTATGTAATTTTATTCCCTAAAGGATAAGATGTCGGTGCCAGAGAATGGTCCTTGGATCTTCCAAGGTAATGTTTTGTGTATGAAACCATGATTCCCTACCTTTTATCCAAGCATAAAAGTATTCACTTTTGTCTTCTTATGGGTGTAGTTACCTTATCTTCCCTTACAAATTTGGGAACTTAACTGTCTATGGGCCATTGGGAATGGATTAGGGAAATATCGCTACAATTCTTAAGAAACTATTGATTATGAGAACTCCACTTGTGCTAAAATGTGCATTGAAATGGATTTATCCAATAGACTCCCCATTGAGGTTTTAATGAAAGTTGGTAACAAAAGCTAGAGGCAACCTATTGATTATGATAAAATTCCCTTCAGATGGAGGAGATGCTTCTCAATGGATCACTTCACTTTCCAATAATAAAACTAGTAGGCTATGGGGTCTTTGACATCTTTTGGCAAACCTTGCTGGTGGGATGGGGTTGGACCTCAACATTATGGCATTCCTCTTAACTCCCCTCAAGACTCAAATCAATCTCAAGCTCTTCTTGAGGATATTTAGGCTTTCTATTCTAGTTGTTTCCCACTATGATAAAAAGTTTGTGGTGGACTCTCAACTCTCATAGGAGACACCTACATTGTTAGATATAGCCTCGACTTTATCTCCTGTACCGCTAGAGAATTCAATGGTGAAAGGAAGCATGGATGGTTTAGAAGTAGACATTTGTCATCCAAGAGATAATGTAGGGATCAAATTTAAGAGGAGAAAAGAAAATCTGTAGCATCATATGACCTTGAGGTCCTACAAGAGTGGGGAAAAGGTGATAACCTAAATGCATCGAACCTATCATTTGGGCTACAAGACAGATTTTTTGTGGTTGTAAGAACTTTGGTTTTCCTATAGCTTATCATAGGGTTTTGTTATTGGAAGTGGTAATAGTAGATAGACAATAATAATAGAAATATGAGCTTAAAAAATATAATATATTTTTCCACAACCTCGATTGTGCATTATGCAACCCCAAAAAATAAAAAATAAAAAAGGAAAATACCATACTATTAAGGATATTATTAGAAAAAAAGACCCTTATATGCCTCCATAATGAGTCATGAGGATTATTTTATTATCCCTTCCCATTACCAAAGAAACATCACTCCAAATAATCTTACTAATAAAGTCCACATTACTACTTAATGTAATATGGGGAAGTAGGGTTGACTAGCCTGTATGTGCAAACTAGGAAGCTTAGGCCTATTTTTTGCTTTAATTACTTTGAGAGGGAGAATGATCCACTTGGCCCAAGATGTTCTTAGGTAGAAGGTGAATTTAGTGGTCCATCATGGGGTACTTGAAATATGACTTTGCAACTTAAGAAGAAAGATGTGAGGTAAGGTGAAAAGATGACCTTTTTGTGTGCATAGAAAGACAATGAACTGGTAGACCGATTATGGAAGAAGACCTAGCAAATAAAATTATAATTAACTTGAAAGATAAATACCCAGAAAAATAAGAGGGAGAAAGGCACCCAGATCAACCTGCTTTAGGACTGAGGTACCCTACTTGGCCCACTCCCAATAGTTTTAGCTCCAATGAATTGTGGACTACAGATCTCCACTTGCTTACTTTATACCTATTTTTGTGGGTCCATCACCTATTCTTGCACACAAAAAAGTGTAAACAGATTGGGTAGAAAGGGTTTGCCTAAGTCAAACCTTGGTTTTTGAATTAACCTTTAAATTGAATTGAAATGTACTTGAAAGAAAAGTGTGCTGATATGTAATAGAAGCTAGATTTGAGAATAAAATGTCTTATACCTTGATGATGTAAATGATTGTTTGAAGATGTCACACATGTTGATACAATAGCATGACTCCACAAAAGACCTAAAAGGAAATCATAATAGACTTGCTCGCATGAAGGCTATTGAAGGTTTCCACAATGAAGAATATGGTGGGATAAAATTCCTTGGATGTTTGAATTGAAGTTAATTTCCTATAGTTCTCCTATTCATTCTTACTCTCCTCCCAAAAAAGGGAGGATATTTTCATGTCTTGCATACTATTTCCCTCCATTTCATATTCAGAAATTTGGTCCCCTATTGGAATTAAAGAACACTGAGAAGGGGGGGTGAATTAGGGTTCTACTGAAATGATCAATTTTAACCTTATTAAAACATGCATACACCAACCGGTATACCGGTACATATAGAATTGAAAGAAGTGAAGCAACCAGTAAGCCAATCACACAAATTATGAATAGCATAACACAAAGATTTATACATGGAAAACCTCAAAGAAGAAAAACCATGGTGAGATTTGTGACCCACAATATCAATATACTGGCCATATGAAGAGATATTATAAAATATACGGACCTGCACTTGCAAGAAGGTTTATAGCCTAGAGCACACTACTCAATCACAAAAGGAGCCTCACTGACTACATACATATCTAGACTACAATCCAGAGAAATAATTGAACTACAAAGATAGCATCTTCTATGCCTAAATAGAATTCTGATTAAGCTCCGTTTGTTCTAGTTTGAAACCCTAAACCCTTACCGGAATAACCCCTTACATAAATATCCTCACATACATGATCTCTCTCATATATTTCACATCTCCTTTATTATTTCCTTATAAATACATCTAACAAAATTATCTAATCAACTGACCTATATACCCTTTACAAATCATCATGCCTTAGGTCAGCTTACAAAGATAATTTCAATATGAATATACATGTCGGCTAAATAACATAAATACATGAATATCAAAACAACTATTGATGCCAGATCTCCCAAATGATGTTGGCCTCCAATATCGATAACCTGATTATAAACCATGTTGGCCTTCATTGTCAGTAACCAAAGAAATCTATCCAACCTGTCGGTGTTGATGCCGATGCCAGTGAAGTGTCTATGAAGTGCCCGCTGGTACACTACTAAACCAAAATATGAAAGCCGAAACATGTTTCCATCAATGGAAACATCTTGAAACCAACCAATTGAGTGTCAATTGCCAACATCCCCCTTGCTTCTTTTATGTTCTCCTTTATTTTCTTTCTCTTTTCTATTAGGATAACCAGTGGAAAACTAAGAGGGGAGGGGGTAAATCAGTTGTCAATATACTATGAAACTTTAAGCACACAAAACCTTTCATCGGAATACATAAACTAAATACTGGAATAACAGATATATCAATTGAGCATAAACATAAACCATAAACCTAATACCATACATCCACGACACATAACACTGAGATTTGTATGTGGAAAACTTGGTAAAGGGAAAAACCATGGTGGGAAGCCTACCCATAGTCAAATGATACTTCTATAGTAAGTATGTGATTATAATAAGGGTCCTACACATGTAGGAAGGCACAATGCCTAGAGTGCACTGCTTATCATAAAGGAGCCTCATTGACTACAAAAGATATCCTTCCTACAATCCAGAAATAAGAATGAACTACAAGAATAGCATCTCCTATGCCTGAGTATAGTTCTGGTTAAGCTCAATACTGGAGGTCTTAAACCTCTTATACAACCCAATTTGATCACCTATGATCGACCAAAATCTCTGCATATGATTACATATTTATTCGCACATAGATAGTCCCACAACCCATGACCCATGATCTACAAAGAGATCTTACATAATATATATAATCCCAGGACCTAAACAATTAGGTCGACCACAAAAAATATAATACATAACATAAACTCATAATCAAATGATAATCCAAGTCGACCTGAGACCAAAACAACATAAACCAATCAATAAATCCAATCGGTAATGCATCAGGAGCATCCACCAACATGTTACACAAACTGGTCCATAACCTAACAGAATAGAAGCGGACCTAACATAAGTCATCACAAACCAAAAGCAATACCACCGATTAACGAAAACACGAACATGATAACCATAAGCATCCTGATAACCTTCTAGAAGCCACACCAACACCACTTATCAAATCCATCAAAATATTTTCAACAAAGCTTTGCTAGAAAAACCCTTACCGATAACCAAAAGGCTTACTAGAACATAGGATAGCTTCCGGATCATCAAAATTTGAACCAGCTGAATGTGATATGCATTTGAACCATGTGAATGACCGAACCAAACCAATTCCACCAATCGAAACATACCGTAGAATACTAGAGATGATCTCCATATCAACATCACAAGCCAACCATTCTACCAGACTTGGTAGACAACCGAAAAACTAGTGTTGACATCAATGACAAACATCAATGCAACACATAATCAATTCCTCCAAAATGCCAAAAATCTCCCCCTTTGGCATTGATGGAAACACTAGATGTGAAAAACATCCTAGTGCCAAGAAATCCCAAACAAGTCTCCCCCAATGGAAGACAACCAAACAAATGATATAACTATGAAGCTCTGAACCAATCAACCAAACCAAAAACTTGAAACAAACTCCCCCTTTGAAAGATATCTCTATTAAGCTTTGTTTTTCACATTATATATCTCCCCCTTTGATTTCTTTGGCCGCCCACCTTTCTCTCCGATGGCCTACCATTCTTCTTTCCATGCACCCGCGAATCAGTCGTCTCCACTCATTGACAACATTGGCTGCCCACTCATCTGCCCCATTAGTAGACCACATGGCGCCACATCACGACACACAGACTGCCCATTCAACAGTCGAGTCACCGAGCCAACTCATCATTAACTGTATGCCATGTCAGTACCTAGTTGGCACCCACTTAGCTGACACATCAACAGCCATATCATCTTCGTACACTACCACATCATCTGTTATATGACAAGTGTCATTTTCTGATTTTGCCACATGTCAGTCCGTACTATACGAACTCCCAGTCATCAAGGAGGTGAAGTTTTGGTGACGGGCATGTAGCCATCAAATTTAATCTAACAGTTTTCTGAAATCATCATTTTTTTGAAAATTGGTAGGCCCCCTCCGTTGAGCTTTTTGATTTTGTAGTCCAACTTTGGAAGGCCATATCTTGCTCATTTTTGCTCCTTTTCTTGTGCAATTTTTTTTGAAATGGGCTAATTGGTCATGTAATTTCTCATGGTGGCATTATTTTCTGAATTTGATCGATAAATGTTTCAGAAATCTTAGTTTTTGGTGATTGTACCTGTCTAATCCCCATTTCTGCCACTTCTGGGACTTCGTTTGGGCTCATACGAACTCCTTTTCAGGTGCCATTTTTATTTTTAAAGTGCATAATTTTTCCTCCACTTTCATAATATTCTATCAATTTACAATGATTTTTGGTAGAATTTGTACTTTCAACATATGGTCTTTTTTTTGGCCAATTTGGCACTTGTATTGCATCCTCTATCTTGTTGGTCTTTTGCATTGTAGTTCTTAGCCTATTGGGGTAGTTGTAAAACAAAATCAGAAGTCCACCTTGCCATTGTTTGCAAGTGGCCTATTGTACACACACTACATATAAAGTGCCAAAATCATCATTTTTGGGTGGGTACTTTGATTGATTGAATTTGGGGGGGTGTCTCTTGCGCGTTTGTGCTCTTGTGTTCCTTTCCATTTTTATACTATGGGTTCTCCTAAGTTTCCTCTCTTAATTCCTCATAATTATACTACTTAGAAAATTGATGTATGGAGTAAACTTATGGAAAAAGCACTAACTCATTATATTGATGGAACTATTGTTGCTCCCATTGATCCTAAGGCTGATTCTGTTGGTCACTTGGATTGAATCACTAAAAATATCATGGCAATTGGTACCTTAAGAAAGTATGTATCAAAGGATCTCATTTTTCATATTGAGAAATGTACTCTAATCAAACATGCTTGGCAAAATTTCCAAGACTTGTATGTTCAAGTTGATGATATTAGGGGATATCAGATTGATAGTGATCTCACCATGTTAGATCCCAAGAACTTTGATAATATACAAGATTATGTCACTAAGGAAAAAGAGTTGAGGGCACAACTCAAGGATTGTGTCATTGATAAGAAGGATACTTAATTGATCTTCAATTTGATGGGCAAGCTTCCACAAGAATATGGAGCATTTGTTTCTAGTTTCCAAACCCATAGGATGACAATGGGTTCAAGCTACACAATACCTACATTTGATGCTTTCACTGAAATATTGATGATGGAACAAACTAAGTTGATAAGCATGGGCATTCTTAATAATTTTAAGTCTCAAGGATTAGTGGCAAATCAAGGGAACAAAGGAAATCAAGGAAAGGACAACTCAAACAAGAAGAAATGGCAATCAAAGCATCACCTTCTCCACAACAAGGAGATTCATCCTTTTCCAAGAAGGACAATTCACCAAAGAGAGAGAGAATTGCTTGTGCCTATTGTAAAAATTTTGGTCACGAGGAGCGTTGTTGCCATTGTAAGAAGATTGACGAGCTCTCAAACATCCTCAAAAGGCACAAAATTGATTTTCTTAATGCCTACAAGAAGGAGGATTCATCAACTTCCACTTCCTCATATTAAAAAGGAAAAGGGCAAGAATTCATGGCTTCTACAAGTGGGAAGACTCACTCATTTGGGACAAGAAAAGGAAAAGCTCTTTGTGCTACTACAAGTCATGATTTAGGGAGATGGCTTCTAGATTCAAGGGCTTCTCATCATATGGCATCTTCGCAGTCTATGTTCTCTACATTTGAGCATTGCACCATTCCATAGATTTTGATGGGCAATCATACATACATGGATGTGATTGGGAAAGGATCTATTTCCATTGGGGATAACTCCTTCAATGATGTGTTGTGTGCACCCCACTTGACAAACAATCTCCTTTCTATCTATCAAATCACACATGGCGCAGCTAACAGAATTATGGAGTTCACACCTGAGTCGGTTTTCATTAAAGACTTGGAGACTAGAGCTATCATTGCGACTGGGGTGATTGATCATGCATCTTAGTTATACTCCTTCTCATATTTTGTCGATGATGATGATTTCACATATGATGATTCTACACATGATCACACTTCTTGTGATGGTTCAGATTTTGAGGAGAACTTTGGGCACTTGAACTTGAGGATTCTCATATGTGACCCTATTCTTTAACCTTGAGTCTTGTGCTTGATCTCCTCCTATTGATATCACATCACCTATTTCACTTGATGATGAAAATAGTGCAACAATTTTGTCTTCATGCGATTCAGTGCATCAGGATATTCATTGTCTTCTAGCTTCAGTTTCATGTGATGAGTACTTGATAGACATTGAAGGTTTGTTTGTGGAATCCTACATTGCATATTTTGGAGACATCATTAATGATATGCATCTTCTCTTTGATGAAGATGATCCTTCTTTGATTGTTGTGAGGGAACACTCTGACCTTCTTGTTCATTCTCTACATGATCATTCTTTCGAGGTTGACATGATTGTGGATTATTATGTACAACAGTTGGAGGAGGTCTCTTTATGCTTAGAGGAGACATGTGATTCTTTGGATCATGTTCTATATTCATCTCCACTAGATCTTAGAGTGCCTTTTTCAACAGTGTGGAGCAATTTACCACCTTTGGAGGGGGTATCTTTCAGCATCGACATGGGGACACGAGCAATTTTTCAGAGATTCCATTCATCATGAGGTTTTTTCCTACATCTTCCCTTCATGATTGGGGAGACTTCATCGATACACCTTTGGTTTTGTTTCTTCCTAATGGGAGGAATGTTGTTCGATGTTCATGGAGCAGTTTCTTCATACATCATCGAGCTTCTATCATTGGTGCAGATTCTACATTGAGGGGAGGCCTTCCTAGCTTCTCTTCTTCTCTTATATGGGGGGGGGTGATTTTTCCTCACATGGGGTTTTGTTCCTCACATTCTTCTATGAGAGTTCTCTTGTATCATTTGCATCTCTCTTTTGGGGGAGGGTTTTTTCCCATTGGTTTTTTCTCTCTTTCCCCAATTTATGAGAGATTTAATTACATTGGTTTTCATCCATTTGCATTTTTACATGGGTACCTAACACGGCCTAGTAGCCGGGACCTATCTTGCATTGCTTAGTTTCATTATAGACTTAAGTGCATTCCCCTAAGTTGCACTTCAGGGGGGGTGTTGGTGTAATTATTTATTCATGTTGGATATTATTACACCTTACTTAAGTTTACTTAGGATAACGCATTTCATAGTAGTTTGGGTATGAGACACTTGGGTGTTTGTGCCACATTGGGATAGTGTGTGTAGGATAATTTCCACCTTTTATGGTGTTTGTCTTGTTACTACTCTATCATATCCACTTATTGTGGAGTGATAATTCCACCTTCGGTGGGTGATCCACCTCATGTGGAATATTTTATTGTTTCTCCTACCTACCACACCTATTTTCTACATACCCTTATTTCTTATTGAGTCACATGAAATGTTTGTATGCTCACATATCCATATAGCCTTGCATATATATGGAGGCTCATATTCATTGTATGTAAGGACAATGATCATTTATCTATTGATCAGAATACAGTTTATTCTTGTCCTATATTTTGTCTCTCTATTTTGTATATTTCACTGAGCTCTTGATCTTGGCAAAATATAACACACATGATTCCTTGGGAAAAGGTTTAGTGAAGATATCTGCGACTTTCTCTTTAGTGTTCACATAAATCAATCTGACTTCATTTGCTTCCACCTTCTCCTTCAAAAAGTTATACTTGATTGATATGTGTTTTGTCTTTGAATGAAATACCAGATTCTTTAATATGCCAATAGCAATAGAGTTATCACAGTGAATAAATATCGATTCATTACAATCTACCCTTATATCCTTCAACGTTTGCTTCATCCATAAAATTTGTGTACAATTAGTAGTAGCAGTAACATACTCAGCTTCAATAGTAGATAAATAAGTACATGAATATTTCTTTCTGATCCATGAAACATATTTCTTTCCAAGAAAAAAAGCTCCACCAGATGTGCTTTTCTAGTCATCGACATCTCTAGCCCAATCTAAATCTCTATATGCATAGTGTAAAGTCATCATCTTTAAGATACATGATGCAGAAGTTGGCAGCAGTAGGGTGATAAACCCACCTACACACCTTGGTCTTCTATCCATTGAGTCTCACTCAAGGATACAACCATACCTCAAGTGTGAAAATGGACTCTTCCCCCTAACAAGGGATGGCACAAGACTTATAAACACTTACTAAGACCTATTAAGATCTTCCACATTGATACTTTGGAGCACAAGGCAAATATTGGCTTTTGAGGCTTAGACAAGCCTACCGGTTAGTAGCCCTATTTCACTGTCTTTTTGGATTTTTCTCCAGATAATACCAAACAACACCCTAAACAAATTTAGGTTTCAGAAACCCTTTTGGGATTACTATCAGATTCCAAAAGATTGGAATTCCACTCTATTCCTGCACTCTTCAACACCTACTTAAGTCACAGGCATAATTGATCAAGTTAAATCAGTTTTACAAATGAGGTATATGAGAATGGGATCACAGGAAGGTTCCAACTTTTTAGGAGGTTTCTTCTATGTCCAAATACTCCAATTCCATCAATTCAACTCATCATCTCATCATTTTTCATTGTATGCTCAATAAAACTCATCTAATCTAATCTAAACCCTCAACTGGTTTAGACTAGGGCTTAGTGGTAAGGTCACCAACCAACTCCTCTGACCTCTCCCCTTTGGAATATCAAAATACATGCCCCTAATTTGCATTCTACCAATGGCCATCAGATCCTAATGAGTATATTGCAAGTTAGGGTCCCATTTGCATTGTAACCCTTGAAAATGGAGGGTTTCAGACCTGTAAAGGGTAAAACGCTTATAACTTCCACTAAAATTCACTTAAAGAGGTCAAACCAAATACACTGGAAGGGTATTTCAGGGATCTTTCTTATCAAATAAAAAATTCATCAATAGATCTCACACCTTGTATGGACATTACGTAAAAATGTCATTGTTATGGCAAAATCAAACTCTTTCTATTCACTTTCTCCACCAAAATTTACAAAACTTTCTACTCCCATCTTTCCCACTATTTTCCAAGCATATATCAACCCTTTCCAATGTCCATAACCAACTTTTGAATAGTTAGGTCCGTTGGAGAAGTAGTTGGCATCCTACTGGCAACTTTGAAAAGTTGCTTGACAACAAATGCAACATTTTGCAACTTAGGACAACATTGGGTTATCAACCACTTAGACCTTATGGAAACACATACAAGGTCATTATTTGTCATTTTTAGACTCCAAACACCTAAGACTACATCCTAGACACACTAACATTGAAAATCCAAATTCCAAGCCTTCATGGACTAATAGACTTCTAGGTTTATATGCTCACCTAAGAGATTATTGACCATACAAATAGGCATTCAATTACATCAAGGGTGATCATTGATCCAACCCATTATTACATCACAAATGAACATGTAGACACCACCATGTGCTTGGAATAGAGGTGTATTGGAAGGTTCTCTGCACACCATACTCCCGGGCCCAAAATAAACTCAAGTCCCTTGAGTTGGCATGTCTGCAAATCTAGTTCCGGTCTTCTCAATGGCTCTAGAAGTCATCCATGTAGCATTCCCCAAAGGTTGATTTTTCCATTTGACTAGGTACTCCAAGTAAGTCTTCCTCCTTGTTTTCTTGCTAAACCTTTGATCCAAAATGAACTCAATATCAAGTTTGAGAGGGGGAGTAAGTCCTTCCAACATAGCTAGACTAGAAGGATCAGATGGACCTCCAACACAAACATCATCCACAAAACCTTTATATGCATATATATAAGATACATTGAATATATGAGATAGACCAACATCAGGGGGTAGATCTATCTTATATACATTTCTCCCACATCTGTTTCATGAGTAGTTGGGTGTACTTCTCCTTAGGGAGTCTTTCTTTTTTGAGATGAATCATCACCATGTCTCCCACCTTGAACTAAACATCTCTCCTTGTGGCATCTGTTGCCTTCTTATACTTTTCAGTGGTTTGTATCAATCTATCCTGGACCTTTTTTATGTATGTCCCTCATTATTTTAGCAAAATCGTCTTCTTGAGCATTCCTCCTTTCAATATTCTGCACTTCTTGGAGTTCAAGAACACCTCTAGGATGGGTCCCATATACAATTCGAAAAGTACTTAGTTCTGTACTTATATTCACAGAGTCATTATATGAAAACTCTACTTGTGGAAGAATAGTATCCCAAGTGGCCCTATGGTCCTTGGTCAAACATCTCAACAAATTACCAAGGGACCTATTAATCACCTTTGTTTGTCCATCAAATTGAGGATGATAAGAAAAAGAGAAGGACAAGTTTTTCCCCAACCTATGCCACAAAGTCCTCCAAAAATGTCCTACAAACTTAGAATCCCGATCTGATATAATTCTTAAGGGTAACCCATGAAGTCTAATAACCTCCTTGAAGAACAAACCTGCAATATTGGAAGCATCATGTGTAACTTTGCATGGCAAAAAGTGTGCCATTTTGGAAAACCTGTCCACAACAACATATATACTATCATATCCTAATTTAGTCCTATAGACCCGCATTTGAACTTGTCCCTTTTGCCCTTTGGTATACCACACACTTTGTCACATGCTTTATCACATTTGACTGCATCCTAGGCCAAAATTAAAATCTCCTAACCAATTCAAGTGTCTTATCAAGTCCAAAGTGTCCTGACAAACCCCCACAATGTTTTTCCTAAGTTACTATATTTTCCCTCCTAGAGCAACTAGGAATACAAAGTTGTCCGCCTTTGAAAAGTAAGCCTCCTTGAAGAATATAATCAGAAAATTCAATATGATACCTATCATTCATATCCTTACAAACCTCATAGGCCTCCTTGAAATCTTGATCTCCTTGATACATGTCTTTTAAGGCATTTATTCCCATGCTTTCCAATTGAATCTCCTAGATTTCTAAGTTCCTTCTACTAAGTGCATCAACAACTTTATTAGCTACTCCTTTCTTATGTATGATAGTGAAAGTGTAAGCTTGGAGATATTCCATCCACTTCATATATCGGTGATTTAGTTTCTCCTGCCTATTCAAAAAACTTAGAGCATGGTTGTCAGTATATACAATAAACTCCTTAGGTAAGAGATAACGTATCCACTTCCTAAGAGATTGCACCATAACACACATCTCTAAGTCATATGTAGAATAATTTTTCTTTGCATAATTTAGTTTCTCACTGAAAAATGCCACTGGCCTACCTTCCTGACTCAAGGCTCCTCCTATGGCCTTCTTTGATGCATCACACTCAATAGTGAAAACCTTATGAAAGTCAAGGAGTAACAAAATAGGTTGCTCTGAAATCTTAGTCTTCAAAAACTCAAAAAATCTATCAGCTTCCTTAGTCTAGACAAATTGACATTTCCTTCCACCTTTATGGTTTCTATCATTGGTGCACTAACCCCACCAAAATTCTTAATAAATTTTCAATAAAAACTTGCTAACCCATGGAAACCTTTTACCTCACTTGCTCACTGAGGGGTTGGCCAGATTATGATTGCCTCCATGTTAGATGAATCCATTTTCAAATTTCCCTAAGAAATCACAAATCCAAGGAACACTAGTTCTTCCTGCAAGAAGACACATTTATCCAAATTGATCTTCAACTGCTCCTCATCTAACCTTTGCAACACCAAATCTAAGTGTGTTAGATGTTCATTCTTGTATTTACTAAAAATCAATATATCATCTAGATACACTACTACAAAATGATTAATGAAGGGGTTGAGAACCTCATTCATGAGTCTCATGAATGTACTCGGGGCATTGGAAAGTCCAAATGGCATTACCATCCACTCAAATATGCCTTCATTAGTCTTAAAAGTTTTCTTGCACTGGTCTCCATATCTGATCCTTATTTGATGATAACCATTTTTCAAATCCATTTTGGAATAATACTTGGCCCCTCCTAGACAATCCATCAAGTCCTCCATTCTTGGCATTGGGAATCTATATTTGATTGTTATCTTATTGATGGCCCTAGACTTGGTACACAACCTCCATGTTCCTTCTTTCTTGGGAGATAGTGTAGCACCTAGTATGGCATCAATACAATGATTTATTTCTCTTTGAGGGGATAAGGAATTTGTGGTACCCTCTACATCTATACCCTTATACTAGTTTAGTAGATTTTGAACTTCTTTAGGACCTACTCTCCTTTCTATCTCTTGCTTCTTAGGATACTTCTTAGGTTCAATTTTAGTCTTTACAACTATTGAAAAACAAGGAATATCCTTCTCCTTTAAGCCCTTCATGAACACCCTCTCATCCACTATCATGACACTAATCACAATGTGCTTATCCTTACTATCATCTGGAAGAGGTTTCATAGTGAAGTTAACCCCATTCTTGGTGATGGTGTAAACATTCTTCCTTCCCTCATGCCTGGAATCTACATCATATTGCCAAGGCCTGCCTAGTATCAGATGACAATCATCGATTTATACTACATCACACAACATCCTATCTTTGTATTCACCTATTGAAAATTCTATCCAAACTTGCTCACTAATTAGAGCTTGTTGACGTTTTTTCAACCAAGACACTTTATAAGGATGGGGATGAGGTATTCTTTGCAAGTTAAGCTTAGTAACTATTTCAATAGAAGCTATGTTATCTGTGGACCTTGAGTCCATAATGACTTTGCATACCTTGCATTGTACCTTGTAGGAGGTTCTGAAAAGAGATTTCCTCTGAGGTGGTTCATTTATGGTTGACACTTTTAAGAGGGTCCTATTGATCGTCAAGAGTTCTCCTTGCTCCAAATTTGTAGAATTTGAATTTGATGTGTGGTAGGAGGTCATGCTTTTCCTATCTTCTTCTTGTATTAGATGTGCTCTCCTATCACCTCCTTGGCTACCATTTCTTAGCTTCTTAGGACATATAAATGACAGATGCCCAACTTGGTTGCATGAAAAACACCTACCAGTGAAGACACTAGGTCCCCTTCCACCGAATCTTCCTCTACCATTCCCCTCCTTCCTATAAAGCTACCTCTATTCCCTAATTCTCCCTCTTGTTTTTGATGGATGGACTCTCCTTGGGGTTTAGGAGATGATCCTCTTCCATGGAATCTACCTTTGCCTTTGAAACTTGTACCCTTTCCTCTATTATTGTGTTCTCCTCTCCTTTTTTTGCTTATCCTCAATCCTAAATACCATCTAAAAATACTTATACACTGATTTAGGGTTGAACAAACTTAGTTCATCTTGAATACTAAATGTAAGACCATTCATGTATCTTGCTATCTTTTGTGTCCCATTCTCTAGCATCTCTGCTTTGAGGGTCATCCGTTGGAACTCCTCAGTGTAAGTATTGACATCCAAATCTCTTTGCCTTAGATTTTGTAATCTCTTGTGTAATATTATCTCATAGTCCTCAGGCACAAACTACCTTTTGATCTCTACCTCCATCTTCTTCCATGAGGTTATAGGTCTCTTTCCTTCTTCATCTCTTTCATTTTCCAGAAAGTTCCACCAACTAAGAGTTGAACCTTTCATTTTGGATTTAGCCAGCTTCACCCTTTGGTTTTCAGGTACCTCTTCACATTCAAAATAATTGATCATTGCTTCTATCCAATCCATACACTATTCTAGATTCATCTTTCTAGAGAATGCAGGTAGTTTTTCTCTATTGTCTCTTCTTCCTACCCTATTGAGGGCTTCAACAAATTGCCTTTGATCTGCCGACTTCAATAACCTATCTTCTTCCTCTTCTCCTTCTCCATTAGATGTTGATGCAACTCCCTTGCCTGTCTAGTCTTTCTTCAACCTTTCTATCTCCTCCTCCATATTTTTAGTCTTAGCCACCTACTCCCTCATTATCTTGGCTAACTCCATGTTTGTCTTGGGTCTAGTGGGAATCTCCTCACTATTCTCTATTGCATCTTCCATTTGTTTATTCTTCCCCAAGGCTCTTCTGACGCTCTGTTACCACCTGAAGCAGAGGCTGGTAGTAGTAAGGTGATAAAACTACCTACACACCTTGGTATTCTATCCCTTGAGTCTCACTCAAGGCTACAACCACACCTCAAGTGTGAAACTAGACTCTTACCCCTAACAAGGGATGGCACAACACTTATACACACTTCCTAAGACCTATTAAGATCTTCCACATCGATACTTTGGAGCACAAGGAAAATATTGGCTTTTGAAGCTTAGACAAGACTACTACCATAGGTCTACCGGTATAGGCCTACCGGTTACTAGCCCTATTTCACTATCTTTTTGGATTTTACTCTAGATAATACAAAACAACACCCTAAATAAATTTAGGTTTCAGACACCCTTTTGGGATTACTATCAGATTCCAAAAGATTGGAATTCCACTCTATTCCTGCACTCTTCAACACCTACTTGGGTCACATGCCTAATTGATCAAGTTAGACCAATTTTACAGAGGAGGTATATGAGAATGGGATCATAGGAAGGTTCCAACTCTTCAGGAGGTTTCTTCTATGTCCAAATACTCCAATTCCATCAATTCAACTCATCATCTCATCATTGTTTATTGTATGCTCAATGAAACTCATCTAATCTAATCTAAACCCTCAATTGTTTTAGACTAGGGCTTGGTGGTAAGGTTACTAACCAATTCCTCTAACCTCACCCCTTTGAAATCTTAAAATACATGCCCCTAACTTGCATTTTACCAATGGCCATTGAATCCCAATGAGTAGATTGTATGTTAGGGTCCCATTTGCATTGTAACCCTTGAAAATGGAGGGTTTCAGACTTGCAGAGGGTAAAAGGCTTATAACTTCCACTAAAATTCACTTCAAGAGGTTAGGATAAATGCATTGGGAGGTATTTTAGGGCTCTTTCTTATGAATTAAAAAATTCATCAGTAGATCTCACACCCTATATAGATAGTACGGAAAAATGTTGTTATGGAAAAATCAGACTTGTTCTATTCACTTTCTCCACCAAACTTTACAAAACTTTCTACTCCCAACTTTCCCACAGTTTTCCAAGAATATATCAACCTTTTCCAATATCCATAGCCAAATTTTGAATAGTTAGGACCATTGGAGAAGTAGATGGTATCCTACCAACAACTTTGAAAAGTTGCTTGACAACAAATGCAATATTTTGCAACTTAGGACAACGTTGGGTTATTAACCACTTAGACCTTATGGAAACACATCCAAGGTCATTATTTTTCATTTTTAGACTCCAAACACGTAATACAACATCCTAGACACACTAACATTGAAAATCCAAATTCCAAGCCTTCATTGCCTAATAGACCTCTAGGTTTATATGCTCACCTAAGAGATTGTTGACCATACAAATAGGCATTTAATTACATCAAGGGTGATCATTGATCCAACCATTATTAAATAAAAAATGAACATGTAGACACCACTATGTGCTTGAAATAGAGGTGTAGTGGAAGGTTCTCTACACCAAAAGCATAAACCATACTCAGTTGTTCCTTTTAAATATCTGAAAATCCTTTTCACTGCACTGTCATGATTCTCTCTAGGATCACTTTGATATATTGATACAATACAAACTGCATTCATTATATCTAGTGTAGTCTGAGTCAAATATAACAAGCCTCCAATCATAGATTTATACCTTGTAGGATTTACCAGAGCTGATACATCTTTCTTTGTCAGTTTCTCACTTGTAACCACAGGAGTACCAACCGGTTTAGAATTTTTCATACCAAATTTCTTCAACAACTCTCTAGCATACTTAGTTTGATAGATGAAAATACCTTTATCAGTCTGAGTAATTTGCAAACCTAAGAAAAATCTCATTTCTCCAATCATAGACATCTCAAATTCATTCTTCATATTATCTGAGAATTCCATACATAACTTATCCTCGCCGCCAAAAATGATATCATCAACAAAGACCTCAACAATGAATATGTTATTATCAGTGATTTTATAATACAAGTTACTATCAACATTACCTTTAGTGAAACCAAGATTCAAAAGATATTTGTCCAATCTAGCATACCAAGCTCTAGGGGCTTGCTTCAATCCATATAAAGCTTTCTTTAGTTTGAAAACCATGTTTTTGTCATCTGAAAGTGAAAATCCATTAGGTTTCTCAATGTAAAGTTCATCTTAAAGATCTCCATTCAGAAATGCACAATTAACATCCATCTAATAAACCTTGTATTTCTTATGGGCAGCATAAGCAAGAAATAATCTCACAACTTCAATCCTAGCTACCAGAGCAAAAGATTCATCATAATTAATTCCTTCCTTATGAGAATATTCTTTGCAAACCAATCTAGCCTTGTTCCTCACAACTTGTCCATCTTCATTCAATTTATTCTTGAAAACCCATTTAGTTCCAATAAGATTCTTATTTCTAGGCCGCGAAACTAAAGTCCATGTGTTATTCTTTTCCATCTGATCTAATTCCTCTTCCATAGCCTTCATCCAACATTCATCCTTACATGCTTCAATTACTGATGCATGTTCAATTTGAGAAATTAAGCATACCTCTTTAGCTGCCAACCTTCTCCTTGTCATCACTCATTTTCTCTTGTCTCCAATGATTTGATCTTCTGAATGGTTCAACCTTACATACCTAGGAGTGTTCTAACTTTCTATTTCTCTACTCTGATCTTCATTTACTATTAAATGTTTTGATACTAGTAGAGTAACTAGTTCAACATTTTGTTCTAGTATAGGTGCTACCAGTTAAATTATGATCATTTCCACTTAGGGTTCTTTGTCATAAGTTTTGATTTGACCTCTGTACTACTCATCCACCTTGACATTAGCGCTCTCCATAATTCTCTACAATCTTTTGTTATAATATCTATAAGCTTTTATTTTATTATAATAACCAAGAAATATTCCTTCATCAAATGTAGGATCAAACTTTCCAATGGAATCATCTCTTTTGATATAGCATTTACTACCACATATTTTGAATTACTTAACTATAGGTGTATGACCAAATGATAACTCATAAGGTGTCTTACTAATGTCTCCTTTGATATGAACCCTATTAAATGTGTATACCATCATGCTCACATCTTCTCTCCAATAGATATGAGGAAAATTAGTTTCCATCATCATAGTTATAGCTGCATCCAAGATTGTTCTGTTCTTCCTTTCCACAAAACCATTCTGCTTAGGTGTCCAGGGTTCAGACAGCTGTCTCCTTATTCTATTTTTCTCACAATAACTATTAATTCATTGGATGTGAATTCACCATCTTGATTAGATCTTAAGCATTTAATCTTCAACCCCATCTCTGTCTCAACCATAGCTTTAAACATTTTGAACTTTTCAAAGGCTTTAGATTTCTCCCTTCGAAAAGTAACCCACATCATTCTAGAATAATCATCAATGATTAGCATGAAATATCTATCACCCTGGAAACTTCTTATTCTAGTAAGATCACACAAATTAGTATGAATAAGATCAAGAATATCATTAGATTTTTCTTGTATACTCTTAAAAGAAGTTATGACTTGCTTACCCATTTGATATTCCTTACATATTGGATTATAAGGCTTCACAATCTTAGGTATATCTCTAACTGCCTTAGTTGAATTGATCTTTACAATGCAATCAAAATTCACGTGACACAACCTCTTATGCTATAGCCAAATCTCATCAATATGTGCAATCAAACATGTCTTCTCACCAAAGTTCAAATGAAATATATTACCTTTAGTCTGAGTACCGGTTGCAATATCCAATCCAGATCTATTAGTGATTTTGCATTTTCCATCCTTGAATTGTAATTGAAATCCCTTATCCACCAATTATCCTACACTCAAAAGATTTGCCTTAAACCTTCAACATTGTTGGCAATATGAAGGAATTGATTATGTATTGCATTGAAGTTTTGTCATTGATGTCAACACTAGCTATTATGATTGGTTACCGACAGATAGTTTTTGGTTATCGGTAGAAGAACTAGTGTTACCGGAAGAAGGGACTATCAGTTGGATACTATTGATATGTTTGGATCAATGGAATATGTTTGGTTTGATGTTTCTAGAGTATGTCTTGGTCAGTTGGTATTGAATTGATGATTGGATGCTATCATACACTCTAGTAAGCCTCTACCAGTAAGGGTTTAAGGTTTTACTGGCAGAGCTTTTACTGAGAATCTTTGACACGATGCATAAGTGGTGTTGGTGTGGCTTCTAGATGGAATTCAAGATGTAGAAGGTGATCCTTGATCATGCCTCGATAGATTGGAGACATTGCTTTGGCGTGGTGGACCTAAATTAGGTCTGGTACCTATCTAGGTTATGGACTAGTATCATGTTACGTGTTCTCTACACATTATGAGGATGATTTATGGACTGGTTAATGTTGTTTTGGTCTAAAGCCGACTGGGCATATCATTGTAATATGGATGTATGTATTGATCTTATTATAATATCTTATAGGTGGCTGACCTAATTGGTTTAGGCCTTAAGGTTTGTATAAATTGATGGAAGATCTCATTTTAGATCATGGTTGTGGTCATGGAATGAAAAATCATATGCAAAGGATATTTGGTCGATCATAGGTGATCGAATTGCGTTTATGTAAGAGGTCAAAGGCCTTCGGTATTGAGCTTAACTAGGACTGTAATCAGGCATGGTAGATGTTATTACTGGCAGTTCATTCTTCTGGATTATTGTCCAATTATATTGGGGTGGTTATAACCTCTCTTTAGTCAATGAGACTCCTTTGTAATGAGTAGTACACTTTAGGTAGTGTAACTTCCTGGATGTGTAGGCTCCTTATTGTATCACATACTTTTTGCAAAAGTATTATCTGACTGTGGGTAGTTTTTCCACCGTAGTTTTTCCCTTTACTGGGTTTTCCATGTAAAAATCACAGTGTTGTGTGGTATGGTTTCATTGTGTTAATTATTTGTTTCATTCTTAAGTTTTATTGCTTACCAGTATTTGTTTCTTCTATTTCGATATTCGATATTTATGTGCTCTGGTTAAAGGTTATAAAGTGGTTTGATTAATATAATCTGTTCTCAAGTGATTCACCCCCCCCTCTCAGTTGGCCACCGGTTATTCTAACAATTGGTATTAGAGCTTTGGTCCTCTTTTGCAGAAGCTTAACCGCTTGAGGTAGAACCTATCGTAACTAATACTTCAAATCCACCAACAACTATTTTCAGAAGAGAAATCCCTAAGCTTGATGGAACAAACTATGGGATATGGAAAATCCAAATTGAGCCTCATCTTAGATATCTATGCAAGGGTACTTGGGAGATCATTGATAAAGGATATACACCTTATGATCCGGCATCTGGCATCCTTCTCTTGTAGACTTGGACAAAAATATTGAGAATGATTGTAGAGCTAGAGAATCCCTCCCGTGTGCCCTTACTGATCAACAAATCATGGGATTGATTGATAAATCATCTGCAAAGGTTATGTGGGATAAATTGCAAACTCTAAATGAAGGTGACCCTATGGTCAAAATTTCTAAACTTGATGGTTATCGAGTAAGATATGATAACTTGAAGATGGAAGATAATGAAAGAATTGCTACATTTATGGAAAGAGTAAATGAGATTGTCATGGGAATTTAATATTGTGGAGGATCTCTGAGTGATTTGAAATAGTTTCTAAAGTTTCGAGAGCCCTACCACCAGCTTACAAGATGAAGGCTACTACAATTAATGAATTGAAAACAATGGAAAACACTTTAGTTAATAGAGACATTCTGATTGGGAAATTATCCTCTTTTGAGCTTGACGAATTTGGACCCTCTGGAGCTGCAAAGTCCGAACCTACTTTTCATGCATCATCATCTACCAACAAAAGTGATTGGAAATCCCTATATGCAAAATAATTGGAAGATATGAGGAAAGAGGATGAATACTTTGAGCAACTTGAAGCCTTATTTGCTAGAAGAGTACCTAAAGGACTGACAAGAAGTAAGTATGAAGGAAAAGCACCTTTTAAATATTTTGCATGTAATAAGATTGGTCATTTTGCATCTAGATGTCCTGAAAGGAATGCAAGACTTTAAGAAAGAGTTAAGAAATCATTTAAGCCTAATCAGAACAAACATAGATTCAAGAAAAACAAACTATGCTACACAACGGATGAGGAAGGAGTAAGTGATGACTCAAAGAATGAACCGACAGTGGAAATGATCATAAATGAACCTATTGGTATTATGGATGACTTCGTCATGTGTTGCACTAGTTTAGTCATTGATGTCAACACTTGTCTTCTTTTAGGTTTGCATTGTTGATTTGGCACTATGGTTATATTGGTTTACTATTGCACTAACACATTGTGGTCCCGACATGGATATTGGCTTATGCATAGTCACCGATATATTGTTCACCAGTAGGATATATTGCTCACCGGCAGTGATGATGACTTGTTATCATATGGAGATCATTTGATTATGTCAAAGACATGTATTAGAAGTTTGGATTTGGTGTTTTGCTTATTGGTCTAATCAGCTTGACAAATTTGCCTTTACCAACAGATAGGTCTAGGTTATGGACCAATATGTGATGTCTGATTCCAAATCAGCATGACACGTTATGGAGATGGTTTATTGATTGGATAATATGTAATTATATTGAGCTGACTTATTGAGACTTATTTGTAATTGATTTAATTATAATATCTTTAGTGAGTCAACCTCATTATGTGGTCTTAGGTTTTGTATAAATGATTGTAAGATCTCATTTTTGAGATATGGAAAAATAGGTATGACTGAATATTAAGAGCAGAGATAAGCAGACCCTTGTGTGAATCATGCATACATTATTTGAAGGTTGAAGGAAGGTTATTGGCACTCATCTTCATAGCTTAAATTATTACTGAATCCAACATTGTAGATGCTATTTTGTGCAGTACATTATCATTGGATTTAACCATCCAATTGTGTAGTTAGTGTGAGTCATATTTTGTGATTGAGCAGTGAGCTCTAGGAGGTTGGCCTTTCTGCACATGCAGACCCCATTTGTATACACATACTATCTATAGTAGTATCATCTGATTATGGGTAAGGTTTCCCATGTTGGCATTTCAATAGAAAGGAGATTGTTGACATTTCAATAGAAAGGAGATTGTTGGCATTTCAATAAGGATATTGAAAAGGTTGTGGGAGATTATTGATATAACTGAAGAAGGATGATTACTGTCTTAATAATATTATTTTTTCATTAATGTCAAGAAATTGATTTTCTGATTCAGTATGATGTTGCCATATCTTGATAAGTATGTTTTGATGAGTATTAAGAGGTCGGTAAGTGACACAGAAAGAATGTGATAATGAAGGGGAGAAATAAGTTACTCAATGGGCAACTACTACCGAGTTAGACAATGATGAGATCATGTTATTTTGATATCCTACATATGTTGTTGATTATAAGTTTAATACTGTACTATGTCACCGAGCAAAGAACCTAGTTGGTAAACCCTAAGGTACCTAGTCGATAAACCCTAAGGTTATCGATATCGGTTAAAGAAGGCAGAATGTCTACCGAGTGAAGTTTAGTATTAACCGAGTAACAACTGAGTTATAATAGATCACATTGGATGAATAAAAGCATTATTTAATGAAGGATGCTGATGAGCTGGAGATGAATAAATGATTGGTATGTCACACAAGAAGTTTGTTAAGTATCTACAGCAATGGAAAATCAAGAGGAAGATCTACAACACAGATTGAACCGCAATAACCTAGCACAAGTTCCAAGGTGAGGTAAAACATTTTATTAATCAAAGGATACATTGAACCTAGTCAAGTTTGATGATCTGATGGCTAAGATTGATCATTGGAAATGTGATCAAGGAGATTAAGTGGTTAGAAATTATTTATAACTAAGGAATTGTTGATGAACAATGTATGTAGTCAAATGTATGCACAATGATGCTACAGTAATGTTTACCAAGCATAGAAGCTTGAAGATCTGATTGAAAGAACAAATTGAGAAGCCCAACAAGCCCAACAAGGGACAAGATAAGTCTTATGACAAGATTGTTTTGAGCAAATAGAATCTACTTTAGCATTTCAGATGTGAAGTTGCAGATATATTTTATTACTGTTATTTATTTTGTAAGTGATAGAAAATCTATTAACCGAGTGGACCTAACAGTCTTATTTGTAAATCCTCTAGCAAGGTAACATTCTAGTTAAGTGTTTGAAATCCTTTGACAAGGTCACTTCTAACAAAGTGCAAGATTCTAATAGATCTGAGGGAAATCCCTTAATCGGGTCACATCTAGCAATGTGTTTGTAATCTTTAACAGGATTTTGTTTTAACTAAGCACACTCTAGAAGGGTATATTTCTTAGTGGGTTCAAAATCCCATAGTGGTTTTTCCCTATTTGGGTTTCCACATTAAATCTGGTGTTAAATGTGTTGTGATGCTATCTGTTCATGAGTTTGAATGTTTAACATTTTTGGCTATATATTCTGAAGCATAAGCTACCGAGGTTGAATTTGTTGAATATATTGAAGATTAAGTTTGTATGATTCACCCCCCCCTCTCATCTTATTAACTATTGGCATTAGAGCTTTACAATTGGTATCAGAGCTTTGGACTTTGGAAGTAAAATTTAAAGGTACTTGAGACAAGATCCGAAGATGTATAAAAGGGATGCACCAAAGCTGAACAAGTCAAGTTTCTCCACATGGTAGAAAAGGATGAAGTTGCACTTATCAGGAATTGGAGAATATGCTACATATTATCTGGAGAATGATTACATTGTACCAAGCACCTACCCAATGATAATGGAAGAGATAAAGGCAAAACAAGAACATATTCAAGCTATGATTGAAATTACATCAGCATTGACCGACTCAGAGTTTAATGATCTAGAAGGTTGTAATGATGCAAAGGCGATGTGGTCTAAACTCATATCTATGTATGCTGGTGATGAACATGTTCAAAGAGAAAAAGTAGATAGTCTAAGAGGACAACTTGAATCCATGAGAATGAATGAAGGTGAGAACATAACACAATACAGTACAAGGTTAAAGGAAATTGTCAATCAAATTAAAGGAGCAGGACGAACTATTGAAGAAAAGGATGTAACAAGTAAGTTGTTGAGAACCCTTCTATCTGCTTATGCCATTTGAGTCTCTGCAATCAATGAATTAAGGTTTGTACCAAACATGCCAGTCTCTTTGGATGCTACCATCGGTAAGCTACATGCATTTGAGTTAAGTAATTTTGATAACAGTGGGTCTTTGGTAAACAAAGTTGAATCTGCATTCAGTTCTTTTCATCTTGGTGAATCGAATGACTATAATGATAGAATGAATAAGTATTCTGAAGGAAATCATAGTGGAGCAAGTGAGAGATTTTGTAAAAACATGGAAGAAGTACACAAACTATATGAGGAAATCAGAAAGAAAGAAGAGTTTGAAGAACTATTGGCCAGAAGGTTACTGAGAGGCAAAGGTAAGTAGAAAGGAAAGCTACCTTTGAAATGTTTCAATTGTGATAAAATAGGACATATGGCTTCTAACTGCCTTGACAAAGAATCTAGTGAAAAGAGAGAATGTCGAGAAGACAGATAGAAGGACAATCACTATAGAGGACACTGAGACTTCACAAGGAGAGATAGAAAGACATGCCTAGTAGCTGATGAGGAATCCAACGATAATAAATCTGATGAAACTGAAACAAAGGAAGTTGTTTATGTGGCTATTAAAGATGGATCAGATGAAGAAAGGTATGAATAAAAATCCCTAATATCTCACATAAATAATAATGATTCTTGGATCATAGACAATGGATGCTCTCATCACATGACAGGTGATAAACACAAGTTTGTTAAATTAGAAGATTATGATGGAGGTTATGTAAAATTTGGCAATGATGCACCATGTCTGGTGAAAGGTAAAGGTTCTATCACACTTCTTGATAATGCTAAATGTAATGATGTATACTGGGTTGAAGGTTTGAAATACAATTTGTTGACTGTAGCACAACTAAACAATACGAGATACTAAATAGAATTTCTGAAGGGAATTGTCAAAGTTCATGACAAGCATGGAAAGCTAGCTACTACCGGGACTCAAACAAGAGGTAATACATTTCATCTTGACTCAACTCAGAACAAATGCCTATATGCAAAATTAGAAGATACCTGGTTATGGCATAAAAGGTTTTGTCATGTAAATTTTGATAATCTGATCAAAATAAGTAAGAAGCACCGAGTAAGAGGTCTATCGAGCTTGGAAAAACCTAAGAATGCTATATGCCGAGGATGCCAGATGGGTAAGATGACAAGATCAAGCTTTACAAGTAAGTCCTACACTTCTAAAGGAATTTTAGATCTTGTACACGCTGATCTTTGTGGTCCCATGAAAGTTCAAAGTTATTATGGTGATAAATATTTCATATTATTTGTGGATGATTACTCAAGGATGATGTCAGTTATGTTTTTAAAAGAAAAATCAGAAGCTTTTCAAATGTTTAAATGGTACAAGGCAAGAGTTGAAAATGAAACAGGAAGATGGTTGAAATGTCTTAGATCTTATAGAGGAGGAGAGTTCATTTCTGATGAATTTAACTTATTCTGCAATGATCATGGTATAAAAAGGCAAGTATCTGCACTGAGAACTCCATAGCAAAATGGGATAGCTAAGAGAAGAAATAGATCTATTGTAGATTGTGCCAGAACCTTGATGATTGAAAAGAGGGTACCTCAAACATTTTGGAGAGAAGCAATAAGCACTGTAGTTTACACCCTGAACCAACTACAACTGAAGAAAGGAACTATGAAGACACCATATGAAATCTGGTATGACAAGAAACCTAATGTAAGTTATTTTAAAATCTTTGGAAGTAGATGATATGTTCATAGAGATGATAGAAATGGAAAGCTTGATCAGAAAAGTGAAGAAGGAACATTTCTTGCTTATTCCTCTAGAAGTAAAGCATTTAAATGTCTGATCAAATCATCTAACAAAATAGTGGAAAGTGCAAATGTGAAAGTTGATGAATTTGCAGAAAGAAATGATGAAGGAAATTCCAAAGAACCAGAAAATTATGAAGAGTTTGTTTATGTTCAACCAAGAATTCCTACCGAGAAAGTTGCTAAAGAAAATAAAGATAATATATCCAGTTATCAAGTGATGAAGAAGATCATACAAAGCCTACAGAGCCTATATTAGCCAAATATGTTAGAAGAAATCATGCATCAAGTCAGATTATAGGAGATAAGGATGATCCAGTGATGACAAGGAACAAACTAAGATAGAACACATGTCTGATGTCTGAATTTGAACCGAGAATAGTAAAATAGGCATTTAACAATGAAGATTGGGTGAATGCTATGACAAAAGAGATTGATCAAATCAAGAAGAATGAAACATGGACATTGGTCCCAAGACCGAAGGACAAAAATGTAATTGGTTAAAAGTGGAATTTTAGAAACAAGCTAAATGAAAAAGGTGAGGTCATTCGGAACAAAGCAAGACTAGTTTGCAAAGGTTATGCTCAAGAAGAAGGAATAGATTATGGTGAGACTTTTGCACCTGTGGCTAGACTTGAGGGAATAAGAATATTGTTGGCATATGTTGCTTTCAAAAATTTCAAGGTATATCAAATGGATGTTAAATCTGTATTTTTGAATGGTATACTAGAAGAAGAAGTTTATATTGAACAACCTGAAGAATTTGTTGAAGACAAGAATATAGATCAAGTATGTAAATTGAACAAAGCTTTATATGGTCTGAAACAAGCACCTAGAGCATGGTATGAGAGAGTGCACTCTTACTTAATCAAGATTGGTTTTATAAGAGCAAGTGAAAACAACAATATGTACATGAAGAATGATGAGGACAATGGAATACTGATCTTAGCCATATTTGTTGATGATATTATTTTTTGTGGAAATGATTCTCTATGCAAGAAATTTGGAAATGAAATGTGCAAAGAATTTGAGATGTCATTAATCTGTGAGATAAAGTATTTTATAGGTTTACAAATACTACAAATGAAAGATGAGATTTTCATTACTCAATCCAAGTATATAAAGGAAATCTTGAAGAAATTTGGAATGGAGGAATCTAAACCTGTAAGTACTCCTATGACTACTAATTGTAAACTATCAAAGAATGATGAATCTGCATCTGTTGATGAGACACTTTATCGATCCATGATTGGAAAGTTGCAATATGTTGTTCACAATAGACCGGATATAGCACATGTAGTAGGAATAGTTGCAAGATTTTCTGCAGATCCCAAAGAAACCCATATGACAACAATCAAGAGAATTTTTGGATACTTGAGAGGCACTGAAGATTATAGCTTAGTATATGAAAAGAGGAATGATTTTGATTTAAAAGTTTATACTGATGCTGATTGGGTAGGAAAAATTGATGACAGGAAAAGCACAAGTGGTGGAGCTTTCTTCTTGGGAGAAAGACTAGTAAGTTAGCTTAGCAAGAAACAAGGATGCATTTCATTGTCAACAACTGAAGCTGAATATGTTGCTACAGCATTGAATTGTACCAATATAATATGGATCAAGCAACTGTTGGAAGGTATAAATGAAAATGTTATCGAGCCAGCAACTATATTCTGTGATAATACTAGTGCCATTAACATTTCAAAGAATACGGTAATGCACTCTAAGACAAAGCATATCTCTATAAAGTATCATTATCTCAGAGAAGAAGTTCAAGAAAAAAAAGTTGTGCTAGAGTATGTTAGCACAAAGGAACAAATTACAGACATCTTCACTAAAACACATAGAATTTCTACTGAGTGAAGTTCAGTATTAACCGAGTAACAACTGAGTTATAATAGATCGCATCGGATGAATAAAAGCATTATTTAATGAAGGATGCTGATGAGCTAGAGATAAATAAATGATTGGTATGTCACGCAAGAAGTTTGTTAAGGATCTATGGCAATGGAAAATCAAGAGGAAGATCTACAGCACAGATTGAACTGCAATAACCTAGCACAAGTTCCAAGGAAGGAATGCAAGTTCCAAGGCAAGGTAAAATGTTTTACTGATCGAAGGATACATTGAACCTAGTCAAGTTTCATGATTTGATGGCTAACATTAATTATGGGAAATGTGATCAAGGAGATTAAGCAGTTAGAAATTGTTTATAAATAAGGAATTGTTGATGAACAATGTATGCAGGCAAATGTAGGCACAATGATGCTACAATAATGTTTACCGAGCACAGAAGCTTGAAGATCTGATTCAAAGAACAGATTGAGAAGCCCAGCAAGCCCAACAAGGGACAAGATAAGTCTTATGACAAGATTGTTTTGAGCAAATAGAATCTGCTTTAGCATTTTAGATGTGAAGTTGCAGATATATTTTAACACTGTTATTTATTTTGTAAGTGACAAAAAATCTCTTAACCGAGTGGACCTAACAATCTTATTTGTAAATCCTCTAGCAAGGTAACATTCTACTTGAGTGTGTGAAATCCTTTGACAAGATCACTTCTAACAAAGTGCAGGATTCTAAAAGATCTGAGGGAAATCCCTTAACCGGGTCACATCTAGCAATGTGTTTGTAATCTTTAACAGGATTTGCTTTTAATCGAGCATACTCTAGAAGGGTATATTTCTTAGTGGGTCTGAAATCCCATAGTGGTTTTTCCCTATTTGGGTTTCGACATTAAATTTGGTGTTATATGTGGTGTGATGTTATCTATTCATGAGTTTGAATGTTTTACAGTTTTGGCTATATATTCTGAAGCATAAGCTACCGAGGTTGAATTTGTTGAATATATTGAAGATTAATTTTGTATGATTCACCCCCCCCTCTCATCTTATTAACTATTGGCATCAGGGCTTTACATCCCACTGTGGTTTTTCCCTTATCGGGTTTTCACGTATAAATCTCCGTGTCATGTGTTGTGGATGTTGTTTCTCTTTCTGTTTCATGCATTAAGTTATACCAATACTGCTATAACTATTAATCTTTTTTACTGCCATTTAAGTTTGGTTTATCGACATTAAGTTTAAGTTGGAATAATTTGCATTTGGGTTATAATTTATGACAACTAGTTAACAACTGATTCACCCCCCCCTCTCAGTTGTTCTTCCTCATTCCATGTAGGTCCTGGAGACAACTGAGAGGGGGGGGTGAATCAGTTGTCAAATAAATTCAAACCAAAATCTTATCAACCAACTTAATGCTTAATACCGGTAAGATAGTTAAGTATGCCGATAAACAGTGTTAACAGAAAATTGCTATACTGGTAAGAATTAATGCATGAAACATAAGCACAAAGTCATACACAACACATGACACCAATATTTGTACGTGGAAACCCTGTAAGGGGAAAAACCACAGTGGGAAACCTTACCCACAATCAGATGATACTACTATAGATAGTAAGTGTACATAAATGGGGTCTGCACATGCAGAAAGGCCAAGCACCTTGAGCTCACTACTCAATCACAAATGGGAGTCACACTGACTACAATTGGATGGTTAAATCCAATAAGAATGTACTACACAAAATAGCATATTCATATGTTGGATTCAGTATCGATGTAGTTCTGATATGCTTTCATAAAAACCTTGCTTCACCTTCAAATGATGTCTACGTGTATAGCTCTGCTTAATCTCGCATATACCTTCACACTTATCCTTTTCGCATTCCCCACATGATCTTACAATTAAGATCTTACATTTATACCATAACCTAAGACCAATTTTAGTAGGTTGGCTATACAAGATATTACAATAAAATATTTTTACAAAAAATACAATATCCGATGCAATAACTGATTCAACATGTCGGCTTAATGCATTTACCACAATATTTGTCATCTCCATAACATGTCGTGCTCATCTGGAAAAGATAATCCTGCCAGTGTAACCCTGGACCTATTTGTCGGTAACAGCAAATATTCAAATATGAATATGCTAATAAACAATTCTCCAAGATAAGATGTCCAAACAATGTCTTCGACATTACCAAGTGTTTTCCATGCTATTCCAAGTACCGGTGATCATTATATCCTGTCGGTGTATCATATACCGGTGACTGTGCAAAAGTCACTTGTTTGCCGGTGAATGTTGCCGGATCTCCAAAGTGCTAGAGTTTTAGTAGGTGTTGACATCAATGACAAAACCATACCAAAATACCAACAATCTCCCCCTTTGGCATTGATGGTAACACAAGATGGAAAAACCATCAAAGTGCTAAAACAGAAATGCCAAGTATAAAAACCAACAATCTCCCCAAAGTAACAATCTCTCCCCCTGAGAGTAACATGTGTTTCCTTATGTTTTTCTGTACCAATCTCTTCCCAAAGGATAATGTGTTTTTCCATATATATCTCTCCCCCTTTGACATCAAATTCCAAAGTTACAACAAAACCAAGTTCAAATACAAAATACCAATCAATACAAATATACCAACTACTCCCCCTGAGAAGTAGCTTCCTCATCAAAGCCAGAGTAAGAATATATCTATGTTAATTCTGTCGGTTGATGACAGACATCAACTCTTTAAGTGTCTACCAGTTGGGGTATGACCCCAAGCTATTCTCTAAGATATTCAAAAGTCTCCTTAGGCAAAGGTTTAGTGAAAATATCTGCAAGTTGCTCTTTAGTATTCACATAAACTAGTTTTATTTCTTTTGCTTCAACATTCTCCCTTAGAAAATTCAATTTGATTGAAACATGTTTTGTTTTAGAATGTAATACCGGATTTTTAGATATATCAATTGTTGTTGTGTTGTCACAATAGATAGTTATAGGTTCCTTGCATTTTACCTTTAAATCTTTCAATATTTGTTTAAGCCACAGTACCTGTGTACAGTTAGTTGTTGCTGCAACATATTCTGATTCATTTGTTGATAAAGATGTATAGTTCTGTTTCTTACTCAACCAAGAAACGAATCTGCTTCCAAGTAAAAATGCTCCGCCGGTGGTGCTTTTTCTATCATCAATGTCTCCTGCCCAATTTGCATCTATGTATGCACATAGGTCAAAGTTTTCATCTCTAGGATACCATAATCCAAGATTTGTAGTGCCTTGTAAGTACTAAAAAATATTTTTTACTACTGATTCATGATTTTCTCTAGGATTACTCTGAAATCTTGAAACAATACATACTGCATTCATGATATCAGGTCTAGTTTGTGTCAAATACAGTAAACCTCCTATCATAGATTTGTACCTTATTGGAATAACAGGTGTAGATTCATCCCTTAAGGATAGTTTGTCATTTGTGGTCATAGGTGTGCTTACCTGTTTAGAGTTCTCCATCCCAAATTTCTTTAGTAACTCTTTCAAATATTTTGATTGACTTAATAATATACCTTTATCAGTCTGAGATATCTACAATCTTAAAAAGAATCTTATTTCACCAATCATAGACATTTCAAATTCTTGTTACATTTTAATAGAAAAGTCTTTACACAATCCATCTTCTCCTCCAAATACTATATCATCAACAAAAACTTCTATAGCCAAGATGTCATCATTAGTCACTTTATAGTACAGATTACTGTCAGCATTACCTTTAGAAAAACCAATCTTCAAAAGATACTTATCCAATTTGGCATACCAAGCTCTTGGAGCTTGCTTCAATCCATACAGAGCTTTCCTTAACCTGCAAACCATATCTTTGTTATCTGTCAAAGAAAATCCATCAGGTTGTTCAATGTAAACTTCCTCTTCAAGATCTCCATTCAGAAATGCACATTTAATATCCATCTGATATACTTTGTAGTTCTTATGTGCTGCAAAAGCCAAAAACAATCTAACCACCTCAATTCTTGCTACCGGTGCAAAGGTTTCATTATAGTCAACTCCTTCTTTCTGAGAATATCCCTTACACACTAGTCTTGCTTTATTTCTGATAACCTTACCATCTTCATTAAGTTTGTTTCTGAATTCCCATTTGGTTCCAATTAGATTTTTATCTTTAGGCCGGGGAACTAATGTCCAAGTGTTGTTTTTCTCAATTTGTTCTAATTCTTCTTCCATAGCTTTAGTCCAATACTTATCTTCACATGTCTCATTAACTGATGATGGTTCTATTTGAGAAATAAGACATACCTCTTCATTTGCCAATCTTCCTCTTGTCATAACTCCTTTATGCTTGTTTCCAATTATCTGATCTTCAGAATGATTCAGTCTTACATACCGAGGTGTCTTTGTTTGTTGTAGTTCTTTAGTCATAGTGGAATTTTTAGATGATACCGGTGTAACTAGATCTTCACTTTGTATCAGTGGATTCAATGTAGGTTCATTTATAATTTCTGTTACCAGTTCAGAATCTATGTACCTTGAAGTTCTTCTAAATTGTTCATCAATCTTTACATTTGTACTCTCAACAATTTTCTGCAATCTCTTATTAAAACATCTATATGCTTTACTCTCAGATGAATAACCTAAAAATATTCCTTCATCACTTCTAGGATCAAATTTCCCAATGTACTCATCTCTTCTAATGTAACATTTGCTTGCAAATATTCTGAAATATTTAAGAGTAGGAGTAATACCAAACCATAGTTCATGAGGGGTCTTACCGGTTTCACCTTTGATGTGAACTTTGTTGAATGTATAGACTGTTGTACTTACTGCCTCTCTCCAATATACATGTGGCAAGTTTGCTTCTGATAACATACTTCTGGTTGCATCCAAGATAGTTCTATTTTTCCTTTCAACAACTTCATTCTGCTGTGGTGTTCAAGGTGCTGATAGTTGTCTTCTAATTCCATTCACTTCACAGAATGCATTAAATTCCTTAGATGTAAATTCACCTCCTTGATCTGATCTTAGACATTTTATTTTCTTACCGGTTTCATTTTCAACCATTGCTTTGAATAGTTTGAACTTCCCAAGTGCTTCTGATTTTTCTCTGAGAAAAGTAACCCAACACATTCTAGAATAATCATCAATAATTAGCATGAAATATCTATCACCTTGTAAACTTTTAGTTCTAGCTGGACCACATAAATTAGTGTGAATTAAATCAAGAGCATTATTGGATTTTTCTGGAATACTTTTGAAACTAGCTCTAACTTGTTTTCCAAATTGACATTCCTTACATACTGTATTATGAGGTTTGACAATTTTAGGTAAATCTCTAACTGCCTTAGTAGTACTGATTTTTACCATGCAATCAAAGTTTACATGATAGAGTCTCTTATGTCATATCCAATTTTCATGAATGTGTGCAATCAAGCATGTCTTTTCACTGTTATTCAAATGAAAGATATTGCCTCTAGTTTGATTACCAGTTGCAATTTCTAAACCAGTTCTATTCATGATTTTGCATTTTCCATTTTTGAATTGTAACTGACATCCTTTTTCAACTAATTGACCAACACTCAAAAGATTATGTTTCAAACCTTCAACATAGTAGACATTGTCAGTGTTATGCTTACCATCAAGAGATATTGAACCCTTACCTCTGATTTGACAAACTTTGTCATCTCCAAATCTTACTAAGCCTCCATTATATTCTTGAAAGTTCAAGAATTTACTTTTATCTTCTATCTATGATGTGAGCATCCAGAATCAATGATCCATTCATCCTTTACTTCAATTTTAGCTGCCAAGGCCTGTTCTACCAGTTGCACTGTAGGTGCTAGTTGATCTTTTGTTATAGCAACAAAAACCCATCCATTGTCTACAAGATCATCATCAGAATCATCAGTCACTCCTTCATCAGCTACATAACAAGATTTGTCTTTGTTCTTCTTAAATCTATATCTCTGATATTCAAGGTTAGGCTTGTATGTCCTTCTAGCTTCTTCTCTTAGTCTAGCATGCCTATCAGGGCATCTTGAAGCCATATGACCAATCTTATTGCAGTTAAAACATTTAAAAGGTGCTTTACCTTCATACTTACTTCTAACTGGACCTTTAGGAAATTTTTCTTGTAAATAGTGCTTCAAGCTCTTCAAGTTCTTCATTTTCTTTCCTACTTTCCTCAAGTTCTCTTGCATAAAAGGCTTTCCAATCAGATTTGTCAAATGATGATGCAGATGATATTGATGCTTTAAAGGCTAAATATGTCTTTATAGTAGCAACAAGACCAAATTCCTCAATTTCAAAGGCTAAAAGTTTTCCAATAAATGTATCCCTAGTTACTGATGTATTAGGCATTGTTTTTAGCTTATTTATAGTAGTAACCTTCATTTTGTATGCCGGTGGCAATCCTCTTAAAATTTTTGAAACAATTTCATCTTCACTTAAGGTTCCTCCACAACATTTAATACCCAAAACAATTTCATTTACTCTTTCCATAAAAGCAGAAATTCTTTCATCTTCTTCCATTTTCAGATTTTCGTACCTGACCCAGAAGCTTTCAAGTTTTGCAATTTTGACTGTGGAATCTCCTTCATTCAGTGTTTCCAAATGATCTCAAATAGCTTTAGCAGTAGATCTATCTAATAATCCCATGATTTGTTGATCTATTAATTCGCTCAAAAGTGCTTCTCTTGCTTTGCAATCATTTTCCTCATCTTTAGTCAAGTTAGGTGGATTAGGCTGACTGGAAGTAGTAGCACTATAACCATTCTTTGTAACATCGCAGATGTCCTTTCCAATGCAATTTAGATGTGTCTCCATTTTGATCTTCCATATTCCATGGTTCCATCAAGTTTAGGACTATCCTTCCTGAAATATTTAGTAGACATTGGATCTCCTCAAACTATTAAAGTTCTGCAAAAGAGGACTAAGCTCTGATACCAATTGTTAGGTCCCGGAGGCAACTGAGAGTGGGGGGAGGGGGGTGCCAATTGACCAATATAATTTAAACCAAAACAACTTAATCAAATTATCACTTAATACTGGTGAACCAGTCTGTTATACTGGTGGATAGTTTTAACAGATAAATGTAGTACCGGTAAAGATTAATGCATGAAACAAAAAGACAAAGTTATCCACAACACACAACACCAATATTTGTACATGGAAATCCTGTAAGGGGAAAAACCACGGTGGGAAACCTTACCCACAATCAGATGATACTACTGCAGATAGTAAGTGTACATAAATGGGGTCTGGACATGCAGAAAGGCCAAGCGCCTAGAGCTCACTACTCAATCACAAATGGTAGTCACACTGACTACAATTGGATGGTTAAATCCAATAAGAATGTACTGCAAAAAATAGAATCTTCATATGTTGGGTTCAGTACCGGTGTAGTTCTGATATGCTTTCATAAAAACCTTGCGTCACCTTCAAATGATGTCTGCGTGTATAACTCTGCTTAATCTCACATATACCTTCACACTTATCCTTTTTGCATTCCCCACATGATCTTATAATTAAGATCTTACATTTATACCATAACCTAAGACCAATTTTAGTAGGTTGGCTCTACAAGATATTACAATAAAATCTTTTTACAAACAATACAATATCCGATGCAATAACCAATTCAACATGTCGGCTTAATGCATTTACCACAATAATTAATCATCTCCATAAAATGTTGTGCTAATCTGGAAAAGATAATCCTACCGGTGTAACCTTGGACCTATTTATCAGTAACAATAAAAATATGCAAATATGAATATGCTAATAAACAATTCTCCAAGATAAAATGTCCAAACAATGTCTTCGACATTACCAATTGTTTTCCATGCTATTCCAAGTGTCGGTGATCATTATATCCTGTCGGTGTATCATATACCGGTGACTGTGAAAAAGTCACTTGTTTGCTGGTGAATGTTGCTAGATCTTCAAAGTACTAGAGTTTTAGTAGGTGTTGACATCAATGACAAAACCATACCAAAATACGAACACTATTTTTTCTTTCTACAACTCCACTTTGTTGTGGTGGCCGGGGTGCTGATAGTTGTCTTCTGATTCCATTCACTTCACAAAATGCATTAAATTTCTTAGATGTAAATTCTCCTCCTTGATCTGATCTCAGACATTTGATTTTCTTACTAGTTTCACTCTACCATTGCTTTGAACAGTTTGAACTTCCCAAGTGCTTCTGATTTTTCTCTGAGAAAAGTAACCCAACACATTCTAGAGTAGTCATCAATGATTAGCATGAAATATCTATCACCTTGTAAACTTTTAGTTCTAGCTAGACCACATAAATCAGTATGAATTAAGTCAAGAGCATTATTTAATTTTTCTGGAATACTTTTAAAAGTAGCTCTAACTTGTTTTCCAAATTGACATTCCTTACATACCAGATTGTGAGGTTTGACAATCTTAAGCAAATCTCTAACTGCCTTAGTAGTACTGATTTATACCATGCAATCAAAATTTACATGACAGAGTCTCTTATGCCATAGCCAACTTTCATCAATATGTGCAATCAAGCATGTCTTTTCACTGTTATTCAAATGAAAGATATTACCTCTAGTTTGATTACCAGTTACAATTTCCAAGCTAGTTCTGCTCGTAATTTTGCATTTTCCATTCTTGAATTGTAACTGAAATCCTTTCTCAACTAATTGACCAACACTCAAAAGATTATGCTTTAAACCTTCCACATAGTAAACATTGTCAGTATTATGCTTACAATCAAGAGATATTGTACCTTTACCTTTGATCAAGCAAGCTCTATCATCTCCAAATCTTACTAAGCCTCCATTATATTCCTGAAAGTTCAAGAATTTTCTTTCATCACTAGTCATATGATGTGAGTATCCTGAATCAATGATCCATTCATCCTTAACTTCAATTTTAGCTACCAAGGCCTATTCTACTAGTTGAACAGTAGGTGTCGGTTGATCTTCTGTTATAGCAATAAAAACCCATCCATTGTCTATCGGATCCTCATCAGAATCATCAGTGACTCCTTCATCAGCAAGATAGCAATATTTATCTTTATTCTTCTTAAATTTGTATCTCTGATATTCGGGGTTAGGCTTGTATGATCTCCTAGCTTCTTCTCTTAGTCTAGCATATCTATTAGGGCATCTAGAATCCATATGACCAATATTATTGCAGTTAAAGTATTTAAAGGGTGCTTTACTTTCATACTTACTTTTGACTGGACCCTGAGGCATTTTCCTTGCAAATAGTGCTTCAATTTCTTCAAGTTCTTCATTTTCTCTCCCGCTTTCTTCAAGTTCTCTTTCATAAAAGGCTTTCCAATCAGACTTGTCAAATGATGGTGCAGATGATGTTGATGCTCTAAAAGCTAAATCTATCTTTATAGTAGCAACAGGACCAAATTCCTCAATTTCAAAAGCTGAAAGTTTTCCAATTAATATATCCCTAGTTACTGATGTATTAGGAATTGTTCTTAACTCATTTATAGCAGTAACCTTCATTTTATATGCCGATAGTAATCCTCTTAAAACTTTTGAAACAATTTCATCTTCAATTAAGGTTCCTCTACAACATTTAATACCCAAAACAATTTCATTAACTCTTTCCATAAAAGCAAAAATCCTTTCATCTTCTTCCATTTTTTAGATTTTCAAACCTGACCCGAAAGCTTTCAAGTTTTGCAATTTTGACTATGGATTCTCCTTCATTCAGTGTTTCCAAATGATCCCAAATAGCTTTAGCAGTTGATCTATCTGATAATGCGCTCAAAAGTGCTTCTCTTGCTTTGCAATCATTTTTCTCATCTTTAGCCAAGTTAGGTGGATTAGGTTGATTCAAAGTAGGAGTAGTATAGCCATTCTTTGTAACATCCCACATGTCCTTTCCAATGTAATTCAAATGTGTCTCCATTCTGATCTTCCATATGCCATAGTTGGTTCTATCAAGTTTAGGACTGCCCTTCCTAAAATAGTTAGTAGACATTGGATCTCCTCAAGCTGTTAAACTTCTGCAAAAGAGGACTAAGCTCTGATACCAATTGTTAGGTCCCTGGGACAACTGAGAAGGGGGGGGGAGGGGGGGTGAATCAGTTGTCAAACCAATTCAGATCAAAAAAAACTTAACCAACTTTAATGATTAATTACCAGTAAACCAGTCTTTTATGCCGGTAGACAACTTTATCAGTTAATTGTCGTACCGGTAAAGATTAGTGCATGAAATAGAAACACAATAACATCCACAACATATAACACTAATATTTGTATGTGGAAACCCTGTAAGGGGAAAAACCATGGTGGGAAACCTTACCCACAATCAGATGATACTACTGCAGATAGTATGTGTATACAAATGGGGTCTGCACATGCAGAAAGGCCAAGTGCCTAGAGCTCACTGCTCAAACACAAATAGGAGTCACACTGACTACAATTGGATGGTTAAATCCAATAAGGATGTACTGCTCAAATTAGCATCTTTCTATGCTAGATTCAGTACCAGTGTAGTTTTGATTGTCTTCACAAAAACCCTCCTTCAACCTTAAAATGATGTCTATGTGTATAGCTCTTCTTATTCTCACATATACCTTCACACAACTCTTTTTCACATTCCACATCCAATCTTACAAACAAGATCTTACATTTATATCATAACCTGAGACCAATTTTATTAGGTCGGCTCTAAAAGATATTACAAATAAAACAATGTTTGATGCAATAACTGATTCAACATGTTGGATTGATGCATTTACAACATTAATAAATCCTCTCCATAGTGTGTCATGCTAATCTGGAATAGATAAGCCTGTTGATGCTTATTCAGGACCTATTTGCTGGTAACAACAAATATGCAAATACAAAAGTGCCAATGAACAAATCTCCAAGACAAAGTGTCCAAACGATGTCTTTGACATAACCAGGTATTTTCCATATCATTCCAAGTGTTGGTGAACATTATATCCTATAGGTGTACCAGATACCAGTGATTGTGCATAATTCACTTGCTTGCCAGTGAACATTTCCAATTCTTCAAAGTGCTAGAGTTGATAAGTGTTAGTAGGTGTTGACATCAATGACAAAACCATACCAAAATACCAACAATAAAGTCTCTAACCATGGGAGCAAGTGGATTTAACCATAAATGGTTATGTAAGAGCCATTAATGGTCATGCAAGAGCCATTAGTGGTTTGGAAGACTTTAGGGGTTATCTTGTTGGGCACATAAAGCATTAAATGTTTTTCAAAGACTTTGGAGGCTTTGAGAAGTGACTCCAAGTTGCTTAGAAATGTGACAATATTTAGGGGATGGATTAGGCTAATTAGGAAGGGGTTAGAAGAGTCTATAAGGGGATTAAGGATTGCAAGTGGATTTGGCGGGTGAGGGAAAATATGATTTAAATTAAAATAATTTTTTTTTTCAACTTGTGGTTACAACTTGCATTTGTAGGAGAATGCAAGTTGGGGGAATTTAATGATTTCAATAAAAAAATTAATTAATTTATTTAAAAGAAGAAAAGGGATTAAATCAAATAAATAGGATTTATTCATTAAATTGATTGTGAATTTGGTTTAATGAATTAATTAAAATAAATTGAATAATTTATTTAATTAATAGGAGAATGTTTGAAGATGAATTAATTAAATGTTAATTTAATTAATTGTTGGCTAGTTGTTTTATTAATCAAATAAATAGCAAATATTCATTTAATTAAGATGGACGGATTTATGTGACTACAATTATCTTTTCAATTTCTATTTCTATCTTTCACTTTACCTTTTTCTCAATAATTTTTCAATTAGTTAACTATTCCATCTATTTTAATTGATCTTTTCAATTAATTGATTAATTACATGATTTCTTTAATTCTCTCTGATCATTCTTTTTCTATCTTCTAGTTACCTTTTTCTAAATAAATCTTTCTTTGTCATCCTCTTTATTTCCTCTTATCATTCTTTTTCATCTTCCAGTTAGCTTTTCCTCAATCAGTTAACTCATTTAATCTATTCAATATATTTTGTTTCACCTCCAAATCAGCAGTTCAACTATCAATCAACATGTGAGCTCACCTAAGTTCCACCTCTTAATCAATCTGTTCCACCTTTCAATCAATTCTCTTCAATAATCTATAAATTAAGCATTCAACCTCCTCTGAATCATCTCACAATTACTCTCTGAATCACAAACTTTGAATCTTTGTGTCATTTACAGGTTGCCAATGCAATATCTGAGAGCCACCATACCACAAAGAAGAGAAGAATAATGGAAGCAATATGTGATCATGGAATAGGGAGTTTGAATTGATTTATTTTACATTCCTATTTGATTGATTGTGTTATTTCATTGGTTTATTTAGAATTATTTGATTAGATAGGGATTCATGATTTCCTTTTGATTTCTAGTTGATTATATGATGAATTTTACATACAACACCTACTGCAGAAGTATTATTTGACTGTGGATAGGCTTCCCACCATAGTTTTTCTCTTTACCAGGTTTTCCACGTACAAATCTTGGTGTTGTGTGAATAACTTTTATTTTGTGATTATTGTTTATGATTAACTGCTATTCTGGTATTATTATTTTGGGTTCTGGTATTAAAGTTTAAATTGCTAATGCTTCCGATAATTTGTGACAACTGATTCACCCCCCTTCTCAGTTGTCTTCCGGATATCTAAACTGTCTAACAATTGGTTTCAGAGATTTGGTCCTCTCTATAGAAAGATTAACCGCTTGAGGAAGATCCTATGGTGACTAACAATTCAAATTCATCCAGTTCTTCTAGAGCTATCTTTCAAAGGGATATTCTGAGGCTTGCTGGAACTGTAGACACTATACACAGCATATACCAAGTCCCAATCAATAGAGAAGCAATTCCAATACACACAGCATCACTATAGACCTCCTCCATATGAACATGTGTATGATCAATATCATCCATATATGCAACATGCTTCTCCTCCAATTGGTGCCTCAAGCATGGGGTGTGGTCCAAGAACTCAATCTCCACCTAAGAGCAATTTGGAACAATAAATCAGGGACTTGCAAAAGAAAATGGAAGACATAAATACACTGAAGCCAACATACACAATGAGAGACATATGTCCTTATCCATTTGACAAGAGCATTCCAATGCCTCCTTTTCCTACACACTTTGTGACACCTAAATTTGATAAATAGAGAGAAAAAGGGGATCCTAAGGCACACATATGACAATTTTTCATAGCTTGCATTGAGATAGTAGTAGAAGAGACATATTTGATGAGATTATTCCCACAGAGCCTAGGTGATCAAGCTATGGAATGGTTCTCCCAACTCCCACCTAGAATTAAGTCATGGGGTCATCTAGCGGAGGCATTTATCAAACATTTCTCATACAACATAGAGATAGACATATCAGTCACTACCTTGTGCAACACCAAGCAAAAGGATGGAGAATCTTTTGCATCATTTTTACAAAGATGGAGGAATCTAGCCAGCAGATGCTTTGTGAAATTCCACAAAAACAAATGGTAGAAATGTTCACCCAAAATGTTAACAAAGACATTGGTTATGACCTAAGAAAAGTTTGTTTGTCCACCTTCAAGGACGTCATTGAAAAAGGCTTAGCAATAGAGAAGGTCCTAATTGAACAAGGAGTCATTAAGATATTCAAAGAAAACAAAGAGGACTTTAAAGGAAAAGACAAGCCAAGATTTTGGAATAAAAACAAGAACACAGTCAATGATGGTGTTGTTGATGCCAATACAGTACGACCAAAAATTGTTTTTTCTGGATCAAGCTCTACAAACAATCAAGTGAATACTCAAACAACTTCTAGATCATGAAGGAAGTACACCCCATTGGGAGAACCACTTGAGTCAGTTTTCAAAAAGCTAATGGCAAACAAAGTAATCACAGTTCTAGATTTTCCTCCATATGAACCAAAGGTTAAACCGAATTGGTGGAATGATGATGAATATTGTGAATTTCATAAGAGCAAGGGTCATAAAATAAGAAATTGTCATCGACTGAAGAACATCATACAAGATCTCATTGATAGAGGTGACATTGAGATTGAAGGACACTCATCCAATCAAGAACATGAGATGTTTAAGGAACCATTCCCAAAACATGACAAAGGAAAAGCTAAAGCCACAGATGACCAGACCAACTATACTAGAGCATCTTATAACTATGATTCAACTATCAATCACATTTCGATGGACAATTATGTCTCTACCATTATCATCAAGGATAAAACACCTGAAAATTCTACCCAAAGACCCAAGATTGTCCTAAAAGGCATTGGATCTTCTTCCGAACCTACCTATGAATGTCATGTTACAACCCATCGAGGTAAATTCACTTTTCAAGGTGCCGTAGCTAAAAACACCGCTTCCTCATCAACCAAGCCTGAGTATGACCTTGTAGAATAGTTAGAGAAGACACCCACGCTAATCTCCATCCTTGAGCTCTTACGTATATCCCCCGCACATAAAGCTACTCTTGACAAAATATTGAGAGAAACTGCTGTTCCTACTGATCTAAACGTGGACCAGTTTCAAGCCATGGTGGGATACCTTTCCGTTCCACACTCCCTTACATTCACAGAAGTTAATGACACCTTTATAAATTAGCCACATAATGCACCTTTACACATTGAAGCCTTCATACACAAACATCGAATAAAATGAGTCCTGATAGATGGAGGAGCAGGTCTGAACATTTGTACATTGAGCACTATTAAACAATTGGGATATTCTGATAAAGCTATGAATTCTACAAACAAAATTACCATCAAAGCATATGATGATGAAGAGCATTCATCCAAGGGCACAATCACCTTACCTCTCAGAGTTGGGCTAGTTACAAAAGATGTGGTTTGTCAAGTCCTTGACCTTGATCTCACATACAACATACTCTTGGGACGCCCATGGATTCATGAAATGAGCACAGTCCCATCTACATATCATCGATGCATCAAGTTTCCACACAATGGAGTTGAAGTGACTGTTAAAGCTAACCCAAATCCATTCATATATTGCAACAATCTGTGACCTAGATCAGAAATAACAATTCTAGCCAATCAAGAGGCTATTCCTTCACTGACATATGTGGATCCAGAATCCTTGAAAGCTTCTACATCCAAACAAGCAGAGATCAAAGAAAATTTCAAGTTTAAAGACATGGGATGTGGTGAGTATATCTTTCATGTTGATCAACTCCCACTATCTCCTAAGGTATTCAGTCAATAGGAACAACCTACAAACAATTTGCAATGCCAAGGAATTGGGTGTGAACCACCTAGTGTTGTGGCTACTAAGTCTGAATGCAAATTTACTCTAGTGGTGCAAGCACCTCTTGATATCAATAGTCCTAAGAGTGGTTCAAACAAAGAATCTATTGAGCATATCGCCAGCCCTCTTGAAAAATCACATAGCCTTACCATATCATCCACTCATTCCATTTCCACTCCACTCCTAGACTTGGATCAACAAGAATTACAAAAGCCCTTAATTATCAAGGATGAAAAATCAAGCATTGAAAAGAAAAAACTAAAAGTCAAAACTAAAGAGAAGTCCTTTAGTCCAAATCAAAATCAAAAGCTATTGGACTCTTCAAAAATCAAGGTCAAGGATAAAAGTTCTATGAAGAAAATAGAGCAAGAGTTGATCTCCCCTAATATCAAAATAACTAGGGGCAAAAGTTCTACAATTTTATGTCAAAAAGAATACTTCTTGATCCTAAGTCTCCATCATGTCATGATACTTTCACTTCTTTTCACAATCATAAGCCTTCATAACCCATCCACTTGTTTCACACATTCTTTCCCTTCTGAAAATACATCATGGACCTTTAATGGAACTTCCTCGAAGGACTTTGTTATTAGGGATGCCCAAACTTCTTCAGGTGACATGCATATGGGCCTGTGTAGTCCACACACTAGAAATTCTACCTTAGTTCCTTTAGCAAGGAAGACAGTCACTCGAGATACACATCATTCAGTCAAGGAACAATGTAGTTGCAATCATAAAGTCAAACCTCGTACATTTGAGGTGGGTGACTTAGTTCTCAAGAAAAAACCTAAAAAACAGCAAGACAGAGAGAAGAAGGGCAAATTTGAACCAAACTGGCTTGGTCCTTACATCATCACAGCAACTTATGGATCTGGTGCATATCAGCTTTCAACTACAGAAGGCGAACTCTTGGAGGATCCTATCAATAGCATGCACCTTTGCAAGTTTTACACATAGCTCTTCAGAGTATCCTAATTAAAAAAAAATACAAAAAAAATCAAAAAATTCAAAAATACAAAAAAAATTATAAAACAAAAAAATCGTTACTTGGTGAAAACCTGGCAAACAGGCACCTTGTGACACACAAAAAAAAAAAACATTGAAAAATCAAAAAAAGTAAAGAGAAATAATTTCGTCCAACGGTGAAAACCACTTCAGTGGTGCCCTGGGCAAGTACCATGGTGAAAACTGGGTCACCAATGCCATGTGTAGAGACATTGCTCCTCCCTCCTTCAGGATTCCATTTCATCCTTTCACTTTGCACACACTCAGAACCTATCCATCCATAATAAACTTACCCGTTCCCATCATGGCTTGTTATTGATCTACCTAAAATTGGTTTGTCATCCATAATAACCTTCCTTTTCACCCTTTCCATCCATAATAAATCAGATCCTATCTGTGGCTAAGGCAAATCCTACGTCTAGTGATGGGTGTGGAACTAAGAACATCACATGTTTTGAGGAGTATAGTTTCTTCCAGATTCCTTCAGTCTATCCGCACACAATCCGCAATAAAGCAACATTTGCATCATAGATCCGCAATAAAGTTTCATCTTCTCCACAATAAAGTATCAGTTTCATGGATTCAGTCAGTTTCAAATGAGACACAATAGCAACAACGGGCTTCAACAAATCAAATCTTTCAACAGACTCAGACAACATATGGTTCAGTGCTATCTATCCTTTTTGTGAAAGTAAACATTGTGACCACAATCAAATAAGACTTATACAAGTGACAAGAGACACTAAATTTGAGGACTACAGTGGATGTTGGTGTCGAGTCTTGGTTTTCTTTTGATTTTATCTTTTGGTGACATGTCTTTTAGCTTTTCCAGGATGTCTCTGACTAGAGATTCTATCTCCAGGATGTCTTTTACTAGAAAGGTGAGGATGGGGTATCATCACCTATTTGTATTTGTTGTCTGTGGATTGTCTTTTAGTAATGCTATGACTTGTCCACGGATATGAGGACACTATGAGTCTAGTATGAACTGGGGCATTCCTTGTTTGCTACTGTCTTATCTCCATGCAAACAGGTACAATTGTTAGAGTATTCGGGTATTTACTTGATTAATTAAACATTCTTTGTTTAATTATTTAATTATCTCTTTTACACTTAAGCTAACTTTAGGTGCATATAATTAATTATTTTAATTAATTATTATGTGCAAACCTAGGTTTTCCCTTTTTAGGGTTTCTTGACCTATTAAAGGTTGAGTTCTTTCTTTTCTTTGTAAGAATCACATTACATGTTTTTGTGAATATTGAGCTCTCTCTTTTTGAGCATATTCTCTATGTTTTGTATGTTCTTCAGATTTTGCTTCATTGCTTCTCCTTGTAACAGGTTATTCGGCTTGTAGAAGATCTTCAGGCTCCTGTGGTGCTGTATTTTCTCAACTCCTATATGGTATCAGAGCTTAGATCTGCAACTACCTGTTCCTGTCTTTTGAGAATTTTGCATTTGAAGCAGATCTGGGGTTTCAAGCATTTTTTGTGTGCTTAGGGTTAAGGTTTTTTTTTTTTGAGCACTTTGGGCCTAAACGGACCTCATCATCATGCTCAGAAGACCCAAAAACCCCTATAGTCATATAAAATTTGTCCATTTTTGACCCTTAAGCATTTGGGTGATTTTTTTTCTCCAAGCCAGGCCGTACGACCCTGGCATGCAAATCGAGAAAAAAAATAAATTTTTTTTTTTTGCCTTTTTATGCCATGCAGGCCAAAAAAGTTTTTAAAAAAAAAAATTATCAAAAAAAAAAAAGTGAAAAACTAGGGTTTTGTTTTACCAAAAATTCTTTTGGGAAAAGTTTTTTTTTTTTTTTTTTTTTTTGGGGGGGGGGGGGGGGTTCCGTGGGCCCCCTGGCTCTGCAGACCCTGTAGGACCTCGGGCCTCGCTCCCCCCACCGGCATCTCTGTTCTTTCCGGCACCGACCCCCTTCCGGCAGCGCCTCTGACCGTTCCCTACCGACATCTCTGTTCTTTCCGGCACCGACCGCCTTCCGGCAGCGCCTCTGACCGTTCCCCCACCGGCATCTCTACTCTTTCTAGCACCGATCCCCTTCCGGTAGTGCCTTTGGTACCACTCAGTCCCCTGCCGCCACTTCCCAGCAGCACCACCTGGCCCCCGCCGGCCGCCACTCCTCTCACCAGCCATCGCCCGCAGCTCCTCTCCTCGGCCATGCTCCGCCCTGGCCCTCCGCCAGCTCTGTGCTCAGCTCCGGCCGCTGGCCCACCCAGCCCTTTTTCCTAGTCGGCCATCGCTTCGCCACCGGGCCGCCACCCGGCCGCCGCCCTGCCACCCGACCGCCACCTACTGGCCACCAAACGCCCAAACAAGGCACCAGACTCCCTTTTTTGTCTTTTTCAGGGCGGGTTTGGTTTTTTGGCCCTATCTTGGGCATACAGAGTCATTTTTTTGAAAACGAATAGGCATCAGAAAGCTGGTTTTGAGGCTCACCTCATGGTGTTGGTAATTTTTTCCAATTTTGTTGTTTGACTATGTTTTTTATAGTCAAAGTGAGGTCTTTTTTTTGCACTCCGGGAGACGTAGAATGAGCATCCGAACTCCGTTTTTCAAAAACTTTATATTTTTGGAAAGCTTGTGCTGTGTACTTTCTAGAAAAATGGGTTTTCTTTCTAGATTCTTCTCCATGCATATTTTATTCAGTTTTTTGCTTTTCAGCACTGTGGTGGATATCGTGGTTGTTTCAGGTCTTGGGATTTCTTTTCTGAGTAGGGTGTCTCTGTTTTGATTCTCATTTCTATTTCCAGTCTTCTTATCATTGTAACTTGTAATTATGCAAACACACTGAGATAAAGTGCCATCATGCATTGTTTACTTGGAATCTTGCATATCTTGTGTCTTGTTGTACATGCACTGTTGAACAAGTGCCATGAGGGGGCTGATGTTTGCTTGTTGTTTGCCATCTTCCTTTGTCAAGTGAGTGTTCCTTCCATGACATTCACCTCATGATGATGTGTCTCAGCACCTTTGATGTTCTTGGTTCTTCATCATGCAGTTGTTTTTGGCTGTCCTTTTTAGTGTTCATGTCCCTCTCCCACTTCTGCATTATGGGGAGGTTTATCCTATTGGTTCTAATGCTTCTGTGGTTTGATTGATCAGCTCTTCAGGCTTTGGTTTCTCATGCCATCTATATCTTCGATTTTAGTTGTTTTTGCCTTATTTGCCTTCTGATTTGAGTAGTGTCATTTGAGGTCACTCATGCAGATTACAATCTTCTCTACCTGGTCATGTTCTAGTTTAGTGGATGTTCTTAAGATCAACAGTTATTCTTCGACAGAGTTTGCAGGGTCTTCATGCTTCAGTGATATTATTTTCCATCTCTTTTTGAAGTAGAGTTTTGTTCCCACGTGGTTTTCTCCATTTCTCTAGTTCATAGAGATTTCATTGTATTTGGGTACCTGATCACGCCTTGTTGCCAGGATCTATCATTATTGCTTTCAGTAGTTGTTCTAGGTTTTAGCTTCTCCCTAAGTCTAGCTTAAGGGGGGGTGTTAGAGTATTCGGGTATTTACTTAATTAATTAAACATTCTTTGTTTAATTATTTAAGTTCCCTTTATCTCTTTTACACTTAAGCTAACTTTAGGTGCATATAATTAATTATTTTAATTAATTATTATGTGCAAACCTAGGTTTTCCCTTTTTAGGTTTTCTTGACCTATTAAAGGTTGAGTTCTTTCTTTTCTTTGTAAGAATCACATTGCATATTTTTGTGAATATTGAGCTCTCTTTTTTTGAGCATATTCTCTGTGTTTTGTATGTTCTTCAGATTTTGCTTCATTGCTTCTCCTTGTAACAGGTTATTCAGCTTGCAGAAGATATTCAGGCTCCTATGGTGTTATATTTTCTCAACTCCTATAACAATGATTTTCTGGGTTGAACATATGCCTTGATTGTCATAACCTATTTTGCCATAATAAAGCTCAATGATGATAAAGCATAAGAAGCTCTTTCACTTTCATATCTTCTATCTTTCATCCCCCTTTCTTAATTGACTTTCATCGTCCTTCTTAAGTCTATGTAGCCTGCTATCACATGACTGAGTATAATGACACACCAAAACATTTTCATTTCATGTAGTTGCACCTGCATTACCACATATAAGAATTTCATACATACATATAGATATCACAACTGCATCACATCCTGCACACAACACCTATTAGCACAATTTACATTTGCATTATCATATTCATTTACATTACATACATTCACATTTGCATCATGCATACACATATAAAACATAAAAGAACAAAAAAATATATTGCATTGCATCATATACATATTTGCATCCATATCATAAGCATCACATAGAAACATACATCACATAGGTACACATGCATATAGCTGCTGCAAAGATGAATCATCTCATATATATAATCATAAGTGTCATGATACAATGATGTCAAAATCATATGGCTACAATCACCCGAAGGTGTCTACATCATCATACAAAATGGTACAAAATTGATACATTGGGAGCCCTCTATGGCTATGATGAACTCCCTCCCTCAGAGCCGACTGGCCTCAACAGAGTCTGAGCCCTGGAAGGACCCACCCCATGATCATCTCTCCTGTCCCCTCTGTCTCCTGAGCCTAGTTGTCTCATCCTCCTCCTCTCCTCCTCCTCCTCGATCCCGCAGCCAATCCTCGTGTCACCCTATCCAGACAGAGGAACCCACTGATCACTTCTGCCAATACTACTGGTAGTGCTAATCTTGTCTATGTCATCATGTCCCATGCCACATGTCTAGCCCTCATCTCTAGTCCTGGATCCTAAAACACTCATCTCAGGGCCTCCCTATCTCCATCTTGATCGTACGGAATCAACTCCCCATCAATCGGTATCCGCAAAATCCTGTATACATCCTCCAGGGTGACTGTCATCTCCCCCATCGGTAAATGAAAAGTGCAAGTCGCAGAGTGCCACCTCTCCACCAGTGTAGTCAGCAATCCCATGTTCACCCGAAACTCAGGCACATACAGAATATGTCTCAATCCCATAGCCTCAATCGTAGCTTGGTCCTCGGCTATCAACTCAGGTCACAACCTCTGAGTCTATGGGAGTCTCTCCCATGACTCTAGCATAGGCAAATACTCCTGCAGTTACACAAATCAATCATCTCAGTCTTAGTGACACTCACTGTTCATCACAAAGTGTTGCTTCTATCCTAGTGGTACTCCCTGTTCATCACAAAGTACTATGTGTTTGGCACTCCCTGTTCATCACAAAGTGTTGCTCACATTTGCACTCACTATTCATCACAAAGTGCTGCTCATATTTTAGTACTCCCTGTTCATCACAAAGTACTATATCTTGGTACTCACTGTTCATCACAAAGTGCCTTGATCTATCTTATCCTAGGGCCTATGCTTGAGTGAATCCTCTTGAGTAGTTTCCTAATTGGCAATGTATGTTCTATCACAGAATTGTCAATCCTAGCCCGATTTGCTATCCTAGTTTTCCCTAGAGGACCTGCTTGAGTGTATCCTCTCAGCAGCTTATCCAATCGACAACATATGTTCATCACAGAACTGCCGATTTGACCTAGAAGACATAAATTCACATTTTTGGACGCAAACGCGCTTTCCTGACATAAACATGCATTTATTACATTACCTAGCATGTATTAATGACAACAATAAATGCATCAAAGTACAAGGAGGTTTTGTGGTACTTACCGGCTCTCCTACCTCTGTTGGCCTCTGAAATCGGTGAACGTGATCGAATCTATGTACCAATGCCATCGCTGCTGACTGTTTCTACTCTATTCTCTCTCTGCACTCTGATCTCTTAGATGTGTGGATGACAATGTGGATGTCTTCCCCTCGTGGTCTATCTTATAGACTGCCCTAGCCCTAGCCCTCATTTCCCAAGTTAGTCTTCATTATCTCGTGACTCTGTCACTCTATCCTATCTGGTCAGTCCATTCTAGCCGTTCTTTCTTATCAAGAGATTGTCCGTGATCTTTTCAGACATTTTCATCCAATCTCTCGAGGGGGCATATCATTCCCATCTTGGGGTAACTTTGTATCAGTTCATATTATCTTCTTTGAAATAACGCGACAAGCCGCATTGTCTCAAAGAGGGGCAAAATGTAGACACCTAAAATTGTCATGTCTAATTAAATAAATATTTTATTTATTTAATTATTTTATCCTAATTCTTCTATCAATTAAATAAATTTTTATTTATTTAATTAATTCATTAACCTTTTCTACCCATGACACATGTCATTCATCTCTTAATTCATACACTACCTACCCCTTTCATTATTTTATTATTTCTTTTACCTACCCTCTAATCATAGCCAACCTCCTTTTACACCTCTCAATCTTATCCCTCCATTTCATATAGTGTCTTCTATATAAGGAGATGCTTCCTTCATTATCAAACCCCCCCGTAGACTACTTGACTACACTACCCTTTTGAACATAGGTGATCCTACTTGCAACCACATTCTGTTCTTTGTTGAGCTCTTGTGCACATAAAATCTGAGAGCAAATATATCAAGCAAGATCAATGGAGATAGGAAGAATGGAGATCCAAACCCTATTGGACATGTGATGGTATAATCCTTGTGATTTCATTTGATTTGCATTGTCTTAGGTAATCTTCATATGTTATGGTGGATCTTTGTTGTTGTTAGGCTAAGGTTTTGTGGTTGAATTCATTTAGCCTTTCAATATCGTTATTATTGTTATCCATTTTCACCATAAATAGGAACAAATTACACAGTATGGAAGATTCAGATCGAGACTCATCTGAGATGCCTTGGCAAGGAGATTTGAGAGATCACACAGAATGGTGTCACACCCTATAATCCAGGATTCGACAATCCTCCTTTGGCAAATCTGGACAAGGAGCTTGAGAATTATTGTAGAGCAAGAGAAGCCCTTTTGTATGCACTTTCTAATCAGCAAATAATGGGATTAACAGACAAATCATCTAGAAAGGCTATATGGGATAAGTTGGAGACTCTTAATGAAGGTGACCCTATAGTGAAGATTGCTAAACCTGATGGTTACTAGGTGAGATATGAAAACATGAAGATGGAAGAAGATGAAAGGATTATTGCATTCATGGAAAGGGTCAATGAGATTGTTATGGGAATTTAATGTTGAGGTGGAACTCTGAGTGAAGATGAAATTGTTTCTAAAGTCCTGAGAGCCCTACCACTAGCTTACAAAATGAAGGCTACTGCTATTAATGAGTTGAGAATAATGGCTAATACATCTATCAACAAAGATACCTTTGGTTGGGAAACTATCTTCTTTTGAACTTGAGGAATTTGAACCTTCTAGAGCTGTGAAGACTGAACCTGCTTTTCATGCATCTACATCTACAATCGATAAGAAATAATAGAAAGATTTATATGAAAAAGGAATTAGAAGATATCAAGAGAGAAGATAATGAGTTTGAGAAACTTGAGGTACCATTTTCTACAAGAGTACCAAAAGAACCAGTAGGAAGTAAGTATGAAGGAAAAGAACCTTTTAAATGTTTTGCATGTAATAAGATTGGTCATTTTGCATCACATCATATGACTAGAGATAAAAGGAAGTTTCTGTCTTTGCAATAATTTGATGGTGGACTAGTTAGATTTGGAGATGACAAGGCATGTATGATCAAAGGAAAATGAATTATATCATTGGATGGTAAGAACAATACTGACAATATTTATTATGTTGAAGGTTTGAAGCATAATCTTTTGACTGTAGAATAATTGGTAGATAAGGGATTTCAATTACAGTTCAAGGATGGAAAATGAAAAATCATTAATAGATCTGGCTTGGAGATTACAATCAGTACACAGACAAAAGGTAACATATTTCATTTGAACTCCAATGAGAAGACATGTTTGATTACACAGATTGATGAGAGTTGGCTATGACATAAAATGTCGTGTCGTGTAAATTTTGATTTCATTGTGAAGATCAGTTTAACTAAGGCTGTTAGGGATATATCTAAGATTATGAAGCCCTATAATTTAGTATGTAAAGAATGTCAAATGGATAAACATGTCAGAACGTCTTTTAGGAGTATACAAGATAAATCAAATGATGTTCTTGATATTATTCATACTGATTTGTGTGGCCCTAATAGAGTTAAAAGTTTTCATGGTAATAGATATTTCATGCTAATCATTGATGATTATTCTAGAATGATGTGGGTTACTTTTTTGAGAGAAAAATATGAAGCATTTGAAAAGTTTAGAATATTTAAGGCTAAGGTGGAAACTAAGACAGGATTCAAGATCAAATGTTTGAGATCAGATCATGGTGGAGAATTCACATCCGGTGAGTTTAGTAACTTTTGTGACAAACATGGTATAAGAAGACAATTTTCTGCTCCTTAGACACCTCAGCAAAATGGAGTTGTGGAAAGGAAAAATAAAACTATCTTGGATGCTGCTAGAATAATGATGATGGAAGATAATCTACCTCATATCTACTGGAGAGAAGAAGTGAGTACAACAGTTTATACATTCAATAGAGTACATATCAAAGGAGAAACTGGTAAGACACCTTATGAATTATGGTTTGGTAACACAACTACATTTAAGTACTTCATAATTTTTGGTAGTAAATATTATATCAAGAGAGATGATACTATTGGGAAATTTGATCCTAGATGTGATGAAGGCATATTTCTTGGTTATTCTAATGAAAACAAAGCATATAGATGTTATAGCAAGAGATTGTAGAAAATTGTGGAGAGTGCTAATGTCAAAGTAGATGAGTTGAGCAAAAGTCAAATCAGAGTTTATGAGAAGGAACTGACAGTGGAAATGATTATATTGAAACAAAGAGTTGAACCAGTTACTTCGGCAATATCATAAAATTCTACAGTAACTGAAGAATAGGGAAGAGGAATAGAGAGTCAGAAGACTCCTAGGTATGTGAGATTAAATCATTCTGAAGATCAAATCATTGGGGATAAGAACAATGGAGTGATGACAAGAAGAAGGCTGGCGACTAATGAGGTATGTTTAATTTCACAAGTTGAATTGGTATCAGTAATTGAGGAATGTAAAGTTGAATTTTGGTTAAAAGCTATGAAAGAAAAATTAGATCAGGTTGAGAAAAATAACACAGGGACTTTGGTTCTCTGGCCTAAAAATAAAAATGTTATTGGAACTAAATGGGTTTTTAGGAATAAATTGAATGAGGATGGTCAAGTTATAAGTAATAAGGCTAGATTGGTTTGTAAAGGATATTCTTAGAAGAAACGAATTGATTATGGAGAAACTTTTGCACCGGTAGCTAGGATTGAAGCTGTAAGATTATTTCTTGCCCATGTTGCTTATAAAAACTACAAGGTTTATCAAATGGATGTTAAATGTGTATTCTTGAATGAGGATCTTGATGAGGAAGTTTATATTTAGCAACCTGATGGTTTTTCACTATTAGATGATACAAATATGGTTTGTAGGTTAAGGAAAGCTTTATATGGATTGAAACAAGCACCTAGAGCTTGGTATGCAAGGTTGGATACATATCTTTTGAAGCTTTCTTTTACTAAGGGCAGTGCTGATAGTAATTTATATTATAAAATCACTGATGATGATATACTGATTGTTGAAGTATTTGTTGATGATATTATTTTTGGAGGTGAAGATAAATTATGCATAGAGTTTTCTAAGAATATGGAGAAAGAATTTGAGATGTCTATGATTGGTGAGATGAAATTTTTCTTAGGTTTACAGATTACTCAGACTGATAAAGGCATTTTTATCTGTCAAACTAAACATACTAAGGAATTATTGAAGAAATTTGGTATGGGAGATTCTAAACCGGCAAGTACACCTATGGTTACAAGTGAGAAATTGTCAAGAAAAGATATTTCTACACCGGTAAATCTTACAAGATACAAATCTATGATTGGAGGTCTAGTTTATTTGACTCAGACTAGGCTTGACGTTATAAATGTTGTTTTTATTGTTTCAATATTTCAGAGTGATCCTAGAGAAAATCATGAGATGGTGGTGAAAAGGATTTTTAGATACTTGCAAGGTACATCAAAATATGGCTTATGGTACCCTAAGGATGATAACTTTACCTTATGTTCATATATAGATGTTGATTGGGTTGAAGATGTTGATGACCAGAAAAGTACTTCTGGTGGAGCTTTCTTTCTTGGAAATAAGTTGGTTTCATGGATCAACAAGAAATAGTCATGTACTTCTCTATCTACTGTTGAACTTGAGTATGTTGTTTCCGCTACTAACTATACACAAGTTTTATGGATGAAGAAAATGTTGAAGGACATAAAGGTGGATTGTGATGCATCGATAGTTACTCACTATGATAACTCTATTGCTATTGATATATCAAAGAATCCGATATTTCATTCCAAGACAAAACACATATCTATCAAGTATAACTTTTTGAAGGAGAAGGTGGAAGCAAATGAAGTTAGACTGGTTTATGTGAACACTTAAGAACAAATTATAGGTATTTTTCACTAAACCTTTATCCAAGAAATCATTTGAGTACTTGAGAGATAGATTGGGAGTTTCTACCCATCTGGTAGAGACTTGATTGATGCGGTTTGGCATCAGTCTGACATGCACTATCTAAGATACTATTCATTCTACCACTAATGTGGGATGCTACTACTTAGGGGGAGTAGTCAACTTTGAGATTCAGAGGCTTATGTTTTTTCTTTGATATTTCTGTCAGATTTCTGGCATTGATATCAAAGGGGGAGAGATACTGATGTGAAAAAGTAAAAGTAAAAGTCAAAGGGAGAGATATTGATACTCAGAGTTATATGCAGGTGATTGTTGGTTGTCTTCCATAGGGGGAGACTTGTTTGGCATTTCTTGGTACTTAGATATTTTTCACATCTAGTGTTGTCATCAATGCCAAAGAGGGAGATTGTTGGCCATTTGGTGGAATTGATTATGTGCTGCATTGATGTTTTGTCATTGATGTAAACACTAGCTATTTGCATGCTTTACCACCCTTCTGGTCCTAGTAGGTTGAGTGGTTTCTGGTTAACTTGGATCTGCCATGATCTGGTAGACTTCGGTACAATCTGGTGATGGAATTGGCTTTTTCATGATACTTATACTCATATTTGGTCAGTTGGTTTTGGTAGATGGTGATTATATGCTATCCTGCTTGCTTTGAAGCTTGGTTTCTAGTTCCGATGAGGGTTTCACCGATAGAGATTTTGGTGAAGATCTTTGCTGAATTGCATAAGTGGTGTTGGTGCAGCTTCTGATAGAGTTTCAGGATGTTGTTGGTGATCTTGTTCGAGACTTGGTGGTTGGAGATCATTGCTGAAGCATGTGGACCTATACTTGGTCTCTGTTGATCTAGGTTATGGAACAAATTTAATGTAACGTGTGGATAGGACCTATTATTGTATTTTCAGGATGTCTTATGTGTTGATATTACTTGTTTGGTCTTAGGGTGACATGGTTTATAATTATGTAATCATTTTATTTTCTGGTGGCTGACCTGATTGTTTATGGTCGAGGGTTTGTATAAATAGATGTAAGATCTCATTGTAGATCATCATGGTTAATGTAAGAGGTCATGGTCAAGGAATGTAATGTGCAAATAATGTAATATCATTCAGGAAGAGGATTTAGTCCTTGGGTATTGAGCTTAACTAGAATTGTACTCAGACATAGGAGATGATATTGTTTGCAGTTCAACACTTCTCTAGATTGTAGTCTGGATTTGTATGTAGTTAGTGAGTCTCCTTTTGTGATGAGCAGTGTGCTCTAGGTTGTTGGCCTTCCTGCAAGTGTAGGCTCCTTCATTGTAATTCACATACTGCAGAAGTATTATTTGACCATGGGTAGGCTTCCCATTGTGTTTTTTTTCCTTTATTGGGTGTTCCACGTACAAATCTTGGTGTTGTGTGAATAGCTTTTATTCTGTGATTATAGTTTATGATTAAATACTATTCTGGTATTATTGTTTTAGGTTCTTGTATTAAAGTTTAAATTGCTAATGCTTCTGGTAATCTATGACAACTGATTCACCCCCCCTCTCAGTTGTCTTCCAGTTATCTGAACTGTCTAACACCCACCATATATTATAATTTATTCTCCCATTTTGAATTTAGCCAATGAGAGTAAAGGGTAGGTATAGTAAATATAAAATATATTTATCCAACAAAGTGGGAATTTTTTATTATTATTTTAATTTAATGTATTCATACACCCCACTTAGGATATCAAAATCAAAATATTAAATAAACATAAGCTATAAATAAATAATCCAAATGGAGATTTAAATTAAATAAACCAAAAGCTAATAAAATAAAATAAAGAACCAAATAAATATTAGATATCAAATAAATACTCGACCATAGAAAATCAAATTAATAATTAAATAATCAAATACCAATAAAGATTAAATCACAAATATAAAATAAATATTAAACAACAATAAAGCTTACCAACAAATATTAAATAATCATAAAATCAATAAACGTTAATTATCAAATAAATATAAATACCAAATAATTAAATACTCAAAACTAATAAATTAAATGCATTAAAATAAATATTACTAAACATAAAACCACACATCAAGAGCCACATAATTACTCTGAACATAATCAAGTAAATCAACCATCATTAACTGACTCACAACACCAAGAAGATCAAGCTTACTCACTGACATGGCGAATTACGCCAAGATGCTGACGACTCATGGTGAACAACTTAGACCTAGAGTATGTGAATGAAACTCATGTCATCTCCAAATCACATAAGTCATTGGAACTAAAGACATGCTCATACCTATGAAGCCAAGTGGAGTTGATGTTTTGTACCTACAAAGTCCTACAACCACAAAACGATAATACAACATATACATATATATATACATATACATATACATATGCATATACATATGCATATACATATACATATATAGAACAAGCAAGTGATAAAGAATTGTGATAACACATCCTGCTCGCAATGAGTGATGTGGAATCATCTCTATCACAAAGACAGTCAAACAATAGTCAAACACATCTCATAAACATCTCATCAAATTTAATCATGAAATAGGGTTAGTGTAATCATAATCATCATCAAAACCATGATAAAACTAATCTATAAATAATCTGTCACATAGTAAGCATATGGAATCCATCAAACACATATATCCATCAAATCGCATGATCAATAGTGATAATATCACCATCCATACATATCATCAAAATTGCATATGTCTAATAGTGTCTAACATCAATAATAAGTAACTGAAACACATGAGTAATCATCATCCAAATCATCAAATATAGTCTAGATAAGTCTATCAATCATGAAATAAAATTCAACTCTAGTCAAAATAGGTCAAGTCAAGGGTGGACACTATATCTTAGCATACACATAGTATCAAATACAAGTCAATAATTCCGATAAAAATAGTTCCTTTTTTCCAAATCCAATTACATGATACAATAAGTTACATCCACAATTATTCTCTTACTAGAGTCAAAGACTTATCTCACATCAACTAAAGCAAACTAGACTATTTCCTTAAGGATAACCGTCCATCCTATCAATTACCCATTCATATTCATAAATAAGAATAATAACCATCCATTAAGAACATTCATTTAATCTCATCATCATAATACATGCATATTAAATATCCATTTAGAATAAAACATTACAATGACTCCAATCTACTACTAGTCCACAAACTATGAGATACGTTACATTAAATCTCAATGTCTTCTTTCATAAATCCTAATCAAGTCCTAAGATAACATCTACCAATACATGAATATTTCCATCATACGAAGAGAATAATTCTTTATACATAATTTCATCTACAACTATTACACAATAATTACATTACATGAACCATGATATCAATTACATCCATTTTCTACAATAACCATCCATAATCCTTCATGAAGAAGAATCCACATCCAGGCATGAAGAATCCAAGAGAACATCCCAAAGGCTAAAAATCACCAACCACTCGACCATGTGGAACCAAAGGAACCACCCCCCATGCTAGGAGATGACACAAGCTCCCAAGTGTAATGCCCCGCTAGGAAACCCCAAAAGGGTTTAAGTTAAAAACACTCAAATGGAGTGTAAATATATATTTTTTATAATAATAATTAAGAGTGTTAATAATAAGTCACAACATTAAGATAATTTGGAGTTATCTAAAGCTTAGATAATACAATGGAAGACTAAACGAATCTAAAGAGTTTCTCAACGCGATTACGTAACCTTACAACTAACTCAACTCGCGACAATTGATCTACTTAAGTTGGATATCTTAATTACGAGTTAATGCTTAAGACATGGATATGTTATGTTTGATGAATTGACATTTTATAATTTAGGACGTGTTCATCTATTATGATTGGAGATGAGGCTAACATGAGGATATTTACTCAATGAAATTAAAATGTAGTTAACTTAAGAATTCACCCATTAAGGTTTAAGTATGGTTAACTTGGCGAGCCGCCCATTTTAGATACAATGTAACTAACATATCGAAGTTTATTTATAGATGGTTAAACTATAATAGCTAATAGCCAAAGAGTTCATTCATTGAAGTTAAAATAATACTAAGAGATGAAGTTCATTCATTAAGGTGAAAATGTAATATAGCCACATGAGTTCATCCCTTAAATTAAAATATAGTTAGTATGATGATATTCATTCATTAAGGTTTAAAAATGTAAGTAACATAATGACGATCATCCATTAGGATTAAAATATAACTAACTTAATGAGTTCATTCATTATAGTTAAAATAAAGTTAATATGAAGAAATACATTTGCTATGGGTAAGATATAAACAACTAAATGAGTTCTCCCATTTTAGTTCAATTATAGCTATTATGATGAGGTTCATTTATAGAGGTTAAAATATGGGTAACCAATTGAGTTCATCCAATTATAAAGCTAATTTGGTGAGGATTATTTGTTTAGAATAAAACGTAAACAACTAGATAAATTCATCCCATTTAGTGAAATATAACTTAACATGACGATGCTCATTTATTAAGATAATACGGTAAGTAGTCGTAGGAGGTTCATCCACTAGATATCAATTTAGATGTTACGACAGTTAATCCGATATTTGTTACCCATTCAATACGTTCAAATTACAAGCTTTATAACAAGTTAATCCAATAATTGTAACCTAGCGAGTTCCTTTCCATGCTTACTTCTTTTCATTTACATTAACAAAATACTTTCCATAATCATATTTGCAATCTTTTATGACCCTAATTACTACATTTAACAAGAGGACTATATTCATGCATTCAAGAAATAACTCCATTAAATTCCCATTATAAACTTACAAAAATGCAACCCTACAAGATAGCTTTAAGTATGAAATATGTGAGACGAGCATCGCATAACACAGATATGATCTTGGAGTTCACCCCTAGAGGGCTACATCTCTGGGTCTGCTCAACTGCAAGACCCTTCTGGCAATAAAATTAGTTTAAGGTTACATAAGTTACATGTCATATACATTTCTTCATTTTAGGCGAACACAACCAAAATACAAACGACCACTTCAGTCAGTAAATACATCTCTACAAGTTTTCCAACCAAGTTCACATAAATGTAAGCTTCACTCGTCTAAATATGTTATTTAATCCTTAGATAAACATCATTGACATATTGGTTCAGAACTATGCACTAGTCCCCTCTCTAGCAACACAATTATACCCTATTCAAAAAAAATATACTTTAAAAGGAATCTTTGAAATGAAAAGAAAACGCTCCCCAATGATTTATAAATCTCTTGCGTATATATAAAGCAAGTATACATGTATCTCAATTTATATCTTACCAAATAAAATTAACGTCTAAGCACTAATGGATAATTCACTGACAGTATTCTTTACAAAGGGACCAAAAAGCCACATATAATTAATATTATATATTAATATATGGATTATCTAAAATAACTTTTATTTAACATCCACATTAATCCATAATTAATAATTAATAAATATTAATGCTATATATATTAATCAGAGTTTAGCAAAAATTAATATATGATTAATAACATATATTACTATATGGGTTATCTAAATATCAATTATCTAAAATCCAAATATTATTTAATACTCAAGTTAAATAATATAAAATAATAAAAAAAAACTAAATTTAAATAATTAAAACTCCATTTAAAATTACTTTTTTTAATTTACTATCATATCATTAGTTTATTGTTTTTTTTTTTAACAATAATAAAAAAAATATTAAATTGTGGGTACCCACGTGGACCCCACGTGGGCACCCTTGGTAGCCCACGCTACCATTGGTAGTGCTGCTACCAAATGGTAGCAGGCTGCTACCTTTGGTAGCGTTGCTACCATTTGGTAGCAGTTCACTACCAACTGGTAGCAATTGCTACACTTGGTAGCTCGATACCTCCCAGCCATGTGGGGGTTTTAATAAAATTTATTTTATTATTTTCTTTTTTAAAATAAACAATAACAGGAAAATAAACAAATCTGCCCCAAATGTGCAGTCAAAGAAATTTTCCCCAGTCATTTTCTGGGGTATTTTTTTTTTATTTTGAAATCTCAAAAAATTTTCTGGGTTAAAATAGAAAATGAATCAAATCCCTCTAAAACCCAACCATTTATTCCTTCTTCCTTTTTTTTTTCTTAAAAATCAAATCTATGATTCCTAAAACGAGAAATAATAAAAGAATCAACATATAGTGAACTGTATTTTTCCAGAATGTTAAAAAAAAATATGATTTGGGAAATTTTCTCAACAAGATCATGAATCTCCAATACCCAAATGGATTTAATCCCATTTATCTACTCCTTTTTAACAATCTTGATCCAAAACAACAATATTCTCAAAACTAAACTTGAATCTAAGAACATTAATGGGTATAAAAAAAAAAAACAGCGTTTCATGAAGATTCCCCAAATACCATTTTTTTTGATTTAGCAAAGAACAAAAGGGAAAACCAGAATCCTACCTTTTTAGCATTCTTTGAAAGATTCGAAGAAGAGCCCTCAACCTGCAGCTGTAGAAATCCATCCTTGCCCAAAAATCCCCAAATCTTCCTTTCCATTTTTTTTTTTCCCAAAAAATTTAACAACCCCCAAAAATATTTTTCAACCTAGGTTAAATGGGAACCATTTTTGACCTAATTTCTCATTTTGAAATTTAAGCCCTTTTAAAATAAAAAGAAATAATAATTCTTTTGAACTATTAAATTAATTTAACTTGATTTTCTAATTAATATACTTCTCTCTTATTTAATCTTAATTTTAATTTCTCAATATTAATTAAGCCAACATGTATATTTCAAACTATTGACAAGGGTAAAGTATTTAAATTAAATTGATTTCCAAAATCAATCTTTTACACTATATCAAACTTTACAAATTAAAAATGATTCTCTTTAAATAATTAAAATTAACCTTTCCTTTCCAACATGCAAAAGAGGTTAATTTAATTATATTTCAAATAACTTTAAATATTTCCTTTTTAAAACACATAAACTAATTAAATTCATTATTTAAAATTAATCATTAAATTAAGTTCTCTACAACATAAATAAAGCGATCTTTTTAATTAATGATTAATCACCTAAAATAACCCTATTTATTTTGATTTCTCAACTACTAATGTGTAAATGAACACATTAATTCAAATTACATACTTAAGCTTGCTACAAATATAAATAAAGTGATCTCTTAAATTAACGATTAATCATATAAACGAAACCTATCTATTTTAAATTTCTCAATTACCAATGCGTAAATCCACACATTAATTGGAATTAAATACTTAGGATAAAATAATCCATTTACCACACGCAAGGCACGTAAACCAAGAAAATCCAGCAATCACACGACACGCAACCCAAACGACAAAGGAACCCTACGGACCACACACGACTCTCACCTGATCATGGCTAAGGCAAGACGAGAGTTTTATGACCACCTAATCAAATCCTAAGGATGAAGGAGGTATACTGAACCCTGCGAATCCCAATGGAGATGAACCTCGCACCTAGGTGGTATAGTACCTGCAATCTCCTGCACCCATGAGTCACGCAATCATACATATATATATACATATTCAATGAAGGCATTAGCTCAAGATTTATAACAAGAATTAGAGAAACAATTGCATTTACACAAGAATCGATATAAAAGCACAATAATAGGTATGCACAATTATTTATATTATCTAATCTACAACATTTCATCACAGTTAATCAACCTTTCAAGAATGCTACATAGGAAGTCAACCAAGGTCAAATGGGTTTTACAAGGCTGACTAGGGTAGGGCATTACATTCTTCCCCCTAGGTTTCGACTTACTCCTGGAAGTCGCAAGGCTAAGCGGAAGTCATACAACACGTATTAGCCCTTAAACTCAATTAACAATTATCAATTTGCACAAATAACTTTTTTGCCAACAATTTAAAACATTATTTATAAATCGTCTATGAATGTCATTATCCATTAGCAGAATGCATCTAAAATCATACACTTCTTAAAATATTCTTGAATTTACACACAATCATAGTAGAGAAACGAGAATTTTTCCTTCCTTTCATTACACCAAATTAATGCATTACAAGATATAGACAACAGTTACCATACTCATCTATCAAACATGACAAGAAAACATGCCATCAAGATCCAATTCTTTCACCCATACCTCTTTTACCAAAACTTTATCCCATAGGACTAGCTTCAAATATCAATTTCTATAACCAAGTTAACATTTCAATAACTAGGAGCAACATATATAACTCAATTGTTTACACTTTTCAGGTATATAAGAACTTTTCCAATGACTATGTCCCATAACATAGTGACAAGTTAACACCACTTAAACCATGATTACACATAATTGGAATTTGCCCAACACAAAAGGCCACATGTGAGCATGTCTAATGCTCGGTCAAAGGTAACATGCACGATCAGCATCTCTATGCCTGATCTCAGAACAAATAACATGATCATCAATATCCAACATCTCACTCAAGGGCTTGATGGTGCTAGGGTACACAATAGCGGTGCTACCTTCCATACAAGACCCTCATGAATATCCCTTGTTGCGTAAGGTGTTTAGCCTCCAAGAGATAGTCACCACTCACAGGTAGGTAGTGGATCCTAGTTGTCTCACAGCTTCACATACCTCCATCCTCAAGGTTCCCTACGTCTACTTCCTCGTATACACTCATCCAAGACCGTCTCCTACGTTCTTGGAGAGGAATTCACATTGCAACACGAGACCAACATATGAAAACAATAAGGATAAACCAGTCTAGCCACCAAAGTATAGAAGTATAAAGATAATGATCATCAATTCCAATAGTAAGGCAAGAAAATAATTCCGGAATTGCAACATCAAATCAAGTAAGAACAAGATTGCAAGATCGTGGCTAAACCTTCAAGGTCAAAATAAAATAAATTGCTGGCCCACAAGGAAATAAATAATAAATAAATAATAAGAGAAGATCATAAGTGCACATTACATCACTACGTGACTAGCAGCTAGCCACCAACGAGGAAGGAAGGAACAATCGTCTAGCTATCATAGTAGCTCATCATGTGGTGTGGCCAAGTCACACAGCTGCATGGCATGGTAGTGTGAACCTCAACATCACCCCGTATCACATTGCCATGCGACATGGCTCTACCCTATACCTATTGGTAGGCCACATGGCAATGTCTACTACATCCCGCATCGCATCTCAGCATGGCATGGCAATACTCCAAGCGGAAAGGACACACAATGGACGTATCCCACATGGCAGTGTACCTCGCGGATAAGGCACGCGCCGGTCACACCTCGCATAGCGATGTTCCTCTTAGAATACCCGCCGTAAGCCAGAGGTATACATAGCTAAGGTCTACCCACAAGTCTACCAACACTAGTCAATTGGCAACTCATGTAAGAAAAATAACACACCTCTCATGAAGATAAGGCAAAAGATACTCCAATAAAATCCATCAATATGCTCAAGAACTATCATCTATATGCTCAAAATAAGGGATAGGAATTAGGCTGGCACACATGAACCTCATAAATCAGTTCATCACAAGGGAAAGCATTGAGTACACCTATAATATAGTTTCATTATATAACTATATTTTTCCTTGAGATAGGGAAGATAAAGTCGCTTTGCGTCGACATTACTCATACGTTGTTCATACTATTCAAGGAATGGTGACTTCTAATACTACCCCTTCACATACTGACTTATCAACAACCCGTGGGTTGGCACTCAGTAAGGGAACAAATATGCAACATCACATAAATAGGTATGGTCTCCCATACTCATAAGTAAACATATCCCCCATGGTTGATTACTTCACCATCCCATGGCACACATAGAAAGTATAGGTTTCTTACAACACACAAAGAATAGTACCATTACTGGTTCAGTCACATTTACGGGGAGTGCTTTTTAATATGCTATCATCTACTTAAGGGAATTTTTAATTATGCTTTTCACATGAATCACTAAATAAGTTTACTCTAGATACACATTCATAAATTCTTAACAATTCAAATTTACACAAGGAAATAACGTCATTTCGATATCTTTCTCAAATTCCACTAAGCATTTTCATTCACATTACTAAATATGCAATTTTCTTTTCCAAGGCGAAAACTTTCCTCATTCAATTAGAAGCCAAAGCAAACATACAATTTCATATGCGTTATAAAAATTCTTCTTAAATCATTGCATTCTTAATAGCATTTCAAAAACAACAACCTTATATTTTAGGCAAGAGGAGGAAGAGAGTTGGAAAAATCATTTTTTTTCTACGAATACACAAGATCTACAAGATCACACTATATGCTCAGATATAAGTCTATCATTTTAGTTGCACGGTTTTCATTTCGCTATCTTTTAGGAGGGTGCCAAAACAACCTAGCATGACATTTCCAATTATTGTTGTTGCAATATAATGTTCTAGTTTTCCGAACAAGGATTCAAGACAAACAATTTTTTTTTTAGTGATACAAGTCTTCTTGAGAACACTCACTATTCGTAATACAATACAATAACACATCAAACCTAACATTGAAAATTCAAAATACGACAAGAAGGTAAATGAGGAGCTATCTATTAGATATTACACGTTAATGCATACAAATTAACAAGTCTTTCATTTGCTCTTTCTAAACACAATGAGACAATTATCTATATCCAAAGCAAGTTAAATGGTGCATTACTAAAATAGGTCCTAAATCATCTGGTTTGAAGACGCACATAAAACAATCTTTCGTGGAACACACTAACACACTCTCGAAGCTACTGTAACATGTTCTCTTTTGGTACTTCTTTCACAACAAAGCAATTTTCACAAGATCAACTATGCGCATATTAATTTACCTTAACTAAGATGGACTTTATTATATTACTCCTACAAAGCATATGGAGAATCCTTAATGTAAACATACAATTGTTTATGGTGAAAATGGATAACAATAATAACAATATTGAAAGGCTAAATGAATCCAACCACAAAACCCTAGCCTAACAACAACAAAGATCCACCATAACATATGAAGATTACCTAAGACAATGCAAATAAAACAAAATCACAAAGATTATACCATCACATGTCCAATAGGGTTTTGATCTCCATTCTTTCTATCTCCATTGATCTTGCTTGATATATTTGCTCTCAAATTTTATATGCACAAGAGCTCAACAAAGAACGGAATGTGGTTGCAAGTAGGATCGTAGTGTAGTCGAGTCCTCCAAATTGTCGATTAGGCTGAGTGATTAGGATGATTGATTAGGAATGAATGATTAGGGTTTGATAATGAAGGAAGCATCTCCTTATATAGAAGACACTATATGAAATGGAGGGATAAGATTGAGAGGTGTAAAAGGAGGTCGGCTAGGATTAGAGGGTAGGTAAAGGAAATAATAAAATAATGAAAGGGGTAGGTAGTGTATGAATTAAGAGATGAATGACATGTGTCATGGGTAGAAAAGGTTAATGAATTAATTAAATAAATAAAGATTTATTTAATTAATAGAAGAAGTGGGATCAATTAAATAAATAAGATATTTATTTAATTTAGGAAAAGGATAATTTAAATAAATAAATGTATTTATTTAAATGAGAAATAAGGCTAGAAGAGGATAAATGAATTAATTAAATAAATAAAGATTTATTTAATTAATGGAAGAATTAGGCTTAGATAATTAAATAAATAAAATATTTATTTAATTAGACATGACAATTTTGAGTGTCTACATTTTGCCCCTCTTTGAGACAATGCGGCTTGTCGCGTTGTTTCAAAGAAGATAAGATGAACTGATACAGAGTTGCCCCAAGATGGGAATGATATGCCCCCTCGAGAGATTGGATGAAAATGTCTGGAAAGATTGCAAAAAATCTCTCGATAAGAAAGAGAGGCTAGAATGGACTGACCGGATAAAGTGACAAAGTCACGGGATAAAGAAGACTAACTCGGGAAACTAAGGCTAGGGGTAGTCTATAAGATAGACCACGGGGAAAAATACATCCTCATTGTCATCTACACATCCACGAGAGCAGAGTGCAGAGCGAAAATAGAGCAGCAGCAGTCAGCAGCGATGGCTTTGGTTCATAGATTTGACCGTGTTCGCCGATTCCAGAGGCCAGCAGAGGCAGGAGAGCCGGTAAGTACCACCAAACCTCCTTGTACTTTGATGCATTTATTGTCATTAATGCATGCTAGGTAATGTAATAAATGCATGTTTATGTCAGGAAAATGTGTTTGTGTCCAAAAATGCGAATTTGTGTCTTCCAGGTCAAATCGACAGTTCTGTGATGAACATACGCTGTCGATTGGATAAGCTGCTGAGAGGATACACTCAAGCAGGTCCTCTAGGAAGACTAGGATAGATCAAGGCACTTTGTGATGAACAGTGAGTACCAAGATAGAGTACTTTGTGATGAATAGGGAGTACTGAAATATGAGCAGCACTTTGTGATGAACAGGGAGTGCAAATGTGAGTAACACTTTGTGATGAACAGGGAGTGTCACACACGTAGTACTTTGTGATGAACAGTGAGTACCACTAGGATAAATAGCAACACTTTGTGATGAATAGTGAGTGTCACTAGGGTAGATAGCCATATGCATTTAGATAAAAAGTAGCATTTTGTGATGAACAGTGAATGCCACTATAACTGACATGATTGATTTGCTTGACTGTAGGAGTATTTGCCGATGCTGAAGTCACGGGAGAGATTCCCGTCTACTCAGAGGTTGCAACCTGAGTTGACAGCCGAGGACAGAGCCGTTATCGAGGAGATGGGTTTGAGACATGTGCTGTATGTGCCTGAGTTTCGGGCGAACATGGGACTGCTGACTGCGCTGGCTAAGAGATGGCACTCTGAGACGTGCACGTTTCATCTGCCGATGGGTGAGATGACGGTCACCCTAGAGGATGTGTACAGGATTATGCGGATACCGATTGATGGGGAGTTGATTCCGTACGATCGAGACGGAGACAGGGATGCCCTTAGACGAGTGTTCTAGGACCCAAGACTAGAGATGAGGGTGGGACACGTGGCATGGGATACCATGACATGGATAGGATTAGCACTACCACTAGTGTTGGCAGGAGTGATCAGTGAGTTCCTCTGTATCAGTTTTGTACCATTTTATATAATGATATAGACACCTGCGGGTGATTGTAGCCATATGATTTTGACATCATTGTATCATGACACTTTATATATATATATATGAGATGATTCATCTTTGCGGCAGCTATATGCATGTGTACCTATGTGATGAGATGATCTTATGTGATGCTATATGCTATGGATGCAAATATGTATATGATGCAATGCAATATTTTTTTTTTTTTGTTCTTTTATGTTTTATATGTGTATGCATGATGCAAATGTGAATGTATGTAATGCAGATGAATATGATAATGCAGATGTAAATTGTGCTAACAGGTGTTGTGTGCAGGATGTGATGCAGTTGTGATATCTATATGTATGTATGAAATGCTTATATGTGGTAATGTAGGTGCAACTACATGAAATGCAAATGTTTTTGGTGTGTCATTATACTCAGTCATGTGATAGTAGGCTACACGGACTCGAGAAGGACGATGGAAGTCAATCAAGAAAGGGGGATGGAAGACAGAAGATATGAAAGTGAAAGAGCTTCTTGTGTGTTATCATCATAGAGCTTTATTATGGCAAAATAGGTTATGACAATCGAGGCATATGTTCGACCCAGAAAGTCATTGTACCTATTTGCATGGAGATAAGACAGTCACAAACAAGGAATGCCCCAGTTCATACTAGACTCATAGTGTCCTCATATCCTTGGACAAGTCATAGCCTTACTAAGAGACAATCCATAGACAACAAATGCAAATAGGTGACGATACCCCATCCTCGCCTTTCTAGTCAAAGACATCCTGGAGATAGAATCTCTAGTCAAAGACATCCCGGAAAAGCTAAAAGACATGTCACCAAAAGATAAAATCAAAAGAAAACCAAGACTCGACACCAACATTCACTGTAGTCCTCAAGTTTAGTGTCTCTTGTCACTTGTATAAGTCATGTTTGATTGTGGTCACAATGTTCACTTTCACAAAAGGGATAGATTAACACTGAACCATAATGTTGTCTGAGTCTGTTGAAATATTTGATTTGTTGAAGCCCATTGTTGCTGCTGTGTCTCATCTAAAACTGACTGAATCCATGAAACTAATACTTTATTGCAGAGAAGATAAAACTTTATTGCGGATCTGCGATGCAAATGTTGCTTTATTGCGGATTGTGCGCGGATAGGCTAAAGGAAGCTGGAAGAAACTGTACTCCTCGAAACATGTGATGTTCTCAGTTCCACACCCATTACTAGACGTAGGATTTTGCCTTAGCCACAGATAGGATCTGATTTATTATGGATGGAAAGGGAGGTTTTATTATGAATGGCTAACCAATCTTGGGTAGATCAATTGACAAGCCATGATGGGAATGGGTAAGTTTATTATGGATGAATAGGTTGTGAGTGTGTGCAAAGTGAAAGGATGAAAGTGAATCCTGAAGGAGGGAGGAGCAAAGTCTCTACGCATGGCACTGGTGACCCAGTTTTCACCATGGTACTTGCCCAGGGCGCCACCGAAGTGGTTTTCACCGTTGGACGAAATTATTTCTCTTTACTTTTTTTGATTTTTCAATGTTTTTGTGTCACAAGGCGCCTGTTTGCCAGGTTTTCACCAAGTAATGATTTTTTTTGTTTTATAATTTTATTTTTTTGTATTTTTGAAATTTTTTATTTTTTTTGTATTTTTGAATTTTTTTGGATATTCTGAAGAGCTATGTATAAAACCTGTGAAGGTGCATGTTGTTGATAGGATCCTCCAAAGGTTCACCTTCTGTAGTTGAGAGCTGATATGCCCCAGATCCATATGCTACTGTAATGACGTAAGGACCAAGCCAATTTGGTTTGAACTTGCCCTTCTTCTCTCTGTCTTGCTGATTTTTGGGATTTTCTCTGAGAACCAAGTCACCTACCTCAAATGTGCGAGGCTTTACCTTGTGATTGTAGTTGCATTGTTCCTTGATTGAATGATGTGTAGCTTGAGTGTCTGTCTTCCTTAATAAAGGAACTAAGATAGAATTACTAGCATGTGGACTACACAGGCCCGTATGTGTGTCACCTGAAGAAGTTTGGGCATCCTTAATAACAAAGTCCTTCAAGGAAGCTCCATTAAAGGTCCATGATGTATCACCAAAAGGGAAAGGATGTGCGGAACAAGTGGATGAGTGATGGAGGCTTATGATTGTGAAAAGAAGTGAAAGTAGGATAGCATGATGGAGACTTAGGATCAACAAGTGTGCTTTTTGACTTGAAATTTTAGAACTTTTGCCCCCAGTTATTTTGATATTAGGGGAGATCAACTCTTGCTCTTTTTCTTTCATTGGATTTTTATCCTTGACCTTGATTTTTGCTGAGTCCAATAGCTTTTGATTTTGATTTGGACTGAAGGAATTTTCTTTATTTTTGACTTTTAGATTTTTCTTTTCAAAGCTTGATTTTTGATCCCCAATGAGTAAGGGCTTTTGTAATTCTTGTTCATCCAAGTCTGGGAGTGGAGTGGAAATGGAATGAGTGGATGAAATAGTAAGGCTATGTGAGCTCTCAAGAGGGCTGGCAATACGCTCAATAGATTCTTTGTTGGAACCACTCTTAGGACTATTGATATCAAGAGTTGCTTGCACCACTAGAGGAGATTTGCATTCAGACTTAGTAGCCACAACACTAGGTGGTTCATACCCAATTCCTTGGCATTGCAAATTTTTTGTAGGTTGTTCCTGTTGACTGAATGCCTTAGGAGATAGTGGGAGTTGATCAACATGGAAGATATATTCACCACATCCCATGTCTTTAACCTTGAATTTTTCTTTGAGCTCTGTTTGTTTGGATGTAGAAGCTTTTAAGGATTCAGGATCCACGTATGCCGATGAAGGAACAGCTTCGCGATTGACTGGGATTGTTATTTCTGATTGAGGTGGCAGATTGTTGCAATATATGAATGGATTTGGATCTGCTTTGATGGTCACTTCAACTCCATTGTGTGGAAACTTGATACATCGATGATATGTAGATGGGACTGCGCTCATCTCATGAATCCATGGGCGTCCCAAGAGTATGTTGTATGTGAGATCGATGTCTAGGACTTGACAAACCACATCCTTTGTAACTGGCCCAACTCTGAGAGGTAAGGTGACTGTGCCCTTGGATGAACGCTCTTCATCGTCATATGCCTTGATGGTGATTTTGTTTGTAGAATTCACAGCTTTATCAGAATATCCCAATTGTTTAATTGTGCTCAATGTACAAATGTTTAGACTTGCTCCTCCATCTATCAGGACTCGTTTTATTCGATGTTTGTGTATGAAGGCTTCAATGTGTAATGGTGCATTATGTGGCTGACTTACGGAGGCATCATCAGCTGCTATGAATGTAAGGGAGTGTGGAATGGAAAGGTATCCCACCATGTCTTGAAACTGGTCCATGTTCAGATCAGTAGGAACAGGAGTGTCTCTCAAGATTTTGTCAAGAATGGCTTTATGTGCAGGGGATATGCGTAAAAGCTCAAGGATTGAAATGAGTGTGGGTGTCTTCCCTAGTTGTTCTACAAGGTCATACTCAGGTTTGGTTGATGAAGAGGCGGTGTTTTTAGCTAGAGCACCTTGCAAAGTAATTTTACCTCGACGGGTTGTAACGTGACATTCAGAGGTAGGTTCGGAAGAAGATCCAACACCTTTTAGGACAATCCTGGGTCTCTGAGTAGAATTCTCAGATGCTTTGTCCTTGATGATAATAGTAGAGACGTAATTGTCCATTGAGATATTATTGATAGTTGAATCATAGTTGTAAGGTGCTCTAGTATAGTTGGCTTGATCATCTGTGACTTTAGCTTTTCCATTGTCGTGCTTTGGGAATGGTTCCTTAAACATCTCATGTTCTTGATTGGATGAATGTCCCTCAATCTCAATATCACCTCTATCAATGAGATCTTGCACAATGTTTTTCAATCGATGGCAATTTCCTATCTTATGACCCTTGCTCTTATGAAATTCACAATACTCATCATCATTCCACCAATTCGGCTTAACCTTTGGTTCATATGGAGGAAAATCTGGAACTGTGATTACCTTGTTTGCCACAAGCTTCTTGAAAACTGACTCAAATGGTTCTCCCAATGGAGTGTACTTCCTTCATGATTTGGAAGTTGTTTGAGTATTTACTTGATTGTTTGTAGAACTTGATCCTGAAAAGATGAATTTAGGTCGCACTGCGTTGGCATCAACAACACCATCATTGACCGTGTTCTTGTTTTTATTCCAAAATCTTGGCTTGTCTTTTCCTTTAAAGTCATCTTTGTTTTCCTTAAATATCTTAATGACTCCTTGTTCAATTAAGACTCTTTCTGTTGCTAGACCCTTTTCAATAACATCCTTGAATGTAGACAAACAAGCTTTCCTGAGATCATAGCCAATAGCCTTATTAACGTTTTGAGTGAACATTTCTACCATTTGTTTCTGTGGGATTTCGCAAGAGCATCTGCTAGCTAAATTTCTCCATCTTTGTAAAAATGTTGCGAAAGATTCTCCTTCCTTTTGTTTAGTATTGCACAAGGTAGTAACTGAGACATCTGTTTCTATATTGTAAGAGAAATGCTAAATGAATGCCTCTGCTAAGTCACCCCATGACTTAATACCGGGAGGTAATTGAGAAAACCATTCCATAGCTTGATCGCCTAAGCTCTGTGGGAACAACCTCATCAAGTATGTTTCTTCTGCCGCTACCTCAATGCAAGCTGTGAAGAATTGTCTTATGTGTGCCTTGGGGTCTCCTTTCCCTCTATACTTGTCAAATTTTGGCATCACAAAGTGTGCAGGAAATGGAGGCATTGGAATGCTCTTATCGAAGGGATAAGGACATATATCTCTCATAGTGTATGTTGGTTTTGATGTACTCATGTCCTCCATTTTCTTTTGTAAATCTCTTATTTGTTGCTCCAAATTATTTTTGGGAGGAGATTGATTTCTTGTAGCATACCCCATGTTTGAAACACCCATTTGAGGAGGAGCTTGTTGCATGTATGGATGATACTGATCATAGACATGTCCATATGGAGGTCTATATTGATGTGGCATATATGGAGCACTTGGCATAACTTCATGTTGAGGGACCCCATATCTATTTTGTGCATATATACCATATTCAATAGGCATTTCATTTTCCATTGTGTTGCCCCCAAATTTGACATGGGGTTTCCTTGTTTCCAAATTTTGAGCATGCCTTTGAATGTCCAATTGTTTTGGTTGATCCATAGCTTGAGCATATCTATCTGCATAAGACTTCCATAATGGTCTTCGAAGGTAAGTATCATATGTTTGAGCATGTGTATGTGGGACTTCTGGTTTTTGAAGCAAAGCTGATGGTGATTCAGGTACCATATGTGGTCCTCTATTTCCTCCACTATTAGGTCTCCTTTGATCCATGTTGGAGTGAGTTTGTTGCAAAGGTCGGTTTTCCATAAGTTGAGACATGTCAAAGTCATGAGGTATTTTAACTCCACTTTGTGCCATCATGTGTAAAAAGTATTGTCGATCTCTCCTCATTATCTCTTCAACCAATCTATTGAAATGAGGATTCATTATGGAGTCTTCTATGTCTGTTGATAGTATTGAAGAGTTGTCCACATTGTCATTGTGTGTAGTATTGTTGTTTATAGTGTCTATGTTTTCCACATTTGGAATGTTTCTATAAACATCCATGTCAGGTAATGTAGTATGATCAGAATTGAAAAAGATATCATTGTCATACTCATAAGAACTCATGTTTGCAGACTCTTGAGCCTCTTTAGTTTCTCTCCTAGATTTTTGAAGACGGGTTTCAACCATGAACTAGGTATTGACCAAGATGTGTAAGACTAGATGAAAATGAAAAAAAGTATGGAAGACCAAGAGTTGGATGGAATGTAAGTGAATCTTGAGGTGTACTTGCAATGTCCAAAGTGTAAGACCAAGTATGTATGTAGTAGAGTAGGTGTGACTTCCAAAGAGAGGATAGTTTCTCTTGATGAGGTAAGCTGACCTTGACTCTAAGTAAGACCAAATGAGACTCAAAGGTAAGAAACCTTGATGAGGGACCACTTAGCAAAGTGTAGTTGTATGTAGTGTGTTGAAAGAGTATAGTGAGGACAAGCAAGTGACCTTTTTGACCCAAGTTTTAGACAAGTATGAATGTAAAATGAGGTGTGAAGCAATGATGGACTGTGAGACCTTAGAACAAGCTGAACGCTAGATGAAACCTGAAGAGACAACCTAGGAAGCTCAAGTATTCCGAAACTGATTTCTTTTGTTTGCTGGACTGTGAAATTTTTCCAATTTGTGAAGTTTTTGGTTGTGACCAAATCTAAATGTTTGGCTGTTTTTCGTGACAAGAGGACACAATGTTGTTGAGGACTCAATGTTTGCAAGTGTTTAGACTTCAAAATGACTCCAAGAAAGTGTGTTGTTTGATGTAAAAAGTTTTGCATACACTTGAAGACACAAAAGACACAATGTTTTGTTGTTTGGTCTTGAATGTTTTGAATGTTTAAAATAAGTCAAGCACAATTCTTATGGCTGGCCAAGACAATAGTTGTTGATCCCACATGGGGTTTTACCCCCGAGGCTACGCTATTCAGAGTGGATACTTAGATGCTTGACCTCACTGGCTCCACCCTCGGCACTCACTTCTCGGGTTAGCCAAGCATCAGTCCCCATGAAAACTCCCCATGGCGAACTTTGTATCTCTACTAAGAACCGTATGTGTGTGGGCCGCTACCAGAGGTCCGACCTCCTGCCTCAACAACTAGAAGGATTTGAGCTTCTAAAACAAAAAGGTGCTAGTAAGGGCATCCGCTCGTGTGGCCATACATGCGGCACTTTCGGCTCTGTAAATACAGAAGGCTCCCAGCCGGTAGGGGTTACACCCTACAAATGATCAAATAAATTTGATCAAACGGGTTTATGGGGAGACATAGTGTCAGTATGAACTAATCAGCACACGTTATCCATAGTTTTCACCATGAATACATTTGATTATAGTGGTTCGGAAGAGGTGGGTTTTCCTCGCTACCACTTGGGTCGTTCTCTTCTCACTAGTAGTCCTAATGACCACACGGGAAGACAGACCCTCTAAAGATTGAACAAAAAGAGCCTATTGCTCAAGACACAAAAGACAATGATTCAATTTTAGTGCACGAATGGAAGTGTTTGCTAGTCTATGAAAACAAGGCACACAATAAAAATCCAAAAACCATTGCCAAGGATCTGCAACAAAGATTTATTAGTAGTTTGGATTGTTTGAAATAATCACCCCTTCCTGCAAGCACACAAGTTAGGTAAATTTTAGATCCAAAAGACTTTGTGAAATAGGGGCCTTCAATAATGCGTTTTGTTGACCAATTCAAAGATCTGATTCATCATAAAAAAAGACCACCTGTAAAATTTCAAGAGATTTCTAGAAATGTAAGAAAATCCAAAAAATTTGCTAATTTTCTCCAAAAATTAATTTTTTATGAAAAATCATAAAAAATTCATATAAAATGAAAAATAGATCCAAAAAATCTGAAATTTTTACTGGAGAATCTTGATGGTCTTGTAAACTTGTACAAAATTTTTTTTACAACGAATCCAAGCAGTTTGTGAGATATGAGTAAAATAATGCAAAACCCTAATTTTCAAAGATCTGATTTTTGAGGAATGATTTTGCATCAAATTTAAAATAAAAAAAAACACATCCTATGTATAATTTTTAAATATTTCCAAAAATGTAAGAAAATCCAAAAAATTCGCTAATTTTCTCTCAAAATTATTTTTTTATGAAAAAGCATAAAAAATTCATACAAAATGCAAAATAGATCCAAAAAATCTGAAATTTTTACTGAATCTTTCTGATACATTTCTTAACTTGTACAAAAAAATTTATGTCAAAATTCGAAACGGTTTGTGAGATCTGATCAAAATAAGGAAAAACCCTAATTTTTAAAGATCCGATTTTTAGGGAAATATTTTGCATCAAAATTAAAATCACAAAGAACAGATCCTATGTATAATTATGAGAGATTTCCAAAAATATAAGAAAATCTGAAAAATTCTCTCATTTGCTCTCAAAATTAATTTTTTATTAAAAATCATAAAAAATTCATAGAAAATGAAAATGTGCTCCAAAAATTTTGAATTTTGGCTTGAGAGCTTCTGATACTTTCTTCAACCTGCAAAAAACATTTGATGCAAAATTTCCTAGCCTTTTGTGAGATATGATCAAATCTCTCCAAGATCTTGATTTTGTGTCCAAAACCCTAGCTGCACAAGGTTATTCTCCAAATTGTTTTACAAAATAGCAATGTAGGGTTAGAAAAATCTACAAAAAAAAACATAGATCTAAGAAAAATCCATGTCCCACCGGGCGTGTCAAAATGTTTATGGTGAAAATGGATAACAATAATAACAATATTGAAAGGCTAAATGAATCCAACCACAAAACCCTAGCCTAACAACAACAAAGATCCACCATAACATATGAAGATTACCTAAGACAATGCAAATAAAACAAAATCACAAAGATTATACCATCACATGTCCAATAGGGTTTTGATCTCCATTCTTCCTATCTCCATTGATCTTGCTTGATATATTTGCTCTCAGATTTTATATGCACAAGAGCTCAACAAAGAACGGAATGTGGTTGCAAGTAGGATCATAGTGTAGTCGAGTCCTCCAAATTGTCGATTAGGCTGAGTGATTAGGATGATTGATTAGGAATGAATGATTAGGGTTTGATAATGAAGGAAGCATCTCCTTATATAGAAGACACTATATGAAATGGAGGGATAAGATTGAGAGGTGTAAAAGGAGGTCGGCTAGGATTAGAGGGTAGGTAAAGGAAATAATAAAATAATGAAAGGGGTAGGTAGTGTATGAATTAAGAGATGAATGACATGTGTCATGGGTAGAAAAGGTTAATGAATTAATTAAATAAATAAAGATTTATTTAATTAATAGAAGAAGTGGGATCAATTAAATAAATAAGATATTTATTTAATTTAGGAAAAGGATAATTTAAATAAATAAATGTATTTATTTAAATGAGAAATAAGGCTAGAAGAGGATAAATGAATTAATTAAATAAATAAAGATTTATTTAATTAATGGAAGAATTAGGCTTAGATAATTAAATAAATAAAATATTTATTTAATTAGACATGACAATTTTGAGTGTCTACAACAATTTTCTCTCATTAACGAAGATTAACTTCCAAACCAAATCCCTTTCACAATCTAAAAAAAACACATAAGCGTTATAAGGCTCACACAAGGGCTCAAGAAATACCATCCTTTCTCTTGCAATAAGAATACTTAAATAAGAGATAATTACCAATATCAAAAACATTTTAATCTCTAGTGAGACAGAGGAGGAAGGGTGATAGTCATTTAATTTACCACAAAATAAGCATTTAATTATTTTTTTTTTGCCATACTAGTTCTTCTAGTGGTCTTCACTAAGATAGATCATAACCATAACAAGCACATTTTGTACTTTTAGATTCAAGATAGTACCAACCAACCCAGATGGATTAGTCAAAAGAGTAAAACAAATCAAGAACGAAAGTACATATGATTCTCTTTCAGAATACGAGAATTTGTAGACCAAGACATTAATAAGTAACAAAACATGTACAATCACTCCAAAGCACCCAAATCAAGAAGGTGAGAACAGAGTGTGAACACACATGTCACACCCAAGTTAAGGTCTGCTCATTCACACACACACAACAAGGAAGATAGACCTACAACATAAGGTAGACACACACACACCAACTAAGGGCACAAGCGAAACCAGAGATCCCAGTGTTGCAACATGGGCTTTGATACCAAGTGTAATGCCCCACCAGGAAACCCCAAAAGGGTTTCAGTTAAAACCACTCAAATGGAGTGTAAATGAACCTAAGGAGTTTCCCAACGCGATTACGTAACCTTACACCTAACTCAACTCGCGACAATTGATCCAATTAAGCTGGATATCTTAATTACGAGTTAATGTTTAAGACATGGATATGTTATGTTCGATGAATTGACATTTTATAATTTAGGATGCGTTCATCTATTATGATTGGAGATGAGGCTAACATGAGGATATTTACTCAATGAAGTTAAAACGTAGTTAACTTAAGAATTCACCCATTAAGGTTTAAGTATGGTTAACTTGGCGAGCCACCCATTTTAGATACAATGTAACTAGTATATCGAAGTTTATTTATAGATGGTTAAACTGTAATAGCCAAAGAGTTCATTCATTGAAGTTAAAATAATACTAAGAGATGAAGTTCATTCATTAAGGTGAAAATGTAATATAGCCACTTGAGTTCATCCCTTAAATTAAAATATAGTTAGTATGATAATATTCATTCGTTAAGGATTAAAAATGTAAGTAACATAATGATGATCATCCATTAGGATTTAAATATAACTAACTTAATGAATTCACTCATTATAGTTAAAATAAAGTTAATATGAAGAAATACATTTGCTATGGGTAAGATATAAACAACTAAATGAGTTCTCCCATTTTAGTTCAATTATAGCTATTATGATGAGGTTCATTTATAGAGGTTTAACCAATTGAGTTCATCCAATTATAAAGCTAATTTGGTGAGGATTATTGTTTAGAATAAAACGTAAACAACTAGATAAATTCATCCCATTTAGTGAAATATAACTTAACATGACGATGTTCATTTATTAAGATAATACGGTAAGTAGCCGTATGAGGTTCATCCACTAGATATCAATTTAGATGTTATGATAGTTAATTCGATATTTGTCACCCATTCAATACATTCAAATTACAAGCTTTATAACAAGTTAATCCAATAATTGTAACCTAGCAAGTTCCTTTCCATGCTTACTTCTTTTCATTTACATTAACAAAATACTTTCCATAATCATATTTACAATCTTTTATGACCCTAATTACTACATTTAACAAGAGGACTATATTCATCCATTCAAGAAATAACTCCATTAAATCCCCATTATACACTTACAAAAATGCAACCCTACAAGATAGCTTTAAGTATGAAACATGTGAGACAAGAGCATCGCATAACACATATATGATCTCGGAGTTCACCCAGAGAGGGCTACATCTTCGGATCTACTCAACTGCAAGACCCTTCTGGCAATAAAATCAGTTTAAGGTTACATAAGTTACATGTCATATACATTTTTGCATTTTAGGCGAACACAACCAAAATACAAACGACCACTTCGGTCAGTAAATACATCTCTACAAGTTTTCCAACCAAGTTCACATAAATGTAAGCTTCACTCGTCTAAATATGTTATTTAATCCTTAGATAAACATCATTGACATATTGGTTCGGAACTATACACTAGTCCCCTCTCTAGCAACACAATTATACCATATTCAAAAAAAATGTACTTTAAAAGGAATCTTTGAAATGAAAAGAAAATGCTCCCCAATGATTTATAAATCTCTTGCGTATATATAAAGCAAGTATACATGTATCTCAATTTATATCTTACCAAATAAAATTAACGTCTGAGCACTAATGGATAATTCACTGACAGTATTCGTTACAAAGGGACCAAAAAGCCACATATAATTAATATTATATATTAATATATGGATTATCTAAAATAACTTTTATTTAACATCCACATTAATCCATAATTAATAATTAATAAATATTAATGCTATATATATTAATTAGAGTTTAGCAAAAATCAATATATGATTAATAACATATATTACTATATGGGTTATCTAAATATCAATTATCTAAAATCCAAATATTATTTAATACTCAAATTAAATAATAAAAAATAAATAAAAAAATTAAATAATTAAAAATCCATTTAAATTTACTTTTTTTAATTTACTATCATATCATTATTTTTTTTAAACAATAATAAAAAAAATATTAAATTGGGGGTACCCACGTGGGCCCCCTTGGTAGCCCACACTACCATTGGTAGCGCTGCTACCAGATGGTAGCAGGCCGCTACCTTTGGTAGCGCTGCTACCATTTGGTAGTAGTTCACTACCAATGGTAGCACTGCTACCCTTGGTAGCCCGATACCTCCCAGCCATGTGGGGGTTTTAATAAATTTTATTTTATTATTTTGTTTTTTAAAATAAAGAATAACAGACAAGTAAAAAAAGTTGCCCCAAATGTGCAGTCAGAGAAATTTTCCCCAGTCATTTTCTAGGGTATTTTTTTTTAATTTTGAAATCTCAGAAAATTTTCTAGGTTAAAACAGAAAATGAATCAAATCCCTCTAAAATCCAAACATTTATTCCTTCTTCCTTTTTTTTTTTTTTCTTAAAAATCAAATCAATGATTCCTAAAACGAGAAATAATAAAAGAATCAACATATAGTGAACTGTATTTTTCCAAAATGTTAAAAAAAACTATGATTTGAGAAATTTTCTCAACAAGATCATGAATCTTCAATACCCAAATGGATTTAATCACATTTATCTACTCCTTTTTAACAATCTTGACCCAAAGCAACAATATTCTCAAAACTAAACTTGAATCTAAGAGCATTCATGGGTATAAAAAAACAACAACATTTTATGAAGATTCCCCAAATACCATTTTTTTTTATTTAGCAAAGAACAAAAGGGAAAACCAGAATCCCACCTTTTTAGCATTCCTGGAAAGATTTGAAGAAGAGACCTCAACCTGCAGCTGTAGAAATCCATCCTTGCCCAAAAATCCTCAAATCTTCCTTCCCATTTTTTTCTTTTTTTTCAAAAAATTTAACAACCCCCAAAAATATTTTTCAACCTAGGTTAAATGGGAACCAATTTTGACCTAATTTCTCATTTCGAAATTTAAGCCCTTTTAAAATAAAAAGAAATAATAATTCTTTTGAACTATTAAATTAATTTAACTTGATTTTCTAATTAATATACTTCTCTCTTATTTAATCTTAATTTTAATTTCTCAATATTAATTAAGACAACATTTATATTTCGAACTATTGACACGAGTAAAGTATTTAAATTAAATTAATTTCCAAAATCAATCTTTTACACTATATCAAACTTTACAAATTAAAAATGATTCTCTTTAAATAATTAAAATTAACCTTTCTTTTCCAACATGCAAAAGAAGTTAATTTAGTTATGTTTCAAATAACTTTAAATATTTCCTTTTTAAAACGCATAAACTAATTAAATTCATTATTTAAAATTAATCATTAAATTAAGTTCGCTACAACATAAATAAAACGATCTTTTTAATTAATGATTAATCATCTAAAATAACCCTATTTATTTTGATTTCTCAACTACTAATGCGTAAATGAACACATTAATTCAAATTACATACTTAAGCTTGCTACAAATATAAATAAAGTGATCTCTTAAATTAACGATTAATCATATAAATGAAACCTATCTATTTTAAATTTTTCAATTACCAATGCATAAATCCACACATTAATTGGAATTAAATACTTAGGATAAAATAATCCATTTACCACACGCAAGGCACACAAACCAAGAAAATCGACCAATCACACGACATGCAACCGAAACGACAAAGGAACCCTACAGACCACACACAACGCTCACTTGATCATGGCTAAGGCAAGACGAGAGTTTTATGACCACCTAATCCAAATCCTAAGGATGAAGGAGGTATACTCAACCCTGCGAATCCCAATGGAGATGAACCTCGCACCTAGGCGGTATAGTACCTACAATCTCCTGCACCCATGAGTCATGCAAGCATACATATATATACATATTCAATGAAGGTGTTAGCTCGAGATTTATAACAAGAATTAGGGAAACAATTACATTTACACAAGAATTGATGCAAAAGCACTATAATAGGTATGCACAATTATTTATATTATCTAATATACAACATTTCATCACAGTTAATCAACCATTCAAGAATGCTACATAGGAAGTCAACCAAGGTCAAATGGGTTTTACAAGGCCGACTAGGGTAGGGCATTAAACCAACACACACTTTATACCTAAGCTAGAATCTATAACCAAAGAGACTAACTAAACAAGGACTCTCAAATAACAACCAACCGTAACATCACAATAAGAAAGTCCCAGAGGCGTAGAAATTAACAAGATATAATTGCATATCAATAGGGAAAGATTACAAATCACCAAGGGGACACATGTAGGGGTGGAGTGTCATCACATGTCATCCTCAATATAATAAATACTATAATGTAAGGTACAAGCTTGATGAACATGTGGATCCATCTCAACCTATGAGAGACTAAGGGAGATCGACTTGCCATCACAATGGCCTTCCCATGCCTATCCTAAAACATCCTCCCTAGGATCTATTGGTGAATGTTTTGATACACTCACAAACAGTTAGGTAGCCAATGTGAACACTCACCACCTCTCTTGAAAAATTAATAAGTTATGGGGAACTAATCACTCTGAGGTCTCTATATTTGGGTCTCGACGGTGATGGGCAGCCCAATGGTTGATGTGGTTGTACCTGTTAAGGGGCCTGGTAGTTAAAACTAAATCCCACTGATCGTTAATAACTTAACTTTCTTTTTTTTTTTTTGTATTTTTATGGTTTTAAGATTCTTATGGAAAATAACATTGCAAAAGATAAAGAAACAAGAGAACAACAATGAAACCAATCTAATAACAACTTAACAAATTACTCAATTAGTTCCTTGCAATCCAAAATTATCAGATATTATGCAAATTAGCATTTAGCAACGGACCTCCAATAAACTTGCAAAGTCAACAACTTGACAGACTCATGGAAAGAATATCACCAAAATATTGTCTACCTCAATAATCCTCATACACCACTTACATGCGTAATATGATTCATAAAGAAATAAATGAAAGATCAGAACATGTTGCTAATTTCAAATAATAGACACTACCAGATTACAAAGAACAAACTTCGTAGAATATATGCGTAGATCGGGCAATCTACAAGCTACTCCTTGTATTAATTTCAAAGAATGTGTAACAAAAATAACTCAAGTTCATAACAATCTACAAAATAATCTAAAATTTCTAAGTGGGCCTCAAATCATCAATTTGTGGATCCTTACAAATGAATCAAACTTCTCAATTTATAGAGTTCTCTACTCTACTTTCTAGGAAATAAATCTAATCTAAATTAAGAACTCAAAACTAGGAGTCACAGTTAACTTGCAAGTTTATGCCTCTAGACTCTAGTTAACTACTACGAAACAGATGTTTAGTGAGCACTATGAAGAGCATGTTGTATGAGCCAAGATTTCATAGTCATGTAGAATTTTGTTCAAAATTGGAACATGAGTTGGAGCTGCTGTCGGAGTGCTGGTGGAGAAGTCATGCAAAATCTCTTCTCATAAATCCTTCTATCTTTAGTAATTTTAGGTTCATCTTCTACTTATTTTTATAAGATTTATAATTATTAATGATACATGCAACTTCTTCAACAGGAGGATCAACAACATACTTGATTCTAAATTTATACTTTTTCAAAATTTCCTCTACCTTCTCTCTTTTCTTCTCCAACTCCACTATTTTTGTTGCTACCTCTTAATATTGTGTAATTAAGTAAGTATATCTAACCATCAATGTGACATCTAACTAAGCTAGGGGTCCCAAATGCTAGGCCTCATATGCATCCCATTGACTCAATACTTCCTTTTCCTCCATAACCCCTGTATCAGTTATCCCTAACCCAAAAATTCTGAGTAGATGCTTTACAAAATCCTCATATTTCAAAACTACCTTGAGGAGAGGAACTCAGATGTTTGCCACATATTTCACATACTATTGAAACATCTCGATCTTCAGTTCCAAAATGTATGTGTAGGATTGCAAGTTCTTACAACTATCACCACCCAAGAGGTCTTCCTCTATTATTACCTCTTGTCCTAAGTGCAAAACTTTACTTAATATCCAGAACTATTTGCTAAACATTTTGATCTTTTGCTCCCATTGCTGAGAAGAAGAGGATAATGCTCCTCCCACATGTATTGCCTCTTTATACTCCTTCATAGTATTTTGCAAAAACAATCTAATTTTCAAGGCATTAATTTGGGCCTGTAATGCCCCGCCAGGAAACCCCGAAGGGATTAAGCCAAAACACAAGAAGAGAGTGCAATAATTTTTTTTTAAGATAAACACAACATAGAGATATAACGAGATATCAAAGATTCAGATTACATAGCAGAAGACATCAACTAACACCTAAAGAGTTTCCTAATGAGATTACTTAGATTTCACAATTCACTTAACTCACACAATTAATCCAATAAGCTGATTATCTTAATAACGAGATAATTCTTAATCGGGATAATTTCTTTCAAAAGATGGAAATATAAATCACAAGCAAAGATTCATCCATTAAGATCTATTCATAATCTTCATTCAAGCTTTTCATTAAAATACAAGCCATACATCTAATATTCTAACACACAAGAATTTCATCATAAACTTATGAGATCTTTCCAAGCATACTTAATTTCCTTAACAACAACTGAATATATTCCATTACTCTAAGTTACATTCTTTCATATTCCAATTTATTGCATTTAAAAGATGATTGCATACATGCATCTACGATAAATCTCATCTAAACCACTTATGCATTCGATCAAAATGGCATTCAAGAAAGGACTGCATATAAGCATTTAAATTTAATTCCATCTTATCCACTTATACATTCTAACATAAGCTATTCATACATGATAAAGTTGAATAAGGGAAACATAAGAGAATAACATCACATAACACCATAATGATCTCGGAGTTCACCCCTAAAGGGCTACATCTCTGGGTCTGCTCAACTGCAAGACCCCTCTGATAATAATAAAGTTAAGAATACATGAGGTTACACCATTACAATCCAGCCATCAAGGCGAAACATAAACAATGTAAAAGCGACTGCATCGGTCAATAAATACATAAACAATCCTTGAAAAGAAAAGGATCCAGCTGAACATAATCAAAGCTAAAACAAAAGTCCAGGAGAGCATCCACAAAACTGAGCCATCACCACCCAAGGTCTAACATGAAACCGATACTCACAAGGGCATAGACAAAAGGACGACCCACAACGTGCTCCTAACAGGACAAAATGACAACACACTAGCAAACGTAGGGACAAGTGTCATCACACAACCTGGTATGGTTACCATGGCAGGTCTTCATAGGTTCCGGCCCCATACGTTGGGTTACCATGACAACCTAATTTGAACCTCCGGCCCATCCAAGCCTCATGTGGACCCACACATCCTCTCGTGAAGACAAGGATGATGGTTTGCCATTTCAGGCCTTCTCATAGCATGTCGAGTCTATGTTAGCACTCGTCCCATGTGTGAGGCACAATGATCTTACTTAGAGATTAACATTCTAATCTATTGTTAGGTTATCACTTATTAGACTCACTTTCGATGGGTTACCCAACAGCCACTTTGGGCGCGGCCCCCAATTGAAAGCCACTTTCCCTTACGACACTAGACTATACTCTAACGAACTCAAAAACCAAGGAATAGACATGGTCAGACGAACGGAGTTCAAGAAGGAGGGAACAACCATTTGGTCAAACACGACTCAAAAGTGGTACACTTACTGACGGTACTCTAACCAGAGACCTGACCAACCATGGTCAACCACGAATCATCATTCGACACCCACACAAAGGATATGACCAACTACGACACCACCACAAAACAACAGTCAACTCGGAACCGGGGACTGAAACAGGTACCCCAAATCAATCCATATGACATGGACCTATCAAACAAAGCACGACTTGCCATTACATAAGCAAAAGCGAATACAGAAATTAAACTCGCATAGGTAATATTTAGCAGATACAATCTTTTCTGAATTGATCTAAACATTAAAAGTCGATCAAGTTTTCTACATGATCTATATTAGATTGCAGTAATCTACTTCATTTAGATACAGGTTGTTCTTGGTTTTCTAACTCACTGATGTTCATTTGCATCAAACATACATATTAAGCCATAATGAGTTCTTAAACCAAATTCACATTAATAAAAAAACAGACAACCATTAACCAATTAAATAAGATATTTAATCTCCAATTAAAACATCATTGACATACTGGCTCAAAAATAAATCCTACACATGTCTTTTCGAGAACCAAATTACACTATACATATCAAGGAAATATACATATTTAGGGAAGCCAAATAAAGAAAATCCATGCCCAGATTAATAGATGGTTTCCTTGAGCATAAAAGAAAATTACTCAAACAACTATTAATTAAGGTATATATTTATTAACCCAAGATTAATCAAAATATAACCAATTAATATTTAATTGCGAAATTAGCAATTCTAGAATTTAATTAGAAAAATGCGTTACTCATAAAATGAAATTTGAATATTAATTAACGTATATATTCCATTATACAATTAATTAATATCAAATTAATCATGAATTAAAAATTTATGCTACATTAATCATAATTAAAAACTTAATTAAAATTTACCATTAAATAATACTAAAATATTATATATATATATATTTTTTTGAATTAAAAAAAAACATACAAAAAAAACATTTTTTTAAAACTAAAAAAAAAAAAAGCATTGAAATGGGGGAGGGTACCCACGTGGACCCCCACGTGGCCCCCCCCCTTGGGAGCTCACGCTGCCTCCCAATGGGAGCACGTAGCCCCCATGGAAGCACTGTTGTTCCCAAAGGGAGCACGCAACCCCCATGGGAAGCACTGCTGCCCATTGGACATGCAACACCCCTCCACATGGTGGGGAACTCTCCCACGTGGTTGGGATTTCCATTTTTTAATTTAATTTTATTTTTTTAAAAAAATTGATCACTGTGCAACACACAGTTTAAAAAAAACATTCTCCCAGAGACTAAAGAATAATAATTTTTTTTTTTTGAAATTTATATGCTGTGAATAAAAAACACAGTCAGTCTCCTAGAGACTTAAAACAAATAATTTTTTTTTTAAATCTTTAAAACAACACAAAAATTTCCAGAGAGAGGTTTTCAAAATTGAAAGGATAATTCTTTTGGGCATAAGAAAGCTCATTTTCCATGTAAGGATGCAAACAATAAACCAATACCAACTAATTCAACAATGATTCATAACCTTGAGGCAATCAATGGAGAAATTAAAACCAAATAGCATGAAGAACATCCAATGCCCATTTTTTTTTAAATTTAAACAATAACTAACTGATAACTAGAATTCCTACCTCAGTAAGCATTCCTGGAAAGGATCTGATGAAGAGCCCCAACCTGCAGCTCAAGAAATCCTTCTCCTTCCAAAACCCCCAAATTTCATCCCAAAAATATTTTTCCAACAAACATTTTTCCAAAAATATCAATCCTCCTAAATTTTCCAAAAGTCTAGGTTATAAGGAAGAGTTGACCAAAATTTCATTTTTTGGAATTAAAATTTTTATTTAAAAATAATTCTCAAAAATTACTATTTTCCAACTATATCAACAAATTAAATTGCTTTTCAATTCAAAATTGATTTTCTCAATTAATTCAATTTAACCTTTCCATTTCAAAAATGCCAAGAAGATAAAATTAATTCTATTTCAATTAAAATTAAATCTTTCTTTTTCAACAACATAAACATAACAAATTTAATATTAAAATTAACTATTTAATTGAACTTGCTCCCAATTTAAATCGAGCAATTCAAATTAACGATAATTCACATAAAGAAATCCTGTTTAATTTAGTCCATTAATCTTTAATGTACAAACACATATTTAATCAAATTAAATACTAAGGACTAATTAATCAATTTAACCATTCACACCAAACACGCCAACCAAGAAAGTCAACCAGACTGACGACTCACAAACCCAACCAAAAGGGAATACCGACAATGACTAATAGTGCTCACTTGAGCACGACTATGGTCAACTAGGGTCTTACGACCACCTAATCCAACTCTAAGGATTAAAGAGGTACACTCAAATCTGCACATCCAGGTGAAGACGAACCTTGCACTCATGCGGCGTTGTAACTGAAATCTCCTGCAACCAAGAGTCATACATGCATACATATATAAACTTAATGAAAGCATTAGCCCGATTTTAATACCATGAAATAGGAACACTAAGCAACTTGCATACAACTAGTGCGAAAACCACATCGATAGCTATGCATTAAATCAAACATCTGACTATAACATTATATTAAGATAAACTAACCAAGATTAAACCAAGATTAGAAATTGATTAGGGCAGGGGTACTACATTCTCCCCCCCTAGGTTCCGACTTACTCTTGGAAGTCGTAAGGCTAGATGGAGAACATGTCGTACGCATCAGCCCTGAAACTCATTCAACAAAGATCAAATTGCACATAGAAATCTTTCCATAAATAAATGAAATATTATTGCAAAATCCTTTATGAATGCCATTACCCATTGGCAAGATACATCTAAATCCATACATTTCTTATAACATTCTAGAAATTATCCACAATCATAGCAGAGAAACCAGAATTTTCTCCCTTTTATTACACCAAATTAAAGAATTACAAAGAGGTAAACAACAATTACCATAATCATCTATCAATCATGACAAGAAAACATGCCATCAAGATCAATTTCTTTTACCAATACATCTTTTTCATAAAACTTTATCACATAGAACTAGCTTCAAATATCAATTTCTACAACCGAATTAACTTTCAATAAATAAGAGCAACAAAAATAACTCAATTGTTTACACTTACCAGGCATATTAAAAAAAACCGTTCCAATGACTGTCCCATAACATAGTGACAAGTTAACACAATTTACTCCATGATACAATTAATAACCATTCACATAACTAGAATGCATAACACAAAAGGCCACATGTGAGCATGTCTAATGCTCGGTCAAAGATAACATGCACGATCAACATCTCTATGCCTGATCTCAGAACAACAATACGATCATAAATATCCAATATCTCACTCAAGGCTCGATGGTGCTAGGCACACCATAGCGGTGCTACCTTCCATACAAGACCTTTGTGAATATCCCTTGTTGAGCAAGGTGGTTAGCCTCCAAGAGATAGTCACCACACATAGGTAGGTAGTGGATCCTAGCTGCATCACAACCTCACATACCCCCATTCTCAAGGTTCCCTACATCAACTTCCTCGTACACACTCTACCAAGTCCGTATCATACATCCTTGGAGAGGAATTTCACATTTCAACACAAGGCCAGCATACGAAAACAATAAGGATAAACTAGTTTAGCCACCAAAGTACAGATGAATAAAGATAATAAATCATCAATTCCAATAGTAAGGCAAGAAAATAATCTAGAATTTGCAACACTAAATCAAAAGTGCAAAATATCACAAGATCATGGCTAAACCTTCAAAGTCAAAGTAAAAATAAATTGCTGATCCCCAAAGAAATATAAAGAATATCACAACTACACATAACATCACTGTGTGACTAGCATCTAGCCACCAACGAGGAAGGAACAATTGACTAGCTATTGCAGTAGCTCATCATGTGGTGCAACATAGTCACACTACCCACATGGCATGGCGGTGTACACCTCGACATCACCCCGCATCACATCATCACACAGCATGGTAATACCCCAAGCGGAGAAGACAAGCAATGGGCATATCCCACATGGTAGTGTACCTCACGGAAACAAGCACGCGCAGGTCACGTCCCGCATAGCGACGTATCTAGAAGGATACTCACCGTAGCCAGAGGTATACATGACTAGGGTCCACCCACATGCCCACCAACACATACTAACTGGCAGCACATGTGAATAAACCTACCTTTCATGAAGACAAGGCAAAGGATCCTCCAAATCACACCATCACTATACACAAGAATCACCATCCAAAATGCTCAAATAAAGGAGAGGAATAAGCTGTCACATATAAACCTATAAATAGATTCATCAAAAGGGAAAGTATTGAGTACACCTTTGATACAGTTTAATAGTACAACTATATCATTCCTCAAAGTAGAGAAGCTAAAGTCGCTTCGCGCTGACATTACTCATATGCCAATCCATACTATTCAAGGAACGATTACTTCGAATACTACCCCTTAACATACTGAGTTACCCACAACCTGAGGTTTGGTACTCAGTAGGGAAACAAATAAGCAACATCACATAAATAGTATGGTTTCCCATACTCATAAGCAACATATCCTCCATGGTTGATTACTTCACCAATCCATGGGCACATATAATAAGTACTGGTTTCTTACAATACACACAAATACACCAGTACTGGTTTAGTCACATTTACGGGGAGTACTTTTCAGTACGCTAACATCTATTCAAGGAAGATTTTAATTATGCTTTCTACATGAATAACTGAATCAAGTTTACTCTAGATACAAGTACTGAAATTACTAACAATTCACAATTACATAAGGAAATAACATCATTCCTATATCTTTCTCAAATTTCACTAAGCATCCGAACTCACATTACTAACTATGCAAATTCATTTCTAAAGCTTAAGACTTTCATCTTTCCATAAGAAGCCCAAAAGAAAACATACAATTTCACATGTTTTACAAACATTCTATTTAAATCAATGCATTCTTCATAGCATTTCTAAAAATCTTATGATTAGGCAAAGAGAAGGGAAAGAGAGTTTGATAATCAAACTGTTTCCTACAAGGACACAAGATCAACAAGATCACACTACAATATAAAATTTCTCACTATAAGCCTATCATTTTATTTGCACGGTTATCATTTCGCTACCATTTTAGAAGGATGACAATCAGCCTAACAAAACATTTCCAATAATTATGGTTGCAACAAAATGTTCTAGTTTTCCAACCAATAGAGATCAAAACAGGCAATCTTTTCGATAATATCAGACCTCTTAAGAACACTCACTATTCTTAATACAATACAGACACATGTCATAATTTGCAACCTATTATAGAAAATCACATTACGATCAAAGGTAAGCAAGGAGCTATCACCCAAATAAAACATATTAATGCATACACATCAAACAAGCTTTTCATTCGCACTTCCTAACACATTAAGGTAATTACATATACCCAAAAGCGAGTTCAATGGAGCATTTGCTAAAATAGATCCTCAATCAAACTGGTTTAATGCAACACATAAAACAATCTTTCAGGGAACACATTACTACTCTCTCGAAGCTACTATAACTTGTTCCCTTTAATACTTCTCCTACAAACCAAGCAGTTTCACATAATTCAACTATTCGCATATTAATGCACCTTACTAAGATAGAATTTAATTATGTTACTCCTACAAAACAAATGGAGAATACTTTAAATGCACACATACAATTTTCTCCCAATAGCCAATATTAACTTTCAAACCCAAAGCCCTTTTTATTATTTAAAAACACATAATCATCATGAGGCTCAAACAAGGGTTCAAGAAGTCACACCCTTTCTCTCACAAACAAGAAAACTCAAATCAGAGATAATTACACATATCCTAATCATTTTAATTTCCAGAAAGAGAGAGAGGAATGGTGATAATCATTTAATTTTCTACAAAATAAGCATTCAATATTTGCCATACTAGTCCTTCAAGTGGACAACACTAAGCTAGATCATAATCTTAAACAAGCACGATACACACTTTTAGATTCCAGACAAGCACTGACCAACCCAAATGGATTAGTCTAAAGAGTACCACACTCAATAAGGGAAGGTTCATACGACTCTCTTTCAAAATATGAGTAATTGTAGACCAAGACATCAATAAGCATACAATGCACATATAATCACTCAAAAACACCAACATCAAGAAGGTGAAAACAAGGTGTGAACACACATGTTACACACAAGTTAAGGTCTGCTCAATCACTCACATGCAAAAGGAGGACAAGCATACACATAAGGTCGATATACCTCACACAAATAGAGGGCACATGCGACACCAGAGATCCCAATGTTTGAAACATGGGCTCTGATACCAAATGTAATGCCCTGCCAGGAAACCCCGAAGGGATTAAGCCAAAACACAAGAAGAGAGTGCAATAATTTTTTATTTTTTTTTAAGATAAACACAACATAGAGATATAACGAGATATCAAAGATTCGGATTACATAGCGGAAGACATCAACTAACACCTAAAGAGTTTCCCAATGAGATTACTTAGATTTCACAATTCACTTAACTCACACAATTAATCCAATAAGCTGATTATCTTAATAACGAGATAATTCTTAATTAGGATAATTTCTTTCAAAAGATGGAAATATAAATCACAAGCAAAGATTCATCCATTAAGATCTATTCATAATCTTCATTCAAGATTTTCATTAAAATACAAGCCATACATCTAATATTCTAACACACAAGAATTTCATCATAAACTTATGAGATCTTTCCAAGCATACTTAATTTCCTTAACAACAACTGAATATATTCCATTACTCTAAGTTACATTCTTTCATATTCCAATTTATTGCATTTAAAAGATGATTGCATACATGCATCTACGATAAATCTCATCTAAACCACTTATGCATTCGATCAAAATGGCATTCAAGAAAGGAATGCATATAAGTATTTAAAGTTAATTCCATCTTATCCACTTATACATTCTAACATAAGCTATTCATACATGATAAAGTTGAATAAGGGAAACATAAGAGAATAACATCACATAACACCATAATGATCTCGGAGTTCACCCCTAAAGGGCTACATCTCTGGGTCTGCTCAACTACAAGACCCCTCTGATAATAATAAAGTTAAGAATACATGAGGTTACACCATTACAATCCGGCCATCAAGGCGAAACATAAACAATATACAAGCGACCGCATCAGTCAATAAATACATAAACGATCCCTGAAAAGAAAAGGATCCAGCTGAACATAATCAAAGCTAAAACAAAAGTCCAGGAGAGAATCCTCAAAATTGAGCCATCACCACCCAAGGTCTACCATGAAACCAATACTCACAAGGGCATAGACAAAAGGACGACCCACAAAGTGCTCCTAACAGGACAAAACGACAACACACTAGCGAACGTAGGGACAAGTGTCATCACACAACCTAGTATGGTTACCATGGAAGGTCTTCATAGGTTCCGACCCCATACGCTGGGTTACCCTGACAACCTAATTCGAACCTCCAGCCCATCCAAGCCTCATGTGGACCCACACATCCTCTCGTGAAGACAAGGATGATGGTTTGCCATTTCAGGCCTTGTCACAGCATGTCGAGTCTATGTTAGCACTCATCCCATGTGTGAGGCACAATGATCTTACTTAGAGTTTAACATTCTAATCTATTGTTAGGTTATCACTTATTAGACTCACTTTCGATGGGTTACCCAACAACCACTTTGGGCACAGCCCCCAATCGAAAGCCACTTTCCCATACGACACTAGACTATACTCTAACGAACTCAAAAACCAAGGAATAGACATGGTCAGACGAACGAAGTTCAGGAAGGAGGGAACAACCATCTGGTCAAACACGACTCAAAAGTGGTACACTTACTGACGGTACTCTAACTAGAGACCTGACCAACCATGGTCAACCATGAATCATCATTCGACACCCACACAAAGGATATGACCAACTACGACACCACCACAAAACAACAGTCAACTTGGAACCAAGGACTGAAACAGGTACCCCAAATCAATACATACGATAGGGACCTATCAAACAAAGCACGGCTTGCGATTACATAAGCAAAAGCGAATACAGAAATTAAACTCGCATAGGTAATATTCAGCAGATACAATCTTTTCCGAATTGATCTAAACATTAAAAGTCGATCAAGTTTTCTACGTGATCTATATTAGATTGGAGTAATCTACTTCATTTAGATACAGGTTGTTCTTGGTTTTCTAACTCACTGATGTTCATTTGCATCGAACATACATATTAAGCCATAATGAGTTCTGAAACCAAATTCACATTAATAAAAAACAGACAACCATTAACGAATTAAATAAGATATTTAATCTCCAATTAAAACATCATTGACATACTGGCTCAAAAATAAATCCTACACATGTCTTTTCCAGAACCAAATTACAGTATACATATCAAGGAAATATACATATTTAGGGAAACCAAATAAAGAAAATCCATTCCCAGATTAATAGATGGTTTCCTTGAGCATAAAAGAAAATTACTCAAATAACTATTAATTAAGGTATATATTTATTAATCCAAGATTAATCGAAATATAACCAATTAATATTTAATTGCAAAATTAGCAATTCTAGAATTTAATTAGAAAAATGCGTTAATCATAAAATGAAATTTGAATATTAATTAACGTATATATTCCATTATACAATTAATTAATATCAAATTAATCATGAATTAAAAATTTATGCTACATTAATCATAATTAAAAACTTAATTAAAATTTACCATTAAATAATACTAAAATATTATATATATATATTTTTTTTGAATTAAAAAAAAACATACAAAAAAGACATTTTTTTAAAACTAACAAAAAAAAAGCATTGAAATGGGAGAGGGTAGCCACGTGGACCCCCACGTGGGCCCCCCCCTTGGGAGCTCACGCTGCCTCCCAATGGGAGCACGCAGCCCCCATGGGAAGCATTGTTGCCCATTGGACACGCAGCACCCCTCCACGTGGTGGGGAACTCTCCCACGTGGTTGGGGTTTCCATTTTTTAATTTAATTTAATTTTTTTTAAAAAATTGATCACTGTGCAACACACAGTTTAAAAAAAACAGTCTCCGAGAGACTAAAGAATAATAATTTTTTTTTTTTGAAATTTATATGCTGTGAATAAAAAACACAGTCAGTCTCCTAGAGACTTAAAACAAATAATTTTTTTTTTTTTTATCTTTAAAACAACATAGAAATTTCCAGAGAGAGAGATTTTCAAAATTGAAAGGATAATTATTTTGGGCATAAGAAAGCTCATTTTCCATGTAAGGATGCAAACAATAAACCAATACCAACTAATTCAACAATGATTCATAACCTTGAGGCAATCAATGGAGAAATTAAAACCAAATAGCATGAAGAACATCCAATGCCCATTTTTTTTTAAATTTAAACAATAACTAACTGATAACTAGAATTCCTACCTCAGTAAGCATTCCTGGAAAGGATCTGATGAAGAGCCCCAACCTGCAGCTCAAGAAATCCTTCTCCTTCCAAAACCCCCAAATTTCATCCCAAAAATATTTTTCCAACAAACATTTTTCCAAAAATATCAATCCTCCTAAATTTTCCAAAAGTCTAGGTTATAAGGAAGAGTTGACCAAAATTTCATTGTTTGGAATTAAAATTTTTATTTAAAAATAATTCCCCAAAATTACTATTTTCCAACTATATCAACAAATTAAATTGCTTTTCAATTCAAAATTGATTTTCTCAATTAATTCAATGTAACCTTTCCATTTCAAAAATGCCAAGAAGATAAAATTAATTCTAGTTCAATTAAAATTAAATCTTTCTTTTTCAACAACATAAACATAATAAATTTAATATTAAAATTAACTATTTAATTGAACTTGCTCCCAATTTAAATCGAGCAATTCAAATTAACGATAAATCACATAAAGAAATCCTATTTAATTTAGTCCATTAATCTTTAATGTACAAACATATATTTAATCAAATTAAATACTAAGGACTAATTAATCAATTTAACCATTCACACCAAACACGCAAACCAAGAAAGTCAACCAGACTGACGACTCACAAACCCAACCAAAAGGGAATATCGACGACAACTAACAGTGCTCACTTGAGCATGACTATGGTCAACTAGGGTCTTACGACCACCTAATCCAACTCTAAGGATTAAAGAGGTACACTCAAACCTGCACATCCAGGTGAAGACGAACCTTGCACTCATGCGGCATTGTAACTGAAATCTCCTGCAACCAAGAGTCATACATGCATACATATATAAACTTAATGAAAGCATTAGCCCAATTTTAATACCATGAAATAGGAACACTAAGCAACTTGCATACAACTAGTGTGAAAACCACATCGACAGCTATGCATTAAATCAAACATCTGACTATAACATTATATTAAGATAAACTAACCAAGATTAAACCGAGATTAGAAATTGATTAGGGTAGGGGTACTACAGGGCCCATGACTTTTTTGTAGAAGCTACCTATCTTACCTTCATTAATGCTTTTACCTCTCCCTCTAGGAGTGATTAGGTTGATGGTATATTATCATTCCTGCAAGTATCTAATGACTTGCCCACCTCTATCAGCATTTGTTTGTACTGCTCTAGCTGTGCCTTCACCTCAACATGAGAGGTATGTTATTTCTTTATTTGTCCTTTGATGACACTAGTGGCTAGTTCCAACATATCCAACTCTCCCCATTTTGTTTTCTTGCCCAACTTTACTTGAGATACTTGGTATTTTGGGGAGGCTTGACCCTCTATGTGAAGTGGAACTGCTACATCCACAACCACTTCACTGGAACTTGTTCTCGACAAATGATGTACAACCTTAGGTTTCTTGACCTTTCTTGGTTCCTCCATGATTGCTTGTTGTAGTGTAACCTTAGGAAACACTAATTTTCTCTTCTTATTCTCAAAAGTGAATTCAATCCATTGTGGTACATCTTTATCCTTGTCACCTTGATGTGACACTATGTCAACAGTTACAATATGGAAATCCACCTGTTCTTTTGCTTCATCCTTCTCTTTTGCTTATGTCTGTTTAGGATCTTGAGGCGAAGCAACTTGGGAAGCCATATTAGTTTGGATAGAAATGTTAACATTCAGATGCTATTGCATATACAAATCTCCCAACTTATCACTCACCTCTTCTCTGAATGTCCTCCCCTTCTTATATGTTTCTATCATACCCTACCTGACAACCATATCCTTAAGGAGGTCTTCTTGGTCTTGAGGGGTTAAGACTATGTTGCCATTTTTATGATGTTGTGATTGTCATTGATGGACACACACTTGCTTTGTGTACACTTTCTTGATATATGGGTTATGCTCAACTGGTAATTGTTCCAACCGGTATTATGTATTATAGTCTTTAGAGTATCGGTGTTTTGCAGAAGATGTTTACTGGTCACAAATTGATTGAAGACCTCAAACGGTATGAAGACCTCAAGCGGTTTAAGAATCTCAAGCGGTACGAAGGAGCAAAGTGGTAGTTAACATTTTTCCAGTCTTCATCTTTGACAACCGGTAATTGGTAAATTGTATGAACCGGTATTACTCTGTGATGAGTTACCAACTGGTATTTCTGTGATGAGTTATCATCCACAGACACTTTGCTGGTGATTTTGTGTTGTGTTACCAAATGTGTCTAGATGCACTGAACCTAGGAACTTGTAGTTTAATCCTATTGGACCGACATGAAATCAGACTCCTTTAGAAGGACATCATATCTAGGGTTTTAGATAATGATGAGGGTTTGTATTTGCGATCATAGAAGAGAGGATTAGGTCTGTGTAAAGAGTAAGAGTGTGGAAATATTGAAGACTGAAGTAATGCTAAAATGCATTAACAATGAGCTATCAAGGATCTAACCAAGCATACTGTGCTAGTATCTATATCACTCACTTGTTGATTACTCGCATCTTCAACAAGTCTGAAACCCTTAACTGGGTAGGCCTAGAAAATCCTTTGTAAATCCTCTAACAAGGTGGTTCACAACTGTGAATCTGAAATCCTCTCACAAGGTAGTCTTTAACATGACTTATCTCCTAACAGAGATATAGATTCCTAACAGGATTTGTTCTGGTGAAGAACATTGTATAACCTTAACCGGTCTGGTTTCTATTATGCAGATAGTTACTTGTGAGTTTCTGCTCACTGTGATTTTTCCCATTTGGGTTTCCATGCCAAACATCTTGTGTTATGGTGATTGTGCTCTTGTGGGTGAATGTTTTATTTCTATTTGGTTTACATTTATCTTAACAGGTTTATTAGTGAATCAGTTATATCGATTATCTGCTAAAATGTTTAGAAGTTTGAGTTCAATAAATTTTGGTATACTAATTCACCCCCCCTCTTAGTATTCATCAATTGGTATCAGAGCCAACCTTTCTATAAGTCTAACCACTTGGAAGGAGATATGGGGGAATACAGTATGAGGGAACTTACTCATCATCTCACTCAGAATGAGAGAGCCTATGATGAACTCAAAGTCAAGTACAAAGCATCTTTGGTCAAAATAAGAGAGCATGCTGAGAAACTAATGGAGCTTACTAAAAATAGTTCTTTTGATGAAGCAGACATGGATGCCCTAGTTGAAGAAGTTGAAAAAATGAATGAATCTAATGCCAACCTGAGAAGGGAACTCTAAGGACTGACTATTAGAATGTGTCAAGAGCTTGAGAACTGAAGGAAAGATTAAGATCTAGTAAAAGACAAAGATCATGAGATCTCCAAGCTGAAGCAAGAAATCAGTGCCCTTACCGCTCATCTCCAAGAGAGCAAAGTGGAAAAAGAAGAAATGCAAGGTGAACTAAACATGGCTATTTCTAAGAATACAACCTTGAAGGAATCCAATGCTTCTATTTCCAAAGAACTTACTGAGACAAAGGAGATACTTGCCAAATTCAATTAGAGTACTGCTAAGCTAGAGTAAAAGCTTGAATCAGCAAAGCCGGTAAAGAATACCACTGGACTTGGTTTCTCCGGTTATGAGGAAGGTGAGACCTCTAGAACAAAAGATGCAACATCAAAGAAGCAACCAACATCAAAAGATAAAGGTAAGAAAAAGTTTAAACCTATTTGCTTTAATTATCTCAGAGAAGGACATACTACTAATGTGTGTAGAAACAAGGCCTACAATAACTTTACTTATTTTTTAAACAATAAGCCTAGATCCAATAGATTCAATGGAAACTGCTATGCATGCAACAAGTTTGGGCATAGAGAATTTGAACCAAGGACTCAAGGAGTTATCCTGGAACCCACTGTGAACCAGAATCCAAACCTGTATAATGCCTATGACCATCAGTTAGGTGGTGGTGGCTATCAAGCGACAACTAGTTGGAGAGAAATCTGTTTGATCTGTCATGGTAGCGGTCACACTACTACAACATGCAAAAGGAAGAATTGTAGTATGAACAATGGACCATGGAGAACACCTGGAATGGTATGCTATCATTACAACAAAGTGGGACACACTGCCAGAACCTGCAGAATGAGAAAGAACCTATCGAATAATATACCGATCACTCTAGAAGTGAAGATTGATGTTGAAACCATTCAAGCGGGAATGAATGAAACATGGAAAAAGAAACCTAAAGAAGTGTCACAAGATGAACCAGTTTCTGCACCTTGTGTGTCAGTCTCTGAACTGGCAAACCAAGCTTCAGAAAATCTTAGGGGGAGCATATCGATGAAATATTTGAACCCCCGGTTTATATCGGTAAAGACCTTAACCAATATACATTACCTGTCAATCGACAAAAGATTTTGAAGCGGTAAAAGGCAAAATTAGGGTTTGTACCCTAACGGTGGAGCATTTATTATGGTAGGTGAAAGATCATTTAAAAGGAATTTTTGATGCCATTTTCACTTATCTGTTTTTAAGCGAAAAATTTTCAAGTGCAGAGCAACAAGAGCGATTCGTCTAGTGATTCAAAGTAAATTCAAAATCTTGCAGAAGAATCCAAAGATCATTTTCAATCAATCAACTGAAGAACACCAAGTGGTAATCTAGCAACCAAAGTGGTGTGTTGTGAGCGACATTGAAAAACCCTAAATTTTGAAGTGTGAAGGTATTTCTCAAAAAAAAAATTGTCTATCATTTGATCATGGCTTCTACATCGCACTCCAGTCCTAATGCCTATCATGAAATACAATGCCCTATCCTAGATACTCACTAGAGTTTTAGTTGAGGAAGATATTTCAGGATATATTGATTGCAAATTGGAAGACCTAGGATCCCTAGTGATCCATTCTCAACTAGGTCTATTCTGTGGGGATGACAAGAAAATCAAACCGGAATATAGCATCCTAGAGAGGAAGAAACTATACAATGTAGTTTATTTTTGTGAAGAGTTCATTGAAGATCACATCCGCATCATCCTGAGCAGAGTACATGGTGACAAAATGTATCTCGAGAGGTCGCATGATATTACACTAGAAGCAATTCATGTCATCACCGGTTTCTGTAACATTAGAGAGGTGCCAGCTCTAAGGAAGGTCATTAAAACTAAAATGACAAAACTCACCGGTTCTCTAAGCCACCAACAGGGAATGACTATCAACACCATCAAAGATGATTTGGTTAAGTATGCTTGCTTGGTGATTGGCTACCAAGTGTTTTATGCCAGCAGAATAAACTCTGTCCCCGCTGCTGCAGTGAATGTCGCCTACAGAATGATTCAAGAAGATGCCTTATTTGATTTGTGTACCTATTTGTAGAAGCAACTGCTATTGAACCCGAAGTCCATAAAACAAGACAATTCTCTAAGGTTTAGGTTTGGATAGCTTTTGATCAGCCTATTTTTCTATTTTCAAGGCTATTTTATTGGAGTAGGTGATATTCATTGGTCTGTTGACCAATCGGTCACTAAGCAAATCAGGGGAAGTCTCCAAGTAGTGGGAACCAGATATCTTGAGGTTCTAAATAAATATTTTGATGAATTCAAGCGGAAAATGAGCCAAAGGATGAGGATTTCTGGAGATATTGTAAAGAAATATGAAGATGACATCTGCTTTATTATAAAGGTAGATGAATGCATAATGGAAGTAGTAGAGCCAAGAAAGGAAGCAGTAGAACCTATGGGGTATGAAGTGATGTATGACATGTTGGATGGGTATGCCTCTACCCTGCTTGCCTCGCCTTTAGATGCAAAGAAAAAGTGAACCGACACCTACTTAGAGAGGGTAATACCGGTTGAAGATCCTACAGTGAAAAATGGCAAGGCAGTGCCATCAGTATCAGTACTAGTTACCTCAGCAAGTCCAAAAGTGACCAAACGGTCACCCGGAAGTTGCACCTGCTAAAGTATTTGAGAGGAAGTGAAAAACTAAAACCAACTCACCAAAGTCAGAGGATACCGAACCAGAAAACTAGGCAATCAAGAAAGAAGGCTAAGTCTACTAGTAATGCACCTGCATCATCAACACCGGTAAATATAGACATCTCTTCTTATAAGCCTCTAACACATTGTCAAAGGACTTTAAAGAATATTAAGAGAAAGGTTCTTGATGATTTTTCTGATAATGAGAAGGAAGAAGTAGAGCAAGAAATGATAAAATATTTTTGTGTTAATGATCGGTCACCATCTGAAATTTGATCGGTGACACCTGATTCTTTATACAATTCTTTGGACAATAAATGACACATTCCCATTGAGAAAGAAATGGAAAAAACATAGAAAGTCTTTGCTCAGTACTTTCTCGATGCCTCCAATTCTGAATTGTTTGAAATAATGGACAAGAATAAAGGTCTCTTCTTCATGAGAAGAAGAAGAAGACTCGGGCTGCTAGAAGGCAGAACCTTTGAAGTGGAGAAGGATACTCATCTACATGCAAAAGTTGTTGTTAGATTACATCAAGTGTCTGAGGCTAATAAGAAGGCTGAACAAGAACCTAACCTATCCTCAGCCAAATTGGATGAGATATTTGATGGTGAAGAAGAAAGAGTTACAGAACAGGTTGACACTATTTATGTGGATGCATTGGATGTTGAAGATGTCACTCCGGACACAGAGAAGGATAAACGGGACAAGGAAAAATAAGAAAAGGAGAAACTGGACAAGGAAAAGGTTGATAAGGAGAAAGCGGAGAAAGAGGAGGATAAAAAGAAAGAGGAAGAGAAAAAGAAAGAGGAGGATAAAAAGAAAGTAGAAGACAAGAGGAAACAAGAAGAAGAGAAGAGAAAAGAAGAGGAGAAGAGGAAAGAAGAGGAGAAAAAGAAAGTAGAGGAGAAAAATAAAGAAGAGGAGAAAAATAAGGAGAAAGAAAAGAAAAATTAGGAAGAAGATGAGAAGAAGGAAGAATTGAAGAAGAAACAAGAAGAGGAAAAAAGGAAGAAAGAAGAAGAAAAGAAAAGAGTCATAGAGGAGAAGGAAGCAAAAAGAGCCAATCAAGTAGAGACTCCCAAGACAACTGGTGGTCAAGCCAAACCGGTTGACATCGCCAGTCCTATTGATCTCTAATCTGTAAGTGAATCAGAGCTGCTTCAAAGCATAAATCTTGCAAAGGAATGATTGGAAGGATTGAGGAGAAAGAAGGAACAAGATGTTATTCAAACTACGGTTGACACCCTTACCAGTTTGATTCCCAGTACTAACCTCCCTAGTACTGATTCCTCTTTGTCTAAACTGAAACTTCTATGTACCATTGTAGAGGACCAGGTACAATGCCTAGAAGATGTTGCTGAAGCAAATGCAAAGAAGAAGCATGAAAAGGAACTCAACACTGCCTTACTCAAGAAACTAAATGAGCTCCGATCTCAACTTCAGAAATAAAAGAAGGATATAATTGTTGCTATGGATGAGGGAAAACTATTGTTGAGCAAAATCAGCCAACCCCATCTATTTTGCGATGATGTGCTCACACAAAAAGATAAACTACAATCAGATTTGGAAGCATACATAAGCAACTTCAAGATGCCATATGATTCCTTCACTACACATGGGAAAATAATTCATCGTTATCATCTTCAGTCTGCCAAGATAGAATTAGAGATCAGCAACCGGTCAAGAGATTTGCAGGATCTCTAACTGGTCTTATTACCTAGACTACAAATTCTTCAAAAGTGTTTTCTCAATTTGGAAGCCGTAACGGTAACTCAAGAGATGAGTACCATTGATGCCATGGAAGAACAGGTATCTCAGATGCAGACTGAAAGTGAGGTTTCTACCTCATTACTTGAGTCATGGTCATTAGCCATGAAGACTTTTATGTGAGATTTTAAATTTGTTTTTGACAAGTTTCATTCCTTATTGACATAAACATTTACTCAATTTTAATAATAGTGAGAAACAGGGGTTATTTTGCAGTACTTTGTCATTGTTGGCAAAGGGGGAGTATTATTTAAAATTTTGGTGAATGTTACCATTTCATGTATACTTTCATGTTACCTCTTTAAGGGAGTAGTATACATTGTAATTTTTGCAAAAGGAATAATGTGTATGCTTAGGAGGAGTAATTTTGCATATGTCATACTTTTGTTCTAAAAACACTTAGATGTCAAAACTTTCCTAAGTGTTGCCATCAATGCGAAAGGGGGAGATTGTTTTCATTTTGATGATGTTGTGATTGTCATTGATAGACACACACGTTCTTTGTGTACACTTTCCTAATATATGAGTTATGCTCAATCGGTAATTGTTCCAACCAATATTATGTATTATAGTCTTTAGAGTATCGGTGTTTTGTAGAAGATGTTTACTGGTCACAAATTGACTGAAGACCTCAAGTGGTATGAAGACCTCAAGCGGCTCAAGAATCTCAAGCAGTACGAAGGAACAAAGTGGTAGTTAACATTTTTCCAGTCTTCATTTTTTACAACCGATAATCGGTAAATTGTATGAACCGGTATTACTTTGTGATCAGTTACCAACTGGTATTTCTGTGATGAGTTATCATCCACCGACACTTTGGTGATAATTTTGTGTCATGTTACCAAATGTGTCTAGATGTACTAAACCTAACAACTTATAGTTTAATCCTGTTGGACCGACATGAAATCAGACTCCTTTATAAGGACATCATGTCTAGGGTTTTAGATAATTGTGAGGGTTTGTATGTATGATCATAGAAGAGAAGATTAGGTCTATGTGAAGAGTAAGAGTGTGGAGATATTGAAGACTGAAGTATTTCTGAAATGCATTAACACTGAGCTATCAAGGATCTAACCAAGCATCCTATGCTAGTACCTAGATCACTCACTTGTTGACAAGTCTGAAACCCTTAACCAGGTAGGCCTAGAAAAGCCTTTGTAAGTCCTCTAACAAGGTGGTTCACAACTATTAATCTGAAATCCTCTCACAAGGTAGTCTTTAACATGACCTATCTCCTAACAGAGATCTAGATTCCTAATAGGATCTGTTCTGGTGAAGAACATTATATGACCTTAACCAGTCTGGTTTCTATTCTATAAATAGTTACTTGTGAGTTTCTTCTCACCGTGGTTTTTCCCATTTTGGTTTGCATGTCAAAAATCTTGTGTTATGGTGATTTTTCTCTTGTGGGTGAATGCTTTATTTGCTATTTGGTTTGCATTTATCTTAACTGGTTTAGTAGTGAATCTATAATATCGGTTATCTGCTAAACTGTTTAGAAGTTTGAGTTCAGTAAATTTTGGTATACTAATTCACCCCCCTTATTAGTATTCATCATAGTAATCTTTCATTTAGCAGATCTTTCGCCTCACTTCATTCTTTCTCCCCTCCAAGTGACTGTTGTTTCCTAGGATGTTCCTCTTCCTATTCAAAGTCCGATTTAATATTTCTGATAATTATATTGTTGGTGGTAGGCCTCAATTTGTTTCTTCTTCTTCCTTCTGAGCACCTTCCCCTATAGTCTGTCCTATAACTATCCTTGGTGGAAGAACTTTTGTGAGTGGCACAACTCCTAATCCATCTATTACTCCAAGGTTTGCAACCTTCTTCAATAATTCAGATTTTCTCATCTACATGTGAAGCTTTTCCATTAATTCATCGGTGCTATCTTCAAGCCCAACTCCTTCATGTGGATTTGTGGATGTATTCTTCCTAGTAATTGATCTCATCTTACAAGAATATTCCTTATAACCCCTTGAATGGGGTACCCCTGAGGTGGATTCTTTCTGCTTCCCCTTTGAAGCACTTAGCCTAACCCTTAAACTGAGCCATTGTTTAGTCCTGTTGATGACTTCTTGGGAGACTTTGTCTATATTTACATCTTCCTACGTGGACCACCTTATAGGGGAGAGGGCCCTTTTATCAATTTCTTGATCTTTGTATGCAGAGTCTAGTAAGTCTCCATCATCTCTCAAGTCTGTAGGGAGATTAGTCTCTATTTCAAAATCCCTAATCTGGGGTACAAACAGTCTATTATAATTTTTCTCCCTTATCTCAAAATTGTCTTGGAGGTTTGCCCAAAAAATCCTCTAGTCTGGGCTTGTGCCCCTCATATGCCTTAGGCATAGCTAATTTGAGTTTTCCATAGGGATCATAATACTCCCTAGAATAATCAAATTCCTTTAAGTTCAAATCTTTGAGCTCCTGCTCCACCGTCTTCGCCACCTATATCTTTGAACAAGAAAAGTGCCCAATAGAAACTAAAAAATCAATCCTTGCTTTATATTTTGATGATAGGAGGGATTGAAGTTCGAGCAACTATCTGACATATTCCAGCAAAATGATGTGATCATTACAATACCACGGCAACAACATCGGGTTCCCTGTAAACCCATTGACCCTTATGTAAGTGGAGCACTAGTTTTGAATGAACCAACATGCACAGTACTAAATGATGGCCATGGATTTAGGGCTTATTCTATACTTTGTATCTCCTATTAGTTTAATATTTAAAGGGAAGAGGAAGACATCATTGATTCTTTTAAGGTGTGTCTTTGTGTTAGTGAGGGGGAGTTGAGAATAATATCCCCAAACCTTCTTCTGGCCTTCTTCATCCCCAAGTTGACCTTCCACCTCTAAGTCTAGAAAGTTACCTGCTCGAGCAACCACCTAGATGACATAGGAGGTGAAAAAGAACATCTTTGTCTGGTGGACCTCCTTCATCTATCTGCATATGTTATCCGAAAGGATCTGAGCCCAATAAAAATATTGTTTCCCTATGAGGATGGTAGTCATGAATTGGAACATCCAGGGATGAAAGTGCTTGTAGTTAGGCTTGCCAAAGGCTCTACTCAACATGATGATTAAATTCCTCTATGGATCTTTGAAATATGCCCTCAATATATCAATGGCCTCTAAGCATGTTTTCCTCTCTTCTTCCGGCCAATTTTCATTCATGTGCCTTTGTTTGAGGTCACATTACTATTCCATACTCCCAGGACTTCTTCTTTAGTAGAAAGGAATATTTTATCTCTTGTGGGGATCTCGAACACAAATCCTAGCATGTTTGGAGACAAATCAATCACTATCTTTCCCTGTGCATCTATGCATTTCCTGGTATCAGGATCATAAAACTGAGCAATTGTCATGATAAATTCAGGAGCCTGTATTGACTGTGGGAAGATAGTAGCCTCGACTAGGCTTGATCTTTTGACTCTTCTCAATGGGTCTTCTAGCCTTAGCCTTTCTAATTGTGTCCTAATATCCTTAATTTCAATATGCCCTACCTCAGTGTCTGTAACCCATTTGATCTGATCATCCAGTTTTGATACATAGACTTGCCCTTGGTACTGACACTTCATTGTTATAGGAAGTTTGTCTATCTGTTTGCCTCTCTTGCTGGGACTTGGGTCCATCTAAATGTTTTAACCTACAAGAAAGAACTAAATATTAATCACCTACACAAAAATATTAAAAACATCATTCACCTCGGGACTCCAGGGTTTCGGGGTAGCTAGGCTTGAAATACAAAATCCAAAACTCTGGGATTCTAGGATAGGTAAACTAGATGAAGTATGGAACTCCAGGGTTCCGAGGTTCTAGGATTGATATAGTGAAAAAGGGTTCAGAACTCTGGGGTTCCGGGTTTCCAAGCTTGAGATATGAGGTTAACTTTAGGACTCTGGGGTTCCGGGATCCTGGGCTTGATAAATCAATAGGACACCAAAAAGGCATTCCAGAACTTTAGGGATCTGGGTTAAAAACACAATGAGCTTAAGGATGGACTTCAAGACTCCGGGATTCCAGGGTTCCAGGGTTCGGGGTATTGCTTTTTAGAAAACCAATTCTGAACTCTGAGGTTCTGAGTTCACATGCACAAATGAGCTTGACCAACCTTAGGAATCTAGGGTTCTAGGGTTTCGGGGTCAATGAGAAGAACAACCTAATCTGAAACTCTGGGGGTTTGGGGTGAAAAATAGGGCACACAGGAAACTAAAAACAAGACACAAAAATGACAAAGAAAAACAAGAAAATTCACAAAATAAGAAGATCTAAACTAGAAAACAAGAAAGACAAGAAAAATCACCAACCTGGTGAGGAAAATCACCCAAGATCATGGAAGAAACTCGAAAGGATGAAGGTGCGAAGTAGGGAGGTCAAAGGCAAGAGATCTGGAAAGTCAAATGCACAAATGAGCTTTGAAAAGTTCATTCTTCCTATTTATACCCCCCCCAAACCTCGTTCGTACAAACTCCTTAAACAAGACCTTGGGACTCCGAGGTTCTGGGGTTGAAAAAAAACAAAGAATGAAAACTCACCTCAGAACTCCGTGGTTTCAAGGTTCACAAAACATGCAAGCAAATCAATGACCTCAGGACTCTAGAGGTCCGGGGTTCCGAGGTGAACAAAAAAAAACATACCTTGGCACTCCAGGACTCTGAGGTAAACAAAACAAAACAACACGTGAAGAACTTGGGATTTTGGGACTTTGAAATCTTGAGGCTTCAACAAAAAAGAAAAAGACAAGGCACAACCTTGGAACTTCGAGACTCTAGGGTTCCAGAGTTATGCACCAACAAACAAAAGAGGCAACCTTAGGACTCCGGGGTTCCGAGGCGGACAAAGAAAAAAATAAAAAGAAAGAGACTTTAGGACTTCGAGGTTTCAGAGTTCCAAGGTAAAAGGAACAAAACATAAAACAAAGCAACAGAAAGCAAAAGGGGGACCCATATTTTCAACGCAAGGAAACTAAAGGGGGTTAGATATGCAGGGCATAACGAGATCAAGTCATGGGTCTCTACTATTCATTATCTTGTTTAATAAATTATTTTACCCATCCCATTAATTATTATTATGTTATCACTTGTTTACATCATGGTAAACTCCCAATGTGCCCTAGCAGTCTAGACTCCACGCATCCTTACAAGGAACCTCATGCAAGCCTATCTCTCAAGACCTCGGTTATCACAACGAAGCCCACTCCCCCTAACATGGCCCAAATAATAAATCACAAGAGGATCTAATCCAACATGAAAATCTAAATCATAACATCATATGCATCCAAATACATCCATACAAATTCCTTGCAACATACACATGGCCACAACAACAAATAATGCAAAATGAGCCTCTTGGCCAACAATAATATAGAGGCCACAACAAGCCATCAGGTATGCCATCAAAATAGAATATAATACCACAAAAAGGCCAACTCACTTGTTGGTCCAAACAATAACATAACAAACTCATCAACATGGGAGAGAGTGCCAATACAACAACCATAATATAGGAAAGATAATCAAGTGTAAAACACAATGAAATATATCAAATCTGGTAAGTGTAAATCTAGAAATCATCGACAAACCCAAATCATGCCTTTGGTAAAAAATCAGATCAGAAAAATAAGTCAAAATAAGCAAAATGATCAAAATACATTAACTAGATAGGACAACGCTTTCACTACACAGTTCAATGCATTTACCGAACTGATCAATGCTTATAAAATACTATTCAACATATTTACAATTTCTTGCAACACATATACATAGTTTTATAATGCTTTTGTTATTAAATAGTGCATATGCCAATTTAGACAATGCATACACAATAACATATAGCGCATATAGCAAATCTAACAATAAGACCAAGAGAGAAAATGTTGTTTGGAGATTTCCCGATTATGACTGGGTCAAGGTGAATTTTGATGGGGCTGCTAAAGGCAACCTTGGAAAGTCCAGAGGGGGAGGAGTCATCAGAAATTATCAAGGTGTCTGCATTGCTGCTATTGCTTCTCCCTTAGGAGTTCAAAATAATAATGTTGTTGAAGCTCAGGCTATGTTGAAATGCCTCCACCTTGCTTAGGGTTTCAAATTTTAAAAAATATGGTTGGAAGGGGACTCCCTCAATATCATTCAGGCTCTTAAAGGTACTATTTCTTCCTCTTGGAATATAACTAATACTATTGAAAGTGCTAAAAAGTTATAAAATGACTATGATAATATTCTCATAACCCATACTCTAAGGGAAGGCAATAAGGTTGTGGACCTTTTAGCTAATGACGGGATCTATTTAGAGGCAGATTCTAAATATATTGGATAAGCCCAATGTAAAAGGGATGTTAGGGAGAAATTATCATTTGATCGTATTAATGGTTCAAGTTAAAATCATGATGACCTCTTCTGGTCTGGAAATCAAAGACAAAGATTGGGGGTATGCGAAATGTCAGTTAATGATTGTTTTTAGACATCATTTTTATGATCAATGGTGTGACAAGACTTATAATAATAAGTGTTGGATCTTTGTGGCCATTATTATTTACATTTTTAAAATCACGGAAGGTACTCTATTTTGTGAACCCAGTATTTTGCTCAAGATCCTGTGTTTAAGTCTTGGTCTGCAATTTGTGAGATATACTATTGAAGACTTTGACCTTCTTTTCAACATGGGAGATAACCTAAACCAGAATGAGCCCTCTAGTTGTGAGAACTAGAAAAGTAAGCGGAAAGTGTGGAGGAGGCTCCATAGACATGGATTCACAGACTACATGGAAAATCTACATGGAAGCAAAAAATTGGTGTCTCGAGGCTTTGCTAAAGGTTGGAACAACAAAAAAGTTACTTTGTTTGGGGAGACCTGGAAGATTGATGAGGATTTGGCTGTGGAGGTCATGAGATTACAGAAGGAGGGCACAAAGTTCTACAGAGACTGAAAGTTTGCCACTGAAGCAATTAAAAATTTCTGAAAAACTGATGATGAGAAGGCTTGGCTTGCCAAGAAAGACAACGTTTCTTACTACCTCCCTCATCAGGTAAAGTCATTTTGGCAGAAGATGCTAAGGGTTTTGATGGAATTCCTGACTGTTGATGGTAGATTTACTAAATTTTACAATTATCATTTTGCTATTCTTAATCATTTCTGCCATGGGGTTAAGATTTCTCTGCCCTTTTATTTAGCATCTTCCCTGAATGAGAGCTTGGCTAACCATGCCAAAAAGCCCAAATCTTACCCCATAGCCCATCAGGGGCTTATTCTGCTCATTTACGAACACTTGAAGAAAAAAGCTAGGGTCAACAAGGATGAAAATCTGGTGACAAATGCTCATATTTCAAAGAGTCATAATGACTCTGAGTCTGAAGATGATTTTTCTAATGGTCCTATCCATAAAAAAGGGAGGGCTGACATTGATAAAGTGGACATGGATGTGGTTGATGGTATGGAGGAGGAATAGGGGAAGGAGGCTGATATTGAAGTGGAAAGTGAGAAGAAAGAGGATGCTGGAGAAGAGGAGGAAGGGAAAAGAGATGCTTATACTGAAAACCTTGATTCTAACCCTATGGTATTGGATAGCAGGAATGTTGCCCAAAATTCCATTGAGGAAGCTAACCCTAAATCGGTGAGCTCTGAGCAGGGAAGGGATACGATGAACACCATTTTGAATGTCTCTCAAAATTGCACGCTGGAGTCTTTCAATTTTTAGAAGTGGGTTATTGAAAGTATTACCAACATACAGAGCAAACAGAGAGACCTGGAGTATAAGATTCACAATTTGATCAAGGATACAAATTCGGGGAAAAAGAGTGCGAAGGTGGAAACTAGCAAAGAAGAGGATGAAATTGAAATGCATGACTGGTCAAAAAAAGAACTTATAAAAGGTGATTTGAAACATCTGGAAGATGTGATTAGAATTGTCAAAGATAAGACCAAGGCTGATAACGAAATCATCATCAATCAGGTTGCTAAAACTGAGAAGGCGTTGAGAATTTTATGAATCACAGTCTTGAGGTCTTGAGGATCTCATCTCAAAATATGAATGCCTTGGTGGATTACTTGGAGAGGAAACAACAGAATAAACATATGGTAATCATTGATGATATGTTGACCTCCAGCTCTACTCACCAAATCTCCAGGCGAAGGACCAGGCAGATGATCGGTGATTTGGAGACAAAGACCAAAGACATTCAGCTGAAGTAGGAGAACAAAGATCTGAGAGAAGCCGCTAAGTCCATGATGTTGTTGGTTAAGAATGCAGAGGAGTCCATAAAAGTTTTTATTTGATATGTAATGCTAGTTTTTGGCTTCCAGTATCTTGCTAGCTCTGTGCTGTCCTTTTTTCCTAGCTGTTGGTTTTTTTGCTAGTTTTTTGGTAGCTTTTTTGTCAGGTCTTGTCTTTTCTATTTTCTTTCATGCTTATCCTTCATTTTGTAAGCAGGTTTTGGGTCCCTTAAAACCCAATTTCCTTAATAAAAAATATATAGCGCATACACCTAATAAAGTGGTGCATATATCAAAATAGTGCATTACTCAAAATGACGGAAAAAAAATTAAGTTCTTAACCAAAGGGTTTGAAAAATACATGAATGGAGATGCCCAGAACAAAGAAAGAAAAGGGCACAAACAACATAATTCAACTCATACAAAACTCTGAGATTTTGATAAAACTTTCTTCACGAAAATATAATCCAGAAACTTACAAAGACTCCAATATAAATCAAGCACTCATCAACATGCCTTAACACTCACAAGGGATTCTTTATTCACTTGCAACAAAACCAAACTCACAGAGAAGAATATTGTAGAGCTGTGAATCGGCCTAAACTCAGAGAAAAAGCTTCAAAAATATATTTAATCACACTATAATAAAATTTATATACAGCATAGCTTTTTCCCCAATATTTATTTCCAAGCTATATGAAATATAAAATATAAATTATTCAACCCATCTCCTGAAAGACAATATGTAGACACAGAGCAAACAAAATGCTGAAAACCAAAAATACAAAATAATAGAACTCCAACCTACAACCTGTGTTATGGAATGAATTTAAAGAAGAGTTTCCCCAAATCCAATCCAAAAGCCAATCTACCAATCTCCAACAAAATCCAAATGCAAAGCCAAAATCCAAGAGCCAAAGTAGATTGCAGAGAAATTTTCATAGAAGAGGCAACCCCAAAAACCATCTCAAAAAATAAAATAAAAATTCATACAATAAACCAAAACCCTAGCCTCCATGAGGACCAATCAAAATATTCCTTAAAATAATATATCTTACCTACCCATCATATATTATATTTTATTTCCCCAATACATTCACAACCAATAAGAATAAATGGTAGGTAGGGAATAATATAAAACTTATTCACATGTATAAATAGAATCAAGCCCATATAAAATAAACTATAGGTTATTAATTAGATACAATCTCATAAATAATCAAGCCAATAGTAATTAACGATAGCTAGGAAATATAATAAACTCATTTACTCTTGTAACAAGAGAAATAGTTAAAATTATATAAAATATTATTTACCAAGTAACAAGAGAAATGTAATAAAATATTAAAAGTATTAATTACCAATGCATAAACAATGATAGCCATGCCCTATTAAATAATATGGGCTAATAATAATACAAACCAAATAAATAATTAAATGCAAATTGCCAAGGCTAATAAAATAAAAGCCGACTATAAAAATAAATTAAAAGCCACCAACAAATATTAATCAACATTAAAAATGTAAAAGCACTATTAAACAATAAATAATAAATAATTAAATACCAACTAAACAATAAATCAATGATAAATAAATAAACATTAAATACCAAATAAATAATTAAACCATAAACATTAAATGAATAAATAAATAAATAATTAAATATCAAATAAATGATCAAACCTCAATAAAGATGAAACAATAAATATTAAATAAATAATTAAATATCATAAACTAAATAAACATTAATTTTTAAATAATTGAAAAATGCTCACAACTAATAATTTAAAATATTAAATTAAACATTATTAACTATCGAACCACACATCAAAGATCAACTAATTAGTCTAAATATAATTGAATAAATCAACGATTACCAACATACTCACAACACTGAGAAGACCAAGCTTATTAACTAATATGGTGAATTATACCAAGACACTGATGACTCATAGTGAACAACTTTGACCTAGATAATGTGAAGGGAACTTATGTCATATCCGAACCACATACACCATTGGGATTAAAGACACTCAAACCTGTGGAGCTAGGTGGAGTTGATGTGTGGTACCTGCAACCACGAAATGACAATACAACATATATACATATATAGCAAGCAAGTGATAGAGAATTGTGACGACACATCCTACTCACAATGAGTGATGTGACATCGTCTCTATCATGAAGACAATCATACAATGGTGAAACACATCTCATAAAATTCCCATCAAATGTAATCCTGAAATAGGGTTAGTGTAATTATAACAACATCAAATCCATAATCCATATAATTCGTTTAACATAGTAAGTGCATATAGAGACCATTGGTATAAATCCATGATACCATGATCATCAATAACAAGTATTATTTTAAGTATCTGAAATATAACTAGAGTCAGCATATAGTGTATTACAATCAAATATTACCATAAAGTAAACTAAACTATGCCAATAGGGTCTATAAATGTACAAGGAGTATGAGTCAGGGCGAGACACTACATCATCCATGTTAACACAAACAGATACCAATTGAGCCACCAACATATTAAGTGATTCTATGTGGTTTGTAATTCATCCACCCTTTTCCATTCTCAAGGAATATAATTTCTTCCTCAAGAAAATCTGATTCAATAAAGATTTCACTTAATACATTTTGCCAAGCTTAGTCCATAACCTCTTTGTAGTGTTCTCTTCATGGACATTGATTAGAACAAAGTTTATAAGGCACAATTTGATTAGACCCTTGGCTTTATGGTCCATAAAATCATATTGAGCAGTCATAGTAGGATCTGAGGGTCTTGAGACATTTGCATCAATAGCATGTCACAGATCTCAATCTATTAGAAAATATTCCATCTTTAGCTTCCACATCTCAAAATTACTTCCAAAGAATTTCTCCACCTATATTCTCCCTGATGAACTTCTCATCTGAAAATTCCTACAACAAGATCAAAGTGTATCTTCGACACAATCTCTCACTCAAATATGGATTAGTTCAAAAAACTCAACAACCCACAACTAAAACCAAAGGTGATGAGGCTCTGATACCACTTGTAAAGAAGTGAAGTAGCTGAATAGCTTCCTACACTAATCTTGAGAGGAGATTAATGCAAAAAAATTATAGATAATTACAACAATTATAGAAACTTAACAAAAATAAATATAATATCATGCATACCACAACACAATGATTTACGTGGGGAAAAACCTTTTAGGAGAAAAACCCCACACTCCAAAAGTAGCTCAATATATTATTCAAAAATCAATAACAAATTACAATATACTTGCAAAGAAAGCTCTTCATAGTAGTACCAATAATAAAAGACTCAAAGGTAACTCAATAGCCATAAGACTCTTACACACAACCTCTATCTCATGCACCTCATATATATTAGATACAATATAAGAAACTACCAAATGGTTTGTTGGCATTTGATGCTCTGATGAAGATTGGTGATGCACGATACATATAGATTCTTAGGAGTTATCATTGATGGCAAATCAGTTAGTTGTCTTGATCCAGTATGAAGATTGGTTAACCATTGATCTGGAGTATGTTTAATGTAATCAGTCTACCTGGTAACACTTTGTTTACAATTCTCGAGGTTGATTTCACTTCCGATGAAGTTGATTTTGTGTTTGGTGTTTATGGTTGATTGGTAACATCCTTGGAGATAATAATCATGCAAACTAACAATCTGGTATTGATTCTGGCATGTGATTGAAGATTCATTATCTGATAGAATAGCTAAGCATGTTATTCTTCATATTTGTTGATGTAGCGTGCATCCAAATTCTCTCAATTGATTATGAGGATTCCAGTGATTAGTAATGTGTTCGAGGTGACTAGAAAGACCCAAAGGAAGCGTGTGATCATGTGTTTTAGGCCCGGTGCAAATTTTTGATAAGGATTGAAGTCGACTTGTAGCTACATGTTTCATATTTCCTATCTCATGAAGCTGACATGAAGGAAATTGATTTAGTGATTGTAGATATATAAGACCGGTGCAAAAGATCTTTTTGGTGTATGGTATGATTGTATATGAGCAAGTAGTGATCAAGAATCTATTTTGGCACAATTTCAAGTGCACATTCTTGATCTGGTAGCTAACTGAGACAATAAACAAAGAAAAGTAGAAAAGGTGATATAGTCAGAGTTTTGCACTTAACCAAAACTCATCTAGGCATTGTTAGATTCTATTTTGGAGTTCATTTATTGTAATTCATCACTGTAATTGATGTGTAAGGCAGTGAGACTTCTAGGTTTGTAGCCCTTTTTGTAATTGAGAAGTGAGCTCTAGGCAGTGTGCCTCAATGCCTGTGCATTCCTCTTTTGTAATATTGTTTTTCTACTGGCCATAATGGAATAATATTGTGGGTTCAAATCCCACTGATTTTTCCCATTTGGGTTTCCACGTAAAAATATTGATGTTATGATTTTATGGTTGATTGCTTTGTGTTTCTGCATTTCAGTTTCATGCTTATTCTTCTAGTGACTTAAGGTTAAGTTAAATTTTTTCATAATTGATACAAAACTGATTCACCTCCCTTCTTAGTGTTCCTTGATTCCAACAATTGGTATCAGATCCTAGTTCCTTCGAGGAAGCTTAACTGCTTGAGGAAGGTCTAGTAGATTAAATCAATGGATTTTGGTTTGTAGAGATAGCTTAATGTGGCATTTGAGGATCTTGATGCAACAAGAAATGAGATCAGTACCTTGAAGATAAACCTAAATGTAGCTAAAGACTTCATTAATAATTTGAAGGATCAAGTGAACACTACAAGAGACAAGAGGAAGGAATTGATGCACAAGCTAAAGGAGAAAAAATAACAATACTTGGAGAATCAGGACAAAGTTGATGAATATGACAAACTTGCAAGAGAGAATGTTTCCTTTAAGAATGAAATGCAATCCATTGTGATGAAGTTGAGTAAGGATATTGAAGACCAAACGAAGAATGAACAAATCTTAACTCAATCATTAAAGGAAAAAGCATATGAATGTTTCAGGCTTACCTTTGAGAATGATCAGTTGAATCTTGAATTGACACAATCAAGGAATAATGGTCAAGAACTTGAGAGATAGATTGTTGCCCTAAAAGATGAACTTGCTACTGCAAATGAATACAAAGACAAAATTAATGTTAGTTCAACAAGGCTTGATGATATGTTGGAAAGACAGAGACATGGAAAGGATATGTGAGGACTTCGATATGAAAAAGGAGAGTCCTCTGGATTTGGACAAGGCAATGCAAAACATGTTGGATTTGGTTGTTCATTACTACTTCTAGGATATGTTGTTTTTATTGATGTCAACATATTCCTATGAGTTATTCCAGAGAGTTTGGGAAGATTTTCTAATCTGGGTTTTACTAGTTTGGTTTTGTTGATCACTCTTTTGCAGAATTTGGTATTTCCTTAGGTATATTCCAGTGTGATCAGATCTTGTGTTGACACTTTGGATTATTGTTTGGGATGATATTTGGTATCTTAATTTTAGATGGTTAATTATTTGGTGCTCTGCAAGTTATCTTTCCTCATGATAGTTGCTGATTGGTTGTGTTCTTGAGCTTTGAGATGTTGATCAATGAAGATTTGAAAAGAGGTGTTGGTGCAGCTATTTTGGATGATTCTAATGTGTTTGTTGGTGTTTCCTAGTCATGTTCTATTTATTATGGCAATCCACATTGATCATTGTGCAATTTTTTGGTGATTTCTATGAAGCGGTGATGATTTTCACGTTATGCAATATTTCTAGCGATATAGTGTGTTGCGGTTGATCTTGGAAGTATTTTCAGTGGATGTAATCATTTGGGAATTTGATTTAGGTCCATAATATATAGTGTAAATCACAATATTGATCTGATGGTCAATCTTTGTAACTTTTGTAATTGTGAGTTGAGGGTTTATCCGACCTTGTTATCAAGGTTGATGATTTGTATATATAGGTGAGATGCTTATGTAATTTAGGTGTCGGCATTATGTCTGCATTATCAGAGAGAGGTGATTATATGAACAATAGATTTATTATTCGGTGAAGTGTTGAGGTGAGACTGGTGTTGCAGAGACGACAATTGTGCTTAACCAGAACTGTCATCAAACATTTGTAGATGCTATCATTGCAGTTCATTCCTTTCGGATTGTAATCTGAATCATACTGTAAGTTGATGAGACTTCCCTAAGGGTTGTAGCCTTCCAGGCATATATCTTTTGAGAAATGAGCTCTAGGCAGTGTGCCTAAATGCATGTGAATTCCCATTATAATATTTTCACATACTACTACAGAGTATCATCTGACTATGGTTTTTCCCTTAACCAGGTTTTCCACATCAAAAACCTTGGTTTTTGTGTTGTGTTGTTAATTTTCTTATCTATTTGTTGCTACAGTTTATAAGTTTATGTTTTGAAGTTTAATTTTTTGTGATCCAATGAAGACTAATTCAGCCCCCTCTCAGTCTTCCTTCTTGATTGATGCTAACAATTGGTATTAGAGCTTGGTCGCAGGTTTGAATCATGCAGGATGTGATGAGTGACACTGGGAGGGGGATTGTTGGAAGTGGACCATCCCTCATGGGGATTTATGACATGGTTTAACATCCTCCTATGGATTATTTAAGTCTATTGGTTGTACCAGACATTCATAGGTCGATCTTTTGGTGCAATGGCAACTCTAGATTTTAAGAAGTGGTAGCAGAGCTATGTATGATGAGCCTACTGTTATATATTGTAAATATGTTGGTGAAGCCTGTAAAGATGATAACTAGATAAGAGCCATGGAAGAATAATTAGATCAAATTGAAATGAACAACACTTAGGAACATGTGTGTATACCTATTGATAAAAACGTTATTGGTACTAAATGGGTTCTTAGGATCAAATTGAATGAAGTCAGTGAAGTAGTCAGAAATAAAGCCAAATTGGCCTGCAAAGGATATTCACAACAAGAAGGGATTGATTGTGAATAAAAATTTTCTTTGGTTTCCAGAATTGAAGCATTTATCTTGTTGCTTGCCTATGCTACTTATAAAGATTTCAAGGTAAATCAAATGGATGTCAAATCTATATTTTTGAATGGTGATCTAGAAGAAGAAGTTTACATTGAACAACCTGATGGATTTTCACTATCGGATGATGGGGACATGGTATATAAGTTGAAGAAAGCACTTTATGCATTGAAACAAACTCCTAGGGCTTGGTATGCTAGGTTAGACAAATACTTGCTAAAATTGGGATTTATCAAAGGTGTTGTTTTTAATAATATGTACTTTAATATTGAAGATGATAACATTTTGATTGTTGAAGTCTTTTTTGATGACATTACCTTTGGTAGTGATGATGATATGAGTATGAAGTTTGCTGATGATACACAAAAAAAATTTGAGATGTCTATGATTGGTGAGATGAAATTTTTGTTTGCAGTTTGCACAAACAGGAAAACATATTTTTATATCTCAAACTAAGTATGTGAAGCAACTTTTGAAGAAGTTTGGATTAGATGATTCCAAATTAGTTGGAACTCCTTTTGTGTTTGGTTGCAAATTGTCTAAAAATGATGAATCTCCTAAAGCTAATCAGAGTTTGTACAGATCCATGGTTGGTGGACTACTATATCTTACTCAAACTAGACATGACATTATGCATGTTATGTGTATAATTGCTAGATATCAAGCTGATCCAAAAGAGAGTCATGTCACTTCTGTTAATAGAATATTCAGATATCTAAAGGGAACTAAGGATTATGGTTTATGGTATCCAAATGATGTTGATTTCATGTTGTGTTCTTACACTGATGCATATTAGGTTGGTGATGTTTGTCGTGCCTGTGAAGTGTGGTACCTACAACTATAACACAAACACTCAATAGATCATTACAAACATGGTTAGCAAATTAAAATCAAATGAAAGGTGAACTGTGACAAAGTGACCTATCACCTCCTAAGAGATGTGAGTGTGGATTTGCTCTCAGATTTGGATAAGCAATCCTAGTGACTTGACTACACCTAGACGAAGAATTTGAAATGATGATGATATCCAAACTAGATGAGATTGATTATAATATATTGATCCAAGAGTTCTATTAAGCTAATGATATGCATGATTAAGGTATGATGGTGATGCAATTAAGCTACAAAAGAGATTGATTAAGCTACATGCTTCAACAGTTATGCTAGCAAATGATCAAATTAAACTAGATCTAAGATGCAATTTCCTATAGTAACAATGCTCAAATGATATTATAAATTGGATATGCCTATAGTGATAATTCCTAAGATGAAAATGAGATGGGATCCTTTATTCTCCAAAATGGGGGATATTTATAAGATTTCCAAGGCCAGGGGTGAGGCAGAAGGAACCAACGGTCAAGATTAAGTCTAAAGATATCAAGGGTGAAATTGGAGGAGGTTGAAGAAGAGGTTGGAGGAAGGGACACTTGTCATCTCTATGGTGACAAGTGTCAAGGAGCCTTTCTCATGAGAGGGCAAGTGTCCAAGTGATGCGAAGCATCATGAAAAACCCTTCAAGAACCCCAAATCAACATGGAGTTCCAATCTCAACACAACATCTTCGCTTGCATTAGAGGCATAATCTGATCATAATCATCATTATAAAATCCAAAAAAATATTAATATCAACCAACCAATCCAATATCAAATCCATCATATCATTTTATAACCCCTTGAACATTAATCAAGACCAAAAATGCATTATGCTGTCCCGGTTAATGACAGTTTGCTATACCCGTACTCAGTTATTAATAACTTTAAAACCTGAGCATATTTGGAAGATCACTTTTCTGAGGCTGTAGAAAACTAGGTTTCTAAAACCATATCCAAAATTGAGAATGATCCAACAGTTCATTTGAAAGTTATTCCCTCTGTACCGAGACCTTTTTGACTGTTACAGAAAAAACAAGAAATGTGCATACCCAGTCCGCCTAGGGCATCAAATATCTCATTAAATACTTAACCAATCACATTGAAAATGAATTAATTTGAAATATAGTTCAAAACTCTATCAAACACCAAATTTACAACAATTTCCAATGGTGAAATCAAAAGATTTTAGTGAAACTCTCCACAAACCCCAATTTGGAGGGTTTTTTTGACAGTTTTCACCAAATCTTGCATAACTTGCTTCAAAATGATTGAAATTGAATGAAAACAAAGGGAAAACAAAGTTAACTCAGGCCATTATCACATCCAATATATTTCCAATGGATACCAATGATTTTTCATAAAGAAAAACATGAATGATCAAACTGCAATACCCAGAAAATAATGTGGAGTGTGTAAAAACTTCAAATATTATTCATTTCCTTCCTCCAATATTACACACACCCATTGGATTCGACCAAATGATGGTTTTTATAACCTCCACACATCCATATGGTAGTTAAAACTACCCAAGACCAATTACATTCTTGGTTTGCAAATTTATAATGCAATTTGTGCTTGACAACATTTTTGACACAATTGACAATTTTGACATTTTGATAAATATGACCCCTAATCTTTGCTTGTGCACTTGAAATACATTTAGATGGACTCAAAACAAAAATTTTCATTCTATTTACCCTTCCATGGGCATATTTTCACAATGTGACCTCCTAGACCATATTAGGACTCAAATACACATCTTGAGCAAATGTCTTACAATGCTTCACAAAATGACTCAAAATACATTAAAATTACCATATAAACTCAAATATGAGTGAAATGATTCATGACATGATATTTAACCTCCTGGTGTATGTTTGGGTTAGGTGCTCTTGCACCATACTACCAACCTTGAAAGCTTTCCAAGTCCCTTGGAAACAACCTGCAAGAAAATTTTGTGTCTTGGACTGAAACTTTGTCTTTGTCTTCATCTTTATCTTTGTCTCTTCCTTTCATCATTCTCTCATTATCCTCATGCTGCTTCTACCAAATTCAAAAAGGTAATCATCCTCTCAACTACTCCCATCCATGGAGTATCCAATGGCTGCAACTCAAGGTGTTCCTCAGGCATCCACACAAACTCACACTTCCTTTGCCTCACCTAGGAGTCTCTTTTTCCTCTCTCCCTAGTCTTTTGGCAACCACAACCAGGTTCTCTCCTCAACCTGTTCCTCTACAGTTAGGTGGATCCAACACCTACAACCAAACACAACATAAACAACTTTCCTAGCCCAAATCTTTTGTTGGGCTCTGATACCAATTTGATGTAGAGGCATCATGGAAAACCAACTCACAACAAAGGATCTTTCTAATCCAATCATCATTACAATCATTAAGTGGCAATGCAAATGGTATTCATCCATTCTACAATGCAATCACAATATAATCTTTACACAAGGGTTGTCTATCAAATACTTACACCATATGCCACCAATCAACCCCAAACCACTTTAAAAGGTTATATTCCATCCCTACAGACCTTAATTCAATATTTTAGATCATAAAATTCACCAAAACATGAGACAACAAATTCTTTATTCCCATGGAGTACCCTAGTTCAAGGTTTCATCCTTAAAAACTGTTTTCACAAAAATAACCACAACTTCTTCAATTCTTAACCAAATTAAGTGAGATAAAAATAAATTGAAAGATAGTTCAAACCTCTATCAAACACCAAATTTACAACAATTTCCAATGGTGAAATCAAAAGATTTTAGTGAAACTCTCCACAAACCCCAATTTGGAGGGTTTTTTTGACAGTTTTCACCAAATCTTGCATAACTTGCTTCAAAATGATTGAAATTGAATGAAAACAAAGGGAAAACAAAGTTAACTCAGGCCATTATCACATCCAATACATTTCCAATGGATACCAATGATTTTTCATAAAGAAAAACATGAATGATCAAACTGCAATACCCAGAAAATAATGTGGAGTGTGTAAAAACTTCAAATATTATTCATTTCCTTCCTCCAATATTACACACACCCATTGGATTCGACCAAATGATGGTTTTTATAACCTCCACACATCCATATGGTAGTTACAACTACCCAAGACCAATTACATTCTTGGTTTGCAAATTTATAATGCAATTTGTGCTTGACAACATTTTTGACACAATTGACAATTTTGACATTTTGATAAATATGACCCCTAATCTTTGCTTGTGCACTTGAAATACATTTAGATGGACTCAAAACAAACTTTTTCATTCTATTTACCCTTCCATGGGCATATTTTCACAATGTGACCTCCTAGACCATATTAGGACTCAAATACACATCTTGAGCAAATGTCTTACAATGCTTCACAAAATGACTCAAAATACATTAAAATTACCATATAAACTCAAATATGAGTGAAATGATTCATGACATGATATTTAACCTCCTGGTGTATGTTTGGGTTAGGTGCTCCTGCACCACCAAGAGAGGAGACATGTGGCCAAAGTGCTATGTGTCTCAAGGGGAGAATATCCACACCATCGGAGGTTAGGATAAGAAGGTTAGGATGTGCAAGATAGGATAGGGTTAGTTAAACCCAAGGTTAGGTGGTTAGAAGTTAGGAGGCATGTGGGTAATTTGAATTTAAAAATTCAAATAATAGGAAAACACTAATTAATTTTCAACAACTCATAATTGATTTGTTTTAATTAACTAGGGGATTAGAAGAATTGATTGAATGGGGGGAGGATTGATTAATTTGAATAAAGGGGACCTATTGAAATGAACTTATTAAATAAATCCTTAGATTTATTAATAAGTAAATGAAAGGGACAATTTAATCAAATTGCAAATGAATTCAATTAAATTAGGAAGGAGGATTAATTAAACAATTGCTTATTTAATTAATTATCTTCAAACCATTTTTAGGTGTATACATTTTGCCTCTCTTTGAAGTGAGGTGTGATGATGCGTTGATTCAAAGAATAATCTCATTTTGATGATGATATTGGTTCGATAGGATGCACCAGACATTGATTGATAAATTGTGGTACGATGATGCCCCCTTGGGAGATAAATTGAGATAATTGACCTTTGGAGTGTTTAGATTTTTTGCGAAATTGATGTTCCGATTAGAAATGATTTGATTTCTGCAATTGTGGTTGATGAAAGTGTGAGTTCTAGGATCATGGTGATGTGGTTCTCGATGATTGATATAGCTTGATTGATTAGATTGATAAGATTGAGATTAAGTCTAGTTTCAGGAATGACATCTCTTATATAAGACAAAGATGATCAAAGTGTCTGGTTTCAGGAATGATATATCCTATATAAGACTTGATCAAAATGCCTGGTTCTAGGAAAGATACATCTTGTATAAGACATGATAGAATAGATTTAGATGTGATTGATTGATAGAATTGATAAGGTTGATTGGGTAAAGAACTAACATTTTGTTGATATCAGGTTGCAGGAAGATTCAAATATGTTGATGTTGGTTCTATTGAGGGGGTAACATAAAATTTGCGTTGGGTCAACCATATCTGGAGAGAGATGAGTCATCAATCTGATTGTGTATACACTAATTATGATACCTTGATGATTCTTGTTATAGATTTAACCTTGGATAAGATGAGCTTGTGGGAAGCCATGCAAGAATGAGATGCAAGCTAAATGCAAATACCAATATAAATGAAATACAAAGCTACGATCAGACCAGTCAGTGGGTTATTGTGTTTTGTCATCATTGAGCTTTTTCTTCTAAAATGTGGGAAGTGAGTGAAAACATCGATGGTATAATTAAACCATGATGAGTTGAGCACTACTTTCCTGGATTTTGATATTGCAAGTTAGCACAAGCATTGAAGTATAATTGAACCAAGATGACTTGAGTGTTGCTTGCGTAAAATAGGCAGTATTAACCATTTCTATATGTAAATTGGAAATGTCTTCGATGATACTCTAATGATCATGTCCTGAGACAAATTTACACATATTAATGATTAATTTACAGACAACAGACAACAGACAAGAAAGATATCATGTTCCTTCTTTGTTCCTCTAGTCAGAGACATCCCGGAGTCACTCAGAAATAATGATAGCGAAAATCAAGATAGAAAATTTGAACAATCATGTTAAAATCATTATCCAAAAGATATCATCCATTGAAAAGTGTGTGATGTTCTTAGAATGACATGTGATAGTTTGATGGTGGACAAGTTGATCTTGATTTGAATATTGAATGTGTCTCATTTTTCGCTTGATAAGAATTTCTTGACTATTGTTCTTCTTGTTTGATTAAGCTCAAAATGATAAAAAATTTGCCCCCAGCTAGGTGCAGGATTTTTCCCCAAGCCTAGAAACAAAGTCATTATGATATACCCAAGTCATGGTGAGAAATCACCTGCAATGCCCGCATATGTACAAAGGTTCTTATTATGTATATGAACAACGCTAATGGAAAATGAATGCAAATGGAAGGATGCATTAACTCATAGTGGAAGAGCTAGCAGACAGATAGTGCCTGTTTGCCAAGTTTTTACCCTATTTTTATTTCACTTTTTCACATATTTGATTTTTTTTATTTTTTTCAATGTTTTTCACTATTTTTGGATTTTCTGCTTTTTCAGACATAAAACTTCTTTAGATGCATGCTATTGATGGGTTCCTCGAGTTGATTCCCATCCCATGTTGATAGATGATATGCTCTCGACCAAAATATTGTTCTGACCACAAACAAACCTAACCAGTTTGGTTCAAACTTTCCTTTCTTTTCTTGATTTGACTAGTTTCATAGATTTTCCTCGTTGTTCTTCATCTGGTATAAGACCTTTTAATGATACTCGTAGAGAAGGTATCTCTACTTCTATTGGCAGTATTGCTTCTGATCCATAGACAAGAGAGAAAGGTGTGGCACTTGTTGGTGTGCGGATACTGGTACGGTAGGCCCATAGAGAAGGGTTCAATTGAATATGCCAATCTCTTCTAGTATCATTCACGGTCTTTTTGAGGATTTTAAAAGTGGTTTTGTTTGATGCCTCTTCTCATCCATTCCCTTGTGGATAGTAGGGTGTTGAAAATATGTGTTGGATCTTGAATTTCTCACATAGTTCTTGTACATCTTGGTTCTTGAATGATCAACCATTATCAGTGATAATGGTCATGGGTATTTCATAGCGTCAGATGATGTAGTTCAAGATAAATGTAGCAATTTATTTTCCTGTGATATTGATGAGAGGTACTATCTCAATCCATTTTGTGAAATATTTTGTAGCTACAAGGATGAATTTGTGACCATTAGATGAAGAAGGATTTATTTTTCCTACTAGATCAAGACGCCATTGGCAAAAAGGCCAATATGTTGCCAAAGCATGAAGTTCTTGTGCTAGTGCATGAATCAAATTTCCATGGATCTAGCGTTGTTTGCATGTTTTAGCTATTTGAAAAAGAATATCGTTCCATAGTTTACCAATAATAACCCAAGCATATGAGATTTTTTGAAAGGGTATCATCACCAAGAAAAGCTCAAGTCTTTATCGATGAATTTCAAATAAAAGATTAAGGCATGGGAGAATACTCTTTCAAAACCATGTGTCTATCCAAATTGCCAACATCACCAAAAATCATGGACAACCTTCTGCATTGATGCATCAAGCAACATAGCCCATCACCAAGTTTGATGGAAAATTTATCTAATTGGGCACACTAGAACATGAATCAAAAGATAAAGAAATCCTTAGTTGGCTATACAAGGATGAGGGAGAAGTTAGAGCTTCTACTCTGGAGGTAGCCATACCAACATAACAGTATGGAAAAGGATTCCTGATCATGCAATGGATGACATAAAATAGAAAAGGACCTATAGGCAAGTGTCAAGAAGGCATTACAGATCCACTAGACCCTTCTCTCACAATTTTCTCAAGACAAAACATGATTGTGATATGGACAAAGCATACCCCCAAGACAAAAGAACAATAAATATCAAAAACCTTAGTGGGAAGAAAAGAAGAAATGCAACAAGGACTCATGGAAAGAAGCACTACACCAAGCAACATAAATAAGAAGGAAAGAGCAAGAACACCAGGAAAAAGAGAAACAATAAGAGGAACTAGCCATTCAAAATGAAGAAGAATCTTATAAGAAAGTGTACCATGTCCAGGAACCTATTCAAAACTATTGGCATTGTGTTATCATTGATATCAACCAGTATGGGATGATTACTGGTAGAAGAGATGTATGTGCAACATTGCTATGAAGGAGTATAGGATGTGATATCTTGGATATCACCTTGGGTTGCAAAACACCGGTAAGGTAAGGAAAGTATGTCAACTAGGTAGGAAAGTGTTGTTTTGACAAATAGGCAAGGTGTTTGAGTGGTTGTTTGTGATGAAGAGGCACAATGTTACCTAAATCACATCAACATTGGAAGAGAAGAATAAACCGGTATGCTGTGAGGCTGTAGAATAGCAAGACTCCCACTGGATGAAAATACATTCATCATGAGAAGCAATGACTAACAATGAATGTGCTCAGATCACATATGCCTATTTGAAGAGATGTTGTATAAATAGGGAAGTCACATGAGTATATGGAAGAAAGAAGATAGTATTACTCCACCAAGTAAGTGGAGCTTATCTTCTATTATGCATTGAGTGCACTATAGTTTGGAGAGAGAAGTGTGAAGTGTTTGTCACCTTGACAAACCGATAGAGAAATGAACAAGATTGATGGGAAGAAAGGCAAGACCAAGCAGATACAGTCTGAAGTAAAAATACTTGATTGAAGATGGAGTCTTGTGAAGGTTGATGACATGGTGTCATCAAGAGTGGTAACTAGTATGTGAGTCCATCGATTATATATGACAGGTACTATTGCCGAAGATTTCCCATTTGTGGGGATGAGTATACTTAGGACTTACCAGTCTAGAGACCGGTTTGAGAGCTCCATCAACAGTTCAAGATAAGAGCAGATATGATAAGGTAACTGGTAAAATGGTTGAGAATGGAAGGGTTAGCAAACCAGCAGAAGTAAGGAATTAGTAGGACGGTTGGTCGATGATCCTATTTGGATCGACTTGAAGTGCCAAGATGGCAGATAGTCGACATGGAGTCAACATGGAAAACCCACTATCAGATAAAGATAGAATGTACAATGATGAGGTTGTTGTAGAGGTTGGTCAGCTTTAATGAAAAGAAACTCAAATCACGGGACATGTTGTAGAAAGATTGCAGGGGTTTGAGGCTTGAGGTTTGAAACACAACTATGAGCTAGCTAAGAGATTGAGATGATCGAGGCGATGAAGGAAACAACCCGACAGATCTCTTGTGACTAACTGAAGGATTTTCTAAGGAGGTAAAAAGAAAATCACCAAGATTAAAGGGCATGATCGAAGAAACACAACTATGGCGAAGATATGCATTCGGATGTCACAAAAATCAGATCTTGCAAGATCTGATTGGATTTGGTTTTCCTCGAGGATGGTGAAAAAACCATAACCGCCTGAGTTTTGAATTGGCGATTGGCAAGAAATTTGGGCTATAAGTAAAACAGCCTAAGAGATTGTTTGGTGCTACTGAATAGAGAGAATATTGTATTATTGTGAAGTTGTAGACTTCTGCAAGTAAAGACAAGATCAGCCGATTGCTCAACGAGCAAGAGAGGGAGAGTGAACCTTGTTGAAGCTTTCAACCAATTGGAGAGAAGAACTGGTAGTGACTACACCAATAGAGTGTGAAACCGGTGGTTTGCAGAGAGTAAGGTGCAAATCCAGTAGAGAAGTAGCAGGTGCAGAGCAAGAAGAAGAGTGAGTCGGTAGAAAAAAAGAAGTACTTCACCGATAGAGTAAGATATTTGTTAAGGTTGCAAGATTCACTTGTAACATGATAATAAATTATGTATTTGCAGTTTGCATTGTGAACACTAAGTTGTAGCTCGGTATAGGGGTTGGTGCTCCTTTGTGTTGTAGCCCATAAACCTATTAGGGGTTATAGCTCCTTGGGTTGGTGCCCTAAAGTAAGGGGTTGTAGCTCCTTGGGTTGGTGCCCTAAACTGTGTAACTGTGTTTTAGTGTGAGGTTGGATTGGAGCAGTAAACTCCAACAACATTGCTCACTGAGGTTTTTCCCACATTGGGTTTTCCTCGTACATCTTGGTGTTATGTGATGATCCCTTGTGCATGTGTGTATTTGAGTTAGTCTCCTCACTAACCAGTAATTTTGCATTGTGTTTGATCCATAAACCAGTATGTTCACAAAGGATAACAAAAAGGAAAAAAGTTTAGAGAACCACTTATTCACCCCCTCCCCCTCTCAGTGGTGTATTGTGTCTAACAATTGGTATTAGAGCCTAGGTTCCAAGTTAGAAGAGTGTTCTCTAAATTGGGTAGATTTTGGCCTAAGGACACAATCATTTGTTCAGTATCTTTCTTTGCTCTAGTTTTTGATGGTTCAAATTTTTTATTTGGAGTTGTAGAATGGAAGTTTTCTTATCTTCTTTAGGGTTCGATGTATGGATGTCAGTAGTTGATGGTATCCCTAGAAAGATCAATTTTCCTATTGGATGTGTAGAAGAAAGAAAAAACTAGTGCAATGAAGAAGCCATGCAGGCTATTTTTAGTGCGCTCACCGGTGATGTCTCTTCACAGGTTGACAAGTGTAAGAGAACAAAGAGCTTAAGGGAAAGATTAAAGAAGCTCTATGGAAATGAACTGTAAGGCCCACCCCAACCAAGCTATGATTAACTTAGTTGACCATGTTTGACCCTACTAATAAGTGCTATAATTCAATAGGATGGGCTATGTTAAACAGATAGATTTGATGAGAAAAGTAATTGAACTAGGTTATGGAATCATTTCACCTTGAGGTTTACATTTTTATAAGTTCTAAATTTAGAACTTATAGGATCCCAAGATTTGGATAAACATTGACATATGTTGATGCTTCATTTATATGCGTTATGATATAGAACTCTATATGATTCTAGAATAGGATAAATTTGAGATGATATATGTCATTATTGGATTTGCAGGACTTCACTATGATGATAGAAATAGGATGTATGTTTTAGGAATGGATTAAAATTATGAGGGAGATGACAACTGCGTATGTGGATATATTTGGATGTAAGATGTATTGATTTGTTTAAATGTATATGGTATGCAGAGTGTTTGACGTGTATTCTTATTCATGTGTTTAAATGTTATATGAGGTTATTTGGAAGTACTAATGTGTAATTGAGATGCGTAGGAAAATTATCCATGTGACAATGGAAATATTATGGAGAACCAAACCTAGACCTATGTGTGTTCATAAAACTAGGGTTTGTCTATTTAGAGAGACAACACCCCATTTGTATCGTATTTTATTTGTGAAAGTGATTGTTGCATGAATGTTAAATTGAATTTTCTCTATTTGTGTAAATCCAACAAGAGACAAGATTTCATGTATAATTTGGTAAAAGTATTTTCTTTGTGTCACTTGACACATGTTTTGATTTATGTTTGAGGTTTTAAATTTGTCTCTTGGAGGGAGTTGTTTAAACTATAGCTTTTTCAATTAAATTAATATGATTCCATAAATACCTTAGGTAAAGAATCTTTGGGATGATCAACTGAAGTTTGGCCCGAAAATTAACTTCAAATGGGTTTAAAAAGGGTTAAATGGACACCTAGGGGTAGTTTAATAGGGTTTTCTAAAGCCCATAAGGTATACCTAAGGGTTAGGAGTAATTTTAGGCATACACCAACTCTCATGTGACCTTTTAGACACCCTAAAAAGTGACTATTCTAAGTTGTGCAAAAATTAAAATTAGAAGGATCATCTAAGTTGTAAACTTTCCTTTCGGATGTGAGATCCCTTTCCCATTTTTCTCCTACCTTTCCTTTTCAGTTTTAGAAACTTGTGAGAACTCTCACTAGGGTCTTCTTAAGAAAGAATGAGAGATTTTGGGGGGTAATCACCCACTCTCCATTTTTGGAGACAAGGAATTTTGAAAGGAAAAAGATAGATTTTGAATTAAGAATTTGGCTAAGTGTAGAAAGGAAAGACTTGTGGAATTGGGCTCCTCATCCTCAACAAAACTAGCATACCCTTGGGTAGTTGAAGGTTGGTTTCACCTTACTTGTAATCTGTTTTCATATTGAATGTTATATTGAAAGAATATCTTGTGTAAAAAGTCTAGTTTTCTTTTATGTTTTCCCTTGGAAAATTATTGTGTTTTATGTTTTACTTTTGTATAGCATTTTATGTGCTTTGGGAGTAATCAAGACCTCCTACTCTTGGGAGAGGGGATGGTCTTGTGGGTGGTAGAAGTGACAGCCCTCGAGTGAGAGGCTCTCGTTATGAGAGTGATCACAAGGGATTTTATGTGACCCTTGCTGCATGGCTTGTTTATGCATTAGGGGTCATAAGGAGGGGAAAAAGGCATGAATGCTTTGGGGGGAATAAGGAATGTGGGGTTGTTATACTTATGATGTTTTTGGTTTGCCATGAGGTGGCTATTCGTTTTACCATACTTGCAGTCTCCTCAGGGTACTTGGTCCACTACCACCCTTGAAAAGATATCACAATGTGTGGTGCAGTGTAGCCCTGGGTTGGGAATGTGTTTGTGTTTGTTTTCCCCTTGTTTACTGTGTTTGCATGTGTGTAATCCTGTCTAAGGCTTGGTTCTCCAAGCTTGGGGGTGGCTACTAGTTAGCCTAGGCTGGGAGGTGAGCACTTCATGGTCATAGCCTATGTTTTATTTGCAGGTTGTTGGAAGAAAGGAAAGAGGACAAGTAGAGGTTGTTGGTTTTATTTGTTATAGAGAAGATTTGAGAATGGAAAGTTTATGTTTTTAAGTTGCAGCAATGTAATAGGAAATTATATCGTATCTATTTTTTTTTTAAAACGAAATGTATCAAATGTTTTTAAGATCCTCTTTTAATAGAAATGAGAGATCCATTTGTATTGAAGGTTATATTGTATTTTAAATGTACTTTAAAGAGATGAAATATTGTATTATGCAATACTATAGAAAAGAAATGAATATTTCTAGATTTAGTTCCTAAAGTTTTGAAATTAATTCTTTGTTGAGTATTTAATATTTTGAAAAGCAAGATATTTATTTTATTCTTTTATCCTTATGAAATTAAATAGGAAAATAATGCAATAGTTTAGCATGCAAGTGGAAGGCTGGAAACAAACAATTATATCTGTTTATGGAGGTGCAATCTTAGTTTATTTAAATTTGTGATTTTATTTTAATTGCAGAAAATAAAGTCTAAAGTTAAAATAACAATCTCTATAGTTTTATTTTAATAATTTCTAGATAAATAAAGTTGTTGTTAGAGTTTATTTAAATATTGTCATTTGTTTATATGTAGACAATAAAATCTAGGGTTAAACAGATTATTTGAAAATAAATAATTTCTAGATATAAATAGCTGCGTTTTAAATTTATATACTCCTGTAAATTTTAATTAATTGTAGAAGGTAAATCTGAGGAATCAACAAACTATCTTATGTAAATTTTAGCTGCTTGGCATTTAAATTAAAAAGATGTATATACATTTATTTAAATATGAAGCCTTTGATTTATCTGTTAAAATGGTTTTCAAATATACAGAATAACAACATAGATTTTCAAGAATGCTCTAAATTTAATACGCAATTAAAATATAGGTATTTAAATATATATATATATATAAATAAATTTATATTCATTTATTTAAGTTTAAATGAATTCATTTTCTTTCTTTTCTAAAAATATACTGCTATATCATATATATATATATGTGTGTGTGTGTGTGTGTGTGTATATATATTTATATAATATATATTTTTATTAATCTAAGAATTTTTTTTTTTTAAATATTAAAAAAAAAGAAAAAAAAGAAAGCAAACCGAAGGGCTAGGGCTCAGGCCGAACCCACTGTGCAAAGCACAGTGGCCGGTGGGAAAGCCGAACCACTGTGGTTTGCACAGTGGACGGCGCGGCCTACAACCGCCACTGTGGGAGACCATAGTGGATGATGCCACTGTGGCGTCCATAGTGGACGGCCCAAGGGCCACCACTGTGGGCGGCCACAATGGTCGCCGCCATTGTGGAAACCCATAGTGAACGACGCCGCCCACCTTTGCCCTTTGCTGCCATGGCCATCATTCGGTGAGCCATCCCTACAACCCAATGATAAAACCCTAGCCGATTAGGGCTAGGGTAAAAGAAGGATAAAAATATAATTAAGCTTTTAAAGAAAAACAAGGGGCTTAGTTTATTATAAATAAGGGGATTAGGGTTTGCATGGTTTTGTTTTTATAAATTTGGGGAAATTGTTATAATATTTAAATAAATAAATAAATATATATATATATATATATATATGTAGCATCCTAAAATTGCGACACTTGCAATTTCGACTGCATTTCGGTCTTCACGATGGCGACGCAACACGCAACCTGAATGGAGACCCCAGAACTTGCTCACGACACTGAAAACTGCATTTTTCAAGCACCCTGGCCTGAACCTCCTTGCACCCTGCTGTCCCGGGAGGTGGGACCAGAGCGCCCAGCGCCCTGGTCCCCAGGACCATGGTGCCCAGCGCCCTGGTCCCTAGGTCCTATTTTGGGCCCGGTCTCCTAAGGAGATTGCGGGTCTTTTTGTTTGCAATTTGGAAATTACATTTCCTGGTCGGCCTAAGGTCGGGAAAATCAGTCTATCAGCCCTAATTGACAAGTATATAAACTACATTTTTCTCTCTCATTTGGATATAACACATACATGAGGGAAAAGGCATGGAAACTATACTCAAGCATTCAAGCGTTCAAGCATTCAAGCATTCAAGCATTCCTTCTAAGTCTCCATTCAAGGCTAAGTGTTGCATTCAAGACAAGGATTCAACCATTGAAGAGGAGATCACTTACTACATGCTACATACAACATACTACTACAACAAACAACAACATCTAAACCTTCGCACATAAGGATACCAACATCCTTAGAACAAGGTATTAGTACTTGTTTTACAGTCATTTACATTTACAGCACTTGCTCATTTCTTGGTTAATTCCAAAACCGGGGTTTGACCTAAAGGCAAACCCCTAATCCCTAAACCCCCAATCGTCTTCGCTTTTCTGTGTGTAGGTTGCAGGTACGCGGCTGAAATTGAAGATCTGGAATCCTTGTGCAGAGACGATAGATCCCCCTTCGTTTCGCAGATTTTTCGGAGGACCGTGGCGCCGGGCGCCATCATCCTGACAACTTTTGCTCAAATTTGCAGGACAGCGTCGTATCGACATTTTATTGCTAATTCCAGGTCCGCAGCTTCATCCTATATCCCTAACTCAGTTTATAAGCGAATCTTTCTCACTTTCTATGCATTCCTAGCTTAATTCTTCTACGCACATTCTTTACAAAAGAGGGTAGCCTTGCTGTCTTAACCCTTGAAACACATTTAGCATCCAATCTTGCATTGTGTGGGATTGGATCTTGTGGGTTTCAACCCCTCTTTTGAATGTAAAGGCTCTCCCCTAAGTGAAAACCATCAACCCTAGTGAATCTCCCTTCTCTCTCCTCGGAGTTGGAAGAGGGGAGGGCAACTAGGGTTCGATCGTGATTTTCTGCTTTACATTTTGGTGAACCCGACGTGAACATCCTTTCTGATTTTTCATGCTTAGATCTGAAAAAATTGATTACATTTCCATGTTTGATCTTTTGCAAAATTTTAGAGGTGATTGCATAAAAACCCTAAATTTTCTTTTTAGTAATTGAACTTGCGAAATGTCTAAATGTTAATGCTTGTTTTAGATCTGCCCTTCTATTACAAATTATCAATTCATATTTGTGCTTTAATTCTGAAAATTAAGTGGTTAAGTGTCAAAACCCTAATTTTTGAAACCCTCTTGATTCAACCTTTGACTGACAATTTCACTGATCAAAACATCTCCAAATCAGCTGTAACTTTGGATTCCGCAATAAAATCACAATATCTTTCATCCCTGAAAATTTGGAAAAAAGTTGCGAGGACCGTGGTGCCGAGCGCCATCGTCCCCGACATTTTTTCTGAAATTTCGGGAGCGAGATCTTACTGTGTTTTTCTGCTAAAATTCAGAATTTTGGTTGATTTTATTAATTATAACACCTTCAAAATTACAGTCAAAGTTGGTCTTGTGATTGCTTGGATTAAGGCTTCTAAACATTCAAAAATCATTGAAATTGAAATTTTGTGTCAAAATTGTGTTCTTACTGTCCTAAATCTGAAAAGTGTGTTATCATTCATTAAAAATTTCAGTGCTTTATTCAAATTCTTACAATTTGTGACTTTTGAAATTAAGTGCTTAATTACAACAACTTTGATTTCCGCTTTCAAAATTGAATTTTGCGTGAAATTGAGCCAACTTTTGAATTTCAAAATTTGCATTGCTCTTAACATTCCCTCTAAAATCATAAAATTCAAAATTTCAGTTTCCCTCTCTTTTTCTAAATTCAAATTTTTGCATTTTTCGACAATCTTGGTAGGGTTCAATTTCGAGATTGCAACTTTAATTTGGCCTATCTACAGATCGTAAAATCACTAAATTTTTTCAGATTAGCTTTAAAATCATCATACCTTTCATCCCTGCAAATTTTGAAAAAAGTTGCAAGGACCGTGTTGCACTTCGGGCGCCATGGTCCCGGGCATTTTTTCCGAAATTTCGGGAGACTGTTGTGATTGCATTTAACAGCTTAAATCCAGAAGATTGGCTGATTTTACTGAAAATTGCTACCTCTAAATTCAAAATTTTCTCTCCTTCTCTAGTGCATGAGTTTTACAACAATAAGCCCTACTTACACTATTCCCGTTAGACGAAGCCGTAGAATTAAGTCTTTTCGAGGTTTAATTACTGAGGAGATGGAACCTAATTTGAATAGCCTTTTTAACGAGGACATGGGTAATTCCTCTAATCCTCCTAATGATGAAGAAGCTCTCCATGAGGTTTTTGTAGAACAACTTTCGAAATTGGATAACCAATTTGACGATTTTCGACAGTGGATGTCTCATGAATACCCTGATAGTCAAGCTCTTCCTTTAATTGAGGGTCTAAAACGTATGCTTCAAAGTGATAAGAATGGAATTGATATTTTGCGTGGTATTTCACACATTGTGAATTCGAACATGATGCCTATAAAGAGTTGTGCTGAAAATTTGGGTTATACACAACCTCCTACTCAAGTCAATCATTCTATTCCTTTGATGACTTCTATTGCTAGCATACCTACCTTTACATCAAACATAATGGCTACTTCTACACAAGACATTCCTCCCGTGATTACTAGTCATTGGGGCAACCCTTCTTCTTCAATTAACCCTCTTCCTTCATTTAATCCGACTTCTTCATTCATTCCTTCAATGAATGTCCCTATTATATCTCCACAAATGAACATGACGCAAGGGGGCAATTCATTTAACCATTCCATCCCTCCTTGTAGTATTCCTCCTGTCCAATCATCTCCTATGACTAATTATCATAGAGTCCCACCACCTTACTCTTTACCTTCTTTCAATAACATAACACCTCCATCTCAATCTAACACATCTAATATGAATTCTTCGACTGAAGCGACCATTAACAATCTTGCACAAACTGTCTATTCTTTACAGCAACAAATTGCCTCTATGAATCAATCTAAGTTTAGTGTGCCCACATTTGATGTTGCGAGTCCACTTTCTCTTGACATTGTTCGAGCTATCCCTCCTAAACATGTTGAAATCCCGCATTTGGAACTTTATAATGGTAAAGGAGATCCTCTAACACATGTTAAGACATTTCAAACAATATGTACTGATTTTGCTTATGACCAAAGGTTGCTTGCAAAATTGTTTACTAGAACATTAAGAGACAAAGCCCTACAATGGTATTGCTTGTTGCCTTCTTATTCTATTACTTCTTTTGAACAACTTGCAAATTCTTTCATTCAACAATTTCAAAACAATATAAGTCCTAAAGTTACTTTGATTGATTTAATGCATTGTAAACAAGGTGTTAGAGAAAAAGTGACTGATTTCATTGGTCGATATAAGCATTTGTATGCTCAAATTTCTTTTCCAGTGCCTGACAATGATATTCAAAGAATCTTTATTTCTAATTTACAAAAAGATATTCAAGACAAACTTCTGTTTTCTGAGTTTACTTCTTTCCAACAGTTGTGTGCAACTCTTCACAATTATCAACTGACTGTGAGTCAAATGGAACAATCACATCCTATGGCTCCGAGTGATAAGGGTGATAGCAGTCAACAACCATTTGGAAAGTTTAAACCAAACAGAGATTCCATCAAATTCAATGAAAACATCATTAACAACAATGTGAATGCAGCATCAGGTGTGCCTCCTATTTCTAAATTTTTCAAGAAAGAAAGAAAGTATACTCCTTTGAATGAATCATTGCATAGTATTATGAATAAGTTATTGGAACAAAATGTGCTTACTCTTCCTCCTATAAGAAAAATTGATCCTGCAAAGATTACTTCACCTTATTTTGATAACAAAGCCTTTTGTCAATTTCATCGTCAGCCTGGGCATGATACTGAAAAATGTTTTTCTTTAAAGGGTAAAATTCAAGATTTGATTGATAATAATACTATTTCTGTTTCTGGAGTGAATGATAAAGGCAATACATCTGTAGCTCCTCCTAATCAAAATCTTCAAATTTTTACTGATCCATTATCTTCTCATACCTCTAATGCAATTGAGGCTAATGATTCCTCTCTCTCATCTGATGGTCTTGTGTCTATGACTCCGAATGTGATTAACTTTGTAGAGCAGCAAGAAATCCCTAAAGAACCTTCCATCACATTTGATTCCAGTGAAACTATTAGGGCACCTGATGGTCCTTTATACATAGTTGCAAAAGTCAAGAATACACCTTGTCGTGCAGTGCTTATTGATCCTTTGTGCATGGTTAATGTTATTACTGAAGAATTTCTTTTTACTTTGCAAATGAATCAAGTGATTTATGACAAAACAGATGTGATTGTGAAACTATTTGATGCATTTTCTTCTCCTGCAATTGGTTCTATTACATTGCCTATTGAGGTCCATAACAAATCCTTTGATGTGAACTTTTCTATTATTCCATCTTCTGAACAATTTCGTGTGAAGCTTGGTTATCCTTGGCTATCTTCCATGAAAGCTATTGCTTCTCCTATTCATAAGTGTTTGAAATTTCCCCATAATGGTGAAGTTGTTACTGTCAATCATAGTCTCTTTAAACCAGCTGAAAGAACTTCTAGCGTTCCTCTTGATTACTTTTGGCCTAAACAATTCCAATCTCTTCCTCCGCGAAGTGATCATCTTTTCAAATCTTATCAAAAGTGGAAAACAGATATGATCCTATCTCTAAGTGAACCTAGAACACCTAAACTTGATATTCCTATCATTCTTGAGAAGGAAGTTCTTCCTTTGAAAGATAAAACTAATGTCTTTCCTCAAGAAGATTCCCAACCCATCCCTATGGATGTGACTATGTCTATGCCTAATAAACCTTCTAAAAGTAGACATATACCTCCTCGTCATGATGGACTTGGTCTTCTTCCTAAACCAAAAATTCCTCCTTTATATGGAGCAGTTCCTCCTCTGTCCTTTTATAGAGAGAAGAGACCTTCCTCTTCTCCTATTGTCCAGCCTAAGAGACCACAACCTAAACACCCAAGTGCTAAGGATGAGAACATTCCTCCTCCTCAATCTTCTCAACTTCCTACTAAGACTAGACAAAATCGTTCTGCACGCGAATGCCGACGAAAGCGTCGTCTTAGAGCTCAAGCAGCTGCTTCTCGAACTTTGCAATCTCCAAAAACACCTTCAACAAGCATTATTCCATTTTCTCCTCAGCCGGACATTGAGCCTAAATCTCCTAAACATAAGATGCATGATGGTCTTGATCCTGTGCGAGTTAAAGATCCTATTTTTATAAATCTTGATGATGATATAGATGAAAATGTTATGCATGATGAAAATGCTACTTCTCCTATTCATTCTGATAGTGAATATGAACTTGTTGATATTGATAACCATTTATCTAATGAATTTTCTAAAGCACTTATCCTAGCTCCTAGACAAGAACAATGTGGCTCGGAACATGAACATAGCCTGTGTTTGGATCTTGTGATAGCTCCATCTACTGTGTTGGATGTTCCTCCTCTAGCGTGTTCCCTGCCTTCCCGAAACATTGATCAGCAAGATCAAGGGGTAGATGACGTGCTAGACTAGTTACATTAGCATAGCAGATTCTCTCCCCCTCTCTTGTGTTACTTCTTCTATACGTTATTCTCATTCTTCTATTTGTAGTCCTTAGTGTTGTCTACTTGAGGACGATGCAAAGCATTGAGATCTCTCGATCTCTCTCATGTTGACTCAAAAGACACATGTGTTCCGTTCTTCTAGGTGACCTTCCTTGATTGGGGAATGAAGAACAATTATGCATACATACATATGATATACATGAATTATCATACAGCATACTGACCCCGAGGAAAGTGAAGTCACCTTGTGCTTTGTGTTTTGTGTCTATTATCCTTGGGCTTATCTCACACTTGGGGGCTAAATCCTTGCGATAACGTGCTCCTTTCCTTTCTCATTTCTTATATGTATCACTACGTTAAAACAATCACCCCCGTTGAGGCATGTGCGATCGCTTTAACGTAGGGGGGCATACATCCCGTTCATATCTTTTCAAGATACTTGAAAATTTCTGGGTAAATTTAGCCTTGCCCTGAAAATTTTTGATATCTTTCTTGCATGACTCATAGTGAGGGAGCCTTACTACTGACAGTCATGGTTCTTCCTCGTGATCTTCCCTTTTACTTTGTCAATCGAAGTCGTAAGATCCTTAGTCCACTGGGGGCTTGGTGTATCTTGCCTCCTTGACGTGGTGAAAGTCTTTCAATATTGTTTCCTTGTACTTTACCAAAAGTATGAGCATACATACTCCCGCTAAAGTGGGGGCTAAATGTAGCATCCTAAAATTGTGACACTTGCAATTTCGACTGCATTTCGGTCTTCACGATGGTGACGCAACACACAACCTGAATGGAGACCCCGGAACTTGCTCACGACACTGAAAACTGCATTTTTCAAGCACCCTGGCCTGAACCTCCTTGCACCCTGCTGTCCCGGGAGGTGGGACCAGAGCGCCCAGCACCCTGGTCCCTGGGTCCTATTTTGGGCCCGGTCTCCTAAGGAGATTGCGGGTCTTTTTGTTTGCAATTTGGAAATTACATTTCTTGGTCGGCCTAAGGTCGGGAAAATCAGTCTATCAGCCCTAATTGACAAGTATATAAACTACATTTTTCTCTCTCATTTGGATATAACACATACATGAGGGAAAAGGCATGGAAACTATACTCAAGCATTCAAGCGTTCAAGCATTCAAGCATTCAAGCATTCCTTCTAAGTCTCCATTCAAGGCTAAGTGTTGCATTCAAGACAAGGATTCAACCATTGAAGAGGAGATCACTTACTACATGCTACATACAACATACTACTACAACAAACAACAACATCTAAACCTTCGCACATAAGGATACCAACATCCTTAGAACAAGGTATTAGTACTTGTTTTACAGTCATTTACATTTACAGCACTTGCTCATTTCTTGGTTAATTCCAAAACCGGGGTTTGACCTAAAGGCAAACCCCTAATCCCTAACCCCCCAATCGTCTTCGCTTTTCTGTGTGTAGGTTGCAGGTACGCGGCTGAAATTGAAGATCTGGAATCCTTGTGCAGAGACGACAGATCCCCCTTCGTTTCACGGATTTTTCGGAGGACCGTGGCATCGGGCGCCATCGTCCCGACAACTTTTGCTCAAATTTGCAGGACAGCGCCGTATCGACATTTTATTGCTAATTCCAGGTCCGTAGCTTCATCCTATATCCCTAACTCAGTTTATAAGCGAATCTTTCTCACTTTCTATGCATTCCTAGCTTAATTCTTCTATGCACATTCTTTACAAAAGAGGGTAGCCTTGCTGTCTTAACCCTTGAAACACATTTAGCATCCAATCTTGCATTGTGTGGGATTGGATCTTGTGGGTTTCAACCCCTCTTTTGAATGTAAAGTCTCTCCCCTAAGTGAAAACCATCAACCCTAGTGAATCTCCCTTCTCTCTCCTCGGAGTTGGAAGAGGGGAGGGCAACTAGGGTTCGATCGCAATTTTCTGCTTTACAATATATATGAATATATATATATAGAAAGTTTGTGAATATAAAAGAATAATGCAAATTTTAGATTTAAACATTTTATTTAGTGTTTGTAAATTTTATATGAGTTTATATAATCAAGTGGGCAAATATTGATTTTTAATCAACCTAAGGGTATTTAAAAAAACAAAAAAAATGAAGTTGAGATTTAATTATTATACTTGGATATAGGTTTTTTTGGGATTAAACCTTATAGGACGATTTTCGTCATGGACTTAATTTGACCTTAGTTAATTTAATTTAAGCACATTTTAATTATGAATTAAAATGCATTTTAGAAAAATTATAACTATAGTCTAGGACTATTTTAATTAGTCTCTAAAATCAATTAATGGCTATTGGAGATTAATTTTGTCTGGGCCAATTAATTGACGAAATTAGTTGATTGATTAAAATCGAGGAGACAAAAAAACTATTCATTTAGTATTCTGCTTTTAATTATAAATTTTAAATTATTTTTTGAAAACTTGAGTTAGTAGATAAAGTTAACTCTAAACCTACTTAAGATAAAATATGTTAGTGCATTTCATTAATGGCAATTTTAATGTTATTAAGTTGGTGTTTTACAAAAAAAATTATCCCATTCTTGCCCTAAATTTTGGGCATGACATGAACCCTCAATAGTAGATCCTACATTTGAAGGAAATATGAGAAATATATCTCATATTTATCTGGATGATGACGATAGATCTTCCTGCAACCGCAATAGTGAAGAAGAAGGAGCTCAAGTTCGTGTGGCCCAAGAATCTGAAAGTGGCTGGGAAACCACCTCTCCTCAACAACATAAGTTGAGAAGTGATGATGATGAAGAGGAAGACATGGCAAATAGATCTTGCCATCAAGATCCTTTTGATGATGAGGAAGAAGAAGAAGTTGACCTTGAAGGAGAGCTTGTAAATACATTTGAAGAACTCAATAGAGTTAAAAGAGAATACAAGCTATTCAAGAATGTTGCTATTGTGGAACATAAATGGTTAGTCAAATGCCTTGAAGAACCGGAGAAACGCATCTCAGAGGTGAAGGCTTAGGAAAAAGACCCCAAGGCATGCTAGTGTGAAGATCTAGCCTCTCAACTAGAGATAATAGACAAAAAACTTCAGTGGTTGCTTGAAGAAAAAAAAAGGGGAGAACTCACCAGTTAGAAGTGCTCCTTGAAAGAAGGTTGACCTGACCACAACCAATGTGGACTTATAGACAAAGGCAAAGATCAATGCTACAAGAAGGTGTTCTCATACAAATCCCAGAGGTAAGGAGATGGGAGAAGAAAACATCATCGGAAGTAGGAAGATGGTAAAGTAGCCGAGGAGACCTTCCACAGACAGAGGGCAAAGAAATGCTACCACCCACTGGGGAAATCTTGTGTGGGAGAAGAAGAAGATGAGGACAGATTGAAGAGCTGCTCAGAACGGACAAGCTTGGGCCTCTTCTCGAAAAGGAAAAGATGGGGATGCAAAACCGGCAAGACCTTCTCATGCATTACAATATAAACATGTAAGTCATAAACAATCATTTACCGGTTACTACTTTACATGTAATGTTTATGGTCATAAGGTAAGGGAGTGTAGAATGAGATCTAGAAAGGACAAGACAGGATCTCACATAAAACATGTTGATAGGAAGAAAGTATACAGAAGAAGATACATGCATGTTCCTTCTCTCGGTTATGAAAAGTTTGGTTATCATAACTACAATAGATCTGGCCATAGAGAGCTTGAGTGCAAGAAGAGGAACCTGCACCTACATGGAGGCTGACAAAATGGCCATGTTTTGCGGAAATGTGAAAATAGAGCATATGGAAGGCAAAGATCTGCATGGAACCAGAGGAGATATGTCCCTGCAAGAGTAGGAAGTCCACTGGTTCTTGTTGCTAGTAAAAGTAGCATGAATAGGAGGAGATGATCAAACCAATATGATAGAAGATTCCCCAATCATGTGGTTGGGATGGATGTTGTGTGCTATTATAGCACCATTTTTGGTCGTGGTGAAGGACCAGAAAGAGAAAGGTCTCATCAGTAGAAGAAGGCAAACCCTGCTCCTTGGACTAAAAAGGGGAAGAAAAGTGAGACCAGGCAAGTGTGGAGGAAGAAGACCATGGATCGGCACTGTGCATTCAGTGCACAGGTGGTATCTCCTAAGGCCTAAAGGAGATGCAGGATCTTAGGGGGAGTAACTCATCAAATTTATCATTCACCCCCTCAGTAATGAAGGAAACAAGAAGATCATGTTGTTGGTGATATAAAGGAAGAAGATGACAAGAGTGTGTAGGTGTCTCCTTCACTACACACCTACAGATCAGTGACGGATCACCATTGTATGATTCAATGAGTAAAGCATAACAATTGGTATCAAGTGTTAATCGGCATGTGTAGGATGTTACCAACTTGTATGCAAAACAAGTTATGTAAGACAATGAAGTTGAAAATTGTTGCAATAACCCCAGTAGTAGGGAATGTTGAGTTTATGTTTCAAGTGGTATTGGAAAACACCCGAATGACATATGTTGGCCATGTGATTGTTCATGTAGGCATGTATGCTTTTGGGATAACCCTTTTGAATCTTGGCACAATGTTAACATTGGTATCTGACATTATGTAAGTCCGGGATCATGTCTTAAGCTATGATGGATATAATGGAGTTGAAGTATCATCAGATGATCACATATGAATAGCTAAACCAGTATATGGTGAATATTGGAGTCCCAGGACCGTACCCATTTGGAAATAAGAACCTAGAGATTGAAGACTTAGGGGGAGTTCAAGTGTTCATGATGAAGAGCTGGCTTGCTTGAACTGATAAGAATGCTGACTTCCCAAATTGAAGGAGATGGGCTTTGCAAAGGTGTTGCAGGTTGACCGATAGGAGAGCAATATTCAATGACACATCAACAATTGGTATCAATATGTCTTGACTTTGGACCCGTATACTCAATTGATGTCAGTTGATGGTTAAATTCCCCATCTCAACTACCATGACTTGAGAAGATGTAACAACTGGTGACTAGATAACAAGTGGTATCTAAGGAAGTGTTACATCCAATAAAGATAAAGAGGGAGAAATTGTTCTGTAAGTAACCGGTGGATACAAAGAAAAATAATATCGTGACAGTGCCCTTTGTCATTGTGTCAAAGGGGGAGAAGAATTTTGTAGTATGTCAGATACTACAAGTGTTGACATCAATGCCAAAAGGGGAGATTGTTGGCATTGTGTTGTCATTGATGTCAACTAGTATGGGATGATTACCAGTAGAAGAGATGTATGTGCACACTGCTATGAAGGAGTACAGGATGTGATATCTTGGATATCGCCTTGTGTTGCAGAACACCAATAAGGTAAGGAAAGTATGTCAACTAGGTAGGCAAGTGTCGTGTTGAAAAATGGGCAAGGTGTTTGAGTGGTTGTTTGTGATGAAGAGGCATAATGTTACCTGAATCGCATCAACACTGGAAGAGCAAAATAAACCGGTATGCTGTGAGGCTGCAGAACAATAGGACTCCCACCGGATGAAGATGCGGTCATCATGAGAAGCAATGACTAACAATGAATGTGCTCACTATAGATCACATATGCCTATTTGAAGAGATGTTGTATAAACATGGAAGTTACATGAGCATATGGCAGAAAGAATATGGTATTACTCCACCAAGTAAGTGGAGCTTATCTTCTATTATACATTGAGTGCACTATAGTTTGGAGAAAGAAGTGTGAAGTGTTTGTCACCTTGACAAACTGGTAAAGAAATGAACAAGATTGATCAGGAAGAAAGGCAATACCAAGCAGATACAATTTGAAGTAAAAAGACTTGATTGAAGATGGAGTCTTGTGAAGGTTGATGACATGGTGTCATCAAGAGTGGTAACCAGTATGTGAGTCCATCGGTTATATATGCAAGGTACTGTTGCCAAATATTTCCCATTTGTGGGGATAAGTATACTTAGGACTTACCAGTCTGGAGACCTGTTTGAGAGCTCCATCAACAGTTCAAGATGAGAGATGATAAGGTAACTGGTAAAATAGTTTAGAACGGAAGGGTTAGCAAACCAACAAAAGTAAGGAATCGGTAGGATGGTTGGTCGGTGATCCTATTTGGACCGACTTGAAGTGCCAAGCTGGTAGATAGTTGACATGGAGTCAACATGGCAAACCTATGATCAGATAAAGATAGAATGTACAATGATGGGGTTGTTGTAGGGGTTGGTCAGCTTTAATGAAAAGTCACTCAAATCACAGGACATGTTGCAAAAGGATTGCAGGGGTTTGGGGTTCAAGCTTTGAAAGACAACTATGAGCTAGCTAAGAGATTGAGATGATCGAGGCGATGAAGGAAACAACCCGATAGATCTCTTGTGACTAACAGAAGGATTTATTGAGGAGGTAAAAAGAAAATCACCAGGATTAAAGGGTATGAACAAGGAAACATGATTATGGTGAAGATATGCATTTTGATGTCAGAAAGATAGGATGCTGCAATATTTGATTGGATTTGGTTTGCCTCAAGGATGGTGAAGAAACCCTAACCGTCTGAGTTTTGAATTGGTGTTTGGCGGGAAATATGGGCTATAAGTAAAATGGCCTAAGAGATTGTTTGGTGCTACTGAATAGAGAGAATATTGTATTATTGTTAAGTTGTAGACTTCTGCAAGTAAAGACAAGATCAACTGATTGCTCAACGAGCAAGAGAGGGGGAGTGAACCTGGTTGAATCTTTCAACTGATTGGAGAGAAGAATGGGTAGTAACTACACCACCAGAGTGTGAAACTGGTGATGTATAGAGAGTAAGGTGCAAATCCAGTAGAGAAGCAGCAAATGCAGAGAAAGAAGAAGAGTGAGTCGGTAGAAAAGAGAAGTACTTTACTGATAGAGTTAGATATTTGTTAAGGTTGAAAGATTCACTTGTAACATGATAATAACTTATGTATTTTCAGTTTGAATTATAAACAATAAGTTGTAGCTCGGTATAGGGGTTGGTGCTCCTTTGGGTTGTAGCCCATAAATCTGTTAGGGGTTGTAGCTCCTTGGGTTGGTGCCCTAAACTATGTGACTATGTTTTACTGTGAGGTTGGATTGGAGCAGTAGACTCCAACAAAATTGCTCATCGAGGTTTTTCCCACATTGGGTTTTCCCCATACATCCTGGTGTCATGTGATGTTCCCTTGTATGTGTGTGTATTTGAGTTAGTCTCCTCACTAACCAGTAATTTTGCATTGTGTTTGATCCATAAACCGGTATGCTCACAAAGGATAACAAAAGGGAAAAAGTTTAGAGAACCACTTATTCACCCCCTCCCCCTCTTAGTGGTGCATTATGTCTAACACAAGGCAGAGTCACCTCCTAAAGAAATCAATACTTCCCAAGGAGAAACAATGTATGAACAAATGCAAAGAGTAAAAGCAGGTTCTAAGTCTGAATCAAAAAAAAAACTGCAAAACTGGTATCAATTATTAGAGATCTCTTTTCACCCTACAACATACCTATCCACAACGCTGAAAGGTTCTGGGATAGTACTTTTGAAACTGATTCTAATGACTATGAGTGGGGTAGTTGTTTAGATGTTACTGAGGATGTCACAGAAGGTGCTATGCATTCACACATACCCCTTTCTTAGGAAGGACAAAGCACAAAGTCTCGATTACTTGAATTTGGTCCACAACATATCTATGAAGCTAAGGAGAATGAGCAGAGACACTACGAACAAGTCTACATGAAATATGATACCATCGAAGACCTTGACAATATCATTAACCTAACCAACATCCCAAACAACCCTAATGATACCTCTATCATGACACTTACCACAACCGACCTTGATCCACCACATGACTCTCTACAGCTCGTATTCCCTGATTTGATAGATTGAGATGAACCTGAACACCATGATATACCTATTTTGCTAGATGATGAATCCATTGTCCATTACTTATATATAGTCAACCCGACAACATGCTCTACCAATGAACAAAATAATTATATCTGCAATCAAGAGGGTGCCAAGTCTCTCAGTCACAAAAATGAAAGAAACAAAGGATCTAATGTTGAAAACCAGTCAATGGCAGCACTAGATCACAAATAAGTAAAAATAAAGGATGCATCTAAGGGTGAAAACCTTTTTAAGGCACCTAAAGATGGGAGACTTGACACTCTTCCTGAACACTATCAGGAGCGATCACCCATATTGATTGAGACCACTCAGTCAATCAACATTGGTATAGAAGCAACAACTAAAAATATACACTTAGCAGAATCACTGACAGAAGAGGAAAAACTAGAGTTTATCAGATTCTTCACAGAAAAGCAAATCAATTTTGCTTGGTCCTATTCAGATATGCCCGGAATAGATCCAAACTTAATCACGCATCATTTATCTATTACTCTAGGAGCTAATCCAATCAAACATAAATTAAGAAAGATGAATTTGCATGTAGCATTCATGGTCAAAGTTGAACTAAAGAAGTTATTAGACAATGGATTTATTTGACCTATATACTATGTTGAATGGATTTCAAACATTGTACAAGTTTCAAAACCAGACGGAAGCATCATAATATGCACAGATTTTAGAGATGTTAACAAATCTTGTCCAAAGGATGACTTTCCTTTGCCTAGCATCGACATAATTGTGGACCTCACAATGGGCCATGCAATGCTCTCATTAATGAATGGTTTCTCTAGCTATAATCAAATCAAGATAGTCCCAGAGGATTAGAAAAAAAAAATGTTCACCTATCCTTGGGGAACGTATTGTTGGAACGTCATGCCTTTTGGCTCAAAGAATGTTGGGGCAACTTATCAAATAGAAATGACAATAATCTTTCATGATATGATGCATATCTTCATGGAGGACTATGTGGATGATTTATTGGCTAATTCATTCACCCAGACAGAACATCTGGGAATATTAGATAAAATAGTTCAAAGATTGGTGCAATTCCAAGTCAGGATAAACCCTAAGAAGTGCATCTTCGGGGTGACATCAGGTAAATTATTAGGCTACATTATGTCAGCAAAGGGCATTGAAGTAGATGTTACAACTTATCAAGTTGCCATTAGTTTTTATATTCAAAGTCATACTATATATTCTAGTTGGTTAGCACTACCGAATCATGCAATTGGTATAAACAGAGAAGTCGGTATGCATAGTCTAGTTGGTTACATAAGAAAGCAGTCACAGAACATAGTATTCATCGAGTTGTCTACCGAGTATCTTTGTATGGCTACCGAGCAGTAAAGTTAACACACCGAGTGAAACGTGTTACCAGATACATTGAACCTGGACATACATATGAAAACATGTTACAAGATTGAGGCACATCTAAGCATTATTACATTAGAAATTGCACTAGAAGATTGTGTATGATTGCGAGGTCAATCTAACCAATGAAATATTTTGTTTAGTTATTCATTTGAGGAATCTTGTTTGTAAGATCAAAGCAATGAATTAGATCACCGTTTTAAGAGATCTATATAAATAGTATGAGTAAAGAACAAGGTGTGTGCATATATGTATGAGGGAAGACTGTTACAGAGACATAGAGGTCACCGAAAAGGTTATCAGAGAACAGTCAAAGAATAGAGTAAACAGAAGGGTTTACTGAGTTACTATATGGGTTACCGAGGTATGCTATAAGCAAGGTAATCTTATCCTGAGCACATAGAATCTGCTATAACATTTTAGATGTAAAGTTGCAAATGTTTGTAATGATTTTATTGTAATATTGTGAAGTTGAAAGAGAAACCTTTAACAGGGTAAAAGACTCTAACCAAGTCTATAAATTGTACAGCCTGTAACCAGGTGCAGCATTCAGAATAAATGTTGTAAAATCATTTAGCAAGGTAGATCTAATAGATCTTGTTACTCCTAATAGGGTAAGCTATCAAAAATAGCTAAATGTAGCTCTAACTGAGCATTCTTTATTATTGCAGTAGTGAAGTTGTGGGTGCCATCCCCATTGCAACTTTTCTCTCTAACCAAGAGTTTTTGCGTAACCAAAATATATGTGTTATGGAGTGAATCATGTACGATTATTTTCTGTTTGTTTTAACTTTATTTTATGTTACTGCACTATTCTATCTATGCATAACAGTAAGGTTATTATTAAAGAAAGGTTTTGGAGTACTGATTCACCCCTCCCCTCTCAGTACATTAGCTTTCCATATTGGGCCTAACAGTTGGTATCAGAGCTTCAATCTTGGAAAAGGGTTTAACTACCTAAAGAGAAAGATCTTATCAATGGAAGGCTATAAACAATCTCAGAGGATTGTGTATCTGCAAGAAGAGCTGGATCGTGCAAATCAAGTGATTGTAGACATGCAAAGGCAAATGCAAAAATCTTTGAAAGTAAGAAGAAGATAATGTGATGACTTGCAGGATTCTCAAGAGTTAGTGGAACGAATTGAGACATCATTTGAAAATAGTATATCTAAAGAGACTGAAGAAATGACTGAAGTATTACAAGAAAAGAACAAAGCATTGGCTAATCAACTAAAAGCAATGAAAACAAAACATGAAAATTTCAGTACACAGATGACTGAAAACCTAGATGCATTGAGGACAACAAAGGATAAATCAAGAGATCTACAAAGAGAGAAATAAATTGAAGTCTCAGTATCTGATAAGAATGATGAAATCATAAGGTTAACTGGGATTCAACAAAATATGATAGATCAACTAGGTTATGCACATCATGAAGCAATTCTAAAGAATGATGAAAATCAAGCATTAAAACTTGAAATATCAAGGTTGACTGATGAACTTGAAATAGAGAGGAAATCCAAAGAAGCATTGAAGAAGAGTTATGATGCATCAAAGATGTTGGATGAGCAACTGAATACAAGAAGACCCAACAAAGATGCAAGACTCAGTTACAAAGGAAAAGAATCAACCGAGAAAGGAATTCATACTACTGAGAGAGGAGAATCATCAAAGCAAGTTGGAAACAAGAATAACATCAAAAGGAAGAAGCCTATTTGCTACTACTATGGAAATCAAGGTCATACTGCCAACATATGCCAGATTAGAAAAGGTAAGCAACCGAATATCACTAAGTCCAATGGATGTTGTTACAATTGGAATAAATATGGTCACACATCTAATCAATGTAGGACAAAGTCTGTTAACAACTATAAGAAGGCAAAATTCAAAGGGTTTTGTAGAAATTGCAATAGATATGGACATAGTACCGAGAAGTGTTGGTCTAAGCAAAAGAACTACATGTAGTATCTACACCGAGCAAACACTAGAGGTTACCGAAATCACACAGATCTTTACCGACAATATGCAGTAGTACCATGGGATTACAATACAAGGATATGGTGCAAATGTTGTGGAAGATATGGACATATTAGTGCCAACTGTTTTATAAGGTTTGGAATGAACAATTGAATATCATGGAGAAATCCTAGTATGGCATGTTTTCATTGTCACAAAGCTGGACATTTAGCTGGAGATTGCAAAGATCAACCTAGAAGAGAAACCGAAGAGATAAAAGAAAAATTTAAGATGATTTGGAAAAAGAAGGAAATCATGTCAGATGAAGAAAGCACCTTACCTACCGAGTTAGGTGCACCTATTCCAAATTAATCAGAAAAGGTATGAAGGGACTACATTCTCTAAAGGTTAAATCATAACAATTCCTATTCTATTATGTACAAAATTCAAAATCTACATAGTTAAGATGCAATTAGTAAGTTTGAAATTCTATCAAAAGTACTTTACAGGAAACCTGTCAAGTCAGTAAATGAAGGAAATTGGTTACTCGGTTAAAACAAAAAAAAAGGAGTAAATCGGTTAAAGGTGAACTGAGTGCATTTAATGTTTTGACCTAACTCGCATGGAGCCTGATAAGGTATTTTGTGTACTTAAAGGTATTTTCATGGTCATTTTCATTCACCAAGTTTTCAAGAGAGCAGAGCAGAGTGAATCAAGGCGATCAAACTTCATTCAGAGCGAATTTCAAGGTATTTACATCAAATCTCATCGCACTGATAAGCTGGTTTCCGATCTTGTCAAAATTGCTATTATCTACCGAGTGTGAAGCGTCAGCCATTTGTAAATCATCAAACCCTAAGGATAGTTTGCTAAGATTTTACCTAAAACCTACCATGGCACCCAAGATCCAAGATCCCGTAGTTGTCAAAAATGTGGAGAAGCCCTCGCTGAAGTACTCTTTGACTCCTAAAGTCGCCTCTGAATCAGATGACAAAACTACATTCTCACTCATCCTGGATCGAGTCTTGTTAGTCGAAGATGTTAGATTCTTCACCAGATGTCGTGTTGAAGAACTCGGTCATGTTGAGATTAGTGACACATATGATGAACTTTGTACCAATGGCAAAATGGATAGCAAGTATGAGCATATCAAAATCAAGGGATTAACTGAAGCCCTAGCCTATCCTCATGTGTTCAAACCCCAGTGGGTTAAGTTTGTCTTGAGCAGAGTACATGATGATTTTATGTGGCTAGGAGAGCAACCATTCAAAATCACTAGGGAAATCATTCATCTGATCACTGGGTATCCTATCTATGATCATGCACGAGCACAGAAAATGATATCACAGAAGGAGTTAATTAGTCTAACTAGAGTAGAATCTGATTACCAAGGACTGAAATTGAACAATGTCACTGATGCAGAACTTAAGTTTGCAATTAGAGTAATTGGTTACTGTTTCTTCCAATCTGCAAGGGAAAACAGTGTACCATGTGCAGCAGTTGACTTAACCTACAAAATAGTGAAAAAGGGAATGAAAGTAGATTTATGTGAAGTGCTACTGAAGAGCTTGTTTGAGAACCTGAACACAATAAGGAAGCCGAAGAAGAACAACTCAGCAAACACGCTAAAGTTTGGTTCACTTCTTGTATGCATGTTTTTCTACTTTGAGAAGTTCTTTCCCTCAGTCAGTAAAGTAGTATGGGAGCTACACCGACCTATCACCCATCAAATCAATGATTTTATCAAGAAATTGGGAGATAATTTTAATGATATCATGGATGACTATTTCAGCAAATTTCAGGAGAAGATGCACAACAAGTACCGGATTCCACCACAACTGGTAGAGAAATATAAGGATGATATATGTTTTGAGGTAGACACCGATTACTGTTATATGAATGTTGTTGAACCGAGAACTCAATCTTTTCCACCAATGGGTTATGAGATTGACTATGATATCACCCAATAGTAGATTGATGCCTATCTATCATTGCCCAGACATGCTACCGAACTAAGATATGTAACTTATGAAGAGGTGAAAGAAAAAGTAAAAATGAGAATTGTAGTACCCAAGGTTACAAGAAAGGCTACAAAGATGATAAAGGTTTTATCTATGAAATTTGGAGAAGAATCCTCCTCTACACCTGTCAAAGGAACTCTTGCCATTACCGAAGAGGAATCAGAAGCTCAAGAGGCAACAATAACATTAAGTACCGAGTTGCCTAAGGGTAAAGTTTTGAAAAGAAAGAAACAGGACATTTCAAAGGCCCTATCGACTCCACCAACAAAGAGACCTAACACTAGAGCATCAGCTGCATCACCGAGTGAGAAACAAAAGAGTGTTACTGTTCCCAAGGTAACCAAGACCTACAAGAAATCTACTTAGAGACTCATTTTGGCAAAAGAGTCTAGTGATATAGAATCTGATGATGCAAACAAATTTCAGATTGTAAAAAGCAAGAAGGTAAATATTCATACTGTTGAAAATTTTTGTGCCAATCTTAAAGAATATGGTGGATTTGCAAGATTTAGATATGTCAAGTATGAGACTAGGAATAATGATGAGAACTGAAAAATTGAAGAAGCTGTCATCTGCACACTTCTAAAGTTTTGGCTAGCTCCATTAGAACTAGTAAAGTCACTTCCAAGTGAATTATACTTACATATTGATAACAGATGGAAATATGCAATGGACTCAAAGAAACAAATAAGAGAAAGAAGACTAGTCCATCTATTTCTTGATATGTCTATAGCAGAAATTAAGGAGCATTTGACAACATACAATTCTAAATTTCTTGTCAAATAAAATTGATGAATGGGCTATACATTGATGTGGAAAATGAGACAAAAGCCAAGTGGCAGGAAATCTTCAAACTAAAGGATGTCGGTGAACAATCTCAAGTTGAAATTGTTGATGTCACTGAGCAAGATCCTGATGTCACCGAGCAAGGTCTTGATGCTACCAAGCAAGACCCGGCTAACACTATTCAAATTGATGAAGATGTCATGGATGAAGAAGCACCGGAGCAAGAAATGATTGAAGGCGCTACCTGTGCAAAACTTGTATCTAGTGAATCTATCTTAGAACAAGTTCAGCCTTATCTATCGGTCAAGCCACCTATCTCCACTGAAGCTCCTAAGGATATAGAACAAGACACTGAAGGTAACAAGTCTGAAGCAACATAAGATACAACTAAAGATCAGATGTCTCAAGCACTGTCAAGCATTGAAAATGTTACAGCTGAGACCCCTAGTACTGAGACACCCAAGGACACCACAACGACTACAAGAACCGACCAAAGTGTTGCATCTCCTGAGCAACCTACTGAGGGTCAACAAGCCTCACAAGCACTTGTATTGGTACAACCGACCAAAAGAAAAGAGAAGAAGGTGAGAAAGCATAGTTTCAAAGTTAATTTGAGTAAACCAATAGTGTTGCCCAATGTGGATATCTCAAAATTAAAAGGGCAAGCACTTATTGATTTCGGTGAACTATGCAAAGCAAAGGCCGAACAAGAAAAACAATTGGCCATTCAAAAGAAGAATAAAGTACTACAGAAGGTAAAGACACTACTAATAGATATGCTACCTTCAGCAACAGTGTCAACCGATGCAGCCATCCACATTCAACTGGATGAACTCCTTACTCAAATAGAAACATCTGGAGTTGATGCATCTGAGTACTTGAGCAAGCTAAAAGATAAAGAGCTTACTACAAAAGTGATAGAAGAGGTACAAAAAGCTCTCGCTATAGGAAAAGTAAAGCTTGTCAAATTCATTGCTGAGTTATCCCCTCAACTCAAGCATATTCTTTATTTATTTTAGAAACTTTGTACATTTTCCTTATTCATTAAAGATATCAAGAATAAAGCTGATGCAATTGAGAAAGAGATCACCAATCTCTCAACTAAGTTGACCACTGAGCCTAATTCAGTTCAAAAATTTTATACCAAGCTTCAACAACTCATGGCTCAACAATTAGAACTCAGAAATGAAGAGCATAAGATCAGGAGGGATATAATGACCCTCCAGACATTATTCCTTCCTCATCTCTCATCAGTTCAAGAGCATATTAACTAAGCTACATGCCTATCATCTACACAAGAGGGAAGCACTCTTGATGGCCTAATATCACTATTAGCTGATATTCAAGCACAAAATTCTTTAATGGAAAGTGTAAAGGATGCACTCTCAGTCGCACTCACCGACACTCGAAACAAGTATAAATCTATTTTTGATCAGTTACCGCCCCTGGATGGAAATTAAGCTTTTGATGTTTGTCAAAAAGGGGGAGTAATACTATAATACTTATAGGGGGAGTAATACCAAACAAAGGGGGAGTATTACTATATTTGGAGAGAGACACAGTTTTGGTAATACAGTTTTGAGCATTGTATACAAGGGGAGTATACCGAGTAGAATATGCAGAGCACACAAGCATAGAACAAAACCGAGCATGCAAAATCTGAGTTATGTACAAAATAATGATAAGGGGAGTATATCTACATATACTATTTCATTGACTATTGTATATATTGTCAAGTGTAGTCATTTTTCAAAGTATATAGATTTTTGAGTTATGACTTTGAAAGTAGTTTTTGTCAAACATCTCAACTAATGTCAAAAGGGGAGATTGTTACAACTTATCAAGTTGCCATTAGTTTTTATATTCAAAATCATACTATATATTCTAGTCGGTTAGCACTACCGAATCATGCAGTTGGTATAAACAAAGAAGTCGGTATGCACAGTCTAGTCAGTTACAGAAGAAAGCAGTCACAGAGCGCAGTATTCACCGATTTGTCTACCGAGTATCTTTGTATGGCTATTAAGCAGTAAAGTTAACACACCAAGTTGATATTCACCAAGTGAAACGTGTTACCAAATACATTAAACCTAGACATGCATATGAAAACATGTTACAAGATCGAGGCACATCTAACCATTATTACATTGGAAATTGCACTAGAAGATTGTGTATGATTGCGAGGTCAATCTAACCAATAAAATATTTTGTTTAGTTATTCATTCGAGGAATTTTGTTTGTAAGATCGAAGCAATGAATAAGATCACCGTTTTAAGAGATCTATTTAAACAACATGAGTAAAGAACAAGGTGTGTGCATATATGTATGAGGGAAGACTATTACAAAGACACAGAGGTCACCGAAAAGGTTATCAAAGAATAGTCGAAGAACAGAGTAAACAGAAGGGTTTACCGAGTTACTATATGTGTTACCAAGGTATGCTATAAGCAAGGTAATCTTATCCTAAGCACATAGAATCTGCTATAACATTTCAGATGTAAAGTTGCAGATATTTGTAATGATTTTATTGTAATATTGTGAAGTTGAAAGAGAAACCTTTAACAGGGTAAAAGACTCTAACCAGGTCTATAAATTGTAAATCCTCTAACCAGGTGCAGCATTCAGAATAAATGTTGTAAAATCCTTTAGCAAGGTAGATCTAACATATCTTGTTACTCCTAATAGGGTAAGCTATCAGAAATAGCTAAATGTAGCTCTAACCAAGCATTCTTTATTATTGCAGTAGTGAAGTTGTGGGTGCCATCCCCACTGCAATTTTTCTCTCTAACTAAGAGTTTCTGCGTAACCAAAATATGTGTTATGGAGTGAATCATGTATGATTGTTATCTGTTTGTTTTAACTTTATTTTATGTTACTGCACTATTCTATTTATGCATAACTATAAGGTTATTATTAAAGAAAGGTTTTGAAGTACTGATTCACCCCTCCCCTCTCAGTACATTAGCTTTCCATATTGGGCCTAATAGTAGATCCAGCGAAGGTACAGGCCATCATGGAGATGCCACCTCCCAGGAACATTAGTCAACTTAGATCTCTACAGGGATGATTGCAGTCAATTCGGAACTTTATAGCCCAACTAGTAGATAAAAGTCTACCATTCAATCATTTTCTACATAAGAACATACCATTCAGATGAGAAGCCAAGTGTGTGGAATCATTCTATCAAATCAAGCAATATCTAATGAACCCACTAGTTCTGGTACCACCAATAGTAGGGAAGCCACTCATTCTCTACATATCAAGAATGAACATATCATTGGGGTCACTATTAGCACAAGAATATCAAGAAGGCAATGAACAAGTTATATGTTACATTAGCCAGACATTAAACGAATATGAGCTAAATTATACATTCATTGAGAAGGCTTGATTAGCTATGTGTTGGTAAACAGATTTGTCTCTCATAATTTATTTAATCTTTATACCCTATAGCTCAAGAAATGAAATACAACTTTCACCAAATAGTTGGAAAATCATTACATTGATTAACCTTTGAATTAAGCTACATCTCCCTTTAATAGATATTCAATCGGCTCCAAATTATACACAACCAATATTATACTTTTCACCAAAAAGCACAAAAAGGTAATTGCATGCACCAGTCAACACCAAATGATGCAAGCATTGTTTCATATATAACTCTTTGCATAAATCTGACAAACTTCACATGTACAATAAACAAAATGAAAAGCTTAAAAGATGAATTTCACTAGTAATTTTCTACGCACATAGAAAGTTATAACAAATCTTTTCTTGAAATAGATTCTCACAGAAACCAAATTTCAAATATCAAACACATAGATTCGAGGTCAAATATAATTGTCATGTAGATTTTTATTCATAGATGATCATCCACCTTGCACATACACAAAGTTGTTCAATAAAATTAAAGAGATAGTTTTTCAAAAACTTAGTGAACCCTTATAAAGTCATTACAAAACATATAAATAGGTCGCCAGACCAATAGTTTGAACCAAAGATAAAATTAACTTGAAAGAGTTAATGAGAAACTACCCTAACTGCATAATTGAAACTAAAAAAAAATGACTAGACTCACTGGCAAACAACTGCCAGTAGTGCTAGTCATGTTGTCAATTCCATCTCAGTCAGATTACCTGGGTTATTATTTTGGATGGACACCATAACTACCTTTTCCGCACTCCACTCTCGATGCACCTTCGAGAACTCTTGAATTACTATTACATGCGGCAGGCTGATGTGTATTACCCTTTGCTTCCAGAGTTCTTTCTTCCTCTTCACCATTTGTACTTTGTCCTTTTGTGAATCCAAGTGATCCAGACAAACTTTGAGCATTGATTCCACTTTGGAAATCCTCGTAAAATATTCCACAACCAAGGATTTCTCCACTTTAATTTGTTTAATGTGGTTGTTGAATTGATTGATCATCTTTGCATTATCTTCCAAAGTCTGGCTATATTATTTACTCAATTGGACATCTATGCAATGCAAATCCTTTTGCATGGTCATCCTCAAGGTTGTTAGTTCACCTTGTCGACTGGCTGATTCACTATGACCCTATTCAATGATTTGGTTGCACCACTCTATGCTTTCTTTGCATATAAACATTATATCCTTGTTTAACCCTAGCACTTGTCTTTCAGCAAGGAAACTCACCAAGCCATAACGTTGAATGTCACACATTTGCTTTGAAATTACTACCCATTTAGTCTTTTCTTTTTGCCATGAGATTAAGTTGGCATCCAAATCCTTGGTAACTTCATTAGCATCTTTGAAAATATGGACTAAATTTGATATGTAATTGGTTCCTTGATGCACGATCGAGGTGAGCCATTCAGAGAAAATCTCTGCAATCATCTTGTTTCGTTGAACCTCATCAAAGAACTTCTGATTACTTGGGGATTTTGAACTAAAGGGCACCAAGATTTGAGACAATGGCAACAAACTGTTCTATAGAGCATGACATATTGGGCCATTTGCATTAAATTCTACATCAACTCAGCCTTGTCCTTCTTGTCCTTCCAAGTATGGGAGATAATCCATTTGGTCAAAGTCTCCAAATGTTTCACATCAACTGCTCTGGTTCTGACCCCCAAATCAACTCGCTCAATGGTATAATCTACCTCTAAAGTAGTGGTAGCATCCTTATCAGATGTAGGTTTAGCAATGTTTGTAGTCTAATGCTTTGTGTCTTCATCAAAACCAATCATAATCTCCATTTTTAACCGCTTAGGCTTCGTGGACCTTCCCAGGCATTTACTCACAACATCTTCCATCAACACTAAAAAAGGCACCACATTCCTTTTCCTAGTAATTGAGTCATTTAGTCATTTAGGAGCTAGAGTCAGTTCCTTAGATTGCATAGGGAAGGCCCTCCTGAAGGTGACAGTGTAGCATTGTATGCATTAGATCAGATATCAAGCACCTATGAATCCTGGGAAGTAGCATTTGAATCAGTTAAGACCTTATCAGCATCAAAAACAGGGGTTGCCATATCGTACTGTACTTCCTCGGTGTCCAAATCAAGAATGAGATGAGCGGCAGGTGGCTGAAAGTTCTTCTTGTACCTTGACTTGGTAACCTGACCACCAATAGAAAGTGCAGCTTCAGTGTCAAGTTTTTCTTCTTTAATCTTTGCCTGCCTTTTTCCTACAACATAAACAGGGATGTTAGTTAAAATAGTAGTTTTATTTGTGATCTTCCTCTTTCCATTTTTGTTTCTTGAACTGGTTGCCCTCGCCGGATGAAATCGACAACTCCTCAGCCAATTTTCTATTCTATGAATTATGCTAAAAGTGTGTGCCTTTATGCTATCTTCCATCTTTTTACTCCAGTTAACTTTTGGGAGAGGTTCATTATGTACCCATTTCATAAACTCTGAATCCAATACATCTTCATTATCAATAGTGACACCTAAGGTATCCATTGGCAATTTCATGCAATGAATCTGTTTCAAAGTTAACCTGGACCAACTCCTATTTCTCACTTCAAATTCATCTAGGCAATCCTCCCAATAATCCTCCAACTGGGGCACATGTTGATTAGGCACTATGTTTGTCACATATTGGGCAATAAAACCTTTATTATCAAAGTTATCCCTTTTCACAAAGGTTTTCAAATGAAATCTCTTAAACTCTAACTCAAGATTTAGTGCATCAGAAACAGACCTAAAACTGTAATGGCCTAAATAGATAGAAAAAATTCCACTTGTATCAGAATCTTCACCATAATCCTTTGCAACATAAGCTAGCTGCCTAGAAAATTCAATCAAAATATAGGAGTCTAAAACATATCTAGGTAGCCTAAAGGGTTCACCTTTAAAACCTCCAACCCTTATGTAAGTGAAGTGATTAAATTGTGTAAAGAAACTACCATAGATATTTACTAGTTCAACCGCTTCTGCATGATAACTCAATGATGAACAATGAGTACCAAACCGGTACTGAGAGGGGGGGTGAAGCAGTACAGACACGTAATCTTTTCCTGAACCGGTTCGACTACAAACAGTGAACTTGACTAACAATCACTAACACCGGTCTGAACCAGATTACTACTGGTTAAACACAATGTGATTGTGAAAGACATAAACCAACAACACTTAGCTTTCCATACAACCTACTCCCTCATTTCCACTTTATCCTTATGCATAAACAAATATTCTATCATCTGAGATATAATAATTTACTAGATTAACATGATTCAACACTAAACAAGAAATAATGAAACATCACATGAAAGAGGCATCACACATGACACACATATTTTTCACACAGAAACCCAACTAGGAAAAACCATAGTGGGGATGAATACCCACAAGTTGTTTTTGAACTCTTTAGAAGTCCGCTCTGTTAGGAGCCTAATCTAGTTAAAGACTGCTACAATAGGTTTTGTTAGGAACCGATCCTGTTAAGGATCACTTGGTTAAGGGATGGATAGAATACCTTGTTAAGGGTTAAACCTTGTTAAAGGTTACCTTGTTAGAGGATTTTATGAACTCAATGGCTTTGAGTCACCCTGTTAAAGGATTTAAAACAAGTTGGTTAAAGCTACCTTGTTAAGGGATTTTCCAATTCTTAAAGTGATTAGAGACCAATAGGTATTACAATGATCTGGTAATAGCACTCAATACCAATGCAAATCCATTTTAGTTCCTTCCTTTTGCACATACACTTTGTACGTATGAATTCTCTTATTTGGTCTGGCAAGAATCACGTATCTTTGCACTTAGATACACACACAACATTTGCCAACAACCTCAACATGAAACACAACATTGACCTTATAGGAAACAGATAGGTCAGTAGCATAAACCCTAAACCCTAAACATTTAGGTTGAGCAATTCAGTCGGTTCAATCCTGATCATTGAACACTTTGCATTTGAATACAACGGTCTTGAATAGATTTCAAGGGGCATTCTTCATCGTTCGTTCTTTACCACTTCTTGGAGACTGTAACCCATCACTCGTTCTCCACCATTTATAGAGACTACACACATTCCCGAGGTAGATAGGATCAATCTCCTTCATGCAAGATCCTTCACATGCATGAGGTTGACGTGGCAACACGATCTGATCTCTATTATAATGCTAACTCATCACACAATGTCATCAGTTGAATCACATAGGCTCAAAACACTTCAACCGAAAACCCTGAGAGTAAGACTACCAACTGGTAGTCATACCATATTAAACCTTGATAGAAAACATTCCATATGTCAGTTCACATTTCAACATACCGGTTCACAACATTATACCAGTTCACTTTTCCAGTTGCTTAACTTCAATAAATTGGTTCACTCTTCAACATATTACCGGTTCACTCTTCAACATATTACTGGTTCACTCTTCAACATATTACCAGTTCACTCTTCAGCATATTGACATTAATGACAACATAATATTATCATGTCAAGATACTCTACACATATGCCAACAATCTCCCCCTTTGGCATCGATGGCAATATACAAAGATATCTCTCTTTTTGCATCACATCTTCTCCTTAATACTGTAGATATCTTCTTCGCTTCACATCTTCTCCCCCTTTGACAACAATGCCAAAGTGGAGGCACGAGCTTCCCTGTTCCACTATGTTGCTCCCCCTGAGGAGTAGCATCCTTCAACACATCAATCCTGAAAAGATATAGCAAAGTAAGATCTGACTGATGTGGAGCACAAACCTTTAGTTTACCTCTTGAAGGGGCAGCACCCCTAATTCACCTCTCAAATAGGTAAATGTAGCCTTCGGTAGAGGCTTGGTGAATATGTCTGCTAACTGCTCCTTACTGGAAACATGTTCCAATACCACCTCTTTGTTCTGAACCTTTTCCCTCAAGAAATGATACTTGAGTTCAAAGTGCTTGGTCTAGCATGTAAAACCAAATTCTTGGAAATGTTAATTGCACTTGTATTATCATAAAATATACTTATCGATTCATATACAGGAACTTTGAATCCATTCAATACATGCTTCATCCAAATAGTCTGGGTGCAGTCCATAAAATCTGCAACATACTCTACTTTTGCTGTAGAGTGAGAGATACAACTCTTCTTTTTACTCATCCATGAGACCAATTTACCACCAAGAAAGAATGCACCACCAGTTGTGCTCTTCTAGTCATCCACATTACCAGCCCAATCAGCATCTGTTAATACTTTGAGGTTGAAATCATCATTGTATGGATACCATAATCCATAGTCAATAGTTCCCTTTAGATATCTAAGAATCCACTTGACTGCTACCAAGTGAGATTCTCTTGGGCTTTTCTGAAATTGAGCAGTAATACCCACTACATGTGCAATGTCTGGTCTACCGTGCACTATATAATGCAACTTACCAATCATTGATCAGTATTACTTCTCATTTACCAATGCTGAGTCATCTTCTTTTGATAGTTTACAACCGGTCACCATTGCTGCACCAACCGGTTTGTTGTCTTCCATGCAAAAGGTCTTCAACACCTCTTTGACATACTTGGACTGAGTAATAAAGATTCCATCTTTCATTTGCTGAATTTGTAGTCCAATGAAGAACTCAATCTCCCCTATGAGTGACATCTCAAATTCCTTATTCATCTCATTTGCAAAGTCATGACTCATCTTGTCATCTCCACTAAAGATTATGTCATGAACAAACACTTCACAGATCAGAATCTAATCTCCTTCTGATTTCAGGTAGATATTACTATCCTCACTTGTTCTCTCAAATCCAATCTTCACAAGATGGGAGTGCAAGCATTCATACCATGCTCTAGGTGCCTACTTCAGTCCATACAAGGCTTTATGTAGCCTACACACCATGTCACTATCTAATAATAGGTTTAACCCATTTGGTTGCTCTATATACACCTCCTCTTCAAGGATTCCATTTAGAAATGCAGATTTTACATCCATTTGGTATACCTTGAATCCTTTAAAATCTACATATGCAAGAAGCATACGAACTCCTTCCAATATTGCTACTAGAGAAAAGGTTTCTCCATAGTCTTCTCCTTATTTTTGGGCATATGCTTTACATACTAGTCTGCCTTTGTTCCTTACCACTGTGCCATCCTCATTCAGTTTATTTCTGAAGACCCATTTGGTTCCAATGACATTTTTATGCTCTAGTCTAGGTACCAAAGACCATGTACCATTATTTTCTATCTGATCAAGTTCCTCTTCCATTGCCTTGATCCAGTCTTCATCTTTATGTGCCTCTTTGAATGATTTATGCTCAAATTCAGAGATCATACATGAGTTTTCTCTGACCTTTCTTCTCGTAAGAATTCCTGCATCTTTGTCTCCTATGATATGCTTTGGATCATGATTGAGTTTGACATACCTAGGTATATCCTTAACAAATTCCTCTTTCTTTTCTTCTTCATCCTCATCTTCATCAGCATCAACATCCATCAGTGTAGGAGCACAATTACTGGTACTGGGCTGATTTGCAACCGGTTCCCAGAAGGTTACTACCAGTTCATCTCTTACTTGCTCACTACCAGTTTCTTAAGATTTCTCAGAGGTTTCATCAACTCTAACATTGATGCTTTCAACAATTCTCCAAGTCTTATTGTTGAAACATTTGAGAGCTTTTCTCTTTGTGGAATACCCTAGGAATATTCCCTCATCACATTTAGCATCAAACTTGCTCTGATGTTCACTTCTCTTGATATAATGTTTACTACCAAACACTCTGAAGTAGCTTACCACTAGTGTCTTACCAGTCCAATACTCATAAGGTGTTTTGTCCTTACCCTTTTTGATGAGTACACGGTTCATTATGTAGACTGTAGTGCTCACCGCTTCTCTCCAAAAGGTGTGAGCAACCTTTCCTTTGATCAACATAGTTCTAGCCGCTTCAACCACAGTCTGGTTGTTTCTTTCTACTAAGCCATTTTGCTGTGGAGTCTAGGGGACAGACAGTGATGCCATTCTCTTCACAATATTTGTTGAATTTACTGGAAGTGAATTCCCCTCCTTGACTAGTTCTAAGGCATTTGATTCTTCTACCACTTTCCTTTCCTACTAGTGCTCTGAAAGCTTTGAACTTTCCAAAGGCTTCAGAATTGTCCTTCAAGATTGTGACCCACATCATTCTTGAACAATCATCTGTAAGAATCATAAAATACCTATCTCCCTGCACACTCCTAGTTTTCATAGGACCACACAAATCAGTATGCACAAGATCAAGTAAATTGTCTGCAGTGAAAGATTTACCTTTGAAAGTTGAGGAAGACATTTTCCCCAATTGACACTCTCTACATGAAGGATTTTCTGGTTTGCTCAGCACTGACAATCCCCTAACTACCTTGATCTTACTAGCCTTCACAATGTTATCAAAGTTGACATGGTAGAGTCTCCTATGCCATATCCAGCTATCATCAAACTTGGCCATAAGACATGTACTGACATTTGCATTCAGCTGAAATAGGTTACCTTTGGTCTGCATATCGGTGGCCATCAGTTCACCATTCTTTCATTTGATTTTGCACACTCCATTTTTTAATTCCAATGTGAGTCCACTATCATTCAGATGGGAAACACTCAATAGGTTGTGTCTGAGACCTTCTACCTAATACACATTGTCAACACTGCTCTTTCCATTTGGAGAGATGGACCCTCTACCTTTGACCATACATGGTGCATCATTACCAAAACAAACCACACCACCATCATACTCTTCCAAAGATATAAACTTGCTCCAGTCACCAGTCATATGGTGAGAACAACCACTGTCAATAATACACTCATTGGAATTATCAAAGTGGGAGACAAGAGCCTTCTTGTCTGACACATCTTCCTTGACTATAACAAACACAATATCTTCAATTTCTTCATCTTCTAATTCCTCATCAGTGACACCTTCATCAACTGCTACAAAATAGTTTCTCCAGTTTCCTCCTTTGAACTTCTTGTACCTTTGAAGTTTATCCTTGTTGTCACCATTAGGACAGTTTATAGAAATGTGTCCTATCTGGTTACAAGAAAAGCATTTCAAAGTGAGCTTAGCTCTGTATTTACCGGTTCCCTTAGGAAGTCTCTTGGTAAGAAGAGCTTCAAATTCCATCAGAATCTCCTCATCACCCATTTCTCTTCTTTGTCTTGGTTCACCACTAGTACTAGCTACTTTGCCTTTTCTAGATGGTGCAACAGATGCTCTAAAGGATGATTCAGTCTTCTGAACACTACTATCAAAACTATTTAGCTCATAGGCTGTCAACTTTACAATGATGGAGTATGGGGATATCTTAGTCTTGTCTATTGACCTCAACTCTTGAATAGCTACAACCCTTATTGCATAGACCGGTAATAAGGATCTCATAACTTTTCTAACAATAGTGGAATATTCCATTTTACCACCTGCACTCTTGATATCTCCAACAACAGTTTTGATCCTTATTCCATATTATTGAATGGTCTCTCCTTCAACCATCCACATGTCTTCAAACTTTCCTCTAAGGATTTCTTCCTTAGCTTGTTTCACATGCTCATCACCGCCATATATATTCTCAAGAGTATCCCATACTTCTTTGGGATTTTCTTTATCCTGGACATCAATAAACTCAATGTCAAATAAGCTGCTGATTAGGGCTTCCATGACTTGCCCATTCTCCTAGATCTCTCTCTTTTGATCATCAGTGAGAGTACTGGTAGGAATAACATAAGCATTCTCAACATAGCTCCAGTATTGAGTACCCATGCTTCTGATGTATATCTTCATTCTATCCTTCCATATTTTGAAATTATCTCTTTTGAACTTTGGACCTTCCCTCTTCATCATTAGAATAGGATCTTTTCCTCAAGCAGTTAAGCTTACAACACAGAGGACCTGGAGGATGCTCTGATACCAATTGATAACTCAAAGATGAATAGTGAGTACCAAATCAGTACTGAGAGGGGGGGTGAATTAGTACAAACACAAAATCTTTTCCTGAACTGGTTTGACTGCAAACAGTGAACTTGACTGACAATCACTAACACCGGTTTGAACTAGATTACTACTGGTTAAACACAATGTGACTGTGAAAGACATAAACCAACAACACTTAGCTTTCCATACAACCTACTCCCTCATTTCCACTTTATCCTTATGCATAAACAGATATTCTATCATCTGAGATACAATAATTTACTAGATCAACATGATTCACCACTAAACAGGAAATAATGAAACATCACATGAAAGAGGCATCACACATGACACACATATTTTTCATGTGGAAACCCAACTGGGAAAAACCACGGTGGGGATGAATACCCACAAGTTGTTTTTGAACTCTTTAGAAGTTCGCTCTGTTAGGAGCCTAGTCCAGTTAAAGACTATTACAATAGGTTATGTTAGGAACCGATCCTGTTAGGGATCGCCTGATTAAGGGATGGCTAGAATACCTAGTTAAGGGTTAAACCCTATTAAAGGTTACCTTGTTAGAGGATTTTATGAAGTCAATGGCTTTGAGTCACCCTGTTAAAGGATTTACAACAAGCTGGTTAAAGCTACCCTGTTAAGGGATTTTCCAACTGTTGAAGTGATTAGAGATCAACAGGTATTACAATGATCTGGTAATAGTACTCAATACCAATGCATATCCATTTTAGTTCCTTCCTTCTACACACACACTTTGTAGGTATGAATTCTCTTATTTGGGCTGGCAAGAATCACGTACCTCTACACTTAGATACACACACAACATTTTCCAACAACCTCAACATGAAACATAACATCGAACTTATAGGAAACAGATAGGTCGGTAGCATAAACCCTAAACCCTAAACATTTAGGTTGAGCAATTTAGTCGGTTCAATCCTGACAATTGAACACTTTACATTTGAATACAATGGTCTTGAACAGATCTCAAGACAGTCTCCATCGTTTGTTCTTCACTACTTCTTGGAGGTGATAACCGATCACGCGTTCTCCACCGTTTATAGAGACTACGCACATTCCTGAGGTAGATAGGATCAATCTCCTTCATGCAAGATCCTTCATGAGCATGAGGCTTACATGGCAACATGATCTAATCTCTATTACAATGCTAACTCATCACACAATGCCATTGGTTGAATCACACAGGCTCAAAACACTTCAACTAGAAACCCTGAGGCTAAGACTACCAACCGGTAGTCATACCATATTAAACCTTGATAGAAAACATTCCATATGTTGGTTCACATTTCAACATACCGGTTCACAACATTATACTGGTTCACTCTTCAGCATATTGACATCAATGACAGCATAATATCATCATGTCAACATACTTAGCACATATGCCAACATTGCAGACATTCTCCTATGCAAGTTATCTTGTAATTCAAAGGTCAATCTCTCAACAAAAATGCCATTCTAGCGAAGGTAATTATCAACATGTCCTTTTAAAGTCAAATGGAGGTGATACTCATAAATTTTAATACCTTGTAACCCATTTAGAATGGAATAATCCAGGCCAGTCCCTCACACAAGCTAGCATATATAATAGGTACGAAGAAATATAGAAATTCGACATCCCAAGATAATTGCTCAAACCCTCATGCAATCTTTCTACAATAATGGTTCCCCAGTCAATGAACCAATTTTTGTCTAGAGTGACCTGGATGAAGAAATACTTCCAGTCTTCCCAATAGGAGTGTGAATTTCCCTTAACTCTGCTCATCAATATTACCAAATCTCTGATTCCAGGAATCAAATGCTTTCAGATTAAGGGTCTTGGCAACCTTGAGCCCCCTTTTTGAAACCTCAAAATCCAATTTCGCGCAATAACAGTTCTGTAACACTACTTTTTCTTGGAATAAATTCCATAAGATTTTCCAATAGTCCAATCTCCATAGGGTTCCTGATGTGGGATACCCATGGTAGCCATTACCGTTTGTCTATCAATGGACAAAAAAACCTCACCATTATTTTTCCTTATGCATCTATTAGCTTTATCATAGTGGTTCATACATTCTTAAACTAATTCAGGACAAGGGGCAGTTGTGGGAAATGTGACTTCTTCCAGTAAACCGCTTTATGCAATATCTCTCATCATAGAATCTGCGGCTGGGTTCCGTATTCTTTCTAGGAAATCATCTAAATATAATTGAACTAAAGTTATATCACCCAGCTCTAGTAAGGAACTTACAAGGGAAGAAGAGTTCATTAATTTAGGCAGTGTGGGCCTCATGCTTAACTCATGATTTTTCCCCAATCAACCCAGACAAAGAAGAAAAGGTAGAATGGAAACAAACAACTAAACAACATACCCAGATCTTTTCTAAAACCTACAGCAATTAGGAAAGTTGTTGAACATACCTTCCTCTGTCATCTACAAAACCCCTATCATAGTCTATTTCTTCCCGCTCCAAAAACTCTTCTTAAAACTTATCCACAAATGATAATCTCGACAAGGCAACAACTCAATTCAAAAAGCCAAGAAAATCTTACCCATGATTACCACAAATTGTCCTCATTACTCTTCACTCGTGCGACCTCACTCTAAAATGGTCGCATTCAAGCATGCATTTAATGCCAAGTCACTTCGTATCTGACAATATGGATCTCCATGCTACACTTGCCATAAATGATAGATTTCAAATCATTAAAGAAAGAATATTCCTCTTATTTGCCATTGTTAATCATATCTTAAAATTTGTGCCGCCACCTCATGACAAGTCACATGATTTCCAAGAAGTCTAAACATCAAACTCTGAATGTTGAGGAACAATCGTGACACAAAACATAAACATGACAAATCATGAACTTTGAACCTTGAACCAAAAAGGTTCAAGTTCAAGGTTCAAACAATGCTAAACACTGACAAAAACTAAAGAAGACTTAAAGATGCGTGGGAGGAAAAAATTTTAATGCACCCATTGAACTTTGAACCTTGAACCAAAAAAAGGTTCAAGTTCAAGGTTCAAGTTCAACACAGTGAAACTTAAAGAAAACAACAAAGACTGGATTACATGGGAAATTCAAAGCACATGACTCGACCAAAGGACCAGATGGGGACATGACTCAATAAGGCGACATACAGAATGGAAATATTTATATGTGCTGCCAACACTGTGGTATTCACTTCTCAAAAGTTTTGACATTACATGCTATCTCACACAATCAAGCTAGTAGCAAAAATTAATCCTCTCAAATATTTACTTAGCAAAGCAACTCTTACAAGAAGACTTGCTAAATGGGTCATGATTTTCAGTGAGTTTGATATCCAATATATAGAGTATTGGGCTATCAAAGGACAAGTAATTGCAGATCAATTAGCTAAAGCACCACTACCAGATAAGCAACCAATGAAGATAGAATTTCTAGAAATGGATGTCCTTACTGTTACACTCAAACAATGGACCCTATACTTTGACATTTCTTATACCCAACATGGCTCAAGTGTCGACATCTTGTTCATCACCCCTGAAGGACACACCATTCCAAGATCATATAGAATAATATTTCGATGCACCAATAACATCGCTAAGTATGAAGCCCTAGTCATAGGAATCAAAATGGTCGCGGAATGGAGAATCACAGAATTGAAAGTCTATGAAGATTCCCAACTGGTTATAAATCAAATCAACAATAAATATCAGACAAAGGATGACAAGTTGTTGCCATACAAAAGAATGGTGGATGACTTCAAAAAGTAATTTGTACACATCACCTTCAAGAAAATACCAAGGTTGGACAATAGAGCAGCTGATGCAATGGCTACTATCACTTCACTTCTACAAATTACAGAGCAACAAAATTGTTATGAGCTTCTGGTAGAGAAACTATTTTCCCCAGCCTATGACAATTCTGCATCCCACGTCATCTATGCCTTAACCGGTTTAGAATCTCCTCTATATGGGACAATATATGAGTATCTTAAAACCAATACCCTACCCATTGACCTATCACGTAACCAAAAAATCAACTTTATCCGGCAAGCCACCCATTATACCTTAACCGCTGATACACTTTACCATCGAGGTCTAGATGGTACTCTTCTTTGTTGCCTTGATCGTAATGAATCTAACTCTACTTTACATGAGCTTCATGAGGGTATCTTTGGCACGCATTCAATTGGTCCTACTCTCGCTAAAAAACTTCTAAGAATGGGATATTACTGGCCGACAATGGAGAAAGACTCTTATCAATTTACAAAGAAATGTCCTAAATGACAAATTCATGGTGATCTTATCCATGCACCAACATAGGAGTTGCAGCCATTTACAACATCTTGGCCTTTTTGTCAATGGGGACTTGATTTAGTAGGTAAAATCCATCCTTCCTCTTCAAATGGACACAAGTTCATTATCAATGTAGCAGAGTATTTCACAAAATGGATTGAAGTAGTCCCACTGACCATAGTAACTAGAAAACAAATTGCCGCATTCATTGTCAATTATCTAATTTGCAGATACGACATTCCCAGTTCCATCATCACAGACAATGGGCATCCCTTCAAAACTCTAGAAGTGCAAGAACTATGTGAGCAATTCAAAATCCAACATCATTTCTATACACCTTACTACCCATAGGGGAATGGTCAAGAAAAGGCATCAAATAAAACAATCTTGAAAATCCTAAAGAAAATAGTAAATGATGCAGGTAAGGATTGGCATGTACAACTCAATCCGGCACTCTAGATATACATGACTAGCATTAGGACACCTATAGGGGTTATGCCATATTCATTGGTATATGGATCAGAAGTAATTTTACCTCTTGAGGTAGAAATTCCATCACTCAGAGTATATTTAAAAGGCCTCATACTAGGTGAGGAGTATTGGGTCAACAGATTGCAAGAACTAGAGCTTCTGGATGAAAAATGATAGCATATCTATGATCATCTCAAAGCATACCAGCAACAAATGTGCAAAATCTACAACCACAGAGTCATCCCTAGGATCTATAAAGTTGATGATCTTGTACTCAAAGAAAATCCTAGAAATCAACAGGATCGATAAAAGAAGGGGAAGTTTGAACCTAACTGGTTAGGTCCCTATGTTATCATATCAGCATATGGATCAAGCGCCTATCAGATAACAACTTTAGAAGGAGATGTGCTTGACAAACCAACCAACAACATCCATTTGAATAAATTATACACCTAAGTGGTCTAATGCATGGAAAAAGTAAAAAAAAATACAAAAAAGTCAGAAAACAACAAAAAGGTGCAATAAAAACAAATGGTGAAAACTTGGCAATAGGCATTATTTGTCAGGGAACAAATCCTCTATCTATCATTAATCATATCTTTTTCATCCAAAGTCAAAGCTAATGACCATCGACCAACACTTTTTTTACACAACATTATCCTAGACATACTTAGCGTAGTCACTGTCTTTGATTATCTGAAGATCGGTTCATCATATCCCACCATGGCTTGGTAATCACTGTGAATATTCACATCGATGGACACCTATAACTAGGGGAAACATCCCTTTGACTTCAAGCATTCCAACAACAAACAAATAAGAATCACAACACGCTAGGGAAACCCTGTCAACAATAGGTCATCAGTCGAGAAAATAAAACACTGATCCAATTAACAACTTCAACACACACATGATGGATGATTTTCTGAATTAGAATTTTTTTACATCTCGCATGAAGTTTTGGCTATTTTGCACTTCAAATTTTTGAATCATTGGATCCCTTGAATTTCTCAATGATGCATCGAGCTAGAGAAAGTAGTGGGAGAGTCTAATATTTTTTGGGGGGTTTTCCTGTCTTGAGACGTGATTGGAAACATATAATTGAAGAAATTGTTCCACTTTGCACATACAAATGGTTAAATCTTGTTTGTTTTACGTACGCAACACTCAGGTCATCTTGGTTAAATTATACCTCGATGCTTGTGCCATCTTGCAATATCAAAAATACATGCACATTTTACTCAAGTCATTATGGTTCAATTATACCATCGTGCTTGCATAAACTTCCAACATAGTGAAAGCTCAATGATGACAACCAAAAATAGAGCAAAAATCTTGTGACTACATAGGAATGACAACGATAATATGAGGGTGATCACTTAGTTGAATATCATCTTGCATTTAGTTGCATATCATTTTAAAACTTTCATTTAGTTGCATATTATTTTAATCTCACATCATTATCATTGTCATACATCTCATTTTCAAGATACATCTCACATCATTATCATTATCATACATCTCATTTTCAAGATACATCTCATTTCATTATCATTATCATACATTTTCAAGATACATCTCACAAATCAAATTCATCAATGAAATCTATCATTATATCATCACATCTTCATCATCAATCATATTAATCAATATCAAATCAAGAACATTTATCTAAGCAACACATCATCATCATACAAACATCATATCAATGCATAAATCGTCATCCATAGACGTATCACATGTGGATCAGAAATTAGTGTCATATATATCTCAAAAATGGTCAAAATACAACACAATGATCAAAATACAACAGAGACAAGTCTCTCAGGTATGACTATCTCCTGAAGTTGATTGTCTCATAGCAGATGTCCCAACTCTTGGATCTCCCCTGGGTGGATCACATTGAGAAGGCCCTGTAACACCTCTGCTCTTTGTCCCCATCTAACTCTGAGTTGATCGACCAGATGCAAAACTAGGAGCTCTCTGCTCTCTAGGGACTAGATCTTTGTATAACCGCCTGTAGTACTCAGCCACCATGGTTGTGTATCATATCTCCCTCAATGTCTCCCACATCAGGGCACCACCTACCGCTCTTTGCAATCTCTTTGCAAGCTCCTCTGCTTGACCTAGGCACTCTATCACTATATTCTGCTCTGCTGTGATCTGCGCAATCTAATGTTGTTGAGCTAGTACCTGCACCTAGAACTCTTGCACTATAACATGCAGCGCTTGAATCTGCGAATCCTGTCAATGCAATGGTACTCTGATGTGCACTGGTACCTAAGTGGTGACACCATTTGTCCCTGTCCTAGACCCCAGTGGAGGTAACACATCTGATCTCCTCCACTGGGTCGACTGCCTAAACTCCTATAAACCACCTACAGCTGCTAGCACCTCGCCTGCTGTGCCAACCCCATGAGCTCTAAGAACCAACCCTCCTCTACCTCCATCACTACCCTATCATCTATCTAATCTAATCTCTCCTCCTCTCCCTCTCCTCCCTCCATCTTCACCTCTATCTCCTCTCCTCCCTCCATCTCCTCCTCTATCTCCCTGTCTCCCTCTACCACCTCCTCTGCCATCTCCTTTGCCATCTCCTCCATCATCTCCATCTCCCTCTTCCACCTCCTCTCCCTCCTCCTCTCTCTGTCTAAATCCCCCTCACCTCTCTAGATACTCATCCTCCTCATCATCAAAGTAGGTAACATCTATGTTGGATCTGATATCCATGCCACTTCATGTGCCACGAAGTGCACTACAAACTCCTCTGTCATCCCCGCACCCACCACTCTAGCCTCATAATCACATATCTATCCTGCCAAGAGCATGTACTCCTCCATTGTTGCTACACTATCTATAGTAGGACCCCAGTTTGGCACATCCTGTCTCTAGCGAGCATATAAGAAGGCTCCCTGTGGCATACCCTGCTATTGACCATACTGCTACAAAACATGGTTATGCAAAATCACTCAATAATAAAAGGTGTCCGCCCAATCAGGTATCTAGACATATAAACATTAGGCATCTCTAGCCCATCCTCCACCCATACCTCATAGTCCATATATGGTCTCTAGATGACTGTATCAATATCATCCAAAACTCTCCTCCAAAGCTCTAGATTTCCCAGCTTATGCTGGAAAACTATACCCATACACATAGGCTCAACCAATTGGCCTATCCCTATCTACAAGTGGCCTTGCTGCAAGAATGTGCTCCTAGGCCCACACTTGTAATAATGTAACCCTCGCTAACAAGCTTTTGTATCCTAGATATACTACCTGGTGCAACTCCCTATACAAGTGTACTAACATATGGGACCCCCAAGCAAACCCACATCCCTATGTAACCATGTCCTCCAACACCAATCCCCAACCCACTACTAGTCCCTTTGACCTCCGGTTGGGGCATAAGAATCCACCTATCAAACTTGCCAATACAGAGGGTAAAGGAGCATAATCAAGATCCACAAACTCCTGCCAAGGGATCTCGTATTTGCAAATATGATCATCATGAAATCTTTGGTGGAGAGCCTCTGTCCCATCCTCTTCAGTCTGCTCATATGGCAGTAGTGCCCCAATCAATGGAATCCACAGAATGTGATAACAGTCCTCAGGTGTGACTGTTACCTCGCCAGACACCAAATGAAAGGTGTTCGTATCACTGTGCCACCTCTCTACTAAAGCTATCAGCAAACCCTAGTTAATGATATATCGAGACATGCCCAATAAAGAGGATAAACCACACCTCTCAATAACATCTCTATCCGCCTATGATAATCATGGAATCAATGACCATGGTCTCGGAAATCTCTCTCATGACTGGAGTACGCTAAGATGTGCTTGCAAAAATGCAAAATGTCCAACATCAGTTCCCACATTAATCTAATATATCCAATCAAAACAAAATCAACTTGAAACAATGAAACATCAAATCAAGTTCTATATTGACAATCAAGTCCCATATCAAAAATCAATGACCCATAATGAAAGCACCATATCAAAATCAAATCAATGACCCATAAAGAAAGCACCATATCAAAATCAAATCAATGACCCATAACGCAAGAACCATATCAAAAATCAATGACCCATAATGCAAGAACCATATCGAAATCAAATCAAAGACCCATAACACAAGCAACTCAAAATCCATATCGAACGAATCATATTGGGAATCATATCAGAAATCACAAACTACAACTCATATCCGACATCAATTTTATATTGCACGGCAAAAGCATCAAAGATACACATCAACAAAAAATAATGATCCTCATTCAAACAATTAATCAACTTGGCACTTCATCACGAAAGCAATTTCAATGAACTCTCAATCATCATATCAAGAATTAGGAATCATCACAGCAAGAATGACCTTGAAAACACTTAGCAAACACCTATCCACCCCTAAGCCATCTACCTCATTTATTTTTCCAAGCGATGCATTCTCCAAAATCATTTCTACCAATTTTTTTATGTCACACGTCAAAACAACCCTCCCATGTGCTAAGCTCCTAGACATGCACTATCCTTATTCGCCTATGCACTACACTCTTTACCCTATGCGCTAACCTAACCTATGCACTAGCAAAAATCATCATCGCACTAATCTGCTGACCCTACGCACTACCCTGGCCTATGCGCTAGCAAGAATCGCCATCACACTAATTTGCCGACCCTATGCGCTAACCTATCCTATGTGCTATCCAACATTCCCCATGCACTCATCTATTTCACCTATGCGCTAAAAGACTCTATGCGCTACCCTAGACCTACGAAGCGCTGCTAAAAGAACCCAAAACACTACCCTAGCTAAGAAACCCTACGCGCTATAATGTTTATCGTATGTGCTATGCGAGGAACCCAATGCAATAAAATGGCAAAAATGGAGGCAAAAAATAAAAAAACATGACGAAAATCGACAAAATAAATACAAAATGTGGTAAAAATTAGGTGACTTACAAGTGGACCATATGCGGTGGGCCTTCGGTATCGATGAACGCACTCAAATCGATGAGAAGCATAAGGAACCAACATTTTTGTCAAACTCCACATATCACTATCACAACAGGTCAAATGTGCAAATGATGAAAATAAAATCACTTTTTACCTTTTTATAGGGTAAAAGTAAAAAAGGGTTAGTACGTGGGGCGTGCATTTTGCTCATTTTCTCACTTTTAACCTTGACAAACATCAATTTTAAGGAGATGAATCAATATGCATTCAACACAATGAAAATTTCAAAATGCAATTAATTCAAAATCGATCATCAAATCAATTAAATTTTAAAAATCCTTGATTCATCTCCCAAGGGAGCATCATCAATATCGTCTATCAAATATAGGGCACGTCATTGATATCTCGATGCACAACACTGATATCTTGACACATGAGATCGACATCTCGACACACTACATCACATCCATCAAATTTTGGTAACATATCCGATAATTTTCTTTGAATCAACATGTGCACACACGTCACTTCAAAGAGGGGCAAAATGTAGACATATAAAAATGACCACTTTCCTAAGTGAATATTTAATATTCATTTTAACCTCATTCCTCTATTTAATTAAATTATTCACATTCATCTATTTGATTAAATGAATTACTCAATTTATTTAATTAAGTTCACCTAAGCCTTTCATAGCCTTTAATTAAATAAATCACTTTATTTAATTAATTCTCCTTTCTCCCCTTTTAATTAAATTGTTCATTGCAAGTAAATAAATCTAATTTGTTTATTTAAATTCTTTACTTGTATTTATTTTTCCACCCACTTGCATTCTCCTACATCTCTCACTTGCCTCTCTAAAACCCCTTCTAGATTTTTCTAATCACTTCTAAATTAGCCTAATCTATCTCCTAAATATTGTCACATCCCTAAGAAAAGGGAAGTCACTTCTCAAACCCTCAAAGTCTTTGAAAACCATTAAAGTCTTTATGTCTTCAACAAGTTAACCTTTAAAGTCTTCCAAACCATTAATGGTTAACTCAACCTTCTTGCATGATTAGAGACTTTCTCTCTAACTCAAACTTCATCTAACCCAAGGGTCTCATCAAGCATTCATTGCTTTGACCATGGTTATTCCTTTAACCCTTGCACAAGAGTTTATCCTTTGGGTAAAATCTTTATCCAATGGATAATCTTAACCTAACCTTAACACTTACCTCCTAAGGTAACCATGAGGTCTTCTCAAGAATTTAATGATTCTTACATCTCCTCTCAAGCAGTCTTTTGTTGAAAATTGTCACCATTTCATTCGTGAGAATTGTAAACATGGATTGATAACTTTCATTCCTGGCCCTTGTTAAGATTATTCAATCTTGACCGTTCATTGTCATATTTTTCCTATAAATAGAGCTCCTATTCTTTGATTTTCATATCCAAGTCTTTAGTATCAAACGTCTAGACATTTTGCTAAGCATCTAAATTTCACACATCTAATCATTTTAAATCAAGCATTTAGCCTCTCTTTGAATAGAAATCATCTCGATAAGCATTTTAGGAGGCATTTGTATTATCATAGCACTCTCATATTAGACTAGTATATCATGTTAGGAAAGGTTTTACTAATATTTTATCTTATCATCATATCCATGCTAGTTTAATTCATATTAGATGTAATATCATGCATAACTAGGAATGCATTCATGTTAAGTTGATCAATATCCGTCGTTCTCATAGTTGTCATTCCTAAGTCACTTTGCTCAGTGATTTGAGAGAAAAGGCATTGACTTGAGGGATCCTGTAAGATAGAGAACAATGGAACATCCCTTGTGAAGTTGAGCTATTCAACATAGCTCCATAACTTGCACCAAGAGTCCCATTCGTGTGTGGACTTGTCCAGAAAACAAAATTTTCATTTCATCACACCACTTTTCCCACACACAAGAACAACATTTAAGAGCATTTATGAGAAATCTAATAATATTCTTGATTTAATTCATACTGATTTATGTGGTCCAGCAAGAACAAGAAGTCTTCAAGGTGATAGATACTTTATGCTAATAATTGATGATTATTCTAGAATGTGTTGGGTTACTTTTCTCAGGGAGAAATCAGAAGCTTTTGGAAGATTCAAGATATACAAGGCAATGGTAGAGAATGAAAATGGCATGAAAATCAAATGTTTGAGAGCTGATCAAGGATGAGAATTTACATCCAGGGAATTCAATGCATTATGTGAGGAGAGTGGAATCAAAAGACAACTATTAGCATCCCAGACACCTCAGCAGAATGGAGTTGTGGAAAGGAAGAACAAAACTATACTGGATGAAGCAAGAACCATGATGATGAAAGCAAATATACCTCATGTGTATTAGAGACAAGTAGTGAATATGTGGTTTATACTTTCAACAAAGTTCACATCAAAGATGAAACCGGTAAGACCCCTTATGAACTATGGTTTGGTCATACTCCTACTCTTAAATATTTCAAAAAATTTGGAAGCGAATGCTATATTAGGAGAGATGAGTCTATTGGAAAATTTGATCCTAGAAGTGATGAAGGAATATTTCTTGGTTACTCAACTAGAAGCAAGACATACAAATGTTATAATAAAAGATTGCAAAAAATCATTGAGAGTACTAATGTGAAAATAGATGAACATTTTAGAGGATAATTAAGATCTATAGAATCGAAAGTAGAAATGATTATAAATAAATTGACACAGATTGCACTAGAACAGAATGAAGAACCAGTCACACTGGCATTATCAGAAAACTCAATTGTGGCTGAAGAATAACAACCTGTAAATGTAAATCAGAATAAACCAAGGTATGTAAGATTGGATCATTCAAAAAATCAGATAATTGGAGATAAATATCAAAGTATTATGACAAGAGGAAGATTGGCAAATGAAGAGGTATGTTTAATTTCTCAAGTTGAACCAACATCAATTGTTGAAGCATGTCAGGATAAACATTGGATAAAAGAAATGGAAGATGAATTAGAAGAGATTGAAAAGAATAATAGTTGGACATTAATTCCCCGGCCTAAAAACAAAAATGTAATTAGAACTAAATGTGTATTTAGAAATAAACTTAATGAGTATGGTGAAGTAATCAGAAACAAGGAAAGATTAGTTTGTAAAGGTTATTCTCATAAAGAAGGAATTGATTTTAATGAAACCTTTACACCGGTAGCTAAAATTGAAGTAGTAAGACTATTTCTTGCATTTGTAGCTCATAAGAACTATAAATTTTATCAGATGGATGTAAAATATGCATTTTTGAATGGAGATCTTGAAGAAGAAGTTTACATTGAACAACCTAATGGATTTTCATTAACAAATATTAAGGATATCATTTGCAGGTTAAGGAAATCTTTATATGGATTGAAGCAAGCTCCCACAACTTGGTATGCTAGATTGGATAAATATCTTTTAAAGCTTGGATACACAAAAGGTAATGCTGACAATGATTTATATTACAAAATCACCAATGATGACATTTTGGTTATTGAAGTATTTGTGGATGATATCATTTTTGGAGGTGAAGAAGAGTTATGTAAAGTCTTTGCTAACAATGTGCAGGAAGAATATGAAATGTCTATGATTGGAGATATAAAAGAATTTCTAGGCTTGCAGATTTCACAAATAGATAAAGGTATATTCATATGTCAAACAAAATATGTGAAGGTATTTCTAGGTTTGTATTAAGAAATTTAGTAAGGAAAACTCCAAACCGGTAAGCACTCCTATGACTACAACTGATAAATTGACATTAAAGTATGATTCAACTCCTATAAATCCGACAAGGTACAAATCTATGATTAGAGGAATATTGTATTTGACACAAACCAGACCTAATATAGTGAATGCAGTGTGTATTGTTTCAATATTTTAAAGCAATCCTAAATAAAATCATGAAAGTTTAGTAAAAAGGATTTTTCAGTACGTACAAGGCACAACAAATCTTGGTTTATGGTATCCTAAGAATGACAATTTTGAGTTATGTGCATATATATATGCTAATTGGGCAGGGGATGTGCATGACATAAAGTGTACCACTAGCGGTGCATTCTTTCTTGGCAAAAGGTTAATTTCATGGATCAACGAAGTAGACTTGTACATCTTTATCTATAGAAGAAGCAAAATATGTTGCAGCAGCAACTAATTGTACTCAAGTATTATGGATCAAGCAAATGTTGAAGGATATCAAGGTAAAATGCAAAGAACCGATAATTATTCATTGTGATAATTTAGTAGCAATAGATATATCAAAGAATCCAACATTTCATTCTAAAACAAATCATGTTTCTATTAAGTACAATTTTTTGAAAGAGAATGTTGAAGTAAATTAAGTGAGATTGGTTTATGTGAACACTAAAGAGCAAATTGCAGATATCTTTACAAAGACTTTGCCTAAGGAAATATTTGAATATCTCAGAGACCAACTTGGGGTAACTTCCCCACCGACAAAGACTTGAATAATGAAGATTGACATCAAACTACTAGGGACTAACAAAAAAATATTTTTCCATCTTTGATGAAGGAGAGCTACTTCTCAAGGGGAGTAGTTAGTTGTATGTTATGTTCTGATTTTGATTTTTGACTACTTTGGCATTTGATGTCAAAAGGGGAGAGATATCTATGGAAAAACATTATACTTGGAGGATGTATTTGGGTTTTGCTTTCTATTTTTGGTACAAAACTTTGATTAATCTATTTTGGGAGGCTGTTGGTATTTATTATTCTATTTTTGACACTTAGATGTTTTTCCATCTAGTGCTGCCATCAATGCCAACGGGGGAGATTATTGGTATTATAGATGACTTCGTCATGTGTTGCATTGGTTTTGTCATTGATGTCAACACTTATCCTTCTGGAGGTCTACATTGTTGATTTGGCACTCTAGTTATATTGGTCTTTGTTGTTGAACTGACACATTGTGGTCCTGACATGGATATTGGCTTATGCACAGTCACTGGTATATGTTTCACTAGAAGCTTGGGAAGTTGATGATGACTTGTTATTATCTAGAGATCATTTGGTTATGTCAAAGAAATGGATTGGATGTTTAGATTTGGTGTTTTTCTTATTGGACTAATCGGGTTCACATATTTTCCTTTATCGACAGATAGGTCTAGGTTATGGACCGGTACAAGATATCATGTTCTAGATCAGCACAACACATTTTGGAAATGGTTTATTGATTAAATAATGTGTAAATGTATTGAGCCGACATATTTTATTGCATCAAGACTTATTTTGTAATTGTAATATCTTTAGGGAGCCGACCTAATCATTAGGTCTTAGGGTTTTGTATAAATAATTGTAAGATCTTATTTGAAGATCATGATGAGTGTATGTGAATATTGAAGATCATTGTGAAGAGCAAAAATAAGCATATCCTTGTGTGAATCATGCAAATATTATCTGAAGGTTGAAGGAAAGGTTATGAAGGTGTTTGGCACTCATGGTCAGAGCTTAAACTAGTACTGAATCCAACATTGCAGATGCTATACTAAAGCAGTATATTGTTATTGGATTTAACCATCCAATTGTAGTCAGTGTGACTCTTATTTTGTGATTGAGCAGTGAGCTCTAGGTGGTTGGCCTTCCTGCATGTGTAGACCCGATTATTGTATTCACTTACTATCTGCACTAGTATCATCTAATTGTGGGTAAGGTTTCCCACTGTGGGTTTTCCCCTTACAGGGTTTCCACGTCAAAATATTTGTGTGATGTGTTGTGGATGTTTCTCTTTTTGTTTCATGCATTAAGTTATACTGGTACTATTATAACTATTAATCTGTTTTACTGGCATTAATTTTGTTTTATTGGCACAAAGATTTAAGTTGGAATAATTGGTTTTGGGTTGTAATTTATTGATAACTGATTCACCCCCCTCTCAGTTGTACTTCCCGGTTCCTAACAATGTGTATTAGAGTTGATTCCTCTTTTTGAAGAAGCCTAACAGCTTGAGGAGATCCTATGGCAGCAAATATTTTTAGGAAGGATAGTCCTAAACTTGATGGAACTAACTATGGTATATGGAAGATCAAAATGGAAACACATTTGAACTACATTGGAAGAGATATATGGGATGCTACAAAGAATGGCTATGTTTGTCCTACTCTGAATAACCCTCATCCACCAACATTGGCTAAAGAATTAGAGAATGATTGCAAAGCAAGAGAAGTACTTCTAAGCGCATTATCAGATCAACAAATTATGGGATTATCAGACAGATCTACTGCAAAAGCTATTTGGGATAAAATGGAAACATTGAATGAAGGAGATACCACTGTCAAGATTGCAAAAGTGGAATGTTACCAGGTCAAGTATGAAAATTTAAAAATGAAAGAGGATGAAAGAATTTCTGCATTTATGGAAAGTTAATGAAATTGTTTTAGGAATATAATGTTGTGGAGGATCTTTAAGTGAAGATGAAATTATTTCTAAAGTTTTAAGAGCTTTGCTACCGGATTACAAAATGAAAGTGACAGCTATTAATGAGTTGAGAAAAATGCCTAATACATCAGTATCTAGAGATACTTTGGGTGGAAAACTTTTAGCATTTGATCTTGAAGAATTTGGTCATGTTGCTACAATCAAAACTGATATAGCCTTCAAAGCATCATCAACATCATCATCATCATTATTCTGGAATGTGTTGGGTTACTTTTCTCAGGGAGAAATCAAAAGCTTTTAAAAGATTCAAGATATACAAGGAAATGGTAGAGAATGAAACCAGCAAGAGAATCAAATGTTTGAGATCTGATCAAGGAGGATAATTTACATCTAGAGACTTCAATGCATTCTGTGAGGAGAATGGAATCAAAAGACAACTATCAGCACCCCAAACACCTCAGCAAAATGGAGTTGTAGAAAGGAAGAGCAAAACTATAATGGATGCAGCAAGAACCATGATGATGGAACCAAATCTACCTCATGTGTATTGGAAAGAAGCAATGAATACAATGATTTATACTTTCAACAGAGTTCACATCAAAGGTGAAACTGGTAAGACCCCTTATGAACTATGGTTTGGTCATACCAGTACTCTTAAATATTTTAGAATATTAAAAAACAAATGCTATATTAGGAGAGATGAGTCTATTGAAAAATTTGATCCTAGAAGTGATGAAGGAATATTTCTTGGTTACTCAACTAGAAGCAAGGCATATAGATGTTATAGTAAAAGATTGCAGAAAATCATTGAGAGTACTAATGTGAAAATAGATGAAAATTTTAGAGGAGAATCAAGATCTATAGAACCGACAATAGAATGATTATAAATGAACTGGAACAGATTGCACCAGAACAAAATGAAGAACTAATCACACTGACATCATCAGAAAACTCAACTGTGACTGAAGAACAACAACTTGTAAATGTAAATGAAAATAAACCTAGGTATGTAAGATTGAACCATTCATAAAATCAGATAATTGGAAATAAAAATCAAGGTGTTATGACAAGAAGAAGATTGGAAAATGAAGAGGTATGTTTAATTTCTCAATTTGAACTAGCATCCATTAATGAAGCATGTCAGGATAAACATTGGATAAAAGCAATGGAAGATGAATTAGAACAGATTGAAAAGAATAATACTTGGACATTATTCATTGGCCTAAAAAAAAAAAATGTAATTGGAACCAAATGGGTATTTAGAAATAAACTTAATGAGGATGGTTAAGTAATAAGGAACAAAGAAAGATTAGTTTCTAAAGGTTATTCTCAGAAACAAGAAATTGATTATAATGAAACGTTTACACTGGTAGCTAGAATTGAAGCAGTGAGACTATTTGTTGTATTTGTAGCTCATAGGAACTATAAAGTTTATCATATGGATGTAAAATATGCATTTTTGAATGGAGATCTTGAAGAAGAAGTTTATATTGAACAACCTGGTGGATTTTCATTAGCAGATGTTAAGGATATGGTTTGTAGGTTAAGGAAAGCTTTATATGTATTGAATCAAGCTCACAGAGCTTGGTATGCTAGACTGGATAAATATCTTTTAAAGCTTGGATACACAAAAGGTAATGCTGATAGTAATTTGTATTACAAAATTACCAATGATTAAATTTTGGTTATTGAAGTATTTGTGGATGATATCATTTTTGGAGATGAAGAAGAGTTATGTAAAGAATTTGCTAACAAAATGTAGGAAGAATATGAAATGTCTATGATTCGAGAGATAAATTTTTTTCTAAGTTTGTAGATTTCACAAACAGATAAATGTATATTCATATATCAAACAAAATACTTGAAAGAACTTTTGAAGAAATCTGGTATGGAAAAATCCAAACCGATAAGCACTCCTATGACTACAACTGATAAATTGACATTAAAGGATGATTCATCTCCTATAAATCCGACAAGGTACAAATCTATGATTAGAGGATTACTATATTTGACACAAACCAGACCTAATATAATGAATGTAGTGTGTATTGTTTCAAGATTTCAAAGCAATCCTAAAGAAAATCATGAAGTACAAAGGATTTTTCGGTACCTACAAAGCACAACAAATCTTGGTTTATGGTATCCTAAGAATGAAAATTTTGAGTTATGTGCATATACAAATGCTAATTGGGTAGAAGATGTGGATGATAGAAAGAGTACCACTAGTGGTGCATTCTTTCTTGGCAAAAGACTAATTTCATGGATCAACAAGAAGCAGACTTGTACATCAGTATCTACAACAGAAGTAGAATATGTTGCAACAACAACTAATTGTACTCAGGTATTATGGTCCAAGAAAATGTTGAAGGATATCAAGCTAAAATACAAAGAACCGGTATTTATTCATTGTGATAATTCAGCAGCAATAGATATATCAAAGAATATGGTATTTCACTCTAAAACAAAGCATGTTTCTATTAAGTATAATTTTTTGAAAGAGAATGTTGAAGCAAATTAAGTGAGATTGGTTTATGTGAACATTAAAGAGCAAATTCAAGATATCTTTACAAAGCCTTTGCCTAAGGAAACATTTGAATATCTCAGAGCGCTACTTGGGGTAACTTCCCCACCGACAGAGACTTGAATAATGAAGATTGGCATCAAACTGGCAGGAACTAACAAAAAAATCTTTTTCTAGCTTTGATGAAAGAGAGCTACTTCTCAGGGGGAGTAGTTAGTTGTATGTTATGTTCTGATTTTGATTCTTGTCTACTTTGGCATTTGATGTCAAAGTGGGAGAGATATCTATGGAAAAAAATTATACTTGGAGGGATGTATTTTGGTTTTGGTTTTGGTTTTTGGTACAAAACTTTGATTGATCTATTTTGGGAGATTTTTGGTATTTGGCATTCTGTTTTTGGCACTTAGATGTTTTTCCATCTACTATTCCTATCAATACCAACATGGGAGATTGTTGGTATTATGGATGACATCGTCATGTGTTCCATTGGTTTTGTCATTGATGTTAATACTTATCCTTCTGGAGGTCTACATTGTTGATTTGGCACTCTGGTTATATTGGTCTTTGTTGTTGAACCAACACATTGTGGTCCCAGGATGGATATTGGCTTATGCATAGTCACCAGTATATGTTTCATCGGCAGCTAAGGAAGTTGATGATGACTTTTTATTATCTTGAGATCATTTGGTTATGTCAAAGACATGGATTGGATGTTTACATTTGGTGTTTTGATTATTGGACTAATTGGGTTCACATATTTGCCTTTACTGACAGATAGGTCTTGGTTATGGACTGGTACAAGATATCATGTTCCAGATCAACACGACACATTTTGGAAATGGTTTATTAATTGAATAATGTGTAAATGTATTAAGCTGACATATTGTATTGCATCAAGACTTATTTTGTAATTGTAATATCTTTAGGGAGCCAAAGTAATCATTAGGTCTTAGGGTTTTGTATAAATAATTGTAAGATCTTATTTGAAGATCATGATGAGTGTATGCGAATATTGGAGATCATTGTGAATAGAAAAAATAACAAGATCCTTGTGCAAATCACACAGACATTATCTGAAGGTTGAATGAAAGGTTATGAAAGTGTTTGGCACTCATTGTCAGAGCTTAAACCGATATTGAATCCAGCATTGCAGATGCTATATTGAAGTAGTACATTGTTATTGGATTTAACCATCCAATTGTAGTTAGTGTGACTCCTATTTTATGATTGAGCAATGAGCTCTAGGCAGTTGACCTTTCTGCATGTGGAGACACCATTATTGTATTCACTTACTATCTGCAGTAGTATCATTTGATTGTGGGTAAGGTTTCCCACTGTGGTTTTTCCCCTTACAGGGTTTCCACGTCAAAATATTTGTGTGATGTGTTGTGGATGTTGTTTCTCTTTCTATTTCATGCATTAAGTTATACCGATACTATTATAATTGTTAATATGTTTTACCGGCATTAAATTTGTTTTACTAGCACTAAGTTTTATGTTGGAATAATTGGTTTTGGGTTGTAATTTATTAACAAATGATTCACCCCCCACCTCTCAGTTGTCCTTCCTAGTTCCTAATAGATTCTATGTGGTGAATTGATCAAGTTGTGGATTTCAGTATGGAGATTGACTTTTAAATGTTTAGTGATGTACTATTCTGTTGTTTGATTTGTTGTCTTCCAGTATGATCATATTTTGTGTTGCTGATTTGGGAGTGTTTGGGATGTTTGTGTGTACGTTCATTTTAGATGGTTTGTGATTTGATTCTCTACAAGTTATCTTTCTTATCCGAGTTGCTACTGTTAAGTGTTCTTGAGTGTTAGTGTGTTGATCGATGGAGATTTGATTAAGTGGTGTAGGTGCAACTACTACGGGTGGTTTTATTGTGCTTGTTTGTGTTTTCTAATCATATCCCATTTGTTTTGGTGGTCTGCATTGATCATTGTGCATATTGTTTAAGATCTTATTGGTTTGATGATATTCTTAGTGTTATGTGGCATTTTTGGTGTTGTAACATGTTACAGTTGATCTTGGAAAGATTTATGGTGGTGGTACATGTTCGAGGAGTTGATTTGGGTCCATGCTATGTCGTCTATGACATTTTATTGGTTTGGTGGTTGATTTATGTATCATGTGATATAATTTTGTAATTAGGTGTTGAGTTTTTGGCCAACCTTGTTGTCAAGGTCGATGATTTGTATAAATAGGTGTTGTATTCATGTAATTTGGGTGTTGGTGTTAAGTCTACATTATCATAGAGTAGTGTATGTGTGAATAAGTGAATTCATCTTTCGGTGTGGAGTATTGAGCAGAGAGTGTTGGAGGTCAGACAATTGACCTTAGCTAGAACTATCATCAAGCATTAGTAGATGCTATTCTTTCATTTCATCTTAATCGGATTGTAGTCTGAACATTTTTGTAAGGTAGTGAACCTTCCCTAAGGGTTGTACCCTTCTAGGTCATTATATTTTGAGCATCGATCTCTAGACAACGTGTCTAAATGCATGTGCATTCCCCATTGTAATATTTACACATACTACTGCAAAGTATCATCTCATTGTGAGTAGGTTCCCACCATGGTTTTTCCCTTGACCAGGTTTTCCAAATTAAAAATCTTGGTGTTATTGTGTTTATCTTTATTCTTTCTATAGTTGATCAGATCTGAGATTCAACTTAAATTGCTTAATTTGGGAAAAACTGATTCACCGCCCCCCCCCCCCCCAAGTTTTTCTTCATTGTTGTTGCCAACAGAGGGGTCCAAGATAGGTCCCCATTAAGGGGGACCAAGGCACCATGCCTTGGTCCTACCCTTATTTGGGGCATGATCAAGGTGTAAGAAGGGTGCATTTCTAGGTTGAATGGTGTTTTTGATATGTGTGAGCATAATCAGGTCTTTGATTAGGCCAAGAGGCGCAAACACTATGGTGAAGACCCAAATACAATCAAAAATTGCAAGGGGTACATTTTTAGGATTTTACAGACATATAGATTCTCTATTAGAATCAATGACAGTCCTAAAGACACCGAGAGGGGGGTTGAATCAGTGTCTTACTAGTTAGCAGAAATATAAATTTATTTATAACTTCATAACCCAAATCAATGTACCGATAAACAAGAAATAGTGCAGTAAAGAGAAATAACAGAGATGGCATAAATACACACCATAACATAGATATTTTGGCGAGGAAAATCGGTGTGGGAAAAACGTCGATGGGATTTGTGACCCATAATATTTACTCACTGGCTAATATGAATAAATACTACTTACGATAAGGGCCTACACACACAGGAAGGCCAACAACCTAGAGTGCACAGCTCAATGAAGAGTCTCACTAGCTACAAAATAGATAATTAAATCCAATACAATGTACTGCTCAAAATAGCATCTCTAATGCCAAGTTTAGTACTAGTTAAAGATTAATTAGAAACCTTAATCAAAACATTTCATTGTCTTACAACAATTATCCTTCCATATGTCATACCATTACAATCTCTTACTATTACCACCTCATACTCTCTCAAAATGATCTACAAGATCTCATACATATATAAGTCTTTTATAATATACCAAGTCGGCTTATAAATAATACAATTCATATAAGAAAAACTTGTCACATGTCAGCCTGAGTGTCAGTATAATTCTTTTCTGGTGTAAACTGGATGTCAGTGAATGTGCATGTCAGTGTTGGTGCCAGCTGGTGAATGATGTTTATGATGCCAGTACATATGTAGAAACATGTTACTGGTTGGTTGCCATCAATGACAACATCAACCATTTCTCATAAGAGTGTAGAATGCCAACAATCTCCTCCTTTGGCATTGATGGCAACACTCATGAGAAAAATCCAAAAATTGTTGTCTAGAAATGAAGTCCAAAAACTGATCCCAAAAAGATATGCTCCCCCTAAGCAAGTGATCTCCACTGTGTACTTATTTTTCTCCATACTACTCCCCCTTTGGCATCACTAACAAAGAATGTCAAAAAGGATTAAAAATCTACCTGATACCTTGTAACTGGTTGGTTATAATCTAAAAGATGTCTGCCACAATTATGTTCCGGCTCTGCATAAATTTCTTATTGTTTGCAATGATAGCATCTATCTGCTGAATCATACCAATGAGAAAATGCATTTTTTGTTCTGGTGATCATTCTCCTTGTAATATAGCCTTAGATAACTTGACCTGATGAGAGTAATAAGACTATCCAATCTAGGAACAAGTTTGTTTTTTAGTTCTCAGGATTTCAACCTTATCCTTTCTTTCTCTTTCTCAAGTTTCTCTATCTTCTCCTAAAAAACTATCATTTCTTTCTCAAAAAGAGATGTAAGTTCCAAAGAACCTATCATATTATCCACAATATCATCTATCTCTTTCCATGTCCTCTTGATCTCCTCATCAATGTGTTATGTCTGATGGCGAGGCTTGCAAGTTTCTCTCTACAACTCCTTATATTCCAAAATTATTGAGTTTAGTGTTGGTAATAAGGAATCAATATGCTCCTTATAGTCCTTGATAGTTTTCTCAAATAATTTTCCTTTTCCTTATCAACTCTTTCCTTAATAGTTTCCTCATTCACTTGATCAATAGTTAGAATATTTATAGAAATGAATTTAGACAATGTGTCCAATTTACCTAAAGAATCCTTAATGTGATCTATCTTATAGGTGGGTGCAATCATCTGCAAAATAGGCAATGTGTCATCAATAGCCTTGAATGTTAATGCATTGTGATTTGGTATCCTCTTAATAGAATCCAATAGAACATCTATCACATTAGTAGGTCAGAATTCTCAAGTTGATGTGCTTGGTTCTGTAATAGATTTCCTATCAACAGATACTTGTCCAATTACCTTTACTATTTCTTCTTCTTTATTTACATTATCTGTCAGTTTCTCTGTATGTACATGTACCTCTGCTTCCAATGGTTTCTCAGTGTAGTTTCTTTATCCTCAGTCAGTTTGTCTATCTCCAGTTGCTCAACTTGTGTTAGTATCTCAATATTCTAAGATTCATCATTGTGTGTCGGTGGTTCAGAGAGCTTACTATTCTTAACATCTGTTGCCTTCACCTCTTTATCCACAATAATGCTTACATCTTGATAGTATCAACATTCATGGTGAAAAGAATTTTAGACTCCAGGTTAGAGTCATCATGTGTTACATCTTCCGTTGGCTTATCCGGTTGAGTTTTTGTATGTACTGGTATCAGTTGGCTCTGATACCAATTGTTAGAATCAATGATAGTCCTAAAGACACTGAGACGGGGGGGTGAATCAGTGTCTTACCGGTTAGCAGAAATTTAAACTTATTTATAATTTCGCAACCAAATCAATATACCGATAAACAAGAAATAGTGCAGTAAAGAGAAATAATAGAGACAACACAAATACACACCATAACATAGATATTTTGGCGAGGAAACCCAGTGTGCAAAAAACCTCGGTGGGATTTGTGACCCACAATATTTACTCACTGGCCAATATGAATAAATACTACTTACAATAAGGGCTTCCACATGTAGGAAGCCCAACAGCCTAGACCGCACAACTCTGTTGGCATATGATGAAGCACTGATAATGTATGTTGTCATTGATGTCAATAAGTGCTCAAGTAGGTGAACCAGTATGCATCGATGTGAAGATTGGAAGTGGTTATGGTCAACTAGGATGGAGTGGACCGATGTCGGGGTTCAATAAGTATGAATACTATTTGGTAGTCTCAGATCAGATCTAGGATTTCTGGTTTGGCTTGTGTAGTGTAACCGATGATGCTTTGTGATGAGTTAGTTAAGAAAAAGGATAAGGATCAAGATGCCACATCAGTTGTGTGCACGTGAAGGATTTCTTAAGGATCTTGCACATGAAGATTGAATGCATTAAATGTCTACCTTGGGAATGTACATTTTTCTTAGCAGAATGTGAAGAGTGCGTGATGGGTTACTGATTTCCAGATGCGGTGAATATTGGATGATGTAGAATGACTTGAGATCTATTTTAGATCGCTTCATTCTATCTAATATGTTTTTGACGGTCAGGATTGGACCACTTGTAATTGTAAACCTAAAATGTTTAGGGTTTAGGGTTTATGCTACCGACCTAATTGTTGTCTATAAGGTCAATGAGTTTTTGTTATTGTACAGGTTGGAAAAAGTTGTGTTTGTGTCCGCGTATTGGAGATTTGATACTTGCCAAACTAGAGTGAGGAATCTGTAGAGTGTGATTGCAAAAGAGAGGAACTGAAAAGGATCTACCTTAGCAAGAAGTGTTGTTATCAGATCAGATTTTTACCTGTTGTCTTCTAACCATTTCAATAGAAGGTAAATCTCTTCACTAGGTAGCTTTAACTGGCTTTGTTGTAAATCCTCTAACTAGGTGGCTCAAGTTCATTAAGTTATTTAAATCCTCTAGCGAGGTAACTCTTAACAGGGTTTCAACCTTTAATAGGGTATATAGCCATCCCTTAACCGGGTGATCCCTAATAGGATCGGTTCCTAACAGAACCTTATTGTACAGTCTTTAACTGGACTAGTCTCCTAACATAGTGGACTTCAAAAGAATTCACAAACAAGCTTGTGGGTATTCATCCCCATCGTGGTTTTTCCCATTTGGGTTTCCACGTGAGAAATTTGTGTTATGGGCTGTGAGTTTTTCATGTGGTGATTGTGTGATTCTGATTAAGTTAGATATGCATGCAGTGTTAAATGACTGTGGTATTATTGATACAACTCATGCATGATTATATTGGTGAAGTAGTCATCAAGATTTGAGATCTGTTGAATTCTATTTGAAGTTTTTTTGTTTAACCGGTTTAGCTGTCTGAAGTATCTATGTTTAACCGATATTGTTATGGTTAAGTTCAGTGGTGAAGGAAACTGGTTACCTGTGTTTTAATATGATAAAGTGTTGAAGAAATTTTTTGTGTGTACTGATTCACCCCCCCTCTCAGTACCAGTTTGGATCTAAGTAGTTCATCATTATTCATCAATTGGTATAAGATATCATCCAGGTCCTCGGTGATATAAGCTTAATCACTTGAGGCAAAAGATCCTTCTTTAATGATGAAGAGGGAAGGTCCTAAGTTCAACAGAGACAACTTTACAATATGGAAGGACATGATGAAGATATATATTAGGAGTTTGGGTGCACAACATTGGAGCTATGTTGAGAATTTCTATGTGATCCCCATTGGCACTCTAATCAATGATCAGAAAAGAGAGATACAAGAAAATGGGCAAGTTATGGAGCCCCTCATTAGCAGCTTGTCCGATGTAGCGTTCATTGATGTACAAGATAAGGACAATCCTAAAGAAGTATGGGACAAAATGGAATCCATTTATGGCAGTGATGAACATGTCAAGTAGGCTAAGGAAGAAAGCCTTAGAGGAAAGTTTGAAGATATGAGGATGGTTGAATGAGAGACCATTTAGCAGTATGGCATAAGAATCAAGACAGTGGTTGGAGCGATCAAGAGCACTGGTGGAACAATTTATGATGCCACTATGGTCTATAAAGTTCTGAGATCACTTTTATCGGTCTATGCAATTAGGGTCGCCGCTATTCAGGAGCTAAGGTCTATCAACAAAACCAAGGTATCTTTAGACTCTATTATTGCAAACTTGACTGCACATGAATTGAATAGCTATGATGGTAGTGTTCAGAAGACAGAGTCAGACTTTAGAGCACCTATTTCTTCCGCACCGACCAGGAAAGGAAAAGACGTCAGTACCAGTTATGAACCCAAGCCAAGCAGAGATATGGACAATGTGGAGATTCTGATGGAGTTTGAAGCTCTTCTTACCAATAGACTTCCAAAAGGCACTGGAAAATACAGAGGTAAGATTCCTCTGAAGTGTTTTTCCTATAATAAGATAGGATATATAGTTGTTAACTATCCTAACAATGACAATAATGATAAACCAGAGAGGTTCAGGAAGTACAAAGGAGTAGGTAGGAGAAATTGTCTTGTTCTAGTGGATGAAGGTGTTACTGATGAGGAATTTGAGGATGAAGGGAATGAGGACATAGTGTTTGTGGCTTTCAAGGAGGATTTGTCTAACCATAAAGCTCTTGTCTCACATATTAACAACTCTAATGAGTGGATCATTGATAGCAAGTGTTCTCACCACATGACTGGTGACCAGAGAAAGTTATTGTATCTTCAAGAATATGATGGTGGTGTTGTCTAGTTTGGCAACGATGCACCTTGCATGGTTAAAGGAAAATGATCCATTTCACTAAATGGAAAGAGTAGTATAGATGATGTCTACTAGATGGAAGGCCTTAAGAATAATCTATTGAGTGTTGCTCAACTAAATGACAAAGGACTTATTACGGAATTCAAAGGTGGAGTCTGTAGAATAATTGGAAAGAGTGGTGAACTTATTGCCACCGGTAAGCAGACTGGAGGAAACGTGTTTCAGCTGAATGCCAAGATTAGTCAGTGCCTGATGAGTAAATTTGATGATAGTTGGATATGGCATATGAGACTTTCTCATATGAATTTTGATAATATTGTAAAGGCTAGTAAGATCAAGGTAGTAAGAGGATTTCCTTTGCTGAACAAACTAGAGAATGCCTTGTACAGAGAATGCCAACTTGGGAAGATTTCTTCCTCAACATTCAAAGGTAAGTCTTTTTCCTCAGAGAACTTACTTGATCTAGTGCACACCGATCTATGTGGTCCGATGAAAACTAGAAGTATTCAAGGGGATCGGTACTTCATTATTCTTACCGATGATTTCTCAAGAATGATGTGGGTCACATTCTTGAAAGACAAGTCTAAGGCATTTGGAAAGTTCAAAGCCTTTATAGCTTTAGTGGAGAAGGAGAGAGGTAGAAGGATAAAATGCCTATGGATAGATTAGGGAGGTGAATTCACTTCTGATGAATTCAATAAGTACTACAAGAAGAACGGGATTAAGAGGCAATTGTCTGCCCCAAGGACACCAAAATAGAATGACATAGTAGAAAGAAATAATAGGACTGTAGTTGAAGCGGCCATAACTATTTTGATCCAAGGAAATGTTGCTCACACATTTTGGAGGGAAGCGGTGAGCACTGTAGTCTATACCATGAACTAGGTACTCATTAAGAAAGGTAAAGATAAAACCCCTTATGAGTACTGGAATGGGAGAACTCCCAATATGAGTTATTTCAAAGTTTTTGGGAGTAAATGCTATATCAGGAGAGGTGAGAATCTAAGTAAATTTGATGCTAAGTGTGATGAAGGAAAATTTCTTGGATATTCCACTAAAAGAAAATCTCTCAAGTGCTACAATTGTAGGACTCAAAGCATTGTTGAGAGCATCAATGTCAGAGTTGATGAATCCCCTGAGAAGCCTGAGGAAACTGACAGCAAGGAAATGGAAGATGAATCGAGCTTAGTCTTCTGGGAACCAGTTAAGAAAGAAACAAATGACAAACATTGCAAAGACCTTAGTGTTTATGTACCTGTAGAAGCTTCAACGGGTGAAGAAGAAGATGAAGCGGAAAAAGAAGAGGAAAAGCAAGTGAAACCAACTATGGTAATTCCTAGGTATGTAAGACTACATCATGATCCGAAGCAGATCATAGGAGACAAAGATGCAAGAATACTTACAAGAAGAAAGGTGAAAGAAAATTCTTGCATGATTTTAGAATTTGAGCCTAAGACCACTAGAGAGACACTTACTGATGAAGACTAGATAAAGGCAATGGAAGAGGAGCTAGACCACATAGAGAAGAATGCAGCATGGTCCTTGGTACCTAGACTGGAACACAAGAATGTTATAGGTACCAAATGGGTCTTCAGGAATAAGTGGAATGAAGAAGGCATAGTGGTAAGGAACAAGGCAAGACTTGTGTGCAAGGGATATTCTCAGGAAGAAGGAGAAGACTATGGAGAAACCTTTGCTCCAGTGGCTAGACTAGAAGGTGTTCGAATGCTACTTGCATTTGCAGCGTTCAAAGGATTTAGGGTATACCAAATGGACATGAAGTCTTCTTTCTTGAATGGAATCCTAGAGGAAGAAGTGTATATTGAGCAACCAAATGGGTTTGCTTTGTCAGAAGATAGTGACATGGTGTGCAGATTACACAAGGCCTTGTATCGATTGAAACAGACACCAAGGGCATGGTATGACTGGTTACACTCTCATTTTGTGAAAATAGGATTTTAGAGAACAAGTGAGGACAATGACATCTACTTGAAATCTAAGGGTGGTTAGATTCTGATATGTGAAGTATTTGTAGATGACATAATCTTTGGTGGAGATGATGACATGAGTCATGCATTTGCAGATGAGATGAATAAGGATTTTGAGATTCTGAGATTTTGCCAAGATAAAGAGGCAATGGAAAGCACAAATAAGAGAGACAAAATATATGATAGGAATAAACTGTATTCTATCAAGATGAAAATACTGATCAACTGGATCATCAATCCTTACATACAATGAATATAAGCTTGCTTATATAGGCAAGGCTATATGGATATGTGAGCACACAAACATGACATGTGGCTCAATAAGAAAAAAGGGTAGGTAGGAGAAATAATATAATATTCCACATGAGGTGGACCACCCACTGAATGTGGAGTGTAACAACAAGATCACACCATAAAAGGTGGAAATTATCCTATACACACTATCCCAATGTGGTACAAACACCCAAGTGTCTCATACCCAAACTACTATGAAATGCATTTCCTAAGTAAACTTAAGTAAGGTGTAATAATATCCAAGATGAATAATTATTTACACCAACACCCCCCCTTAAGTGCAACTTAGGGGAATGCACTTAAGTCTACAATAAAACTAAGCAATGCAAGATGGGTCCCGGCTACTAGGCCATGCTAAGTACCCATGTACAAATGCAATGAAATCTCTCACAAAGTGGGGAAAGAGAGAAAAACCCAATGGGAAAAAACCCTCCCCCAAAAGAGAGATGAAAACTAGATACAAAGAACTCTCATAGAAGTATGTGAAGGACAAAACCCCATGTGAGGAAAAAGTCCCCCCATATGAGAGAAGAAGAAGAGAGACTAGGAATCCCCCCCTCAATCTAGAATCTGCACCAATGATAGAAGCTTGAAGATGAATGAAGAAACTACTCCATGAATGTTAAACAACATTCCTCCCCTTAGGAAGAAACAAAACTAAAGGTGGATCCAAAAAGTCTCCCCAAAAATGAAAGGAAGATGGAGAAAAAATACTCATGATGAAAGGAATCTCTGAAAACTGCTCAAGTGTCCCCATGTCGATGCTGAAAGGTACCCCCTCCAAAGGTGGTAAACTGTGCCACACTGCTAAAAAAGGAACTCTAAGATCTAGTGGAGATGAATGTAGAACAATATCCAAAGACACATATGTCTCCTCAAAAGAAAAAGAGACCTCCTCCAAGTGTTGTACAAAAGTATCTACAATAATGTCAACCTCTAAAGATTGATCATGTAGAGAATGCACAAGAGGGTCAGAGTGATCCCTCGCAACAATCATAGAAGGATCATCCTCATAAAGAGAAGATGAATGTCATCAATGGTGTCTCCCAAATCTGCAATGTAGGAGTCCACAAACAAACCTGCAATGTCTGTCAAGTAGGCATCCCAATCAACTGAAGTTGGAAGACATGAAATGTCTTGCTGCACTAGATCATAAGAAGGAAAAACTGTCGCACTAGCTGCATCATTAGGTGCAATAGGTGGTGTAATATCAATAGGAGGAGATGAAATGCAAGACTCAAGAACAGGGTCACATGTGAGAATCCCCAAGTTCAAATGCCCAAAGTTCTCCTCAAAATTTGAATCATCAACATAGGAAGAATCAACCTCATCAATAGGACCAAAATCTGAAAAAAGAGTACAACCGAGATGCATGATCAACCACCCCAGTCACAATGATAGCTCCACTCTCCAAGTCTCTAATGATAGTTGCCCCATGTGTGATTTGATAGATGGAAAGAAGATTATTTGTCAAGTGGGGTACACACAACACATCATTGAAGGAGTTATCCCAAATGGCAATAGATCCTTTCCCAATCACATCCATGTATGTATGATTTCCCATCAAAATCTGGGGCATGTGGCAAGGCTCAAATTTAGAAAACATAGACTGCAAAGATGCCATATGATGAGAAGCCCTTGAATCTAGAAGCCATCTCCCTGAATCATGACTTGTAGTAGCACAAAGAGATTGTCCCTTTCTTTTATTTGTCCCAAAAGAGTGATCCTTTCCTTTATCCTTGGAAGAAGAAGTCGATGTAGACATTCTAGAAGGTAGGTTGATTCTATTCTTCTCAAGAAGATTCTTCAACTCATAAATATCCTTCTTGTAACAATGTTGTTCATCATGTCCTGACTTCTTGAAATATCCACAAAAACGATTGTCCTTATATGATTTCCTCTTAGGTGAGAATGGTGAATCACCTTGTTGTGGAGAGGAAGATTGTGCTCCATCTTGTTGTGGTTTAGACTTAGGTTGCTTTTGATTCTTGCCTTTTCCTTGATTACTTTGATTCCCTTTGTTAGCCATCAAAGCTTGTGACTTTGAAGATTTGAGAATCCCCATCGTGGTCAACTTAGATTGCTCAGGTATCAACATCTCTATGAATGAATCAAATGAGGGAGAAGTGAATGAGGAACCTTGAGCTAACCTATGGGTGTGAAAGCTAGATACAAAGGTTGCATACTCAGAAGGAAGCTTGTCCAACAAGTTATAAACCAATTGAGCATCCTTTTTGTCAATTCCACAATCTTAGCTCAGTTGCTTTTGTGACATAATCTTGGATTGTATCAAAATCCTTGGGATCCAAAGTTGTGAGTTCACTTTCAAGCTTGTAGCCCTTAATCTCATCAACTTGACCATACAATTTCTTAAAAATATCCCAAGCCTCTTTAATTGTAGTACACTTATCAATGTGAAAAATGAGGTCATTTGATACATACTTTCTAAGAGTTCCAAGTGCCATAGCATTCTTAGTAAGCCATTCAATTTGAGCATTAGGATCAACCTTAGGATCAGGTGGTGTTGTAATAGTGTCATTTACATAATGAATGAGTCCTTTTTCCATTAGTTTACTCCATGCCTTAATTTTCCATAATGCATAATTATGAGGAGTTAAAAGCGGAAATTTAGGAGAACCCATAGCACCAAAATGAAAAAACACAAGATAGAGAGAGACACAATCACACAAGACACCCCTCAAAATACTCAATCAAGAAATCCCTCCAAAATGGTGATTTTGGCACTTTATACTTAGTGCGTATACAATGGGCCACTTGCAAAACAAGGCAAAGTGGACTTCTGATTTCAATTTACAACTTCTCAAAATGAGATCTAAGAGACTTCAACAAATACTGCTAGTGATCTAAACTGAGATCCAAACAAAATGCAAGTACCAGATATGCCAGAAATGGCCAAATATTGAAAGTACATTTGCTACTTAAAATCACTGCAAATAGATGGCAGATTATGAAAGTAGATGAAAAAATATGCACTTAAAAAAAAACGGCACCTGAAAAGGAGTCCATATGAGCCCAAATGAAGCCTCCAAAGTTGTAAAAATCGGGGTTTCGCGATTTCTGAAAAAACTTTATCTAAAAATCAAAAAAATTCTGCACCACTGTACAGATCACAAAATTCTACCCCAAAACAAAAAGCTTTGCTAAAAAAAACGAGTCCGGATGAGTGAGATATTGCTATTTGAAAAATGCCTGCAAAATTATAATTTCTAGAAAATTTCCGCTGCAGCGTCAAACTTCAAATGACTCTAGATTTGGCCTCCAAAGTCCGATTTTGATGAAACAAAAGGAAAAACTGACTTTATTGGACCCCCTAAATCCAATGGTGACCTCAGATTTGACCCATCAAGCTTCAATAATAACCTGCAATAGAAAGATCCAAAATGCAAACCCCAAATTTTTCTCAATTGATAAACCAATGACACTCTAATGGCTCTGATACCATGTGAGATTTTGCCAAGATCAAGAGGCAATGGAAAGCACAAATAAGAGAGACAAAATATATAATAGGAATAAACTGTATTCTATCAAGATGAAAATACCGATCAACTGGATCATCAATCGATACATACAATGAATATGAGTCTGCTTATATAGGCAAGGCTATATGGATATGTGAGCACACAAACATGACATGTGGCTCAATAAGAAACAAGGGTAGGTAGGAAATAGGTGTGGATAAGTAGGAGAAATAATATAATATTCCACATGAGGTGGATCACCCACTGAATGAGGAGTGTAACAACAAGATCACACCATAAAAGGTGGAAATTCTCCTACACACACTATCCCAATGTGGCACAAACACCCAAGTGTCTCATACCCAAACTACTATGAAATGCATTTCCTAAGTAAACTTAAGTAAGGTGTAATAATATCTAAGATGAATAATTATTTACACCAACAGAGATGTCTCTGATTAGAGACATAAAGTTTTTCATTGGTCTGCAGATTCAACAGATGAAAGAAGGTATCTTCATTACCCAATCCAAGTATATTAAAGAGGTATTGAAGACCTTTGGCATGGAGGAGAGCAAACTGGTTGGAACACCAATGGTGACTAGCTGCAAACTAATAAAGGAGGATGATACAATGTTGGTGGATGAGAAGGAGTACCGATCGATGATAGGTAAGCTGCACTATGTGGTGCACAACAGACTGGATATTGCTCATGCAGTGGACGTAGTGGCCCGTTTTCAAAAGAGCCCAAGATAATCCCACTTGGTAATAGTAAAGAGGATTCTTAGATATCTGAAAGGGATAGTTTATTATGGATTGTGGTATCCATACAATGGTGACTTTGATCTCAAATTGTTTACCAATGCAGATTGGGCAAGTAATGTGGACGACCAAAAAAGCACAACCGATGGAGTGTTCTTCCTTAGTGGAAGAATAGTCTCGTGGACAAGCAAGAAGAAGAGCTATATTTCCTAGTCTACAACTAAAGAAGAGTATGTGGCAGCATTCATGAATTGCACTAGGGAATGTGGATGAAGCATGTACTGGATGGCTTCAAAGTGACTATATTTGAACTGGTGAGTATTTTCTATGATAATACTAGTGCAATAAACATTTCCAAAAATCTGGTATTGCATGCTAGGACCAAGCATATTGAGCTCAAGTATGATTTCTTGAGAGAAAAGGTTCAGAATAAAGAGGTTGTATTAGAACATGTTTCCAATAAGGAGCAACTAGCAGACATATTCACTAAGCCCTTACTAAAGACAACATTTACCTATTTAAGAGGTGAATTAGGGGTTCTGCCCCTTCATGAAGTCAATTAAATTTGTGTGCTACATATTAGTTAGGTACTACCATCTCAGATCTTATAGGATTGATGTGTTGAATGATGCTACTCCATAGGGGGGCAACATAATGGAGTTTGGAAGCTTGTGCCTCCACTTTGGCATTGTTGTCAAAAGGGGAGAAGATATCTGATGATGAAGATATATGGGGGAGAAGATATATGGTAGAATGTACACTGACTAGTTCAGGTGGCGGTGATATTTCAAGTTGAACTGGTATATGTCAATCGGTATATGTTATTGAGTATGGTGCAGATACTAAGCAATGATACATTGAGTATTGCCATCAATGCAAAAGGGGGAGATTGTTGGCATATGATGAAGCAGTGATAATGTATGTTGTCATTGATGTCAATAAGTGCTCAAGCAGGTCAATTAGTATGCACAAGTATGAAGATTGGAAGCAGTTACGATCAACCAGGATGGAGTGGTCTAGTGTCAGGGTTCACTAAGTATTACTATCGATTGGTAGTCTCAGATCAGCTCTAGGGTTTTCGATTTGGCTTGTGCCGTGCAACTGATGGTGCTTTGTGATGAGTTAGTTAAGAACAAGGATAAGGATCAAGATGCCACATCAGCTGTATGCACATGAAGGATTTCTTGAGAATCTTGCATGTGAAGATCGAATGCATTGAATGTCTACCTTGGGAATGTGCATTTTTCTTAGTGGAATGTGAAGAGCGTGTGATGGGTTACTGATTTCTAGATGCGGTGAAGATTGGATGATGCAAAATGACTTGAGATCTATTTTAGATCACTTCATTCAACGTAATATGTATTTGACAGTCAGGACTGGACCTCTTGTAATTGTAAACCTAAAATGTTTAGGGTTTAGGGTTTATGCTACCGACCTAATCGTTGTCTATAAGGTCAACAATTTTTGTTATTGTACAGGTTAGCAAAAGTTGTGTTTGTGTCTGTGTGTTGGAGATTTGATTCTTGCCAAACCAGAGTGAGGAATCTGCAGAGTGTGATTATAGAAGAGAGGAATTGAAAAGGATCTGCCTTAGGAAGAAGTGTTGTTATCAAATCAAAGTTTTACCTATTCTCTTCTAACCATTTCAACAGAAGGTAAATCCCTATACCAGGTAGATTTAACAGGCTTTGTTGTAAATCCTCTAACCAAGAGGCTCAAGTTCATTGAGTTATTTAAATTGTCTAGCGAGGTAACTCTTAACAAGGTTTCAACCTTTAATAGGGTATATAGCCATCCGTTAACCGGGTGATCCCTAACAGGATCAGTTCCTAACAGAACCTTATTGTAAAGTCTTTAATCGGACTAGGCTCCTAATAAAGCGAACTTCAAAAGAGTTCACAAACAAGCTTGTGGGTATTCATCCCCACCATGGTTTTTCCCATTTGGGTTTCCACGTGAAAAATCTATGTGTTATGGGATGTGAGTTTTCATGTGATGATTGTGTGATTCTGATTAAGTTAGATATGCATGCAGTGTTAAATGGTTGTGGTATTATTGATACAACTCATGCATGATTATATCGATGAAGTAGTCATCAAGATTTGAGATCTATTGAATGCTATTGGAAGTATTTTTGTTTAACCAATTTAGCTGTCTGAAGTATTTGTGTTTAACCGATATTGCTATGGTTAAGTTTAGTGGTGAAGGAAACCAGTTACCTATGTTTTGATATGACAAAGTGTTGAAGAAAGTTTTTGTGTGTACTAATTCACCCCCCCCCTTCTTAGTACCAGTTAGGATCTTAGTAGTTCATCATTATTCATCAAACTCAATGAGGAGTCTCACTAACTACAAAATGGATAACTAAATCCAATACAATGTACTATTGAAAATAGCATCTCTAATGCGAGGTTCAGTACCTTTTAAAGCTTAATCAGAAACCTCAATCAAAGCCTTTCGTTGTCTTACAATAATTATCCTTCCATATGTCATACCATTACAATCTCTTACTATTACCGCCTCATACTCTCTCAAAAGGATCTAGAAGATCTCATACATATATGAGTATTTTACAATATACCAAGTTGGCTTATAAATAATTAATTATATTTACAATACAATTCATATAAGTAACAGTTGTCACATGTCATCTTGAGTGTCGGTATACTTCTTTTCTAGTGTAATCTGGATGCTAATGAATGTGCCTGCTAGTGCGGGTGCCTGTCGTTGAATGATGTTTGCGATGCTGGTACATATGTAGAAACTTGTTACCGATTGGTTCCCATCAATGACAACATCAACCATTTCTCATAAGAGTGTAGAATGCCAACAATCTCTCTGTGTTGACCATAGTGGTTAATTGGGAATGAAGTTGGCTTGAAATTTTTTTTCTTCAATCCTAATAATTTCCCTCTTGAAGAATGATATTAGTATATTCAAACATCTAAGTCTCATAAGTTCTAGACTCTTCCTTCCCGAATTCTCTACTCAAAAGACTTATGATACCTGCTACCTCAAGGAGAAAGTCTACTCTTGTCAACTTAGTTGATATATTTTCCACTTATTTTCTTTTATTTTTTATCCAATTCTTGTTGAGATGCCTCAAGTGAATGGCTTCAATTGACTGATATATCAATTTTTCTTAAGCTTTAGTCATCATCTTAAGTTCCCTATGAGGGGGCTAGTCAAATATTGTTTTAGTAATCAAGTCCACTATCTCCACTCCAAATGGGTATTGGTACTTCATTCTTACTAGGCTATAGTTTTGGGAAATAATCAAGATGACCTCAAGAGATTTCATATAAATATTGAACTTTTTTGTATGATCCAGGATAGAAATAGAAATCCTTGTGTATTTATGAGTATTTTTATCACCAAGACATCTTTATCAAGGGCATCTAGGTCAATGTGACCAATTTCAATGTCTATGATGTTTTACAAAAAATGAAAAAAATGGATGCCTTAAGAGCCCCTTGGAATTTTTACTTGATAGTTAAAGAATTATTATCAACCTTAGCCTTCTTGTGTTTCCTTTTTCATTTTCTTAGTTTCAATAGATATCTCCTCTTCTATTAGCTTTTCTTCCTCCTAAAAATTCATGATGTACTTATAATACAATAATACATCTTTTAGAACTAGAAAATATCTTGAAAACGTCAAATCTATCTATTTGAAAACCATCACATAAGTTGAAGTCATGGGAGGATAGTCAAATCATAGATCAAAATTATGGGTGGATGAAGAAATTAAGGACTTAGTCAAAATTTCCTTGCAGGCATTGAAGTCCTACAAATATACTAACATTTTTTCTTTAGTAGATATTAGGCATCAAGACTAAGGGAGGGTGTGGAAACCTGAGCCTTTGGGTCAATAAGTAGTTGGAACTTGAACTCAAACAAGGATTAGATTCTCTCATTGATTGCAAGTAGTTGTTCAATAGGTGGAACAAACATTTCACAAATTTAGGTTCAAGGTCCTTTCAGGACTCTAATTCCCAATAGAACTTTGAATGTTTTAACTTATTGCTAAATGTTAGACCAATCAAAGATTTAATCACTTTAGCCCACATTTTGTGATTATCCTTTTAGGGCCTAAAATTTCACCAAGAAGATCCCTTTGAGCCCTAAGGTCCTAAAGGTATTTTAATTTATGAACTTGTAACTTTATAAGGCATGGTTTTAAATTTGTGTTAATGGTGATTTAGATGCTCCAAGAAAAACTCAAATTTCCAAATGGATGAAATTAACACTCCTTAAGAATTTGGCTATAAACAACCTAGGAAATGCAAGACACAAAGGTCATAGGAGGATTCTATTTATTGAATTATAACTAACCTAACCATAATTTATATTAAACATAAAACTAAACAAAGACAACAAAAAAGGAGATCAAGAAAAATTAGCCAAACAAGAAAACAAAAAGGAAAACTTGGGAAAATAAAATTTGAGAGAGGAAAGAACCAACTTGGTTCAAACATTCCACAAGAAAGTAAATGAACAAGAACGTCGATTCATGAGAACAACAGTGAAGAAACCATAAACTAAAACTACAAATTACCAAATTTGCATTCTTACTGATTTCAAGAGAGTTATAAAATCTTAATTCACTCAGGAGGATTAAATTTTCAATACTTAGGTGTTCAATTGATCACTAATATTGATTAAATAGTCCTCTTTTTTTAATCATAAGGTCACTATTAATGTGGTTGGTGAAGGAAAGAATATGAGGCAAATGTGGATGAGAGTACCAAAGTCCAAATATCCATGATTCCCCTAAAACCCCAAAGTTCTAAAGAAAATAAATGAGATGGAAGCAAGAACCCAAGGCATACAATAACTTTAGGATAAAAGTCTTGCAATTAGCCAGAGATCCAAAGTCCTAATTAACACCAAAATAAAAGTGGAGCAAAGGTGGGGATGTGGGTCAAGTGAATACTTTAGGACAAAAGTTTTGAAGTCCTCTCAAGACCTAAATTCTTGAAAAGACAAACTAAAAAGAAAAGAAGTGGGAGTGGGAAAGTGGATTGACCAATGATAAAAAGTACTCAGTGTTGGCAACAACAATGAAGGAAAACTGGGGGGGGGGGGTGAATTAGTTTTCACCGGATCTACAAACTTAAGCCCAAATTCAAATTTGATAAACTACAACAACATCAAAGATAGGCAAATTGATAACATGACACATAACACCAATATTTTGGCATGGAAAACCCAGTTAAGGGAAAAACCATAGTGGGAACCTACCCACAATAAGATCATACTCTGCAGTAGTATGTATAAATATTACAATGGGGAATGCACCAACATTCAGGCACACTACCTAGAGCTCACTTGCTCAAAATACAATAAACTAGAAGGATACAACCCTTAGGAAAGTCTCACTAACTTACAACAAGATTCAGACTACAATACGGAAGGAATGAACTACAATAATAGCATCTGCTAATGCCTAATGATAGTTGTGGTTAAGAACAATCATCTACTCTGCAACACCAATCTCTGCTCAATACACCACATCAAAATATAAATCCTTGTTCGCTCATACAACACTCTCTAATAATGTAGACCCAACCTCGACACCTAAATTAAATGATTAATTCACCTATTTATACAATTCATCAACCTCGACAACAAGGTCAGCTAAACCCTCAACTAATAATTACAAAATTACATTACACGATACAAAGATCCACCACCAGACCAATATAATGATATACATGACATAGCATGGACCCAATTGAAGTCTTGAAACACATAGCACCACCAAAAATCATTCCAAGATCAACCACAATATGCTAAACCACCAGGTATACCCCATAACATGAAAACATCATTGGTGTTGTTCACCAAAACTAGTTAACCCAAGTTCACATGCAATTAATTCTATGAAATAGCCAATTTTGATCTATGAAATACTTCAGGGCTTGGACAACATAACATGGGATCCTAATGATCCTCTTGCACTTCAGGTTCTGCTAGACCTAGGGGGACACCCTTTTGATGCATATAATTAAACCCATTACACACTTATGACAACATCAACAGAAAGTAGACAGATCTCACTAAGGCTCAACAATAAGAAGGTTACTATAGATGGGCTAGATCTAAACATACAACTCAACTATGTTTGAGCATGAGATAGGTGGAACATTTCAACAGAACAAAAAATAAAGAAAGGTATTTTGATTTTTGATTTAAGATCTTTGAGCATCCCTAGAATTGCAAGACCAGTGCCTTATCCAAGGGCACGGAGTCATACATCAAACTATAAATGAAAGACCTCTATTGCAAATCCATCTTCATCATTAAGTATCCCTATATTAATGTCTACATAAATGCATTACTCAGCTCATTCACAAAAAATGTCAAATCCAGAACATGAACCCTATTTTATTAATGTTTTCTCACAGAGTTTAAAATCTTCCTTGAAGATTACCTACAAGCAAGCATTACACTCATTGACACAACTACTTATGATAAACTTGATCCTCCTTAAGAATCTCATTTGAATAAAATGAAAACAAATTTCAGAGACAAATTCTGTGTGAATTTATGCATGCCTTACATACATAGAAACCTGCAACTAGAAACACCTACAACAAGAATCATACTCCATTCTTTGAAATAAGACATTGAAGAAAACTCAGAATTGCTAACATAGAAATTTGGAGCATTTCTCCAAAAATTCTGGAACCCCTACAAATGAGAAGAAAATGAGAATAAAAAGAAGAGGGAAAAGATCAAAATCTGCATAACACATTGCCAAGTGTCCTCTATCCCTAAATGACAATATTCCTTCATCCTTCCCATGTAAACTACTCTCAAAATATCTAATATCTGTTGAAATTGACTACACAAAATAATTCTTCATTCCAAGACCTTTCCAACGGTATATGATACTTGCATATTTTGGTAAAAATAACCCTCAGGCGAATTAATCACTCATGCAGATCCATCACTTAAATTTTTGCATTTTCTCAATAGTTGGAACTATATTAATTAAATTTCTTCTACGCTCCGCCATGTGGCACATCCTTATTTTCTCTAAGCCCTCCTGGATGCCACCTCACCTGCCACTAGACCGTCGCCCACCTGGATTCCACCTCACCTACCATTGGACCGCCACCTCACCAGTCGCTATGTCATGGGGGATAACTGGTGAGCATCTTCATCTTGCGGTATAGCGACAATCATTGGATCTTCTCGGACTTACTCACCTGTTAATTCACCTGAGCTTCTCTCTTGTCGAGCCCCACCACTTGGTCACCAAGTTGTGATGATTAACCTTCGTGCATCTCTCCATTGCGGTATAGCGATGACCGTCAGATCATCTACAACTTTCTCACTGGTTAATTTACCCTTTTGCTACAAAATTTGGTTGCCTTGGGATGTGTGCACATGGTGTGGGGTCCACCAGGTTAGCAGGAAGCCTCTTGCCAAAATCCTTTAAGCTTTGACAATATAGAAGTGTGTGGCATTAGTTTTAAACAAAAAAACACTTCTCCCCACAACCAATGTGGGCTAAATGTTTATGCTTGACACTTGCATTTGCTTGGAAATTTCTGAAACCTTTCAATGCCACACTTCAGTAAGGGGATTTGTTGACAAGGTTCATGGAATTGATTTTATACCTGCCAATTTTATTTATTTTGCTTTGAAACTTTCTAAAACCTTTTCTATGTCATTTCCATGGCTCATGATAGGGGAGGATGCAGGTAGAGGTCATGGGGTTAAACTTACACCTGCGCACTACATTTGGGGAGGCTTGAACACTGCTTCAAATTCCATCATTCCACTTGAGGGGAGAATGGCAATACACCTACCAATTGAATTTTGTTGAAGTTTCATTATGCCCTTTGCCAAGAACATCAAAGAGCCACTAGATGGAGAGTTGGGGAAGTACATGAGGGGGGGGGTTTGTCTTGGGTCCTACCCATTGCATTTTCTAAAACATTCAATGGGCTTTACCCATTCCATACCACGCATAGGCAAGGAGGGGCTAGAAGGTCACGATAGGGAGGATGCAAGATACCTGCCAGTATGCATTTGCTTGAAAGTTTCATTGGCCATGCAAGCCTTTTTCACTCCATTCTCCAGCTCAATAGCCACGTGCAGGGGAGTATGCAAGCAAGGTTCCTGGACTTTGGGTTTGCACCTACCAATTTGTCATCTATTGAAAGCTTTCCGTGGTGCCCACGCCAAACTCTATCCATTGCATTTGTTTGAAATTGCATGTTTCACATATCGCACAGCAAGGGAGAAATTAATTTTATATCGGCCAAATGCATTTACTTGAAACTTTCTATGGCCTTCCCTCACCTCCACCTCATGCACAGGCTTGGGAGAAGTTGGCAATGAACATGGAATTATTATTTACACATGCCAATGCATTTGCCTGAAGAGTTTAATGATCACACAGGCCATTTACCAATTGCAATTTTTTGAAAGTTCACAAAGCCTCCTCCATCTGAAATTTCAATATCATTCTGGAATTGCTTGAAGGGTCAAGGAGAACTAATGCCCAGATTCTTCATTCCAATAATATTATGCATAGCCCTAATGATATTTGCCATTGTATTGGTCTTTATCATAAATATGAGTAGTCCCTGATATGTAGCCACTCCCCGAATCCATGAATTTTGCTTGAGCTTAAAATATAAAGCAAGCACTGCATCAACTGCTCCAATATCATTTGTGACTTTTATTGCATCCTCCAGCCCCTACCTCTATTACTTGTTGCAAATTAGCCTCTGTGATCTAATAAGTGTATAGGAGAAGTGGTGAATCTTTGTCCCTCCCAAGTAACCCATGTCTACTTTCATGCTAAAATTGGCCTTCATCATCATCACTCTTATCACATGCCTCGTGATCAAAATCCAAATTTAAATAATCTGAGATTCTCTCAGTGAACCAAGTCACCAATAAAATTAATATTGCAATGGCATGAGCTTGATTGGGCCCCAAAGTGGGCCCGACTAAAAAAAAATCGTTTTCATGCAACTGACCCTCAAAATGCCCAGGCACCTTGAACATACCTCTGGAGTTGATTGGCATAATTTTCTGATCATTAAAACGAGTTTTGCAGCTCACTGGAAACTATGCCATATTTTTGCATTTAAACCCAAAGATGCATTTTAAAAACTAGTCAAAACACCCTTTTGGTCTTCACAAACTGATAGGTGTACTCTTTGATATATAGGAATTCACTCTGCTAAACCATTTCTCAAGACGAATCCGGGGTGAAAAAATATTAGTGGTCAAAGATGACCATTTGTCATTTTCTAAACTTCCACACAGAGAAACTAAAGAAAATGCTTTCAAACTCGGCCTTGTAAATAGGTCAAATGGATTGACCGAGGCTCCAAAATGCAGATGGAAGTTGTCTTATATGTCCATAACATAGGGAAACAAGAATTTCTTCAAGACACTTAATTGGGTCAAAGATTTTAATGCCCCAAGTTGACCATTTAGCCTTTCTGAAAAGAACACAACTTTTAGATTTTCAGAATTTCCAAAAGAAATGGCTTTAGGAAACTGATAAAACGAATTGATTATGTCCTGAAATTGGAAACATAGCTTTTCTTTCATACTATAAGTAGCCCAAAATAAACATGCTGACATGACACCCATCGGGGCATCTTTTACACATGTGCAAAGTAGGGCTATGACTAGCTGTTGAAACAGGGACTTATGCAAACAATACAAACTGCAAATGGATTAAGTTTACCAAACTAAGCAAATGGATTGATAAAGACTTGAAACTTGGCATCTGGACTCACTTATATGCATACAATTCAGGGGTATATTCCTTTTAACATTAAAGTCAACTGGTTATGAAATACAAAGCCTTAAAGTGGGCCACTTGGTAAAATCTTCATTTGCACCTATGATGCACTTTAAGCTCACCCCTTGAAATGGGTACCTGATAAACTGATCCAAACTAAAATTTGAAAGTTTCAAAACACTTCATAGGTCAAATGAAAGGTATAGGACACATTTCCCAAGCCTTATCCTTCGATAATCAACTGGCCCCATTTTACCCTCTTTCAAACTAGGCCACTCTAGTTGATGAGTTAAGTGCCTTTCTGAAAATGTAGATGCAAAATTTTGAAATAGGCCTCTCAAATTCAGTCAAATTTATGAGTCCCAATAGTGGTTCTGACTGGGGATGATTGATTGCAAGATCATCATAAGAATTTAGAATCTTTGGTAGAGCAAACCACCCAAAAATGGAATCACTTCTCCACTTCTCAAAAACAAGGGCTTCTTATTCCACCCAAATAGCAAGGCTCCTTATTCAAAACCACACAACTGAAATCAAAGTGACTATACAAAATATACAATTTATTTATAAAATGGCCTCAGGCCATCAAAACTGAAATCTATGCTTACCTCTATCAAACACATGATTCTCATTTCCACAAATCAAGGGTAAGCTGAAATCATCATGTACATCTGCTTGATCAAAAACACTGCAACTTCTCATCAACTCATCACATGAAATCTAATCAACATGTTCATAATCATTCAATCTTTGAAAAACAAAACCCACTTCAAAATGTTGATCATCAAATGACACATAATTGTCATAGTGCTTACAATCATTTCTCAGTTGAAAAGAAAAGTAACCCACCTCCCTCAAAAAGCTAGGAACATCAGGCACATCTTGATAACTAGTTTTCACAAGAGGAAAACATTCATCTGTAACCTTGGCTTGCAAACTAGAAAGAAATATTTATAAGTAAAATGACTACACTTCAACATGTTGATCACAATTCCTATTAGCCTCTTGCAAACATGAAAATGTATCATCACTTGTCAATGGTTCATTTACCAATTGCAAATCTGGGAAAATTACTTTAGATTTTTCATTCCTTTTAAAAACAAGATCCACATAATGCATATCAAATTCTGAGTTCATATCAACATATGAATCTAAAGCAACAAGGGAACAACCTAAAGATAATGTTGTTGTTGCCACGATGTTGTCAGCCGCCCTAAGGCCATCTGCGACTGTTGTTGCCATCGCCGCTGCCCTAAGGACATCGACTGGTGATGTCATCCTCCAATCCCCCATTTCCCTTGGTGTGGCTAGGCCTGGTGCTGGGAGCTCTGTGGGGGTTTCGGATGGTGATACGGTGCTTCTAGCACCCTCCACTTCTGATTGGGGTATCTGTGGCTTGGGGCCTATGGCGGTTTCTATTTGCAAACCTTTGGTTTTCAAGGTGTCTGCTGATACTGACATGGACATCATCCACACTTCCTCTGTGTTTGAAGCTCATGGTCTAATCTGCAGGTTTCGGGGTTTTTGGCCAAGCCTTCCTTAGTTGCACACTTGGATTTCCCAAAGGTGGGAACCGATCATAAAAGGTTCAGTTAACATTTTTCCCTCAGCCAAGGGTTTTTTCATTGCTAAATTTGAATATGCAGAGGACAGATCAAAAATCTTAGGGATTAATCCTTTCAGTTGGGAGCACAAATATGTTTTGATGGTTAAACCCTGGTTCTCAAGCTTTAATCCATCTACTAATTCATTTAATGAGATTCCTATTTGGGTTAGGCTCCCCAACCTTCCCCTTCATCTTTGGACGGATTCTCTACTAGAGGAAGTGGGGGAGGCTTTAGGCGAATTCCTAATGATTGATAAGGAATCTTACTGAATTTATCATTCTACTTATGCTCGTATTTTGGTTAACATTGATATCTCTAAAGGGCTTCTAGTTGAGTTAGAGATTGAATCTTCCTTGGGATCTTGGGTCCAACCACTCGACTTTAAAGGTATCCCCTTTAGATGTAGAAAGTGCTTCCAGACTAGACATGTTGCTGTAGGATGTGAAACAGATAAAAATAAAAAAAGATCTGCTTCTTGGTGGAAAGGTGCATCCTCTGAACACTATTTTGTTAAAAAGAAAAGCTTCTCCTAGGTGGTGGCACAGGTTCCTCAGACTGAGGGTACGCCTCTTATCTCTAGTGTTTCCTTGCCTCAGGAATGTGTGGATGCCTGCAGTGGCATCCTGAGTGATTGTTTGAAAAATGATGGATCTTCTTCTTCGATGGATGACCCTCCCGCATCTTAGATTGTTGTTGGATCTTCTGTTGTCTCTGCCTCTCTGGATGCTGGCTCTGTTCCTCTTGATGATGGGAGGTCCTCTATTCTGGACCCATCCTCTTGGAAAAAGGCTGCTGCTAGGGTTGAGGATGGATGGATTACTGTTAAAAGTAAAAAATCTAAATTGTCCCAGTCCTCTTTTGATATGACCCTTCGATCCCATAAGGGTAGGTCAAATTCTTGATCCTTCCTGGTTGGGTTAGGGCTGCTGGTTTTTTGCAGCATGTTGGTTTTTGGTGGGGGTTTATGTTGTTCCCCTTCTTTTGATTGGCTTTTTCACCTTATAAGGAACATGAATTGTCTCATAAATACTTTGAGAAATACCTGGTAAAATAATTTTGTTGCTGCTCTTCTTCTTATTTCTCCTTGACTGGGACCTTCAATCTTAAAACTCCAAGCCTCTGCTACATCTTTGTTGCAAGTTCACCAAATCTTTTAAATTTTTTAAAATGATGCACACTGGTGCAAATATTTTTCAGAGTCACCACTCATTGCTGTGAGAATTTTTAAATTTTGTTTATAGAACATGAACAAATCTAGACTTATACAAAGATAAAAGGATAATAGACTTTCAACTCTTGGATGGGAATTGACTCTCATGATAAAAAGAAGACATTCCTGGCTTCACACAACACTACTAGGAAAATAACTACAGATCTGAAAATAATTTCAGATTTACAACACTTTCATGACTCTTTCCTCAAATGGACATGGATGGACTAACTGGCTTTAATTGTTGATAGACAAAGAGTGATCTCAATTTGAATCTAATCAACACAAGTTGTAGCATATTCCCCAGTAGAGTCACCATTTTTGTTGTTGACCAAAACTAGTTAACCCAAGTTCACCTGCAATTGATTCTATGAAATAGCCAATTTCGATCTATGAAATACTTCAGGGCTTGGACAACATAACATAGGATCCTAATGATCCTCCTGCACTTCAGGTTCTTCTAGACCTAGGGGGGACAACCTTTTGATGCATAGAATTAAACCCATTACACACTTATGACAACATCAATAGAAAGCAGATAGATCTCACTAAGGCTCAACAACAAGGAGGTTACTGCAGATGGGCTAGATCTACACATACAACTCAGCTATGTTTGAGCATGAGATAGTTGGAACATTTCAATAGAACAAAAAATAAAGAAAGATATTCGAATTTTTTATTTAAGATCTCTGAGAATCCCCAGAATTGCAAGACTAGTGCCTTATCCAAGGGCATAGAGTCATACATCAAACTATAAATGAAAGACCTCTACTACAAATCCATCTTCATCATTAAATATCCCTACATTAATGTCTTACATAAATGCATTACTCAGCTCATTCATAGAAACTATCAAATCCAGAACATGAACCCTACTTTATTAATGTTTTCTCACAGAGTTTAAAATCTTCCTTGAAGATTACCTACAAACAAGCATTACACTCACAGACACAATTGCTTATGACAAAATTGATCCTCCTTAAGAATCTGATTTGAATAAAATGAAAACACATTTCAAAGACAAATTATGTGTGAATTTATGCATGCCTTACATACATAGAAACCTGCAACTAGAAACACCTACAGCAAGAATCATACTCCATTCTTTAAAAGAAGACATTTCCCTATACAATCTTGAAGAAAACTCAGAATTGGTAGCACAGAATTCTAGAACCTCTACAACTGAGAAGAAAATGAGAATAAAAAGAAGAGAGAAAACATCAAAATCTACATAACACATTGCCAAGTGTCCTCTATCCCCAACTAACAATATTTCTTCATCCTTCCTATGGAAATTTATCTCAAAATATCTGATATCTATTGAAACTAACTATAGAAACCAATTCTCTGTTCTGAGACCTTTCCAACGGTATATGATACTTGCATATTTTGGTAAAAAATAACCCTGAGGCGAAATAATCACTCATGCAGATCCATCATTTAAATTTTTGCATTTTATCAATAGTTGGAACTATATTAATTAAATTTCCTTTGTGCTCCACCATGTGGCACATACCGATCCTCACCTAAGCTGCTCTCTTGTCAAGTGGTTGCGGTATAGAGATAATCGTTGGATCTTCCCGGACTTGCTGACCCGTTAACTCACCTAAGTTGCTCTCTTGTCGGGCCCCACCACTTGGTCACCAAGTCGTGATGGTTAACCGTCATGCATCTCTCCATTGTGGGCTGTCAAATCATCTGCAACTTGCTCACTGGTTAATTCGCCCTTCTGCTACAAAATTTGGTTGCCTAAGGATGCGTGCGCCCGTGTTAGGTCCACCAGTTTGCCAGGAAGCCTCTTGCCAAAAGCCTTTAAGCTTTGACACTATATAAGTGTGTGGCATTGGGTTTTTAACACAAAAACGCTCCTCCACATGACCAATGTGGGATAAATGTCTATGCCTGGCACTTGCATTTGCTTGGAAATTTATGAAACCCTTCAACACCACACTCCAGTAGGAGGATTTGCTGACAAGGTTCATGGAATTGATTTTATACCTGCCAATTTTATTCATTTTGCTTTGGAACTTTCTAAAACCTTTTATATGCCATTCCCCGCAGAAGGGGAGGATGCAAGCAGGGGTCATGGGGAAAACCTTACACCTGCGTACTAAATTTGGGGAGGCTTAAACACTACTTCAAATCCCATCATTACACACGAGGGGAGATTGGCAATACACCTACCAATTGCATTTTGTTGAAGTTTCATTATGCCCTTTGCCAGGCACATCAAAGATCCATGACATGGAGAGTTAGGGAAGCACGCAAGGGGGGGTTTGGCTTGGAGCCTTCCCATTGCATTTACTAAAAAATTCAATGGCTTTACCCATTCCATACCACCCACAAGCAAGGAGGAGCTGGAAGGTCATGATGGGGAGGAGGCAAGACACCAGCCAGTATGCATTTGCCTAAAAGTTTCATTGGCCATGCAAGCCTTTTTCACACCATTCTCCAGCTCAACTGCCACGTGCAGGGGAGTATACAACAAAAGTTCATGGACTTTGGGTTTGCACCTGCCAATTTGCCTTTTGCTAAAAGCTTTCCATGGTGCCCACACCAAACTCCAACCATTGCTTTTGTTTGAAATTGAATGTTTTACATACCATGGACCAAGGGAGAAATCAGTTTTATACCTACCAAATGTATTTACTTGAAACTTTCTATGGCCTTCCCTCACCTCCACCTCATGCATAGGCTAGGGAAAAGCTAGAAATGGCCATGGAATTTGGATTTACACCTGCCATTGCATTTGCTTGAGGATTTTAACGGCCACACAGGCCATTTACCAATTGTAATTTGCTAAAAGTTCACAAAGCATGCTCCATCTGAAATTTTAATATCATTATGGAATTGCTTGAAGGGTCAAGGAGAAATAATACCCAAAGTCTTCATTCCAAGAATAGTATGCATAGCCCTTAAAATCTTTTCCATTGTATTGGTTGTTATCATAAATATGAGTAGTCCCTGATATGTGGCCACTCCTCGAATCCATGAATTTTTCTTGAGCTCAGAACACCCTTTTGGACTTCACAAAATGATAGGTGTACTCTCTAATATATAGGCATTCACTCTGCCAAACCATTTCTCAAGACGAATCTCAGGTGAAGAAATATTAATGATCAAAGATGACCATTTGTCATTTTCTGAACTTGCACACAGAGAAACTGAAGAAAATGCTTTCAAACTCGGCCTTGCAAATAGGTCAAATGGATTGACCGGGGCTCCAAAATGCAGATGGAAGTTGTCTTATATGTCCATAATTTTGTTCATAAAAAATTATTAACCCAAGTTTACTCGCAATTGATTCTATGAAATGGCCAATTTCATTCTATAGAAGACATTAGGACTTGGACAACATAACATAGGATTGATCCTCCTGCACTTCAGGTTCTGCTAGACCTAGGGGGGGACACCCTTTTGATGCACTGAATCAAACTCATTTACCCACATATGACAACATCAATAAGGCACATATATCTCACAAGGCTTAACAACTAGGAGGTTACTGTAGATGGGCTAAATCCACATTGACATCTCAACTAAGTTGAAGCACGAGATGGATGAAACATTCTCATAGAACATAAAATAAAGGTATATATTTTGATTTGATTTTAAATCTTTGAGAAAACCCCAAAATCTACAGGATTGGTGCCTTATCCAAGGGCAACAGAGTCATACATCAGACTACAAATGAAAACACTCATTGAAAATCCATCTTCATCATGAAATATTCCTGCATTAATGCCTTGCATAAATGCATTACTAAGCTTATCCACAAAAAATATCAGATCCAAAAACATGAACTTTATTTTATCAATGTTTGCTCATAGAGTTTAAAATCTTCCTTGAAGATTACCTAAAAACAAGCATTACACTCACAGACACAACTGATCATGACAAACTTGATCCTCCTTAAGAATGAGATTTGAATAAAATGAAGATACATTTCAGAGACAAATTCTATACGAATTTGTGCATGTCTTACATACACAAGAACCTACAACAAATAACACCTACAACATGAATCATACTCTATTATATGGAAAAGGACATTGCCCTGTACAATTTCAAAGAGAACTCAAAATTGGAAGCCATGAAATCTGGAGCCCTTCCTCCAAAATTCTAGAACCCTTACATTTGAGAAGAATTGGGAATAAGAAGAGGAGGGAAAAAGATCAGATTTGCATAACACACTGCCAAGTGTCCCCTTTCTCTAACTGAATAATTTCCTTTCTCCTTTCCATGGAAATTGCTCTCACAATATCTGATATTTGTTGAAATTGATTGTAGAATTGAATTCCCCATTCTGAGAGCTTTCCAACGACATACAATAATTTCTATTTCGGGCAAAAATAACCTCTCAAGCGAATTATACTTGGAATGCAGACCATCATTTAAATTTTTACATTTTAAATTATAGTCTGCACTATATGTTTAATTTTGATTTTTCAATCCATTTTAACTCCTGACGCCCTGCCACGTGGTAGCCTACGATTCACTGATGGGGTCCACTAGGCACCACCTAGGATGACACCTCATCAATTTGCCACTTGTCTGCCACCTGGATCGCCATTGGACTGCCTGCTTGTCACCTCGTGGACCGCCACCTATCGGCCATGTCACCGCCATCTCACTCAGACCTACCACCTGTACGTCATCATCTTTCGCCATTTCACGATGGCTAATGGACGTGCATCTTCACTTCGCAAAATCGCGCGCACCGTCGGATCTCGATGAACTTGCATGTTCTTTAACCCCTTCGCTGCTTTGCAATGCTTAACTGGCGAGCATCTCCAGTTCATGAAACAATGCACTTCGTTGATCTTCATGAAACTTGCTCATTGATTAACCTTTTTGCCACTTTGCGATGCTTAACTCTCGCACATCTTCCCTTTGCGAAATCGCACACACCATCGGATCTCCTGCAATTTGCTCATTGGCTAAGTCACCCTTTCTCTGCAAAACTCACCTTGAGAACCATGCCCACATGGGTGGGGTCTGCCTGGTCGCCACTTGGCCTCCTTGGTCACCTTGAGGAATGCACCTGCGCAGATGGGGTCCACCTTAGGGCCCAACTGGCTCCTTGTGTCAAAAGCCCTTGAGGCTTTGACACTATGAATGGGTCTGTTGTTTCTTTTAAATATCAAAAAGTTTGCCCGCCCAACCAACGTGGGACTAATGCCTTTGCCCAAAAATGCACTTTTGAAGTCTTTTCCTGAGTTTTTCATGGTGGTCAATGCATTTGATTGAAATTTCAAAACTCCCTTCACCATTGCGTCGGAGAGGATGCTGGTAGAGGTCACAACACTTGGGTTTACATCTGCCAAGTGCATTTGCCTGGGAGTTTCTATAGTCCTCTTCACTAGCCACACAGGATGAAAGGATTAGTCTTGGTAATACAATCTGCCACATTGCATTAACTTGGGAGCTTATAAAACTTCTCAAACTCCACTCCATCTTCAATGCCTTTTCACCATCCATATTGCTTGTTGTACCTTGCATTTTATTTGCTGAAGGTTTTCTATGCCTAATCCACCACGTGAGAGAGGGATGCCTGGCAAGGGCCATGTTTGCACTTGTATAAAGTTTGCAGCCTTTGCCACATTTCATGCAGGAAGGGAGGCCTTTGGCAATACACCTGGCAGTTTTATTTGCTAAGAAGTTTCTGTTGTTGCCTCATCTCCATACCACGCAGAGGGAGAAATTGGCATTTTACACCTACCAAATCTGCACTTGGTTGGGGTTTCTAATAGTTCTCCAATACATTATGCATAGAGGAGGAGAATGGCCATACATCTACTATTTGCTTGAGGTTTCAACGCTCCTTTCATTAGGAGATTTCATCTGCCATTCACAGGGAGAATGCTGGTAGAGTCATGAAGTTTGGTTATACACCTGTCAATGACTATTTCTTGAAAACTTCTGCAAATTCCCTTTCAACGCAAAGAGAATGATGGCCAAGTGTTGTGGGTTTTAGCATTAACATCTACCAATTATATTTACTTTAAAGCCTTGAGACTCTCCATCCATCGCAGGGGTTTATGCTAATTGAATTTGCTTGAAATCTTCTGTAGCCTCTAGCATGGTTGATTTATGCCACAATAGAAGATGGTCTAGCCAACAATGAAGTTTCAAAATCAGTAATGGCGGCACAACCACTAGAACGATGAAGTGTTAATTTCCCTCCGATAAACACGTCCCATATTGAACTTTGAAGTGCTTTGGGTCAACACCTCCAAACATGACTTCTCCTCCTTCCTTGTTTCACTTTATACTTAAATCATATAAACATATGGTTTAAAATATCAATTTAAACCTTGATTCAAAAAAAACATGATGAAGCTACAAGTTAGATCGGGCCCTAAAGTGGGTCTGGCTAAAAAAATTTTTGTTTTCATGCAACTAACCTTTGAAATTCCTCACGAACCTTAAACATACCTCTTGAATCGATCGACACCATTTTCGGATCATCAAATTGAGTTTTGCAACTTTCAAGCACTTGCGCCACATTTTCACATTTAATCGTGAAGACGTAATTTTCAAACCAGACAAAACACCTTTCTGGACCTTGCAAGCTAACAGGTGTGTACTTTGATATACAAACATGAACTCTATCAAGCTGTTTATCAAGATGAATCCTGAGAAAAGAAATATTAATGGTCAAAGATGACTAACTGGCTTTGTCAACACTGCGGACCTGATGAAGTCAATGCGTAGGCAACTCATGATGCCTTTCTGAAAAATATCAAATGATCTCCGTAGACCCTCAAATTTGAGGCATAGGTACCTTGAAGTACATATCAAAACTTAGAATGCTCAGTTCGACCAAAAGGATGACTGGGTTCAAATGGTGTGTTCATGAAAATGGCTACTTTAACTGATGCGGCAATGAAAGTACGGAACACTGAAACAAATGGCTCAAGAAACCCTTTTGAAAACCGATTACACGGATTGGCAGGAGCTTGAAACTAGAAACATAGCTTGTCATTTATACCAACAATAGCCTAGAAAAAACATTCTGACATGAAATTCACTAAGGCAACTTTTACACTTATGCAAAATAGGGCTCCGACTAGCAACTGAAATAGGGACTTGTCAAACCATACAAACTGCAAACAGATTGAGATTGCTAAACTGAGCAAATTACTTGCTAGAGACTTGAAATTTTGTATGGAGGCTCAAATTTATGCATATAATTCAATGCACTTTTAAATTCTTCATGATAATCAACAGGGAAAAAGATATAAGCACTCAAAGTAGGCTACTTGGTAAAATCTGCATTTGCACCTAAAATGCACTTTCAGCTCACCCCTTGAAATGGGTACCTCATAAACTGATCCAAACTGAAATCTAAAAGTTGCAGAACACTTCATTAGTTAAATGGAAGGTGCAGGACACACTTCCCAAGCCTTACCCTTTGAAAATCAACTGGCTCCATTTTACTCTCTTTCTAACTAGGCCATTCAAATTGACTCATTTTATGATCATTTGGAAATGCAAAGCAAAATTTTGAAATGGGCCTCTCAAACTCACTCAAATTTAATGAGTCCCAACACATAACATAGGGAAACAAGAATTTCTTCAAGACACTTAACTGGGTCAAATATTTTAATGCCCGAAGTTGACCATTTAGCCTTTCTGAAAAGAGCACAACTTTCAGATTTTCAGAATTTGCAAAATAAATGGCTTTAGGAAACTGATCAAATAGATTGACTATGACCTGAAACTCGAAACATAGCTTGTCTTTCATAATAGAAGTAGCCTAACATAAACATCCTGACATGACACCCACAAGGGCATCTTTTACACATGTACAAAGTAGGGCTCTGACTAGCTGTTGAAACGGGGACATGCAAACAATACAAACTGCAAATGGATTGAGTTTACCAAACTAAGAAAATGGATTGATAAAGACTTGAAACTTGGCATGTAGACTCACCTATATGCATACAATTCAGTGGTATATTCCTTTTAACATGACAATCAACTGATTATGAAATACAAAGCCTCAAAGTGGGCCACTTGGTAAAATCTGCATTTGCACCTATGACACACTTTCAACTCACCCCTTGAAATGGGTACTTGATAAACTGATCCAAACTCAAATCTGAAATTGAAAAACACTTCATAGGCCAAATGAAAGGTATAGGACACATATTCCAAGCCTTACCCTTTGATAATCATCTGGCCCCATTTTACCCTCATTCAAACTAGGCCACTCCGGTTGATGAGTTAAGTGCCTTTCTGAAAATGCAGATGCAAAATTTTGAAATAGGCCTCTCAAATTCAGTCAAATTTATGAGTCCCAACAACTGGATTAGGAAAATCACCAACAACTCACACCACGATCAATGTGGATCATCAAAAAAATAGGACACAATGAGGAACCACTAGCAAGCATGTCAGAATCATTAGAAATAGTTGCACCAACACCACTTATCAAATCTTCATCTGTCAATGTTGGAATACTCAAGAACACTCAATTAGAAGCAACTGTCATGAAGAAAGATAACATGTGGATCACTAAATCATGAACCATCTGAAATGAAGATACATAAGACCATACCAAATAATCTACCAAAATATTATCTCAAGATCTAATCACACTAGAATATACTAGAGGAAATATTGAACTCTACAAAGCACTGATCAGAAATATAAAATGGCAAACCAGATCATATGATATGATCAATTAAGCTTCTCAAATCACTAAAACTAATACAAAAAGATGTAATGATACTAGAAATACTCCATATGTCGAACCATGATCCCAATAAACCAATTTGCAATCACCAAAATAATAAATCACAAGAATATTTTGACATCAATGACAACAACATGTCCTAACAGTAGAAATGTCCAACACTAAGTCATTAGATCCAACTAGGACCCAAAGTCCTGCCAAAGGAAAAAATAAACAAAATGAGAAGAAAGGAAAAGAAAGAAAAGGGGAAAGAATAAAGGAAAAGAAACGAAAGAGAGAAATAGAGAAAAGGGGAGGGGTTCACCATTTTACCCTAGCCAAAAATGGGGTATGTATGCAAGGCATAACAAGATTCAAGTGCTACATTATAGGTAGATTTATCTCATGATTTCTTAATTATCATTTGATGATTCCATGTATTGGTTTTACTAATTATTGGATACTTTATATGGACGTTATATAATGAGGCCTATATATTTTATCATGCTACCAAAATTGCTTCAAATGTCTTGTTGGAGATCTTTTTAATCTAAATAACCGAATAACAGATGCAATTTCACTAGAAGCCGAAAGTGGTTTCATTTTTAGGTTTTTGGATGTTGCCACGAGCACGAAGGAAGTGCCAGCAACGACTTTTAGGGATGTGTTTGTTTTTAGGTTGTTAGGTCTGAGTCTATAAGAATAGCAATTTTTGCCTTGCAAAGGATTCAAAACTTTTATTTGAGAATGATATAGACAATACATTCTATATAAGAATTTGGCCTTTAATCTGTTTTTTGTATATTTGAAGAAAAGATAATCAAACTATGCCTGCAACCTTTAATATTATTGTTGTCCAGTGTGCATTGATAGTTTTTTGTGCATCTTTGAAATTTTGACATAACTTTAGAAATATATGCTTGATACTCTACTGATTAAACTATGTTCTTACACTTGTTATCTAGTGAATGCATGGTGTATATTGTTTTATGTTTAAAAGGATTTTTTATTATATCTTGATATTATTCTAGGAATGTAGATTGTTGAATGGGCCTTAGAATAACATGTATGTGAAGTTATATGTGCTCCTTAGTATACTAAAATAAATTCAGCACATCACTTTAAAATAGGTTTTACTTTTGTGTTTCTTCCTTTCCCTTTTCTCCCCCATCAATGAACAAAGAGTCATCTTCTAAAATCCCAAAGGTCATTCAATGAAAATGTGCAAGTCCCCCATCACTATGTTTCCCATAAGGTTACAATCCTTAAAGCATTTTTAGAGATCAACGATTCTTTTTTTGGCATGCTTGGTGGGACCTTATTTGCTTATTTTAAGAGTGGGTATATGAGCCATAGACCTATTACCAAGAGCAAAACTACATCGAGTATAAGCTTATTACTACTGACCCTAGTAGTTGTCCAAGCAACAGAACAAGGAGGGACTCAAAACCTAGTCCTGACAGTCCCTGTACCAATGGCAGCATAGACTCAAAAAAAATTTATAACTTGGAATAGTGGCACTCCCCTTATTGCACCTATTTCCCCTACTCAGTGGGATGTCATCCCGACTTTTGCATTAAAATAATTGCCAAGTTCACCGAAGAGGACTCTAAAACTCTAGGGGAACATTTTTAGGATGTAGACGACCTATGCACTATACACAATATCACACAACAAATTGGGCATTAAGATTGCTCACATCTTCTTTTAAAGGAAAATACCAATATTGGTATAGATCTCTCCCACCAAATTTGATAGGAGATTGGGACCAATTGGGTGATCGTTTCTTTGAACACTTCACCAAAAATGGAGATAGATCTTTTATGCTACAACAATTGATAACAATAAAAAGAGCTCCCAAGGAGATCGTGATGAACTTAAATTCTAGATTCTAGAAGACCTAGCAAAGAATACCCGTATCTGCTCAACCTCCCATAGATATGGCTTTCGTGTTCTACCTATAGGCTTTCAACTTCAACATATCTAGTATGATCTAGTCTTTGGGAGGTAATACTCTTTTGAATGCTTATGAGATAGTTATCCTAGTGGAGAATAATCTAATTGATGTGGGAAAGTTTCCTCCAAGGCCATCCTTGCCATTATTTCCTGATTTGACAAGTCAAATGCCTGAGCCATCATCTCCAAGCACATTTGTCCCGCAATCTATGTATGTCTACCCGAATGCTCAATAAGAAAGTATTATCATGTCTTATGCTCTAGCTACAGAAGTGAATGATATGAAATTTTTTCTCAAAACCTTTTCAAATGAGATTATTAACCTTAAGAGGCAACAAGCTTCACCCGCCAGGCCTCCTTTTCAAAACTATTAAGGAGTGAAACCCTCACCACCAAAATCAATACCAAGATGGCACAAAAGTTAATCAAGGTCAGCCAAATAACCATCATGTACCTATACCTACCCCTTTGCAAGATATACATCCCAATAACAATAAGGAGTTGGTCGTTGGCTAGAATAATCTAACAGACAATACCAATTCTTGGTGTTTTCCATGCAATGTTGCCCATATGTCGTGAAATTATCTAAGGGGAAACTTGTAATAGAAGGTTGTTGAGAAGAGGATTCAAGGAGTGAGCCCCAATGCTAGTGTATATACTTCTCTGGGGATGGATAATGTTGCACTTATATTCCAAATGCAAGGCATGTCGATGGAGAAAGAAGCTAAAATTGTTCCAAATCACACTCTCTTTCGCTAGATAGAAGATGAAGAGACTACTCATGAACGATGCTCTCACGTCGTCTTCAAAAATACCTTAAGCACGGTCTAATTATAACCTCCACTCAAAGCAATGGTTCATGGGAGAACCTGTGACGCAAAAGCCAAAAGCAAGTGTGAAGAAATTTGAAGATAAACCAATGGTGATCCCTAATTTCCAAAAACCCAAAGATTTCATACCACACAAGGCTAAAGAAAAAAAAGCTCTTGTACCTATAGTTCTCGATGTAGTAGAACAACTAAAGAGATCCCCTGCAAATGTGTCTCTATGGGATATTCGTGCTATTCCAAAGAAAAAAAATCATATAGGAAGCGCTTGGTGAAGCAAAAAGGCCTATGGCCAACTTTGCACATACAAAAGATAAAGGTCCTGGGTTGGTAGGTCAGTCATGAACATCTGCAGTGCTTATTAATGAAAGCCTAGAGACTCATGCCAACTTAAAGGCAAGTAAGACAAAACCCAAGCCTTTCTACTTAACTCTTATTGTTGGGGATAAGTTACTCCATAATTCTATGATTAGTTTCGGTGCTAGCACCACTATGATGCCCAAGCAAATAGCGAAAGTTTTGAAGTTAGAATATGAGCTTATGAATAGAGGAGTCATACAGTTAGATGGTAATAAAGCCCGAACTGTGGATGTAATAAAAAGCCTCATGCTCACCTTATTTGCTTTTCCTAGTATCACTATAACTCAAAAGGTAGGAATCATTGATATCCCTCCCATTTTTTACTTTTGTTTGTCTAGAGAATTAACTGCAAAAGTGGGGGTATAGCTCTCTTTAGATTGGTCTCACCTTATCATTATAATGAAACATGGGGCCAAGTTGAAAATGTTGTCCAAGTTTTTGCAAGTTGAACATGTAGATGATGATGCCATGATCAATTTTGAAGCTACCCATACATGGGTGAACTCACAATAATGGTTTCCACTTTTTTGCCACTTTTGACACTGAGATGAACAATTTTAAAATAATCTTCAAATTCTGACAACTATAACTTTTAAACTATTAAGAATTTGAAGATGATGTAAATTAGTGATTTGTAGAATTTTGTCTATAGATTCTATATATATTTTTTTCAATTTATTTTGAAGGATTTTTTAAAAAAATTTCCATCTCCCTCGAAAAGTAGTTTTTTACAACAAACTACATTTTTTTAGAATAATGTGCCTCCCAAAATGCATAACTTTTTTTCTATAAATGATAAAAACTCATTTCTTTCGAATTTTGGTTTGTAACATCAATATCCAAGGCTTGTAGTTGGTTTGATAGTGATATGTTCAATATTTTTCATTTTATTAAGTTTTGAAGTCCGACTAGTCATAATTCAGACATAGGTTTAAGTTTGAACACATAACTTGTTCTATGTATATCGAAATTCATTTTTTTTTTTGTTAGAAAGAAGACATCAATACCTAGGGCTTAGATATTTTTTAGATTTTTTTTGAATTAGTTTCCTATTTTTCCCAATGCGTTGAACAGAGAAGTTCATGTTCGGTGAAAATCCTATGTTTGGTAAAATTAAAAAACAAAGTTCATAATAAACTCAATATGTAATAAAATTATAGTCATTGGAAATCTTGCTTTGAGGACTACAATACTACATTTTGGGTTGTCAAGATCATTCCATTTGAGCCTTCAAACAGAGGTTTCAAGACCAAAAATCTGCAAAAAAATATAGAAATCTTCAAAGAAGTGTTAAAAAAGGGGTTTGAACGAAGGGGGGTTCGAGCAAACCCCCCATTTTTAGGGGGGTTCAATCGAATCCCCACGCTGTAATTGAAAAATGGCATAAACAAGAATTAAAGGTGCTTCGCTCGAACCCCAAAGGGTATTCCATTCGAACAACCCCACTTCGCTCGAACCCCCCGTAAACAAAATTTTCCACTTTCGCCAAAAGTGGGAACCAGCTTTATGAGTTCACCCACATCCATTTTGGGAGGTGAAATGAAGTGCATAGATCTGTTAGAAGATGAATAAATAACCGAAGATGGTTCCTCAGAACAAGAAGTTTTCCTAAATAAATTCATAGATGTGAACCCGTACAGGAATTATCATGCCACCAGAATTGGGATGTATGTAATTTTTTATGAGGATTAGATAATTCCTAGAGTACAAAAAGATCCACAAGATACAAAAACTAAAAAGGAAGAAATAACTTCTAAGCTTTGGACCCTACATTTCGATGTTGCAAGAAGCAAAACCAGGTCTGATGCAAGCATTTGCCTAATATCTATTTTTGAAGAGCAGATTCTCGAGTCTTTTCGCCTCCAATTTGTGTGTTCTAACAATGAAGAAAAATACAAAGGCTTAGTACATGGTTTGAATCTTATGAAACGTCTAGGAGTCAAACAATTAAGAGTTCTGGGAGATTCCAAGCTAGTGGTTCAACAAGTCCGGGGAATATCAGTTGCAAAGCATGTCCATATGCATTCATACCACCATCGAGTTTGGGATCTAATCTAAATCTTTGAAACTTTCAATATTTAGAGGATTCCCTAGAAGAAGAATGAAGTTGCTAATCATATGGCCTCAACAGGATCTTAGTTTGACCCACCCTCTGAGTTGCTAGAGAATAAACACTCAATTTGGGTGATCATCAAACCAGCTATCTTAGAAAAAAATGTACATTGGTAAGTCCTTGAAAACGATCACCATGTGGCCATGTTCATACAACAATTTGGGGAGTTTACAAACCCACTACAACCCTAGGTCACTGAGCCATATGGTGATCAAGTGATCCAACTAAGATCAAATAAACTCCCGCAGGGTTTTATCACTTTAGAAAACATTTTTGATTGCAAGGATGGAAGAAATGACAAAAGTAAATTCATCACAGACAAAGGAGATTATACCAAGCTTCAAGTTGGAGATGGGCGAAAGATCTATTGGCAAATGCACACTCCAATGAGATATTGTAGGTGATTGAAGATTTTTTCATTGATGGCAACCTTACAATCCTATGACACTGGCAAGGCATTCCACCAGCACTAGCAAGATCAGACTCTACACCGACACTCAGACCATCGACAGTGAAAGGAAGCATATCGGCACAGAGGCTGAGAGAAATTTTATTGTAACATATTTTGTTTATTATTGTATAAACATTGTAATGCCGACTTGGCAAGATGTAAAATGACTCTTATATAAGAGAGTTCATTGTAGAACATTGTGAGAATGAGGGATTATTATGGAGGAATGTAATTAGGTGAAATAAGGCATACCTATTATGCGAATTATAGGTTAAGGGTTTATGTAAGAAGCAAAGCAGAAAATGGTACTGGATCTGGCATTATAGATGCTATTTTGAAGCAGTACAAGACACTAGATTTATATAATCCATTTTGTAAGTCAGTGAGACTTCCTATTTTGTATTTGAGCAATGAGCTCTAGGCACTTGGCCTTCCTGCATGTGCAGGCCCCTCTTGTAGTAGTAATATTCTTTTATTGGCCAGTAAGTGAATGTTGTGGGTCACAAATCCCACTGAGGTTTTCCCCACACTGGGTTTCCTCGTTAAATCATTGTGTTATGGTGTATTTTTCATGTGGTTGCTATTATCTCTATTTATTGCATTACTTTATGTTTATCGGTACACAGTATTAATATGTTCTGCATGTTTTAAGTTGAAAAATTGCTCATACCGGTTAGATATTGATTCACCCCCCCCCCCCCCTCAGTATCTATGGGAATCCTAACAATTGGTATCAGAGCTTGGTTCTCTATTTTCATAAGCCTAACAGCTTGAGGAAGATCTTGACATCGGCAGAGATGGAAAACTTGATGAAGCAACTTGAAGCAGCTCTCTCAGACTATGATATAGAAAAATTGAAAAATATCAAACTTGAAGATGATCTAAAAGTAGCTTAGGATATTATTCAAGCACTTCAAGAAAATCTTACTATTGCAAGAAACAAGAGGAGAGAACTTTGTGAAAAAATACAATTTGAGAATGATGAAAAGGAAACTCTTAATGATATGATAAACAAGCTAAATCTAGAGAACATAACAACAAAGAATGAGATGCAGGATATGACTATGAGATTTTGTAAGGAAATTGAAGATAGAAAGAAGAATGAAGAAGATTTGACTAGAAGACTAAGTGATGCAGCAAATGAGAACACAAGACTTAGCTATGAAAATGATTTGTTGAAGACAGATCTGATGCACACACAGAATGATTCAAATGAACTGATGAGATAGAAAGAAATCTTAGAAAGAGAACTAGATACTGCAAATCACCACAAAGAGAAATTAAAGAAAAGCTCAGAAGAACTTGGTGACTTGTTGAAGAATCAGAAACCTAAAGGTGACACTTGTGGAATTGGCTTTGAAGTTGGTGAAAGCTCTGGTACTACAAACATATAGGATTATAGCAAACCGGTAAGACAAACTACTACTTATAAATTCAATGGAAAATGCTTTAACTATAACAAGTATGGTCATAGAGAAAATCAATGTAGATCTAGAAGTTATCAGAATACCAATACACCCACCGGTCAATGTTCAAAATGCAACAAAGTTGGTAATAATTCTGAAAATTGTAGAATGAATGTGAGATGTTATATTTGTGGAAGACTTGGACACTTATCTAATCATTGTAGAACACAAACCGACATAGGTTATGGAAAGGCTATTCAGAAAAATAATGTGACTTGTTATGCATGTAACAAAATTGGGCATATTGCTAAATTTTTTAGAAGCAATTCCTCACTAGCAAACAACAAAGGTCCTAGCTTGAAAGGAAAAGAAAAAGTTGAAGAAGTTAAGCATGAATTTTCAAAACAATGGATCAGGAAATCAGAATTGAATGTGGATAAGAATACTCCTCCACCGGTAGAACCAAGCAACACTCCACTGGTAGAACAGAGTAGCACTCCACCGGTAGGAGTCTCTTCATCCAATTGAAGAAATTTCTTTGAGGGTTTGGCAATCAATGTGAAATATGTTATTATTCCCTCGGTTGATGGTGAAAAGTAGAAATTACTTCTATACTGGCAAATAAAGTTAAGTGACTACTTAACCGACATGCATTAAAAGTGGTAGTTGGCAAATTAACATTATAAATTAGTGATTTTGGCTCCATTTCACTTCACCGAGCATTCAAACATTTGAAGAGCACGAAATTTCCAGAGCTAAGACATTTCGAGCAAAGAAACAAAGGCATTTCAGCAATCAATCCTTCCAAAGGCAGAAAAAGGTATTTATGATCATGGCATCCTCTTATGTACCTAAATTCATAGCAAACCCTACTGTAGTGGAAGTGATCAAGCACCCTAGGCCCATATTTCAGCTAGTTCTTGAGATAGCAAAGAAAGATGATAATGTTGGTACTTTTTCCCAAATTCCCAAAGGAGTAGTTTACGTAGAAGACCCCAGAATTTATATCCATTGACATATAGAAGAATTAGGAGATGAAGAAATCAAGAACATGTACAAAACTATTATCTGTGATGATTCTGGTAATGTAAAACCTGAACACCAAATCATTGAAACCCTAGGATTCACTGAAATACTCAGCATTCCGGATTTCCGCAAGGAAGTTATTAGGATAGTATTGAGCAGGGTACATGGTGAATTCTTTTGGCTAGATTCGGTTCATAAAATTACTAAGGAAGCTGCGAAAGTTGTGACAGGGTTACCCTCCACCGGTAATAGACCAGACAAAACAAAGAAGGTCTCAAATGACCTAGTAATGAATCTAACAAGTGCAACATCCGACAAAAGGTCCTTGAGGGTTAATGATGTAACTGACATAAATGTGAGATTTATTAGCATGATTTTAGGATACAAAACCACACATGCAAACCGACTGAACTCAGTTTCCAGCTTATGCATAAAAAGTGCACATGATATGATTAATGAAAATGTGAAAATTGATGTATGTGAGTGGTTAAAGGATGAATTGATTGATAATATAGGAAAGATCAAGAAGGATAAGAGAGGGACATTTAGATTTGGCAATTTAATTGTATGTCTGATGCTACATATAGCAAAACAGGTTCCCGGTATAGGTAACAAAAACCTTGGATTTCAAATACCGATAGGAAAACAGTTAGCTGACTTATTGATCAATATGGGTGAAAACAAGGAGAAGAATATTAATGAATATTTTCTAGCACTAAAGGCTAGAATGAACACCAGAGTCAGACTGTCACAGGAAATTGTGAACAAATACAAGGATAAGATATGTTTTGTTATCAAGAAAGATGAGATTTGGATGGAAGTAGCTATCCCAAGAACAATTTGGGTTACTAAAATGGGTTATGAGACCAATGACCACATCATTGAGACATATGCAAAAGCCCTTCTAGAAGCACCCAAGGAACCTAAGGAAGAGGTTTTTGGCAGTGCTGAAACCATTGAAAGTCAAATTCAATCCAAGAAGAGAGTAAAGAAAGTAGAAGCAACTATGAGGAGAGGTTCAAGATAGGCTAAGGCTATCAAAGAAGATGTACTAAAACAAACCGGTATCACTGAAGATGAGTTGGAGGCACTACAACCTGAAACTCACCTTTCACCGGTAGCCACTTCTTCAGAGAGTGATATGCCTGCAACATTTAAAAGAGTTGTAAGGAAAAGAGAACCTTCACCTAGAAGAACCACGCAAAAACAACAGGCAGTGAGGTCTCTGGTCAAGAAGACAACTCCTAAGAAGAAGAATTTGACACCAAAGAAAAAGACTCAACAAAATATTACTCCAATTGATAGACTGTTAGATGAAATCATAGAAGAAGGAAAACTCAAAAACATCAACAAACTATATGACTCACTATCAGTTGATGATAAAGAAAAGGTTGAAAATAGTGTTATTTTACACTTGGATATCTACAAGAAGTTCTTAATGCAAGTTGTAGATGAACTACCAGATGAACTATTCAAGAGACTGGAAGCAAGAAGACAAGCTGTGGTAGAGCTTGACAAGAAAATAAAAATTGAAAAATTACTTGTTGTCTACCCAGTTAACTCACCGAAGGAAATAGATGATCTAATTGCAGAAGCTAACCAGTTAGTATTCTCTACTGCACACTGGTATATTGCACTAATGGTTGGAAGAATAAATGAGGTTGCAGAGGAAACTACAAATGGATGGGATATATTCCTTGTTGAGAAGGAAAAATAGGAAGATTATAGAAACCCCAAGCCAATCAAAGTTTACCAAAAGGACAAAGATAAAGGAAAAGGGAAGGTTGGTGGACCTCCAAGCATCAAAATAAGAGATAATTTATCCCCACTGCTTCTGATTAATCCAATGGTAGCAACAATTGAAGATCAACCGGCTAATGAGAGTATGGATGTATCACAAGAGGATACAAATCCTAATTCTGAGGTACTATATACAGTAGATGTTGATACTCAAAAAGTCAACATTGTGGTAGACAAGGACACAACCGGTAAGACTGATATGGCTAGTAAGCCATCGGTAACTGATAAAACTTATAACACACAAGAAAAAATGACAGATGATAACACAGGGCAACAGGCAGAGACACAAATAGAGCAACAAACAGAACAACAAATAGAGCAATAGGCTCCAGAGCAACAACAGGGTAATGTAGAATCAGTGCCACCAGCAACAGATGAACAAGGAAAACCATTACTTAAGGAAATGGAAACATGGACTGACCTACCAGAGGTCACTACAAGCAAGGATATTGCTCCCACCGGCAGAATTCAGAATGTTGGTTCCTCTTCTGTAGGATTTAATTCAGCTAATGTAACTGAAGTCCTTTTAGATTCTTTAAAGAAAATAAAAGATTATAGTTCATAGGCTTATAAAGCTATAGATGACACAATTCCAATTTTGAAGATGATAGCTGCAAAATGCAATGTAGATAATAAGGATTCATTGAGTCAACTTGACACTTTGTCTAAGTATATTACTGACAACACAGTGACATTTGAACAAATAAAGGAAGATGCATTCAAAGAGAAGTTAGAAAAAGAAAAAGAAAAATTCTTTGAGGATCAAATAAAGAAGTGTACAAGGGAATTTGACACACTTCTACCGGAACTGTGCAACACACTTAAAAAATTCAAAACTTTGTACAAAGATACTTGCAAGACAAACTTTTTGATAGTTTACATTGACAAGAAAATGAGCAAGATATAGGAGGAAATTAATAAGCTAGTTGACAATTTTATTAATTCATCTGATTCATTATCAATTTTTGAGCAAAAGATAACAGGTTTTCAGGAAGAGTTACTAAAGCTAGAAAGAGAAAAGGAAAGAATAAAAAGTAAGGCACAGGATCTTAAATGGAGACTAAGTCCAAAACTGGACTACCTAGCATCTTTAAGGAAAGAAATATCTAAGGCATTAGTACAAGGATAGAAAACCACACTCTATTGACACTTTGACAACCTTTGTCATTGATGCCAAAGGGGGAGTAGTGGAATGAGAAAATATATCAGCAAAAGACTCATCTACTCAGGGGGAGTACACATTCTTTTGGTACACAATTTTTGGTAAGACAATTCCAACAAATTCCTTTTGGATGACATTTTTTGGATTTTTCTCATGAGTGTTGCCATCAATGCCAAAGGGGGAGATTGTTGGAAAATGCACACTCCAATGAGATATTGTAGGTGATTGAAGGTTTTGTCATTGATGGCAACCTTATAATCCTATGACACTAGTAAGGCATTCCACCAGCACTAGCAAGATCAGACTCTACACCGGCACTCAGACCACCGACATCGATAGTGAAAGGAAGCATACCAGCACAGAGGCCAAGAGAAATTTTATTGTAACATATTTTGTTTATTATTGTAAAAAAATTGTAAAGTTGACTTGGCAAGATGTAAAATGACTCTTATATAAGAGAGTTCATTGTAGAACATTGTGAGAATGGGGGATTATTATGGAGGAATGTAATTAGGCGAAATAAGGTAGACCTATTATGCGAATTATAGGTTAAGGGTTTATGTAAGAAGCAGAGAAGAAACTGGTACTAGATCTAGCATTATAGATGCTATTTTGAAGTAGTACAAGACACTGGATTTATATAATCCATTTTGTAAGTCAGTGAGACTTCCTATTTTGTATTTGAGCAGTGAGCTCTAGGCACTTGGCCTTCCTGCATGTGCAGGCCCCTCTTGTAGAAGTAATATTCTCTTATTGGCCAGTAAGTGAATATTGTGGGTCACTAATCCCACCGAGGTTTTTCCCATACCAGGTTTCCTCCTTAAATCATTGTGTTATGGTGTGTTTTTCATGTGATTGTTGTTATCTCTATTTATTGCATTACTTTCTGTTTACCGGTACATAGTATTAATATGTTCTGCATGTTTTAAGTTGAAAAATTGCTCATATCGGTTAGATACTAATTCACCCCCCCCCCTCTCAGTATCTGTGGGAATCCTAACAAGATCAAGGTGGGGAAAAATGTCCCTCAACATGATAAGGATAGGCTGATTCATTTTTGTGAATAATACATAGGAGTGATCACATCTTCATATGATGAGCTCAAAGGCTACAATCCAAAAGTAATACTGCACACCATTGAGCTAACTGATAGGGTAAAGCCTATCTGACAAAAGCAACATCAGGTGAATACCAAGATCAAGTCTCTGATGTCACATGAATTACTGAAAATAATTGAATCCCAAATTATTTATCCAATCAAGCATAGTACTTGGGTTTCTAACCTAGTGTCGGTTTGAAAGAAGAATGGAGATATTCATCTTTATGTGGATTTTGGGACTTGAATAGAGCATCCTTAGAAGACCATTATCCTCTACCTCCTATGGAACAAATTTTGCACATAGTAGTAGGGTCAAAGATGTTATCTATGCTTGATAGCTTCTCTGGATATAATCAGGTCCTTGTCAAGCTAGATGATCAACATAAAACCACATTCACTATGAAAAGGGGAACGTTCGCCTACCAAAAGATGCCATTCAGATTGTCTAATGCTGGAGAAAATTTTCAAAGAGAAATGGAAAAATATTTTTGAGAGATAATTAACAAGATCATTCTCATCTACCTAGATGATTTAATAGTATTTTCAAAGCATAAAGAAGATCATTTTGACCACCTAGAGCTTGTATTCCAGAAGTGCCTAGAATTCGGGGTTTCTTTAAACCCAAAGAAATGTATCTTCAGAGTCCCTCAAGGACAAATATTAGGACATGTAGTTTCCAAAGAAGGAGTATCAATTGATATCGCCCATGTAAAGGCTATCAAGGACCTTCCCATTTTAGTAAACAAAAAGGGTGTTCAATATTTCTTAAGGAAAATTAATTTTATTAGCCGCTTCATATTTGACTTTCCTGGGATGGTAATACCCATCACTCTTATGATAAATAAGGACCCACATTTCAAATGGACTCCTAAGTCTAAAGAAGCATTAGAAAAAAATTAAGGAAGCCATCTCATCCACCCGTGTCTTAGTTAATCTAGATATGTCCAAGGATTTTCTAATGTACATTTATGCCAACAACTAGTATTGTTTTTTGTGCTGAGATAGAAAGATGCAGAAGGCAAAGGAGAGCACCCAATTTATTTTTATTCAAAGGAATTAAAGGAGTACGAGACCAATTATAAATTTTTGGAAAGGCAAGATTTTGCCATTGTGAAAGGCCTAAAGAAGTTCAAGCATTTCATTGCTTGTAATAAGATAGTTCGCGAGTACATAATGGAAGGAGAAATTACAGGAAACAGAGTCAACTAGATTAATAAGATCCTAGAATATGATGTCTATGTCAAATTGACCAAGGTGATCCAAGGAAAAGGTCTGTGAATACATGGCTCAAGAGCCTAAGAATTCAAAGGTGACACAAGACGAAATGGTGTTGAAACATGCAAACCCAGATGAAAGGAGTTGGATCACTGACTGGAAGGCCTTCATTCAAACTAAAAGTTTTCCCTAGACATTCCTCCAGAGAAGAAAATGTTCTATAGATTGCAGAGTAGTTGTTAAGGATTGCTAGAAGGGGTCTTTTTCAAAAGGAAATTTGTTGGGGTTCTACTATGATGTGTGGACAAGCAGTAGACTGAGAGGATTCTCCATGAATTCCATAGTGGCCTTCCAAAGTTGTCATTGATGTCAATAGTTGAGGTGGTGCAGTGTATAGAGAGAAGAGATGATAAGTGTCCTAGAGAAAAAGTGCAACATGATAGAGAATGTGGAGATGAACAACTTGACACCCATAGAACTGAAATACAAAGACTTGCAGGACACCCATTGGATGGAGATGTAGAGAGATGCAAAGACATGCAGACACATCAAATAGGATAGAGATGTTGGATGATGAATTATTCATAGGAAGATTAGATTAGTTGAATATGGTGTTGCATCAGGTTAGTAGATTTGTGCAGGTTGAATCAATATTGATGGAGGTAGCATGAAGTAAATGGCCTCAAATTAGAGAGGGAGGATAATGGAGTCTACTATTGGACTTGTAGGTGGATTGAAGACCAAGACCATGATTTTTTGATTGCATGAAGCAAACAATTTTGTCCAAGAGCATAAATGTTGTAGTAGCATCATATAACATGACATGTCATATAACACACCATGTTAGTCCCACGTGGAGTTATAGGAGGCAAGCATGCAATGTTCTATTGGGACATACATTTGGAGGAAGAAGGCAAAGGTTTGTAATGTGATGGAGGGATTGAGAAAGATTGTTGAATCAGAAAAACTAAAGTTGCATTTGTGCATAACATGAAGGTTATCATTGTATTGGTTGCATGCAGTTACAGAAAGTATCAGTCATAGATGTCAATAATTCCTAGGTTATCGTATTCTATAAAACTATAGAAGGTGACTAAGTTGTCAATAACATGTCAGGTTAGTCATGTTGGTCTCATGATAGATGAAATCAATAACATGAAGGTTATTGCAGTTGAAGAGTGAAGAAGAATCAAATAACATGAAGGTTATTGACTAAATCATAGAAAAATTGCATAACATGATGGTTATGCAGGTTGTCATATCGTGTTATGGATTTTCACCATCTCACTAAGGTGTTACCTTGCGACATGGTTGGTATGCCTTTGTTGGTCATAGAGGATAAGAGCTTCAAAGAGGATGAAGAATCCAGTTATCTTGTGTCATGTTAGCCAAAGTAAATAATGTCATGCGGGATAAAAAATTTCAAATAGGATAATGATTCCATGCTTATCCCTTATCATGTGAGTCAAGATAACATTGGTCTTCGGTAAGACCTAAGAATGTTGGCCTGATAGTTGAAGTCTCGTTGATGGATTTTTTATTGATAAATATTAGCGTGACTCTTGTTGATGAGTTCGTTGGGATTGATATTGACTTGTTGGTCATGGAGGTGACTTGTGACTTCGATAAGAAATTTGTTGATGGTTGTTCTCTTGTCGATAAGGCTGACTGTGATATCACATGATTCTTGTTGATGCTCGTGGTCTCAGTTTTTATTAATGGCCATGCAGGGTAAGACTATAGTGGTGGCCTCCCCCTTTACCCTGTGTCATGCAGAAAGAAGCACAGAAGACATTATCCCACATGGGTTAGAAGATCACGATAAGTATACTGCAGACTAACAAACATGAAGGGGGCTTCTTGAGAATAACAAAATCTTATCCTACATGGGTTAGAAGATTGCTCAAGGAGTTGTGTGGGTTAACTAGAATGATGAAATGCCACAAAGATCGAGAAAGTCCTTATCCCACATGAGTCCAATACTTCTCCAAACTGTTGTGCAAGATAATAAAAGGGAAGGAGACACTTGAGGATTCCTACCCTGCATGGGTAAATGGGGCACTTAGATCATGCGGCAAGATAACAAACATGTCTAGATGCAGATAACATGAAAGTTAGTCATAGTGTGGAGTTCAATTGATTTGAGCAACTCGATAGTCCACATGGGCATTGACTGAGTTTGACCCAATCATGTGGCATGTACAAAATGAATCAGAGGTAGGTTGTGTTGGCATTACACACTCTAATGAGAATTGAAGGTAATTGAAGTTGTTTTCATTGATGGAAACCTTGCAACCTTGTGGATACCTTCAGGCAATCTTGTGGAATTCATATGGTAAACCACCTACAGGCACCGGCACTGATAGCAATGTATACTGACATCCCAGTCGACAGGAACAAAATTTTGTTTATTATATTTAATTGCAAATATCCTTTGTAAAGCCAACCTGGCATATTGTAATAGAATCATATATATATGAGATCTTGTAAATCATTTTGATATAGATGATAGACATAGATGATGGATATGGTAGAAGTGATGAGTGAATATTAAGGTAGATTTTGTATAAGGTTGTGGTTATAGTATGAGCTTAAACCGGTACTGAACCTGGCATAGCAGATGCTGAATTGTAGCAGTACATTATATTGGATTCTTATAATCCATTTTGTAAGTCAGTGTGACTTCCATTTTGTAAATTGAGCAGTGAGCTCTAGACAGTTGGCCTTCCTGCATGTGCAGGCACCATATTGTAAGTAATATCCATTCATTGGCCAGTGAGTGAATATTGTGGGTCACAAATCCCACCGAGTTTTTTCCCACACCGGGATTCCTCGTTAAAAATCTTGTGTTATGGTGTGTTTTCTATGCTATCTTTATTGTTCCTATTTATTGCACTAATTCTTATTTACCGGTACACTATTTTGGAAAGCAAAATACTTAATAAGGTCAAATATTATGTTAACCGGTTAGATACTGATTCACCCCCCCTCTCAGTATCTTTGGGACTATCATTAATCCTAACAAGTTGACTATTGTCAACCGCATATTTTTTAACATAGATTTTGTTGCCACGTTTGTAGCCTGATAAATGAATTGCTCACATAGATAGTTGACTAAAGTTGACTAAGCAATTTGGACACCATGTTTGCAAGCCGATAGACTCAGTAAGCCACATGACGGTCAACCAAGTTTGACCAAATGACCTAGATGGCGATTAAGAAGACTTTTCATCATCCACATGGATGATGATTGGGTGTTGACTAGAGGTTGATCAGGTTTGACCAAGTAACGTGGATGTTGAAGGAGATGATTTTATCCACATGACTACATTTTAATAGGCAAAATGATCTATGTGGCGATTGACCAAGCTTAACCAAATGTTTTGGATGTAAAAATGAAGACATGTGGCTCCCAGGTGGTCGAGGTTGAAATTTGATATGCAGAGGTCGGTGCTTGCAAATATTTTAATGAGGTTGTTGGAAATATCCTCAAGGCAGATCAATGGAGGATGAAGAATCTTGGCCATTTGGTGGAATTGATTATGTGTTGCATTGATGTTTTGTCATTGATTTCAATACTAGCTATTTGGATACTTTATCGGCACACTTCTGGTCCCAGTAGGTCAAGTGGTTTTTGGTTAACATGGATTTGGCATGATCTGGTAGGCTCAAGTATAGTCTGGTGATGGAATTGGCTTGTTCATGATACTTATACTTATATTTGGTCAATTGATTTTGGTTTAGTGATTGGATGGTATCCTGCTTACTTAGAAGCTTAGTTTTTGGTTTCGATGAGGGTTTCACCGATAGAGCTTTTAGTGGACATCTTTAATGAATTCCATAAGTGGTGTTGGTGCAGCTTCTGATGGATTTTCATGATGTTGTTAGTGATCATATTCGAGACTTGGTGGTTGGAGATCATTGTTGAAGTGTGTGGACTTATACTTGGTTTTGGTTGATCTAGGTTATGGACCAACTTTATTGTAACGTATGGATAGGACCTATTGATGTATTTTTGGGATGTCTTATGTGTTGATATTATTTTTTTGTTTGTTCCTAGGCCAACATGGTTTGTAATTATGTAATCAGTTTATTAACTACTGGCCAACTTGTTTTGTTTATGGTCGAGGGTTTGTATAAATAGATGTAAGATCTCATTGTAGATCATCATGGTTAATGTAAGAGGTCATGGTAAAGGAATGTAATGTGCGAATAATGTAATATCATTCAAGCAAAGGAGTTGATTTATCATTGGAGATAGAATTGGGTTTATATAAGAGGATTTAGTCCTCTGGTATTGAGCTTAACCAGAACTGTACTTAGGCATAGGAGATTCTATCTTCTGCAGTTCAACACTTCTACAAATTGTAGTTTGGATTTATATGTAGTCAATGAGGCTCTTTTTGTGATGAGAAATGTGCTCTAGGCTATTGGGCTTCCTACAAGTGCAAGCCCCTTCATTGTAATTCACATACTTATTGCAGAAGTATTATCTGACTATGGGTAGGCTTCCCACCATGGTTTTTCCCTTTACCGAGTTTTCCACGTACAAATCTTGGTGTTGTGTCGATGTCTTTTATTCTCTGATTATTATTTATGCTTAATTGGATTAACTACTATTCTGGTATTATTGTTTTGGGTTCTAGTATTAAAGATTAAATTACTGGATGTTCCTGTAATCTGTAAAAACTGATTCACCCCCCTCCCCTCTCAATTGTCTTTTGGTTATCTGAACTGTCTAATAATTGGTATCAGATCTTTGGTCCTCTCTCCAAAAAGCTTAACCACTTGAGGAAGATCCTATGGCGACTAACATTTCAAGTTCATCCAGTTCTTTAGGAGCTATCTTTCAAAGGGAAATTTTGAGGTTTGATGGAACAAATTACATAGTATGAAAGATAAGGATGGAGACTCATCTGAGATTTCTTGGCAAGGAGATTTGAGAGATCACACAAAATGGTGTCACACCCTTTAATCCAAGATTTGGTAATCCTCCTCCGGCAAAACTAGACAAGGGGCTTGAGAATTATTGTAGAGAAAGAGAAGCCCTCTTGTGTGCACTTTATGAACAACAAATAATGGGATTAATAGACAAATCATCTGGAAAGGCTATATGGGATAAGTTGGAGACTCTTAATGAAGGTGACCCTATAGTGAAGATTTCTAAACTTGATGGTTACCAGGTGATATATGAAAACCTAAAGTTGGAAGAAGATGAAAGAAATACTGCATTCATGGAAAGGGTAAATGAGATTGTTATGAGAATTCAATGTCGTGGTGGAACTTTGAGCAAAGATGAAATTATTTCTAAAGTCCTGAGAGCCCTACCACTGGCTTACAAAATGAAGGCTACTGCTATTAATGAGTTGAGAACAATGGCTAATACATCTATCAACAGAAATACCTTGGTTGGGAAACTATCTAGTTTTGAGCTTGAGGAATTTGGACCTTTTGGAGCTGTGCAGACTGAACCTACATTTCATGCATCTATATCTGCAATCAATAAGCAAGACTGGAAAGATTTATATGAGAAGGAGTTAGAAGATATGAAGAGAGAAGATAAAGAGTTTGAGAAACTTGAAGCACTATTTGCTAGAAGAGTGCTGAAAGGATCGGTAGGAAGTAAGTATGAAGGAAAAGAACCTTTTAAATGTTTTGCATGTAATAAAATTGGTCAATTTGCATCTAGATGTCTTGAAAGGAATTCAAGATTTGAAGAAAGAGTTAAAATATCATTTAAGCCTAACCCTAGATATCAGAACAAATATAAGTACAAGAGAAAAAAGACAAATCATGTTACACAGTGGATGAGGAAGGTATTACTGATTTAGATGATGAACCGCTAGAAGACTCTACTAGTGCATCCAACAATGGAAAGAAATGGATGTTCCTGGATATCAAGGAAGATGATCCGGTACTAGAAGAGAATGTACCAGAGGAGAAGGCACTTGCTACTAAAATTGAAGACAAGGATGAATGGGTAATTAAAAGTGGTTGTTCACATCATATTACTAGAGATAAAGGGAAGTTTTTGTCTTTGCAAGAATTTGATGGTGGTCTAGTTAGATTTGGAGATGATAAGGCATGTATGATCAAAGGAAAAGGAACTATATCATTGGATGGTAAGAACAATACTGCCAATGTTTATTATGTTGAAGTTTTGAAGCATAATCTTTTGAGTGTAGGATAATTGGTAGATAAGGGATTTCAATTGAATTTCAAGCATGAGAAACACAAAATAATTATGAGATCTGCCTTGGAGATTGCAACCGATACAGAGACAAAAGGTAATATGTTTCATTTGAACTCTGGTGAGAAGACATGTTTGATTACACAGATAGATGAAAGTTGGCTATGGCATAAAAGGTCATGTCATGTGATTTTTGATTGCATTGTGAAGATCAGTTCAACTAAGGCAGTTAGAGATATACCTAAGATTATGAATCCCTACAATCTGATATGTAAAGAATGCCAAATGGGTAAACAAGTCAAAACCTCTTTTAGGAGTATACAAGATAAATATAATGATATTCTTAATCTTATTCATACTGATTTGTGTGACCTTGCTAGAGTTAAAAGTTTTCATGGTGATAGATATTTCATGCTAATCATTGATGATTATTCTAGAATGACGTGGGTTACTTTTTTGAGAGAAAAAATTGAAGCATTTAAAAAGTTTAAAATATTTAATGCTAAAAGTGGAGACTAAGATAGGATTGAAGATTAAATGTTTGAGATCGGATCGTGGTGGAAGATTCACATCCAGTGAGTTTACTAACTTTCGTGACAAGCATGGTATAAGAAGACATTTTTTTTTCTCCCTGGACACCTCAGCAGAAAGGAGTTGTCGAAAGGAAAAACATAATTATCTTGGATGTTGCTAGAACAATGATGATGGAAGCTATTCTACATCATATCTACTAGAGAGAAGCAGTGAGTACAACAGTTTAGACATTCAATAGAGTACATATCAAAGGAGAAACTGGTAAGAAACCTTATGAATTATGGTTTGGCAATACACCTACAGTTAAGTATTTCAGAATTTTTGGTAATAAATGTTATATCAGGAGAGATGATACTATTGGGAAATTTGATCCTAGATGTGATAAAGGCATATTTCTTGGTTATTCTAATGAAATTAAAGCATATAGATGTTATAACAAGAGATTGTAGATAATTGTGGAGAGTGCTAATGTCAAAGTAGATGAGTTGAACAAAAGTCAAATCAGAGTTTATGAGAAGGAACCAGTAGTGGAAATGATTATATCTAAACTGGTAACACCTTTACCAGAACAAAGAGTTGAACCAGTTACTCTAGCAACATTGGATAAATCTATAGGAATTGAAGAACATGGAGGAGAAACGTAGAGTCAGAAGACTCCTAGGTATGTGAGATTGAATCATTCTACATATCAAATCATTGGCAACAACAGCAATGGAGTGATGACAAGAAGAAATCTGGAAACTAATGAGGTATGTTTAATTTCACAAGTTGGGCCGGTATCAGTAATTGAGGCATGTAAAGATGAACATTGGTTAAAAGCTGTGGAAGAAGAATTAGATCAACTTGAGAAAAATAACACATGGACTTTGGTTCCCTGACCTAAAAATAAAAATTTTATTGGAACTAAATGGGTTTTTAGGAATAAATTGAATGAGGATGGTCAAGTTATAAGGAATAAGGCTAGATTGGTCTATAAAGGATATTCTCAGAAGGAAGGAATTGATTATGGAGATACTTTTGCACCTATGACTACGATTGAAGCTGTAAGATTATTTCTTTCCTATGCTACTTACAAAAACTACAAGGTTGATCAAATGGATGTTAAATGTGCATTTTTGAATGGGAATCTTGATGAGGAAGTTTATATTGAGCAGTTTGATGGTTTTTCACTATTAGATGATATATATATATGGTTTGCAAGTTAAGGAAATCTTTATATGGACTAAAACAAGCACCTAGAGCTTGGTATGCAAGGTTGGATAAATATTTTTTGAAGCTTGGTTTTATTAAGGGAAGTGCTGATAGTAATGTATATTATAAAATCACCAATGATGATATACTGATTCTTGAAGTATTTGTTGATGATATTATTTTTGGAGGTGAAGATAAGTTATGCATAAAAAATTTCTAAGAATATGGATAAAGAATTTGAGATGTCTATGATTGGTGAGATGAAATTTTTCTTAGGTTTGCAGATTACTTAGACTGACAAAGGTATTTTTATCTATCAAAACAAATATGCTAAGGAATTGTTGAAGAAATTGGTATGAGAGATTCTAAACCGATAAGTACACTTATGCTTACAAGTTAGAAATTAATAAGAAAAGATGTTTATGTGTCGGTAAATCCTACAAGATTCAAATCTATCATTGGAGGTCCGCATTATTTGACTTAGACTAGGCCTGACATTATGAATGTTGTTTGTATTGTTTCAAGATTTCAGAGTGATCCTAGAGAAAATCATCAGATGGCAGTGAAAAGGATTTTTAGATACTTACAAGATACATCAAAATATGTCTTATGGTACCCTAAGGATGATAACTTCAATTTATGTGCATATACAGATGTTGATTGAGATAGAGATGTTGATGACCAGAAAAGTACTTCCGATGGAGCTTTCTTTCTTGGAAAGAAGTTGGTTTCATGGATTAGCACCAACCAATCATGTACTTCCCTATCTACTACTAAAGCTAAGTATGTTGTTGCTGCTACTAATTGTACAGAAGTTTTATGGATGAAGCAAATGTTGAAAGATATAAAGGTGGATTGTGATGCACTGGTAGTTATTCACTGTGATAACTTTATTGCTATTGATATATCAAAGAATCTGGTATTTCATTCTAATACAAAGCAAATATCTATCAAGTATAACTTTTTGAAGGAGAAGGTGGAAGAAAATGAAGTAAGATTGGTTTATGTGAACACTAAAGAACAAATTGCAGATATTTTTACTAAACCTTTATTCAAGGAATCATTTGAATACTTGAGAGACAGATTAGGAGTTTTTGCCCATCCGATAAAGACTTGATTGATGAAGTTTGGCATCAGTTTGGCATGCATTATCTGAGATAATATTCATTCTGGCACTGATGTGGGATGCTACTACTTAGGGGGAGTAGTCAGCTTTGAGATTCAGAGGCTTATTTTTTTCCTTTGATATTTTTGTCAGATTTTTGGAATTGATGTCAAAGGGGGAGAGATATTGATGTGAAAAAGATAAAAGGAAAAATTCAAAGGGGGAGAGATATGAAAATTAAAAGGAAGATAAATTCAGAGCTATATGTAGGTGATTGTTGGTTGTCTTCCATAGGGGGATACTTGTTTGGCATTTCTTGGTACTAAGATGTTTTTCACATCTAGTGTTGCCATCAATGCCAAAGGGGGAGATTGTTGGCCATTTGGTGGAATTGATCATGTCTTACATTGATGTTTTGTCATTGATGTCAACACTAGTTGTTTGGATTCTTTATCAACACCCTTCAAGTCCCGGTAGGTTAAGTGGTTTCTGGCTAACTTGGATCTGGCATGATCCGACATGCTGCAGTACAGTCTGGTGATGGAATTGGCTTGTTCATGAAACTTATACTTATTATTGGTCAATTGATTTTGGTATGGTGATTGGATGGTATCCTTCTTAATTAGAAACTTGGTTTCTAGTTCCGGCGAGGGTTTCTCCGACAGAGCTTTTAGTGGAGATCTTTGATGAATTGCATAAGTGGTGTTTGTGCAGCTTCTGCTAGAGTTTCAGGATGTTGTTGGTGATCATGTTCAAGACTTGGCATTAGGAGATCATTGTTGAAGCATGTGGACCTATACTTGGTCTCGGTTGATCTAGCTTATGGATCAACTTTAATGCAATGTGTGGATAGGACCTATTGATGTATTTCTAAGATGTCTTATATGTTGATATTATTTGTTTATTTGGTCTAATGTGGACATGGTTTGTATTTATGTAATCGGTTTATTATCTGTTGACCGACCTGATTTGTTTATTGTTGAGGGTTTGTATAAATAGATGTAAGATCTCATTGTAGATCATCATGGTTAATGTAAGAGGTCATGGTCAAGGAATGTAATGTGTGAAGAATGTAATATCATTCAGGAAGAGGAGGTGATTGATCATTGGAGATCGAATTGGGTTTATGTAAGAGGATTTAGTCCTCTGGTATTGAGCTTAACTGGAACTATACTCAGGCATAGGAGATGCTATCTTCTATAGTTCAACACCTTCGGATTGTAGTCTGGATTTATATGTAGTCAGTGAGGCTCCTTTTGTGTTGAGCAGTGTTCTCTAGGCTATTGGCCTTCCTACAAGTGCAAGCCCCTTCATTGTAATTCACATACTTACTATAGAAGTATTATCTGACTGTGGGTAGGCTTCCCACCATGGTTTTTCTCTTTATTGGGTTTTCCACATACAAATCTTGGTGTTGTGTGGATGGATTTTATTCTGTGATTACTGTTTATACTTAATTGGATTAATTGCTATTTTGGTATTATTATTTTGGGTTCTGGTATTAAAGTTTTAATTGTTGAATGTTCCTCTAATCTATGACAACTGATTCACCCCCCCTCCCCTCTTAGTTGTCTTTCAGTTATCTAAACTGTCTAACAAAGAATGCATTAATGGAGACTGCATTATTGATTATTTGTGTGGCTCAAGGAAATCTGCCAAGCTGAATTTTGTTGAGTATAGCAATCCTATATTGATAGAATGATCTGAACACAGTTGTTTCCAAGAGAATATATTTCTTGTAGGCAGTTATCTAGCTAAGTGATGTGTACAGAGAATCTGATTGGTATGTAGATATGATCTCTTAGAGGTCGAGTAAATTAAACTGTAAATCCATTTTTGGAGGGAAATATTGCAAGTATGGAGATGACTGAGAATAGTGTATAAGTGATGAGATTTGACAACTACAAATGAGATTGTTGAGTTGGCAGAGGCAAGCTAGGGTATATCAATCAAAAGAGCGTAGTGCATTTAGAGAGGGTATTGTTGAAGGCTTGAAAGAGTAGAGATTTGAAAAATAGAGGATAGAAAATAGAGAGAAGATGGTGCAAAGAAGAAGATCACAAATGCGTAAATAATACGATGCTAGTGTAGACCTAAAACTGTAAAATAGTTTGCATGCAAAATATTCAGATGTGTGGAGGAGACACAAATAAATAACGAAAAGGAAAGCAAAGAGCAGCTGATACCAAAGGCCAATAAGTGAAGAGTTGAGGCATATAACATAGTGGGTTATATACACTGTGAGAAGCTGAGAAAGAGAATTGAGCCAAGAAGAATGCAAAGAGTTGGTTATAGAGAAGAGAAGAGGACAAAAGGAAAAAGAGAGAGAAGAGAGCTGAGATTGAAGCCTAAGATTAGAGAGCAGAAAAGGATCAGGTAAATCTCAAATGTAGAATTTGTAAGTGTTACAAAACACATTTTTAACAAGGCTTTTCATTGTATCAAATTATTTAATGATTCATTATAAATCTTTGAGTTGGTACTCCTTTGGATTGGTTCCCATAAACTTTAGGGGTTGGTGCTCCTTTGGGTTGGTTCCCATAAACTACAAGGGTTGGTGCTCCTTTGGATTGGTGCCAATAAACATTGTAATCAATTTTATATTGTGAGGCCAGATTGGACTAGTAGACTCCAACAACATTCTCACTAAGGTTTTTCCCCACCATGGATTTTCCTCGTACATCTAGTGTTATGAGTATGCTTTGTGTGTGTGTGCAAATGTGTTTTATATCTTTTCCTATAAGTTCCATAATGAATTTCCTTTTATCTTTGAGTGTTTATAGTGGTTGCATAACTTTTGTGATTAAAGTTTTTAATCATTCAAATAGTTAAAGTTTTGGGTTACCACTGATTCAGCCCCCTCTCAGTGGTCCATTATGGTCCTTCATGCAGGGGGTCACTTCTCAACTCAAACCACCGATATTAAGATTACCATAGTAGGGTTTTACTGGCCTTCATTATTCAAAGATGCTCATGCTCTTATCTAGAAATGTAAGGAATGTCAGTTCTACGTTAGGAAACATAGAAATATAGCTATGTTGCTCAAGCATCTAGTAGCAAATGAGCCTTTTGCCCAATGGGAGTTGGATTTCATAGGAATGATCAACTCATCATCTTCCACTAGCCAAAAATGGATTCTTGCTGCCATAGATTATTTCACATAGTGAACGGAGGCAATTCCACTAAAGAATGCAATGGAAGTTGAGATATTGAGTTTCTTAGAGGAGCTAGTTGTGAGGTTTGTTCTACCAAAGACTATACTATAAGATAATTCTAGAGATATTGAGCTGAATAGAAGAGAGAATGGCCTCATCACTTGGAGAATACACCTTGGGCAGATTGAGTGACCCCCAAGCAGGCGCTTAAAAATTCTTCATACGAGCTTGTATATGGAAAGGAGGAGAAATTCCCAATTGTTAGCATTTCCATAAAGATTGCCTTAATGATATGTTATGTTGTCATTGATGTCAATTGAACCGGTAATGATATTGCTGATATTGTTGTTATTTTTAATATTGTCTTATAACTAGTAGGAAGAGCTTTGTGAAGGTTATTGTAAAGTGATTTGTAAGTTTGTGAGTTGAACCAATAATCGGAGTAAAAGGTTAAACCCTTTCTATGTTATGTAACCGGTAAACCCTACTAGTTGTTTTTGTTAAACCCTAACCGATGAAGGTTGTTGAATTGGTTATGTTGGTTTATGATCTGATGTTGACCGATAATGATGGTGACACGTATGGTCATTGTATGAAGACAAGTTCAAAATGTTTTGGCGCGATTGTTTGTCTAGGGAATGGGCAAAGTGTATTGCATCTAATGCAAAGCATGTGATGAGTTACTGAGCTCAATGAAGTGGTAATCAAGGAGCGGTTGAGGTTTTCTTGATTGATGTGTAGAGATTTCTATGAAATCCAACGGTCATGCTTCTACCGACTTGTTTGTGATACTCTGCAAAAAGGATTGTTAGGATGACAAACACAAGCAACAAGCAAGAAACCAATTGTTAGTTTTAGAAAATCAAACACTATCCTAAGCAAGCATATCAAGAGAGACACTAAAAGAAAAATAGAAGAATTAACAAAGAAAATAAATGCAACAAGGAATCTCCAAATGCCTTCCACCATGCTTGTAGCTTCTCCTCTCTTGTTCCTCTCCTCTCCAAGTTCCCAAATGAGTGTAACTCTCAGTATCTTTTTGCACTATTTTGGACGTCTTATGGAGGTTCAAGATTGTAAATGCTTTAAACTATGCAAATGCAAGTGTAAAGAAAACTAAATATGAGATATTATGTAATTAGCTAAGATTAATTTTAGCCCAAAATGACAATGTGAGATGATTATGCTAAATGCTCCCTAAATTTCACTATAAGTTAGATGCATACAAGTTTTCATGATATGGATTATGAAGAAATGAGCTCTATTTATAGGTAAAATGGAACAATGGAGGGTTGAGATTGAGCTATCTCAACAAGGGTCAGGATTGAAGGGCTTATGATCCATGTGAGGGCTTTCAATCCAATCCCAGAATGACAAATGTCAACAAGAGATAGGCTAAGAGGAGAGGGAATAAGAATTAAATGCTTGACATGACTTGAGGGTTACCCTACGGGGTAAGGTTAATGTTGAGTTGAGTGAATAAAGCCATTATCCAATAAATAATGTCTTTATCCAATGGATAAACTCTTGTGCAAGAGTTAGTGAGGATAACCATGGTCAAAGCAATTAATGCTTGAAGAGACCCATGGGTTAAATGAGGGTTGAGTTAGAGGTAAAGTCTCTAACCATGGGAGCAAGTGGATTTAACCATAAATGGTTATGTAAGAGTAATTAATGGTCATGTAAGAGCCATTAGTGGTTTGGAAGACTTTAGGGGTTAGCTTTTTGAACACATAAGCATTAAATGGTTTTCAAAGACTTTGGAGTCTTTGAGAAGTGACTTCAAGTTTCTTAGGAATGTGACAATACTTAGGGGCTGGATTAAGCTAATTAGGAATGATTGGAAAGTGGTTAGAAGGGTTTTGAAGGGGATTTAGGATTGCAAGTGGGTTTGGTGGTTGAGGGAAAATAGGATTTAAATTAAAATAAAATTAATTTATTTCAACTTGTGGTTGCAACTTGCATTTGTAGGAGAATGCAAGTGGGGGGGAGTTTAATGGTTTAAATAAATATTTTAATATTTATTTAAAACAAGAAAGAGGATCAAATTAAATAAATAGAATTTATTCATTTAAAAGAGGAAAGGGGATTAAATTAAATAAATATGATTTATTCATTTAATTGATTGTGAATTTGGTTTAATGAATTAATTGAAAATAAATTGAATAATTTATTTAATTAATAGGAGAATGATTCACGATAAATTAATTAAATATTAATTTAATGAACTGGTGATTGGTGGGTTCATTAATCAAATAAATAGTAAATATTCATTTAATTAAATGGACAGATTTATGTGACTATAGTTTGTAATCTTGATGAGAGGATTAGATATTTGTTGTGTTACCGACCTAATTGATTTGTATTTAAGGTCGATGAAGTTGTTTTGTTTAGTGTTGGCAAGAGTTGGCAAGAGTTAGCAGAAATCGATTGTGTGTGGTTGCCGAACCGGAAAATGAGTCTGTAGTTTTAGTAAAGGCAGATAGAAGCTTAAATAGATCTAATGAAGCAAATGTAGTCCTATTTAGATAGATCAAGAAACTCTTGTTGTTCTCTAACAATTATAGCAGAATTAAAATCCCCTAACTAGGTAAGCTCTAAAAAGCTTGGTTACTTATTAAATCCTCTAACAAGGTGGTCCATTAGATTGGATTTTCAAATCCTCTACTGAGGTTACTTCTTATAGGGTATTTGTAGTCAATCCGTTAACTGGGTGATTCCTAACAGGATCAGTTCTTAACAGGACTTTTGTAAAAGCTTTAACAAGCTTGGCTCCTAATAGGGTGAACTTCAGAAGAGTTCATATATTATCTTGTGAGTCTCATCTCACCGTGGTTTTTACCTATTTGGGTTTTCCACATATAAATACTTGTGTCATGTGGTAAATGTTTTTGTGGTTACGATCTTATGGTTGATTTAATTAATTGTTTAATTATTTTTGATAAGGCATGATAACTAGAAGCATTGAAGAGATGAAGTATTGGCATATGATAAAGCATTTGGATGTTTACAAGTTAAATATTGTTTACTATTAAGTTGTTGTAACAGTAAATCATTATTCTTATGAGTATTGATCTTGATAGTGGTATTTCATTGATAAGTTTACTTTGTATGTTTGAGTTTGGGAAGTTTGTATTAGTTTTTCTATTTACTGATTCACCCCCTGCCCTCTCAGTAATCTACCAGATACTTATTCTTTCATCATACCATCACCAATCTCATTGGAGATCCAACCCTTATAGCTTCTAAAGTCTCTAGAATTAGAGGAAATGAACCCATGGAGGTAAGGTTGGCAGAGCTTCTTGAATTGTAGGAGAAGAGGGAAAAGGCTTATGATTCTCTCCAAGATCGTCAACAAATTGTCAAAAAGTGGTTCGATGGGAGGAGTTTAGATCCTAGTTTTAAATGCAAAGACCTCGTCTTGAAATACAACGAACGAGCAGCCAATACAGGTCAACATGCAAAATTCAAAAGTGTGTGGGAAGGTCTATTCCACATTCTCAAGTGTAAGGAATATATTCTTTTATACTAGAAAACATGCAATGTGAACTTTTAGAGATCCCAGTCAACAAGATCCATCTTAAACTCTTCAATTAAGCCTTAGCTTCTTAGCTTTATGTAAATATTGTAATAGTGTGTTCTTTGTTTTCCTAAAGGCCCTTTTGTCCTAAGTATGAATTATTTTTTAGCTCTTAAAAAGTTTTTAAGTGAAAGTCTTGAGCCAGATAGAATAGAAATTATTATTGAGAAATGAAAGAACAATAGTGATACGAAAGAAAGTGTCATATTATATTTATATAGTGTAGTTTTCACATAATTACACGGCAAAAAAGGCTCTTAGGCCTTGTTGTAGATAAGAAAAAAGAAAAAAATGAGGAGCAATTGTATCAATGGAGGAGTGTATTATTATTCTTCTGCATCTTTGTCTTCCTCATCGTCATCCATTCACCCTACATAATCAAAATCTGAATTTGATAAATGCATGATGACTTGGAGAATAGGAGGTTCATTCAAAGTCAAGATCCTTAGGAAGATATAGTCGTGGAAGTCTGAATACCAAGTGATCCCATCCAAGTCGACCAAGAGATGCAACCATAGTAGGAGATCAATAGCTCACCACATGTGGTCATGGTGTAACGTAAAGGTCATAGTCTTAAAGCTAGATACGAATAGGATTCATGGGACCACCTCACTGTTCTCAACAAAGTGCCTCAGATCTAATGCTAATGGGATGCCCATGTAAGGGACTGCATATTCAATTACTTCTTCCAACCCACCCAAGTACTTTCCAGGGAAAAGTACTTTAGTAAGGAGGGTAATAAGGTTCCTGGGTAGATTAATGTCTAGCAGAGAAGCAACAAATCGAGAGGAGATGTCTATATTCACCCTATACCTATCCTCAGATCCTACAAAATCCTCTCCCAATACCCATTTTATGGTTGCAATGACTATCAGGTATCTATGACTGGTTATTCCCTAGAAACGGTGCTAAAAATTTTCCCTAAAAATGTGACCTGATTCCTAGCATAGACTAGCCTAACAGGAGTGTCCATGCTCTTGGTATGCTGCAAGCTAAGCCAATTGCTAGGACAATGATGAGTATGTGTTATGGTCATATTTATAGACATGATGTGACTTCAAGCCATAAAAGGAAAGCCAATGTTGCATAAATGAGGGTAATTTGAAACCTTGCATAAATTCATTTCACAGAAAAATAAATTATAAAGCCACATCGCAATCAAGTTGTTCAGGTTTTAGGAGAGTATACAAGGTATGAGAATGTGTCATGCATCCTGTCATATGTACTTTTAAAAATCAAGGTAAATCATCACTAGCTTTTGGTTTGCATCAACATTGCTTGCCATATTGATTGCAATAAATAAAGGGGCACCTATTTTGAGATAACTATCTAAATGTTTTTAATGGCAACATAAGTTGGAGAGTGGATTCTCAGTATAGTCGAGGTTGCAATTAATATGGTGTCCGACAAAATTAATTTAGCATGAAAGACACAAGTGGCGCATGTATGAGGCAAAGCCAAAAATTAACATGTTGTTGAGTGAGAAGATTGAGGCATGGAGCATATTACAGAAGAAAATATTTTAAGGGTAGCATGTAGCATTTTGTTCTCCAAAGAATTATATCCCAACGCCAGAGATAGTTTGACAAGCAAAAGTCAGAACAAATTAGCTTGTAGAAATGGATATTCTAGCTGAGACGTCAGGTTCTTCAAAGCTTGAGACTTGGGTCAATTTTTTGGGGTATTTCTCATATACTTCTCACCCCATGCCTCCAAAACCTGATTATCGAAGAACTTTTCCAAAGACAAAATATATGACCAAAAATTCCACTTTGGTTTTAGACAAATATGAAGAGCTTCTTGATCCTAAAATTCATAAGTAGCCTGAGGGTCTTCGAGAGGTCACCTATGCTAGGATGCTCAGCCACAAAGGAGATTGGGAACACATATTAGTCAAGCTCTGGAATTGCAGTCTTCTATAGTATGTCATCCTGATGATCCCTCATTGCCTTGAATTCATTGAGGCATGCTCGTGATGTTTCAGTTTGGAACCCCTTGCTATTCGGGGCACTTCACTAAGAGTAGATATAAGTGTAGAACCTATCCAGGACATGTTGTGCATCTCTTTTCTTACCAATACAACAAAGGTTTTTTGTAGGGAGGTGCTAGAAAATTATTGGTGAAGAAGGAAGTATGATTTAAGTTTTTGTTGTAGTGCAATGGATAATAATCTTTCTCAGCTTCCAAAATTCCCATTGGCATTCAATGTTTTGACGCAAGATGACCTAAAAGAGGTTGACTTAACGTTGGTTTATGTATGTGGCCTTGATAGTGATCTACACATCCATACCTTCCAAATGGGTGTGCTCTTCAAGCTCTAGAAGTAGAAAGAGGCTTTCTTATATGACTTTGCCAAAGACATTTCCCAAGGAATAGAAGAGTAACTAACTGATTTCTAGACACATTATAGATTTAGGTTCACTTCGTTTCTAGTTCAAATGTTCCTACATCAAAATAAGGAGTTTTTCAGTCAATACATGGAGTTATTAGTTTTTTATGAGCATAATAGGTGGAAGCCTATGACTACATGGACTCCCATACTATCAGCTAGACACAATGCATACTCTTTTTCTGAACATTTCCTGACCCCCATCATGTGCGATTTGACAAAGTAAGCCTCAGATTCTCTTTCCTGCTTCACACGACAACAAATTGGTTACATGTCTACTTGTAGCCCCCGTCGTGACTGGTTTTTGGGGAGCAATTTTTCTTTCATTAGACTACATGGTTTTGTAGAAGACTCTTTCTACCTCCCCACTTAGTAACTGGTCGCACACTAGCCTTAGGGTTTTTTAGATAGTTAGTTGTGATTGAAAATGTTATAGGCATAAGCAAGCATGACATTGCCATCACCTAGGACTGTAATATTTTAGGGCCTATTGATCTAGTGAAGAGACTCCCCACTGAAGGAGTGCTCACTTCAAAATTGGTGCAATTGGGTCTTGTGGTTATTGATGACCCATGGAGCTATGACCCAGATGATTGTCTAGCAAATAGAAAGAATAATTAGCACATGTGCAACATGAATCTTGGCAAGCCTAGATTAAACCTTTGAGAGATAATTCTTAGTTGTATGCGGACTTCGATGCTATTCCCATCAAGGGGTGACCACTATGGTTACTATTTTACACTCCAACTGCAAAAGTGAATCTAGTTAAACCAATTCCTACCACTTTGCTTAAAAATATGGATGATGATAAATGGTCACAAGGGAAGAGGTTAGCTTTTTGGATGTACCGATGAGAAGTTCAGTAATTCCAAGTTTCTATAGGAAACTACCCTTTGGATGAAAATGTTTAGGAGGAATGGGACAAATTGATGCAGGAGCATCCCTAGTTCTTGGCAATCTTGCATTAACCAAAAACATTTATTTTCAGTTTGTTTTTTGTTTTGTAGTTTCCGCACTTCTTTCTGTACTTTCTTTCATTTGCTCATCGGATCTTGTGGAGCTATATTTTTCTTGTAATAATGCTTATATTCCTTATTCCTGAACCATAGAATGTTTGGATCTTTTTTTGACAATTTATCACTTCTAGATTCTGAGACAATTTTATGGCATAGAACACCAAAACCGTTTGGACCTATTGCTATTGGTGAATCTTGCAAATCCTTTTCATAGCTTGTAGAGCTTCAATTCATTGATTCCAATGTTTCTTGGCATGTGGCTGACCTTCCCTATGATCCACACTTCTTCCTTTGGTTTTTCTAGAGGATTTTGATTGGAGGAGGTCAACATGGTTGTTTTGCATGTTTCATCATGTTCATCGTTGTTTGATTCTTCTTGAGCTGACCGGATCCCTCTAGACAATATAAATCAATATAATTTAGTTCAAAGAAGTAAGTTTTTGGAATGAGAAAGATCTATCTTAAGGTTAAGAGGTCAAGTATAGACCAAGACTGTAATTGAGCATGTTTGTATCAGGCTAGTGAGCCCAAACTTCTAGCCCGCATGTTGTCTACAGATTATAAATGGTTGTCATGATATAATTAATCAAATCTGCATTGCCTTCATCATCTTATGTTGCTTTCATTATGTCTACGCTTTTTGCACGATCCAGATAGATCTCATTGAGGTCCCTCCTAACCATGACTACACCACAAATACAATGTAGATGTGGAGGATAATGATGATTCTTCTTCAGGTGGCACTTACCCTCAAAAATCAACCCCACAATAGAATATTCAACAACAAATTGGTAAAGGGAATAAGGTTGAGTTAGATTTGACAAACCAAGTAGTCGTATCATTCACTACTATCACACCTACTAGAAAACATCATTCCCAATTGTCAATCAACAGGACTAGAAAGCAATGCATGAACTCTTCTCCTCCAAGGAATAAGTAGACATTACAAAAAGTTTTAGAGAGAACCTAGAAGCAAGTACCTGTTGCAACCCCGGTTTCATTAATGATAGCAGTATCTTTAGCTCATGTTCTATTTTCTCCCCCTCTTCTTTCTTCTTAATCTTTTCTTGCTCCCATTGTTACCATTCCCGCAAATTTAAGTTGCTACCATTTTTTCCCTCTCTAGTTATAAATTCCATAGAAACATTGCAATTTAAGTCGTCCGCTGCATCCTCTAGTTTTCTTGTGGCATCCCCACATTATATTTCCCAATCCTCAGGAACCCCTTGCATTTTGTACCCATGTTTTTGGTTACATGAATGCTAGGATTTGTAACTCCCTCGCCTCCTCCATCTTCACTGCTAGTTTGTTTTCATCCCCTCTTGTTGGTGATATGCTCAATATTCCTCCTTTCTCTCCTGCTAATCTTGGCCAACCAATTCACATGAAACTGAGAGATCCTAAGGTCTCAATATCTTTTTCTCTTCCGTCTACCACCCCAATTACGAAAGGTGATTCTATCTCTACCAAATTTTATTCAACAAATGAACTCTTCCAAGTTGGATCGAGATCAAAGAATTACAAAGAGGAAATAAAAATCTTTTCAAAAGCATGTCTAACCTAGTATCCAAACATATTTAATGAATAAAACAAGAACTTGATGTTCGTAGCTATGTTTCCTAATATCATCAAACCATGGGGGGAAATGCAGTCAATGAACTCTTCAATACATGTTATTGGTATATATTTGAAAAAATCTCACCCACAAGATAAGGTAGAGATGATGAAGGAAACATAAAAGGTTGTGTCATTTGTCTTCCTCAAAAGGACCAAGCACCTAGAGAATCTCATAGAGGAATTGAGCCATGTCAAAGCTATGGTCAACCACTTGAAAATGGAAGATAAAGCTAAGAAAACTAAGATGTCTCACCTTCAAGTTGATATCCAGAAGGAGAGGGTTGAAAGAGAGAAGTTGCAAGGTGCTCTAAACATTGTGGCAACACAGCTAGAGGCCGAGCAAGTAGAAAATAATGAATTGAACAAAAAGTTCCATGATAAAGAACATGATTTCTTGCAACTCCAATTGGACTCCCCGGGCATAACTCAAATCCAAATCTAGTTGTGGGATGTGATCCAGGATAAAGATATATTTTTCCAAGATTTGAATCAAACACAAGTACTCCTTACTGAGGAGAGAGAGAAAAGAGAGAGGGCAGTGGAGGAACGACAAAGCAAGAAGACACAATTAGATAAGAAACTCCAAGATCTAAAGTAGGTCTTAGAGAATGAATGCAATGATATAATCTGGATGCAAGACAAGTTTCAAGACAAGAGTATATGAGTCATTGCATTAGAACATGAAACCTCCATGGCGGTGCAAAAGATTAGATAATTGTGTTAGGTCCCAGAGACAACTGAGAAAGGGGGGTGAATAAGTTGTCTAATAAATTCAAACCAAAACTAACTTAACCAAACTTAATACTTAATACCGATAAACCAAACTTTATGCCGATAGATAGTTTTAATAGTTAATTGCAGTACCGATAAAGATTAATGCATGAAACAGAAAGACAATAACATCCACAACACATAACATAGATATTTGTACGTGGAAACCTTGTAAGGGGAAAAACCACGATGGGAAACCTTACCCACAATCATATGATACTATAGGAGATAGTATGTATGTACAATATAGAGTTTGCACATGCAGAAAGGCCAGCTGCCTAGAGCTCTTTGCTCAATCACAAAATGGGAGTCACACTGACTACAATTGGATGGTTAAATCCAATGATAATGTATTGCTCAAAATAACATCTTCATGTGCTAGATTCAGTACCAGTTTAGCTCTGATTTTCCTTCTTCAAACCTTCCTTCAATTTTGAATGATGTTTTTGTGTATAGCTCTTCTTATATTCGCATATACCTTATTACAATCCTTTTCCTATCCTATATCAATCTCACAAATGAGATCTTACATCTATACCATAACCTAAGATCAATTGAGGAGGTCATCTCACTAAATATATTACAATAAAATTAATTACAAATGAATCAATATCCGATGCATCATGTCAGCTCAATGAATTTACAATAATAATAAATCATCTTTATGACATGGTGTGCTGATCTGGAATAGATATGCTTGTCGGTGCATAACCTGGACCTATTTGCCAGTAAGAGAAAATATGCAAACCCGAATACACCAATGAATAAATCACCAAAACAAAGTGTCCAAATAATGTCTTCAACATAACCAAGTAGTCTCCAAGTCATTCCAAGTGTCGATGAACAATATAACCTATTAGTGAACCAAATACCGGTGATTGTACATAAGTCACTGAACATCCTGGTGAACATAACCAAGAGTCTCCAAGTGTTGTTAAGTGTTGACAGGTGTTGACAAGTGTTGACATCAATGAAAAAACCATACCAACATATCCAAAATACCAACAAATTGTATGCAGTTATCTGAGAGAAGGAGGACAAAATTGCTCTCTTATCAAAACCTGTTGATGTTCCGCCTACTGCTCCAGAAATTTTTGTCCCTTTCATCCAATATTTCTATGCTTTGCATTGGGAAAAAGAAACAATTTTTCCCTGTTTTGTAGCCAACAGTAAAATTCTTGGTCGATGCACAATCTTTATATTCTGGAGGGGGTAGTATCAATAATGAAGTCACCCAGTCTAATGGTATGATGAAATAATAAGTATTTGGTGGATTACAAAGAGGGGGGGGGGGATGAATAAGTAAATAGAAAAACTGATACAAACTTCCCAAACTCAAACTCAAACAAAGAAAGTAAAATTATCAATGAAATACCACTGTCAAGATCAATACTCATAAGAATACCGGTTTACTGTTATAGCAACTTAATAGTAAACAACATTTAACTTGTAAACATAAAAATGCTTTATCATATGCCAATGCTTCCTTTCTCAATGCTTTTGGTTATCATGCCTTATAAGAAATAGTTAAATAGTTAATCAAATCAACCATAAGATCATAACCACAAAAATATTCACCACATGATACAAGTATTTATACGTGGAAAACCCAAATAGGTAAAAACCACGGTGAGATGGGACTCACAAGATAATATCTGAACTCTTTTGGAGTTCGCCCTCTTAGGAGCAAAGCCTGTTAAAGCTTTTACAAAAGTCATGTTAAGAACTGATCCTGTTAGGAATCACCTAGTTAAGGGATTCACTACAAATGCCTTGTTAGAAGAAATACCTTGTAAGGTGTAACCTCGGTAGAGGATTTGAAAATCCAATCTAATGGACCACCTTGTTAGAGGATTTAATAAGTAACCAAGCTTGTTAGAGCTTACCTGGTTAGGGGATTTCAATTTTGTTGTAATTGTTAGAAAACAACAGGAGTTTCTTGATATCTCTGAATATCACTACACTTGCTTGATTAGATCCATTTAATCTTCTATATGCCTTTACTCAAACTGCAGACTCATTCTCTAATTTGGCAACCACACACTCAACTGATTTCTATCAACTCTTGCCATCTCTAAACAAAACAACTTCATCAACCTTAAATACAAATCAATTAGGTCGGTAACACAACAAAAATCTAATCCTCTCATTGAGATTACAAACAAGTCAGTATGAGCATGACCATTGGATTTCATAGCAATCTCTACACATCAATCAAGAAAACCTCAACCGCTCCTTGATTACCACTTCATCGAGCTCAGTAACTCATCATGCGCTTTGCATTAGATGAAATACACTTTTCTCATTCCCTAGACAAATAATCATGCCAAAAAATTTTGAATTTGTCTTCATACAATGACCTTACGTGTCACCATCATTACCACTCAACATCAAATCATAAGCCAACATAACCAATTCAACAATCTTAATCAGTTAGGGTTTAACAAAAACAACTGGTAGGTTTTACTGGTTACATAACATAGAAAGGGTTTAATCTTTTACTCCAGTTATTGGTTCAACTCACAAACTTACATACCGGTTGACAATATCCTTCACAAAGCTCTTCCTACCGGTTACAAGACAATATAAAAAATAACAACAATATCAACAATATCATTACCAGTTCAATTGACATCAATGACAATATAACATATCATTAATGCAATCTTCATGCAAATTCCAACAATGTCCCCCTTTGGCACTGATGGCAATACAAATATCAACACCATTGCTTTGTTGTTGTGATTGTGAATAGGAATCTTGGTTTACATTACCAAGTATTCACATGCTCTCTTTGTCTTTAGTTTGTCACTGGTTTTCCTTCCCATAATCACATAATTATTCTCCCCCTTTCACAACAATGCCAAATTGAAAGTAAAATGTGTAATGTCAAATTTTCACTGTGCATCAACAACATACTGCAACTTGATGCTCCCCTTCTGGAATACATCCACTTCTACACCAACCCTTGTAAAATTCTGCAAGTGATTCAGGGATTGATGTAGTCAACATCATGTTCAACTAACTTCATGAAGAGGGACAACCCCTAACTAACTTCTAAGATACTCAAAAGTAGTCTTAGGCAAAGGTTTGGTAAAAGTATTTGTAAGCTGCTCCTTGGTAGAAACATGCTCTAAGATAACATCTTTTCTCTAAACCTTTTCCCTCAAGAAATGATACTTCAATTCAATGTGCTTGGTTTGAATGTGCAAAACAAGATTCTTGGAAATATTCATGGCACTTGTGTTATCACATAAAATCTTATAGGTTCTGAAATCTTCATCTTAAAACCTTCCAAAATGTGCCTCATCCAAATAGCCTGTGTGGAATTCATATAAGATGCAACATACTCAGCTTCAATAGTAGATTGTGAAGTACAACTCAACTTTTTACTACTCCATGAAACAAGTCTTTCTCCAAGAAAAAACGCTCTACTGGTTGTGCTTTTCCGGTCATTAACATTTCCTGCCCAATCAACATCTGTGCATGCCTTCAAATCAAATTTTCCTCTATATGGATACCATACTCAATAGTCAACAATACCTTTTAAGTATCTAAATATTCTCATGGTTTCTATCAGGTGTCTCTCCTTAGGATTCTTTTGGAATCTAGTAACTATGCCAACCGCATGGGCTATGTCCAATTTGTTGTGAACAACATAATGCAATTTACCAATCATTGACTTGTATTCCTTCTCATCAACAAACTTAGATTCATCTTCCTTGGACAACTTACAACCTGTAACCATTGGTGTCCCAACTGGTTTACAATCACTCATGCCAAATGCCTTCAAACCTTCTTTCACATACTTAGATTGAGTAATGAAAATACCATTCTTCATTTGTTGTATTGCAAGCCTATGAAAAAATGTATTTCCCCTACTGAAGACATTTCAAACTCATTTTTCATTTCATCTGCAAAACTATTTCTCATGGCATCATTACCTCCAAATATAATATCATCAACAAATACTTCACTCACCAGTATTTCATCTCCTTCAGACTTGAGATATATGTTACTATCATCACTGGTTCTCAAAAATCCTATTTTCATTAAATGTGTATGAAGCCTTTCATACCATGCTCTGGGTGCCTGGTTTAATCCATATAAAGCTTTATGCAATATGCATACCATGTCTTTCTCATCATTTAAAGAATAACCATTTGGCTTCTCTATGTATACCTCTTCTTCCAATATCCCATTCAAAAATGCAGACTTAACATCCATCTAATATACCTTGAACTTTTTATGGGCTACAAATGTAAGTAAAGTTCTGACACCTTCTATTCTTTCTACTGGTGCAAAATTTTTTCCATAATCTACTCATTCTTCTTGCGCACAACCCTTGTAGACTAATCTTTCCTTGTTGTGAACTACAACACCATCTTCATTCAACTTGTTCCTGTATACCCATTTAGTACCTATAAAATTCTTATTTACTGGTCGACGTACTAGGGTCCAAGATAGCTTTAACCCAATGATCATCACTAAATGCCTCAGAATTTCTTGGTTCAATGGTGGAGATCATGCAAGAATTCTCTCTTATTCTTCTTTTTGTTAGCACTCCAGCATCCTTATCTCCAATAATATGGTTAGGATTGTGATTTAGTCTCACATATCTAGGAATAAAATGATCATTATCTTTAGGTTCATCTTCTTTGTTGTCACCATCTTCTTCTGAACTTATCTATTCCAATTGGACTGGTGCATTAGAATTTGTTTTCTCAGTTTCAGATTTCACAGTTTCTAGTTCCAAAAAAAATTCAAGGATCTTCATCCTTTTTCTCTAAACCAGTTCCTTCTGAGACTTTAGGAAATTCATCCACTTAAACATTAACACTCTCAACAATTCTATGTGTCTGGTTGTTAAAACATTTGTAGGCCTTACTCTTGGTGGAATAGCTAAGAAATATGTCTTCATCACTCTTAGCCTCAAATTTGCTAATGTAATCACCTCTCTTAATAGAAAAATTTCTTCCAAATATCTTAAAATAGCTAATATCAGGTGATCTTCCATCCCAATATTCATAAGGAGTCTTTTCCTCACCTCTCTTTACTAGAACTCAGTTCATTGTGTAGACAGTTGTGCTGACAGCTTCTCTCCAAAAGGTTTTCGCTACACCTCTTTGTATCAGCATTGTCCTAGAAGCTTCAACAACTGACTGGTTGTACCTTTTTGTGATATCATTATGCTGTGGTGTCCTTGGTGCAAAAATTTGTTGCTTGATACCATTCTCTTCACAGTACCTAGTGAATTACTCAAAAGTAAATTCAATGCCTTGATCTGTCCTCAGACGTTTTATCTTCTTATCGCTCTCTTTCTCAGCTAAGGCCCTGAATGCCTTGAACTTACCAAAAGCTTCAGTATTATCCTTCAAGAATGTGACCCACATCATCCTTGAGAAATAATCAGTGAGAATCATAAAATATTTCTCACCTTGAATGCTTTTTGTTCTTATTGGTCCACAAAGACCTGTATGAACCAAATCTAACAAGTGCTCCATTGAAAAGGATATGCTTTTGAAAGTTGAAGAAGTCATCTTTCCTAACTAACATTCTTTGCAAAGAGCATTGACCAGTTTGTCTAACTGAGGCAAACCTCTCACTGTCTTGGACTTACTCACTTTAACAATGTTATCAAAATTTATATGACAAAATCTCCTATGTCAAAGCTAACTATCATCTATTTTTGATATAAATCAGTTCCTAACTTTAGAATTAAGATTAAACAGGTTACCTTTAGTTTGTTTCCCGGTTGCAATCAATTCACCTTTGTTGTCAAATATTTTTCACATACCATTTTTAAACTCTAGAAGGTATCCTTTGTCATTGAGTTATGCCACACTCAAAAGATTGTGCTTTAGTCCTTCAACCTAGTAGACATCACCTGCACTGCTCTTCCCATTAAGAGAAATAACTCCTGATTCTCTGCAAAAAGGATTAGAATAGTAATGCAAACACAACAACATAAGAAACAAGTTCAAACATTAGTGTTGGAAACAAAAGACTATCCTAATAAAGCATATCAAGATATATATTAAACATGAAATGGAAAGCTTGCAAATATAAAAGAGATAAACTACACTCCTCCAAATGCTAACCAAGATTCTCATAGTTGCTCCTCCCTCGTTCCTCTCTTCTCCAAGTTCCACATGAGTGTCGCTATCAGCTTTACACTACTATGGAAGTCTTATGGAGATTCAAGATTGAAGATGATTATGAAAATATGAAAATGCAAGCTAGCTAGGAATGAGAGAAAATGAGTTAATTAAGCTATTTATCAATTTTTAACCAAAAGACAATGTAGATTATGATTTTACTCTAAAATGATCTCTCAAATTCACTATAACTTAGATGCATACAAGATTTCTGGATCTGGATTATGAAGGAATGGGCTCTATTTATATGAAAAATAGAGAAATGGATGGTTGAGATTGAGTAAGCTCAACAAGGGTCAAGATTGAAACATTTATGATCCATGTGATGGTTTCAATCTTATCCCAGGATGACAAATGTCATCATGAGGTAGGTTGAGAGGAGAGGGAAGAAGCATTAAATGCTTAACATGACTTGAAGGTTAACTTGGGAGGTAAGGTTAGTGTTGAGTTGAATGAATAAAGCCATTATCCAATAAATAATGTATTTATCCAATGGATAAAATCTTCTGCAAGAGTTAGTGGGGATAAGCATGGTCAAAGCAATAAATGTTCGAAGAGACACATGAGTTAAATGGAGGCTGAGTGAGAGGTCTAACCATGTGGGCAAGTGGAATTAATCATAAATGGTTATGTAAGAGCCATTAATGGTCATGTAATTAATGGTTTGGAAGACTTTAGGGGTTAACTTGTTGAATACATAAAGCATTAAATGATTTTCAAAGACTTTGGAGGCTTTGAGAAGTTACTCCAAGTTTCTTAGGGATGTGACAATATTTAGGAGATAGATTATGTTAGGTCCCGGAGACAACTGAGAGGGGGGGGTGAATCAATTGTCAATAAATTTCAAACCAAATATAACTTATTCAAACTTAATGCTTAATATCGGTAAACCAAACTTAATGTTGGTAGACAGTCTTAACAATTAATTGGAATATCGATGAAGTTTAATGCATGAAACATAAATACAATAACACCCACAACACATAACACATATATTTGTATGTGGAAACCCTGTAAGGGGAAAAACCATGGTGGGAAGCCTTACCCACAATTAGATGATACTACTGCAGATAGTATGTGTGTATAATATGGAGTCTGCACATGTAAAAAGGCCAACTACCTAGAGCTCACTGCTCAATCACAAAATGGGAGTCACACTGACTACAATTGGATGGTTAAATCCAATGATAATGTACTGCTCAAAATAGCATCTTCATATGCTGAGTTCATTACCGGTTTAGCTCTGATTTGCCTTCTTCAAACCTTCCTTCAATCTTGAATTATTTCTCTATGTGTAGCTATGCTTATATTCACATATACCTTATGCTCTACCACTTATTACATTCCCATAACTATTCACACACCAATCTCACAAATGAGATCTTACATTTATACCAAAACCTAAGACCAAATGAGTATGTCGGCTCACTAGAGATATTACAATAAAATCAATTACAAATGAATCAATATGTGATGCATCATATCATCTGAATGCATTTACAATAATAACAAATCATCTTCATGATGTGTCATGTTGATCTGGAATAGATATTATTGTCGGCGCATAACCTGGACTTTTTTACTGGTAATAGCAAATATGCAAACCCGAATAGACCAATGACCAAATTATTGGCATTGCACACTCCAATGAGAAATTGTAGGTGATTTAAGGTATTGTCATTGATGGAAACCTTGCAATCCTATGGCATTGACAAGCATCGACATCGACAAATAGTTTACCGATAGCGATAAAGACGATTACAGGCACCCTGGTCGATAGGATTTTGTTTATTATATATTGTATTTATTTGTAATATCTTCTTGTAAGCCAACATGGCATATTGTAATAAGACTCACATAAGTATGATATCTTGTAGATCATTTTGGAATAGGATATATACGATAGATGGATATAATGAATGAATATTAAGGCAGATTTTGGAGTAAGGTTTATGGTTGTTGTAAGAGCTTAAACTGGTACTGAACCTGGCATAGAAGATGTTGAACTAAAGAAGTACATTATATTGGATTTGCATAATCCATTTTTTAAGTCAGTGAGACTTCCTTTTGTAATTAAGCAGTGAGCTTTAGGTAGTTAGCCTTCCTACATGTGCAGGCCCTTATTGTAAGTAATATCCATTCATTGGCTAGTGAATGAATATTGTGGGTCACAAATCCCACCAAGGTTTTTCCCACACTGGGTTTCCTCATTAAAAATCTTGTGTTATGGTGTGCTTTCTATGTTGTGTTTATTGTTCATATTTACTGCATTAATTCTTGTTTACCAGTACATTGTTTTGGAATGCAATTTATTTAATAAGGTCATAAAATCTGTTCACTGGCAAGATACTGATTCACCCCCCCCCCTCTCAATATCTTTGGGAATCCTAATACAAATTACCATAAAAAAGTGTCCAAACAATTTCTTCAACATAACCAAGTAATCTCCAAGTCATTCCAAGTGTCGGTGAACAATATAATCTGTCAGTTAACCAGGTACCAGTGACTGTGCATAAGTCACTAAGCATGCCGGTGAACATAACCAAGAAACTCCAAGTGCTGATAAGTATTGATAGGTGTTGACATCAATGGAAAAACCATACCAACATATCCAAAATACCAACAATCTCCCCCTTTGGGATTGATGGCAACACAAGATGGAAAAACCATCAAAGTGCCAAAAACCAACAATCTCCCAAAGAGATCATTAACCAGAAATCAAAATATAGATACAAAGAGTAGAAATCTCTCCAACAATCTCCCTAAAAGATAATGTGTTTTTCCATAGATATCTCTCCCCCTTTGACATCAAATGAAAAAACAATACAAAACCAGATTCAAATAGTTAATAGAACTTATCACAAAATACCAACTTATCAATTTATCCAACTAATCTCCCTAAGAAGTAGCTCTCCTCATCAAAGACGGAAAAAGATTTCTCTATTAATTATGTCAGTTGATGACAAACATCAATTGTCTAAGTCTCTACTGGTGGGGGTATAATCCCAAGATTCTCTTTGAGATATTCAAAAGTTTCTTTAGGCAAAGGCTTAGTAAAAATATCTTCAATCAACTCTTTAGTATTCACATAAACCAATTTCACTTCTTTGTTTCAACGTTCTTTTTTAGAAAATTGAATTTGATAGAAACATGTTTAGTTTTTGAGTGAAATACTGGATTCTTAGATATATCAATTGCTTACATATTATCACAGTAAATAGTTATAGGTTTTTTGAATTTTACCTTTATATCCTTCAACATTTGCTCAATCCATAATACCTAGGTACAATTAGTTGTTGCTACAACATATTCTGATTCTGATGTTGATAAAGATGTGCAACTCTGTTTCTTTCTCAACCAAGAAATTAATCTACTACCAAGAAAGAATGCTCCACCGGTGGTACTTTTCCTATCACCTACATCTGTTACCCAATTTGCATCTATGTATGCACATAAATCAAAATTTCCATCTCTAGAATACCATAAACCAAGATTTGTTGTCCCTTGTAGATACTAAAAAATCCTTTTCACTACTGATTCATGATTTTCTTTAGGATTACTCTGAAATCTTGAAACAATACATACTACATTCATAATATCAGGTCTTGTTTGTGTCAAATACAGTAAACCTCCTATCATAGACTTGTACCTAGTTGGATTAACAGGTGTTGATTCATCCTTCAATGATAGTTTATCAGTTGTAGTCATAGGTGTACTTACCGGTATAGAATTTTACATGCAAATTTTCTTTACTAATTCCTTTAAGTACTTAGATTGACATATGAATATACCTTTATCAGTTTGTGAAATCTGCAATCCTAAAAAGAATTTTATCTCCCGAATCATAGACTTTTCAAATTCTTCCTGCATCTTATTAGAAAAGTCTTTACATAATTCATCTTCTCCTCCAAAAATTATATCATCGACAAAAACTTCTATAACCAAGATGTCATCATTAGTCACTTTGAAATATAGATTGTTGTCAGCACTACCTTTGGTGTAACCAATTTTCAAAAGATATTTGTCCAATCTATCATACCAAGCTCTAGGAGCTTTCTTTAGTCCATATAAAGCTTTCCTTAACCTGCAAATCATATCTTTGTTATTTGTCAATGAAAATCCATCAGCTTGTTCAATGTAAACTTCTTCAAGATCACCATTCAGAAATGCACATTTAACATCCATTTGATATACTTTATAGTTCTTGTGTGCTGCAAAAGCTAAGAATAATCTTACTACCTCAATTCTAGTTACCGATGCAAAGGTTTCATTATAATCCATTCCTTCTTTTTGTGAATATCCCTTACACACTAATCTTTCTTTGTCTCTGATTACCTTACCATCTTCATTAAGTTTATTTCTGAATACCCATTTAGTTCCAATTATATTTTTGTCTATAGGTCAGGGAACCAATGTCCATGTGTTATTCTTTTCAATTTGTTCCAATTCATCCTCCATAGCCTTAACCCAATGTTTATCTTCACATGCCTCATTAACTGATGTTGGTTCAATTTGAGAAATAAGACATACCTCTTCATTTGGCAGTCTTCCTCTAGTCATAACACCTTGATACTTGTTCCCAATTATCTGATTTTCGGAGTGATTCAATCTTACATACCGGGGTATCTTTGGTTGTTGTTGTTCTTTAGTCACTGTTGAATCCTCAGATGATGCAGGTATGACTAGATCAACATTTTGTACCGGTGTACTCATTGTAGGTTCATTTAATATTATCTCTATTGCCGGTTCAGAGTCCATATTCCTTTAATTTCCTCTAAACTAATCATCAATCCTGACATTTGCACTCTCAACAATTTTTTGCTATCTCTTATTAAAACATCTATATGCCTTGCTTTAAGATGAATAGCCAAGAAATATTCCTTCATCACTTCTAGGATCAAATTTGCCAATATACTCATCTCTTCCAATATAGCATTTGCTTCCAAATATTCTTAAATATTTAAGAGTAGGAGTATTACCAAACCATAGTTCATGAGGGGTCTTACCGGTTTCACCTTTGATGTGAACTTTGTTGAATGTGTAAACTGATGTATTCACTGCTTCTCTCCAATATACATGAGGTAGATTTTCTTCTGATATCATGCTTCTAGCTACATCCAAAATAGATATGTTCTTCCTTTCCACAACTCCATTCTGCTAGGGTGTCTAAGGTGTTGATAATTGTCTCCTAATTCCATTCACTTCACACAATGTATTAAATTCCTTAAATGTGAATTCACCTCCTTGATTTGATCTCAAACATTTGATTTTCTTATCAGTTTCATTCTCTACCATCACCTTGAATAGTTTGAATTTCCCAAAATCTTCTGATTTCTCCCTGAGAAAAGTAACCCAACACATTCTAGAATAGTCATCAATGATTAGCATAAAATATCTATCTCCTTGTAAACTTCTAGTTCTTGCTAGACCACATAAATCAATATGAATCAAGTCAAGAACATTATTGGATTTTTCTAGTATACTCTTAAAAGTTGTTCTAACTTTTTTTCTAAATTGACATTCCTTACATACTGGATTGTGAGGTTTAACAGTCTTAGGTAAATCCCTTATTGCCTTAGTTGTACTAATTTTCACAATGCAATCCAAATTTACATGACAAAGTCTCTTATGTCATAACCAACTTTCATCAATATGTGCAATCAAGCATGCCTTCTCATGGTTATTCAAATGAAAGATATTACCTCTAGTCTGATTACCAGTTACAATTTCTAAGCCAGTTATGTTCATGATTGTGCATTTACCATTCTTGAATTGTAATTGAAAACCTTTTTCAACCAATTCACCTTCAACATAGTAAACATTATCAGTATTCTTCTTACCATCAAAAGCTATAGTCCCTTTTCCTTTGATCAAACAAGCTTTATCATCTCCAACTCTTACTAGACCTCCACTGTGTTCCTGAAAGGTTAAGAATTTACTTTTATCACTAGTCATATGATGTGAACATCCAGAATCAATGATCCATTCATCCTTATCTTCAATTTTAGCTACAAGGGCTTGCTCTACTGGTTGAACAGTAGGTGTCAGTTGATCTTCTGTTATAGCAACAAAAGCCCATCCATTGTCTGTTGGTTCATCATCAGAATCATTAGTAACTCCATCAACATAGTAATAAGATTTGTCTCTATTCTTCTTAAATATGTATCTTTGATATTCGAGGTTAGGCTTATATGTTCTTTTAGCTTCTTCTTTCAATCTTGCATGTCTATCAGGACACCTAGATGCCATATGACCAATTTTATTGTAGTTAAAACATAAAAATTTACCTTCATACTTACTTCCAACTAGACCTTTAGGCATTTTCCTTGCAAATAATGCTTCAAGTTCTTCCAATTCTTCATTCTCTTTTTTGATTTCCTCAAGTTCACTTGCATAAAAGGCTTTCCAATCAAATTTTTCAGATGATGATAATGTTGTTGTAGATGATGATGATGCCTTGAAAGCTAAATCTGTCTTAATTGTAACAATAGGACCAAATTCCTCAAGTTCAAAAGATGAAAGTTTTCCAACCAAAGTGTCTCTAGATACTGATGTATTAGGCATTGTTCTAAATTCATTTACAGCAGTAACTTTTATCTTATATGCCGATGATAATGCTCTTAAAACTTTAGAAACAATTTCATCTTCACTTAAAGATTCTCCACAACATTGTATACCCAAAACAATTTCATTTACTCTTTCCATAAAAGCAGAAATCCTTTCATCTTCTTCCATTTTCAGATTTTCATGCTTGACCCAGAAGCATTCAAGTTTTGCAATTTTGACTGTGAAATCACTTTCATTTAGTGTCTCCAATTTGTCCTAAATAGCTTTAGTAGTAGATCTATCTTATAATCCCATGATTTGTTGATCTGACAATGCACTCAAAAGTGCTTCTCTTGCTTTGCAATCATTTTTCTCATCTTTAGCCAAGGTTGGTGGAATAGGTTGACCTTGAGTAGGAGCAACATATCCATTCTTTGTAACATCCCATATATCCTTTCCAACGCAATTCAGATGTGTCTCCATCCTGATCTTCCATATGCCATAGTTGGTTCCATCAAGTTTCAGATTGTCTTTCCTGAAAGAGTTAGAAGACATAGGATATCGTCAAGCTGTTAAAATTTTGAAAAAAGAGGACTACGCTCTGATACCAATTGTTAGGTCCTAGAGACAACTGAGAGGGGGGGTGAATTAGTTGTCAATAAATTTAAAACCAAATATAACTTATTCAAACTTAATGCTTAATACCGATAAACCAAACTTTATGCCGGTAGACAGTCGTAACAGTTAATTGCAGTACCGGTAAAGTTTAATGCATGAAACAGAAAGACAATAACATACACAACACATAACACAAATATTTGTATGTGGAAACCCTGTAAGGGGAAAAACCATGGTGGGAAGCCTTACCCATAATCAGATGATACTACTGCAGATAGTATGTGTGTACAATATGGAGTTTACACATGCAGAAAAGACAACTACCTAGAGCTCACTGCTCAATCACAAATTGGGAGTCACACTAACTATAATTGGATGGTTAAATCCAATGATAATGTGCTGCTCAAAATAACATCTTCATATGCTAGATTCAGTACTGGTTTAGCTCTGATTTGCCTTCTTCAAACCTTCCTTCAATCTTGAATGATGTCTGCGTGTATAGCTCTTCTTATATTCTCATATACCTTATGCTCTACCACTTCTTACATTCCCATAATTATTCACACACCAATCTCACAAATGAGATCTTACATTTATACCAAAACGTAAGACCAAATGAGTAGGTTGGCTCACTAGAGATATTACAATAAAATCAATTACAAATGAATCAATATATGATGCATCATGTCGGCTCAATGCATTTACAGTAGTAACAAATCATCTTCATGATGTGTCATGTTGATCTGGAATAGATATGTTTGTCGGTGCATAACCTGGACCTATTTACCGGTAACAACAAATATGCAAACCCGAATAGACCAATGACCAAATTACCATAACAAAGTGTCCAAATAATGTCTTCGACATAACCAAGTAATCCCCAAGTCATTCCAAGTGTCGATGAACAATATAATCTGTCGGTGAACCAGATACTGGTGGCTGTGCATAAGTCACTAAGCATGCCAATGAACATAACCAAGAAACTCCAAGTGCTGATAAGTGTTGAATGGTGTTGACATCAATGACAAAACCATACCAACATACCCAAAATACCAACAGATTAGACTAATTAGGAATGATTAGAAGAATTTAGAAAGTTGTTAGAAGAGTCTAGAAGGGGATTTAGAATTGCAAGGGGGTTTGGTGGGTGAGGGAAAATAGGATTTTATTTTAATTGTGGTTGCAACTTGCATTTGTAGGAGAAGGCAAGTGGGGGTTAGTTTAGGGATTTAAATAAATATTTTAATTATTTATTTAAAAGACGAAATGAGGGTTGAATTAAATAAATATGATTTATTAATTAAATTAATTTTGAGTGTGGCTAAATGAATTAATTTAAATAAATTGAATAATTTATTTAATTAATAGGCGAAGGGTTTGAGGATGAATTAACTAGTTATTAATTTAATTAATTGATTATTGAGGGTTAGATAATCAAATAAATAGTAAATATTCATTTAATTAAGTGGATAGATTAATGTGACTACATTTACCCCTCTTTGAGATGGTGCGGTTTCTCACGTCGTTTCAAAGAAAGAAAAATAGGTGTGAAGAAATGTGTCCCATAAATGTAATTTAGTGGGTGGTATGCCCCCTCAAAAAATCGGGCAATCTCTCGAAATAGAACGAGAAGTGGAGGAGAGGTAGAATAGAAGAAATTAGCAATAACTGTGAAAGAATGAAATAAATCAGAGTTAAAACGGAGAAATGAGAGGCATTGGAAGTTCCCAGGGACCATGGCAGTGAGTGGGGTTAATTAGGGTTAGGGATGGGGGGTATATATGGGGGTGAATGGGGTAAAAACAAGTTCATTTGCATCCATCTGCTTAACAATTCAAAGCTCTGATAGTGATTTTTGGTGGGGGAGTGAGTAGCTATCATCATGCTAGTACCTATAGTAGATCATCGGCTAGAGAGGATTCGTCGATTCCAACGGCCAAAGGACTACGGACCAAAAGTATGCAAATTTGAATTTTTGCTTTTGATTCTTTTTTTATATGATTTTGCAAGCGTCAAAGTCTAATCAAGACAATAGCACTAAAATTGTGTTTTAGCGCTTTTGTCAGCCTAAATAGCACTTTTGTGCTGCAATGGTGCTATTGGGTAGTATTTTTAGCATTGTTTATAGGTTTAGTGTGTTTTCTTAATAGTAATAGCACGATTGTATTTTTAGCACTTTTGGTTCAATGTTGTAGTGCTATTGGCATGTAATAGCATGTTTGTGTCATTGATTTAGCGTGTTTGTTATTTTAACTCTATTGTGTATAGGTTGTAGCGTAATTGTTAATAGAATAGCGCTATTGTCCAAAAATGAGGCCATAGTGTTTGCAAAATTATCTCCTGATGTCTGTGTTGGGTGGATGGATGGATGAGTTGTTTTGAATCATAGAAGCCCGATTAAGACTATGTCATTATGATAAATGTCAGATGTAGTCTAGGTTTGCCATGATTGCTTACCTATTGAGACCCGAAGATACTTGATAAAAGTATTTGTTGATAGTCTAGGTTTAAACTTAAGAAAGTTTAAAACAAAACAATTGATGATGTGTTGATACATGTGTGTAGGATGATCTTCCTGTCCTACAGATGCGTGAGTGGCATCCAACCACTTAGCAGCTATCAGAAGTAGAGAGAGACTAAATCATTGTGACTAGTTTATAAGATATGTTGTATCTTCCCATGTGAATCGCAAACTAATGACAACACTAGTCGAGCATTGGCATAGTGAGACACGTACCTTCCACCTAGTGTTGGGAGAGATGACAGTTACCCTAGAGGATGTGTGGAGGATACTACACATCCTGATCTAAGGGGAGCTAGTGACTTATGACCGAGCTTTGGGGATAGTAGTTGTGCAGCGGATGTTTGCAGAGGATGTGTATATTCATGATGGCTCGATAGCATGGGAGGAGATAGTTCCCTTCTATGAGCCACTACCAGCTATTGTATCAGGTATTGTTGGGGGCTTGCTTTTCCCCGATCGATGATCACATGGATTGGTCATGGGTTGGGGCCAGGTCATAGAGCACATGGTGATGAATGGGACCTATTATGAATGGGGACCATGCGTGCTTTCACATTTGTATAGGGAGCTACATGAGGTTGTATCCTGAGAGACTAGTTCTCTAGGGGTAGGGATTAAATTGCTACATATCTAGGCATGGGAGCACCTGCCAGTGACAGGACTGATCAAATTGAGGTTTAGGGTGGCAGATCAGCCCTATGTGTATATGTATGGAGGTATGATGAGCCAGCCCCACTTGGGGAAGTTGGAGTTTTGGCGGCGAGCATTAGATGATTTGGATACCGTGATATGGAGGCCATATATTGAGTGTGAGCCCTGGGAGGATGATGTAGAGGCCTTTCCATATGTATTGATGACACATTTTTTTATTGGTAGGATAGACTATAATGTAAAGAGACAGGTACCAGGTAGAGTGATAAGACAGTTTGGATGGACGCAAGGGTTGCCGAGGGGATCAAGGGAGTATGCACAAGCAGTATGGGAGAGATTTTAGTGGGGGCTAGTGTTACCATATGATCAGGCCCTAGCTAAGTTCCATACCTTACAGGTGAGACCATGGCATATGAGGCCTGAGATTGTGGATGCAGGGGTGACAGAGGAGTACAAGTAGTATCATACCACACATCTAATTTCACACATTTCAGATCCATCCGAGCCGATACCATCATTTGAGGATGACAAGAGATAGCGACAGAGGAGGAGAGGAGGCCAAGGAGTAGGATGAGGAGATGGACTTGATGGAGGTGATGGAGGAGAGGGAGGTGGTGGACGAGGTTTTGGAGGAGAAGGAGGGGGTGGAGGGGGTGGATTTGGAGGTGGAGCTGGTGGAGGATAATTACAGAGGAGAGGTAGAGGGGGATAGTCATTGCGACTATCACAGGGTCCACTGATACAAGAGGCAGCTAGAGCAGGAGGTAGGGATATGGTGGGGGTGGAGTGCCTATGGAGATGGGAGAGGGAGCCACAAGTGGAGGAGAGGATCCCATGGAAATGGGAGGGGGAGACCTACGGGAGCACATGATAGTATATTTGTAGACTCAACTTATAGTAGCCGAGCCATGGTTAGAGGATAGTGACGTAGAGATTGAAGCTAGAGATGTCTATCTTTTTGCATGGGAGGTAGAGTTGAGGGTAGTGATGCAAGAGAGAAATGATCTGGTGGATAGACTAAGGGAGGTGCAGGAGAGAGGCCAAGTTTTTTTGGGAGCACAGGAACATGGTTTGACTAATTCGATAGCGAGGGAACTACAGTGGGCAGGTGGATAGATTGACTATTAGTGGGTTTATACGAGCAGGTGGTGCCATCCATTCAGTGGGCACTAAGCTATTCCCAGATGCGACAGGCGAGATCATAGCGGTCTCAAAGGATACAGAGTAGTGGTGGTGTTATGGGTCCTCCATGACGAGATAGTGTGGGTGGTGCAGGTGGTAGTAGTGGAGCAGGTGGTGATGGTGGTGCAACATCTAGCTAGAGTACCATTGAGAAATTTTATGTATTTATTACATTATTATTGTGGACTGTGACTTGGATGGCTCTTGGTAGCCAATATATTTTTGACATCATTGTACTCTGATACATGTATGCATTTTTGCAAGATTATATATGATGTGATATATGAGGAGATCCCATATTTTGTGATGATATGTATATTGATGATATGTATGGGTTTATGCAGGATGATGATTATGATTTATGCTTAGATGCATGCTATGGATGATTTGGCTTTCTATATGTGCATGGTGATGATTTTATGATTTCTATATGCATGTTATGGATGTGGTGCTAACATGTGGATGTAGGTTAGTAGATGTATGATTCTTTGTTGTAGTGCTCTTATGTGATGCAGTGTTGACTATGTATGCATAATGATGAGTGAATGATGATTATTTATGGGATAGATAATACTTGTTTTATGTTGATGATAAAATGATATGATGATATGAGTAGATGATGTATGTTGTTTTAAGAAGAAGCTAAATGAATCAAATGTTTATGCAAATGTTTATGGTTCTAAATGAATGCTTATTAAATGTATAAACAAATGTTGAGATAAATGTTTTTGTATGATTCTAAATGAATGCACTTGAAAGAAATGTATTTAAGTTATGTGATGTAAAAATGAAGCTAAATGACTTAAAAAATTCAAAACATGACTAAGTGATAAATGAAAGTGAAATGACAATGCAAATAAATGCAACTAAGGGATAATGAATATCTGCACTTTAATGCAATTAACATGATAATGAATAACTACACCATAAAGCAATTAACATGATAATGAATAACCGCACCGTAATGCAATTAACGTGAAACGAATGCATAATGAATGTTGTGAAAATGAATGCACTATATGGATGAATGTTCTTGATAACAAAATGCACTTAAATAAAATACAAGTAAATAATAATAAATGCATCTGATGTGTTAAATGGCTTAATGGGGTGAACAAATTAATGTACTTAAATAAATATCTAAATAAATCTAAATGCAAGTAAATGATAATGAACTGAATGCATGTAATGTAACGAAATGATAATGTCATACCATAATGATATATGAATGCAAGTTGGTGAGTTTTTTGCAAATGTGGAATGCAAATGTGAGATGATGTATCAGAGAACTTTGTCATGATGTAACCAAGATAATGCTTGAATTACTTTGCATGCAACAATTGATGTGAATGATGAATGAGAAAATGGATGGGTGATATACAACAGAATGCAATATAAACAGATGAGATGGAGTGACGTTCCATGGAGTATTCATAGTGCATTATTTTCCTCATTGAGCATGGTAGTACCATTCTTGGCCAAGGTAGTAGGAACCAAGTTTGGAACATTGCACCTGTAAGAAAGCATTTAAGATAAGTAAAAGAAAGGGACCCTCCATTCTTGTTCATGTGCAGATGGTCGAGGTATACACTGTAGTCAGTAAGCCATAGTGATCCATGACTAGATTTTTGCATATGATCACGTATCTTAGTGAACTTCCCACATAGACACCATTAGTACATGCCCCAGAACTTCATTGGAACAATTTACAAATAATAAAACAAAAAAGATACTTAGGAACCATCCCAACTACTCTAATCACTTGTTGATATCCTAGAGTAGCATAGGAACTTGATATGAATGAATAAATAACTAACAAACCAACCAAGTACTTGTAGCTTAAATAGAATTTTCTTGTCAAAGAAAATGTTATCATGTCTTTGTTTTTGTAAGGAAGAATACATCCCTGTTAAGATAGTTGTGTGTACCTATGTTGATTGTGTGGTTGATTTGATAAGTGATCATCGTTTGAGTAGCTCAAAATTTTTTCTTGATGTCTGTTGTGATGTGTATGTACAAAAGATTTTGTGTCACCATGTTTTTTGGATTGATTTTTTTATGTTTTATCATGTTTTTGGATTTTGAGTATTTTTTGAATGTTTTTGAATTTTGTTTTCAGACATTTTTGAATGAAGAACTCAATGAATCACAAGTAATGTAGAATCCACTTCCATCAATAGGTTAAGATAATTGCCCCCATTTCAGATGTCACCATGAAAACCAGGATGCAGGACGCATGAAGTACTAACCCTAATTGCAGATCAATATTAAGCCATGGTTTGAATGATGGATGAGTGGATGCAATGGATGTGATCACAACAAGATTAAAAGACAATGAAGCCATAGCCTTTATGAGTAGCACTTTTTTGCTAGGTTTTCACGATCGCACTTACCCAAGGTGCCACCAGAGTGGTTTCTCACCATTTGGATGCATGATTTTTCTCTTTACTATTCTGATTTTTTTGTATTTTCTTCAAGGTATTTTTCAAAATGTTTTTGGTGTTTTTCTGGTATGGGATGGAGCCTGATGCTCTGTATAGCTTTTGTATGAAACTGTGTGAGGTGCATGATATTGATAGGATCTGCAAGTGGTTCCCGTTCTAAAGTAGCTAACTAATATGCCCCAGACCTAAATACCGCACTGATAACATATGGACCTAGCCAGTTTGATTCAAAATTTCCTTGATGTTCTTTGTTTGGTTGGTTACAAGGGTTCTCCCTGAGAAAAAGATCACCTTCCTCAAATGTATGAGGTTTAACCTAATGATTATAGCGTCTTCTCATTCGATGTTGATAGGCTTTAAGGTGGTTGTATGCATCTTGTCTCTTTTCATCAAGTAGTTCCAAGTCTTGAAGACGTGAGACTCGGTATGCTTCATCATCTATCATAATATGCAAAAGAACCTATAGAGATGGTATCTCAACCTTAATAGGAAGGATGGCTTATGCACCATAAACCAATGAGTAGGGAGTTGCACCTGTAGGGGTTTGAATGCTATTTCAACATGTCCATAGTGTTGGATTTAATTGAATGTGCCAATCATGGCTAGCATCATTGACCATCTTCTTGAGGATTCTCAATATGTTTTTTTTTTTATGCTTCAGCCTGACCATTGCCTTGTGGGTAATAGGGAGTAGAAAAGCAGTGTTGAATGTGAAACTTCTCACAGAGCTCACGGACATTTTGATTTTTGAAAGGAAGCTCGTTATCTGTGATGATGGACATGGGTACACCATACTGATAGATTATATAATTAAGGATGAATGAGGCGATATGCTTGCTAGTGACTTGGGTAAGTGGAACAACTTAGATCCACTTTATGAAGTATTTGGTGGCAGTAATGATAAATTTGTGGTCGTTGGATGAAGATGGAAGAATTTTACCCATAAGGTCAATTCCACATTGACAAAAGGGCCATGGTGTTGTGATTGGTTACAATTTCTATGTTGGTGCATGTATCAGGTCTCCATGAACTTGATATTTCTTGCATTTTCTGATAAAATAGTAGGAGCCTTTTTCCATGGTGCACCAATAGTATCCAGCACGCATGATTTTATTTTCTAAAGAAAGACTGCTTGAGTGAGCCCCACAAATTCCTTCATGTACCTCTTCCAAGGCCTTTTTTATCTCATCTTGTTCCAGACATCGAAGGAGAGTACCATCAAGACTTCATCAGTATAGGGTTTCGGCAATGATTGTATATCGATAGATTAGGCGAATGAAGGTTTTGCGTTGGTTCTTGGATTGGTTAGGAGGGAGTACATGATCGTGGAGGTAAGTGAAGAACTCACCATACCATGGGGATTCAAAATCGATAAGGTGACATATCATTTCAATTTCAGGGATATCATACGTAGGGATCCAAATATGTTCTACCAAGAACTCGTAGCATGTTGAATTTTGCAGAAGATCTAGGAGAGATGCAATTGTAGCCATTGAGTTAGTAGCTCGATTCTGATCTCTAGGTACTTTCTCAAAGGTGATAGTTGTAAATGATTCTTTGTAACTATCCACCATCCTTTTATATGGCATGAGCTTATCATCCTTAGTTTGATACTCATCGGTCACTTGTCAGATGACTAACTGAGAATCTCCATATACCTAGAGCTCTTTGAGATGCCATTGTATAGCCAATATGAGTCCTGTGATTAAGGCCTCGTATTCTGCTATATTATTGGTTCATGGAAAAGTGAGTTTGTATGACTTCGAGATGCTGTCACCTTCATGTGTAATGAAAAGAATTTGTGCCCCCGAGCCATGTCTAGTATATGAGCCATTAAAGTAGAGCTTCCATGGTTGTGCTGCTATGATCATGAATATCTCTTCATCTAGAAAATTTGAAACAAGAGGAAGATCACCTGTGAGGGGTGCATCGGCCAACTAATCTATAATAACTTGCCCCTTGATATCCTTACGGTTCACATACGCAATGTCAAACTCACTCAGAATCATAACCCATTTGGCCAAGTGGCCTGTTAATGCTGCCTTGTTGAGTAGGTACTTGAGTGGATCTATTTTAGCAATGATTTATACCTTGTGTGTCAGCATGTAGTGCCTCGGTTTGGTGGCTGCCAAGATAACTACTAGGCAAGCTCCCTCAATAGGTGTGTAATTGAGTTCATAACCTACCAATGTGTGAGAGATATAGTATACAACACACCCTTTTCCTTTTGCATTGTGTTGTGCTAGGTGTACTCCTAGTGTCGTATTTGTTGCTGAAATATAGAGCAATAGAGGTCTACTTGGATCTGGTGGGATTAGCAATGCTGTATTCATCATGTAATCTTTAAGCATTTGGAATGCCTATTGGCACTTTGTATCCCATTGAAAGTGGATATTCTTGTGTAACAGATGCGTGAAGGGATGACACTTATCAACCAATTGTGCAATGAATCTTCAAATTAATTGTAGTCACCTTTGTAGTATCCTTAACTGACTGATGTTCTTGGGAGGTAGCATGTCCATGATTGCTTTGAATTTCACCAGATCTACTTCAATGCCTTTGCTTGAGACAATTTATCCTAGGAGCTTCCCAAAGGTCACTCCAAAGACACATTTCTTTGGATTAAGATAGACATGATATTGCTCTAATCTATCAAAGATTTGACCCAGTATTTACAAATGACCTCTTGTGAATGATTTAGCTAGTAAATCATTGACATAATCCTCCATTATAGTGTGCATTAGGTCATGAAAGATGGTTGTCATTGCTCTTTGATAGCTTGCCCCTACATTCTTTAGACCAAATGGCATCACATTCCAACAATAGGTTCCCCATGGGCATGTGAGAATAGTTTTATGTTGATCTTTTGGAGCAATCTTAATCTGGTTGTACCCTAAAAAGTCATCCATAAGAGAAAGCATGGCATGACCCGTTGTGAGGTCGACAATCATGTCGATGTTTGGTAAGGGGAAGTCATCATTAGGGTATGCCTTGTTCAAATCTTTGAAGTTAGTAAAGATACAGATGCCCCAATTAGGCTTGCTGATAGGTACAATGTTGGAGATCCAATCAGCATAATCGATTGGTCGAATGAAGCCAACATCTAAGAGCTTTTTGAGTTCTACCTTGACAAGCACAAAAATTTGTGGGTGCATCTTTTTGAGATTTTATTTTACCATTTTAGCTATGTCTACCACGGTGAGGTGATGCATGACCAAATCAGGATCTAGACTAGGCATGTCTGCATAAGACCATGCGAAGTTGATTTGACATTTCTGGAAGAACTCTACAAATTTGGGTTGTTCTTTTGGAGTGAGTAGAGATGCCAAATGTATTTGGTGAGGAGTCTCAGTGGTCCCCACATTGAATTCTTTTGTTTTTTTATTAGGATCGGTGATCTCTCTTGATTTGTACTAGAGGGGAGGATGTCAAACCTTTCATCCGTAGGTGCCTTAGAGAGGTTTTCACCGTAGGATACACTCTTTATTTTTACTTTTTTGGGATCAAACAACGCCACAATTTGGTTTTCACTAGAAGATCCATGTTATTGTGATGTTTTTGCAGTTGAAAGGTTTGGTATCCGCCCCAAAGTATGTTGCGCTATTAAGTTCGAGGGCAAATCCAACTTTGTGATCCCTGCTTGGTATGTGATCCTGTATTTCTTAAAGGTTGATGAGCACCTCATCATTTTGGAAGTGATCAAGACATGGGGGATTTGGCTAGTTCCAGTCAATGAGTTTGGGGTGCATAATGGGCATGACCTCATCAATTAGGTTAAGTTCAGAGGAGGCATCAATGAGGGTTAATATAGATGAGTGAAGTTTGTCAATGGTACTCTCCTTGTCAGGTTCTAATGTCAAATTTGATGTAGGACCTATGGAAGGTGTTACTTTCTCATAAACTCAAAAGGTTTTAATCTAGGCCTCTCCATAAACTGGGATATATTTATGAGGCAGTAGAGGTGATGTGTCTTCCTCATCTAAAGTATTTAGATTCATTGTATCAAATTCCCACTCTTGTGAGTCAGTCTCTAAATCACTCTCTAACATCCTATTACTATACCATTCTGGGGTATCCTTTGTTTCGAAGAGTGTATTTTCATGGGTGTATCCACTTTTATAGGTGGGATTGTTTCTGATACCGGAAGGATTATAGGATTTGTTGATGTTGTTGGTGTTGCTGGTAGGATTATCAGTGTTGTTGAGTCTACCACTGGGAGTATTAGTTTTGTTGGTTCTACTGTTGTTTCTGATGGAATTATCAGTGTTGTTGATGTTGTTGATTGAGTTATGGGGTTTGTTGATGTTGTGGGTGCTACTGTTGTTCCTAATGATAGTTTGATCAGTCTTGTTGGTGCAGTTGGTGCTACTGCCACTACTAATGGAATCATTAGTTTTGTTGATATCATGGATATAATGAAGGAGGGCCTCCTTGGAGTAACTATTTGATACATGGGGTTGCTAAGCTTACCCTTGAATTTGAGCTTAGGAAGAGATTCCTTTTAAAAACCTAATCTAGTGTTATCTTTGGGTTTCAACTCAAGCTATAAGGGTTCATCTCATCCTTGTTTGCAATGTCTAAAAGCACTCTAACTGTCTTAGCCCATTCTTTGCATGATAGTGAGGCCTTTTCCATATTTATCAATATGAAGTTTAGCCTATGGGATTTTTGTGGTGATAGGGTCTTTGTAGATCCATTCTGCTAGGTCCTCATCTCTGGTTTCCTCTTCCTGACTTGTACCAGGGTTGAACTGCACCAAAGTGCAAGCTTGCTTGGCCAGTGGTGGTTGAAGCAACTTTTGAGGCTTGCCATAAGTTCTAGGGGAAGTGGGTAATTTCCCAACACAAAAGAGTTGGCTTAGATTATATTCCCCAGGACCTTCCTCTACCATTTTCATTTTCAACTTCTTTTGCTTTGGTATAGGGGTGTTTGAGCTGGAAAGAGAGGCTGGACTAACATATGATGTGGATGGGATAGCTTCTATATTATTAGGAATGATAATCTCTAGCTGATGGTTAATATTATTACAATATGCAAATGGATTTGCATCGCCAAGGATTGTGATTTCTACACCATTATGGGAAAACTTGATACACTGATGATAGATGGATGGAACAGTTTGCATGGTGTGTATCTAAGGTCTTCCTAACAATAGATTATATGGCAGAAGAAGGTCCAGAATTTGACAGATGATATGCTTTATCATTGGGCCCACCCTGATAGGTAATACCACAACTCCTTTGGAAGAACTCTCTGCATCATCATAGGCCTTAATGGTTATCTTTTTGCTGGGGTCCACTGATTCAACTGCATATCCCAAGTTTGTGACCAACTGCAAGGTACATATATTTAGGTCAGCTCCATTGTCAATCAAGACTCGCTTAATTTTGTGTTGGTTGACAAATCCTTCAATGTGAAGGGATGTGTTATGTGGTTATTAGAATGAAGCGTTGTCACTTTCAAAAAAAGTGAGGCATGGTGTTGACTTGAGACTACCAACCATGGCTTGAAATTGATCCATGTTAAGGTTGGAGGGGACTGATGCTTCTTGGAGAGCTTGATCCAAGATTGTTTTGTGTGAAGGGGATAAGCGCAAAAGCTCTAATATAGATATAAGCGTAGGAATTTTGTCCAATTGTTCCATAAGGTTATATTGCCTGGGTAAGGGAGTCATTCCTTATGGTTCAGCTCGAATGGTAATCTTTCTACGATGCGTAACAACATTGCAGGAAGGGTTTTGATCTTTGATGGTGAGGGTTGCAATTTGTTCATCAACGTCATAGAGGTGATTCATAGTATAATTATAGGGAGCTTGTTTATAATAAGTTGTATCTTTGTTTCGCCCTGAGGTGGAAGGACCCCTTTGATCATGTGATGGAAGTAGATTCTTGAACATTATATGATCATCATTTGATATTTTTGGGTCATGTCCTTTGATTTCAATTTCTCCTTGGTCAATAAGATCTTGAACAAGATCTTTCAGTCTATGGAAGTTACTCATTTTATGCCCTTTCCCTTGGTGGAATTCACAATGTTCATTATCTCTCCACCATGGAGGTTTGACCTGAGGTTCATAGTTAGATGTCTTTGGTAAGGTGACCAGATTTGAAGAGACCAATTGATGCAATATTGTTTCGATGGGTTCCCCTAAGGGTGTGTACGTATGTTTTTGTTTATAGATTTGTTTTCATTGTCTTGGTTCCTCTTGCGGCGCATAGCATGTTTGATTCACGTTAAGTTCACCTAATGATTCTTTTCAAAAAGGATTAGAATAGTAATGCAAACACAACAACACAAGAAATAAGTTCAAACGTTAGTGTTAGAAACAAAAGACTATCCTGAGAAAGCATATCAAGAGATATTAAACATGAAATGGAAAGCATGCAAATATAAAAGATATAAACTACACTACTCCAAATTCTAACCAAGATGCTCATAGTTGCTTCTCCCTTGTTCCTCTCCTCTCCAAGTTCCACATGAGTGTAGCTCTCAGCTTTGCACTACTATGGAAGTCTTATGGAGATTCAAGATTGAAGATGATTATGAAAATATGCAAATGCAAGATAGCTAGGAATGAGAGAAAATGAGATAATTAAACTATTTATCAATTTTTAACCAAAAGACAATGTAGATTATGATTTTACTCTAAAATGTTCTCTCAAATTCACTATAACTTAGATGCATACAAGATTTCTGGATCTGGACTATGAAAGAATGGGCTCTATTTATAGGAAAAATAGAGAAATGGATGGTTGAGATTGAGGAAGCTCAACAAGGGTCAGGATTGAAAGGTTTATGATCCATGTGAGGGTTTTCAATCCAATCCCAGGATGACAAATGTCATCATGAGATGGGTTGAGAGGAGAGGGAAGAAGCATTAAATTCTTGACATGACTTGAAGGTTAATTTGGGAGGTAAGTTTAGTATTTATATGAATGAATAAAGCCATTATCCAATAAATAATGCCTTTATCCAATGGATAAACTCTTGTGAAAGAATTAGTGGGGATAAGCATGGTCAAAGCAATAAATGTTTGAAGAGACACATGAGTTAAATAGAGGTTGAGTTAGAGGTAAATCCACTAACCATGTGGGCAAGTGGAATTAACCATAAATGGTTATGTAAGAGCCATTAATGGTCATGTAAGATCCATTAGTTGTTTGGAAGACTTTAGGGGTTAACTTGTTGAATACATAAAGCATTAAATGTTTTTCACAGACTTTGGAGGCTTTGAGAAGTGACTCCAAGTTGCTTAGGAATGTGATAATATTTAGGAGATGGATTAGGCTAATTAGGAATGATTAGAAGAATCTAGAAAGTAGTTAGAAGAGTCTAGAAGGGGATTTAGGATTGCAAGTGGGTTTGGTGGGTGATGGAAAATAGGATTTTATTTAAAATAAAATTAATTTATTTCAATTGTGGTTGCAACTTGCATTTGTAGGAGAATGCAAGTGGGGGTTAGTTTAGGGATTTAAATAAATGTTTTAATTATTTATTTAAAACAGAAATGGAGGTTGAATTAAATAAATATGATTTATTCATTTAATTGATTTGGAGTGTGGCTAAATGAATTGATTTAAATAAATTAAATAATTTATTTAATTAATAGGAGAAGGGTTTAAGGATGAATTAATTAAATATTAATTTCATTGAATGACTATTAAGGGTTATATAATCAAATAAATAGTAAATATTCATTTAATTAAGTGGACAAATTTGTGTGACTACAATTCCTTTACCTTTAAACATGCAGAGTGAGTAATTGCCAAATCTAACAAAACCGCTATCAAATTCTTTCAAGGAAAGAAATTTTCTCTGATCACCGGTCATATGATGTGAACAACCACTATCTATGATCCAATCATTAGAGTTATCCATCCTAGATACTAATGCCTTCTATTCTTATATCTCTTCCTTAATAGCTACAAACACAACATCTTCACTAGCATCACCATCAGATTCTTCATCAGTGATACCACTATCAATAGAAATAAGACAATCTCTCTTTCCTTTACCCTTATACTTCTTGAATTTATCTCTCTTATGTTCATTTTCACCATTAGGACAATCAGCCGCTATGTGACCAATCTTGTTGCATGCAAAACATTTTAAAGGTAATTTACCTCTATATTTAACTGTGCCTCTAGGCAACTACTTTTCAAACAATGCTTTAAGCTCCAGTAAATTGTCTTCATCATCACCATCTCTGCTGGATCTAGATTCATAACCATGACTAGTATCTCTAGTTTTTCTCATAGATGGATTAGAAATAGAATCTCTAAATGCAGACTTAGATTTCTGTACACTACCATCATAACTGTTTAATTCAAAAGTAGTAAGCTTTCCAATGATGGAGTCAAGAGTTACCTTAGTTTTGTCAATGGAATTCAGCTCTTGAATATCTTCAACTCGAATAGCATAGATCGGTAGCAGGGTTCTCAGTACCTTAGTAATTACTGTGGCATCTTCTACTTTCCCTCCTGCACTCTTAATTTCACCAACTATCTCTTTTATCCTTTGACCATACTGATGGATATTCTCACCTTTAGACATCCTCATGTCATCAAACTTTCCACTTAGACTCTCTTCTTTAGCAATCTTAACATGTTCACCACCGCTATAAATCTCTTCAATTTTTTTCCATACTTCATATGTAGTTTCAAGACCATGAACATCTACATATTCAACATTAGAAATGGAATTGATAATAGCCTCCAATGCTTGATGATTTTTTTGTTGTTTTTTCTTTTGATCATCAGTCAAAATTCGAATAGGTACAATATACTTAGTATTTACATGATCCCAATACTGACTTCCCAAACTCTTGATGTAAATTCATTTTGTCGCTCCATATCCTATAGTTTTCTCTGTTGAACTTTGTACCTTCCTTCTTCATCATGATCTATTAGATATTTTCCTCAAGATGTTAGGCTTAGACCTTAGAAGACCTAAGAAGCTCTGATACCAATTGATGGTATGATGAAAGAATAAGTATCTAGTAGATTACTGAGAGTGGGGGGGGGGGTGAATCTGTAAATAGAAAAACTGATACAAACTTCCCAAACTCAAACTCAAACATACAAAGTAAAATTATCAATGAAATACCACTATCAAGATTAATAATCATAACAATATCGGTTGACTATTATAGCAACTTAACAGTAAACAACATTTAACTTGTAAACATCCAAATACTTTATCATATGCCAATGCTTCATTTATCAATGTTTATGTTTATCATTCCTTAGCAAAAATAGTTAAATAGTTAATCAAATCAACCATAAGATCATAACCACAAAAACATTCACCACATGAGACAAGTATTTATACATGGAAAACCCAAATAGGTAAAAACCATGGTGAGATGGGACTCACAAGATAATATATGAACTCTTCTGAAGTCCACCCTGTTAGGAGCCAAGCCTGTTAAAGCTTTTACAAAAGTCCTATTAAGAACTGATACTATTAGGAATCACTCGGTTAAGGGATTGACTACAAATGCCTGGTTAGAAGCAAATACCTTGTAAGGAGTAACCTTAGTAGAGGATTTGAACATTCAATCTAATGGACCACCTTGTTAGATGATTTAATAAGTAACCAATCTTGTTAGAGCTTACCTGGTTAGAGGATTTCAATTTTGCTGTAATTATTAGAAAACAATAGGAGTTTATTGATCTATCTGAATAGCACTACACTTACTTGATCAGATCCATTTAAGCTTCTATCTGCCTTTACTCAAACTGCAGACTCATTCTCTGGCTCAGAAACCACACACTCAACTTGTTTTTGTCAACTATTGCCATCTCTAAATAAAACAACTTCATCAACCTTAAATACAAATCAATTTGGTCGGTAACACAATAAAAAATCTAATCCTTTCGTCGAGATTACAAACAAATCAGTACAAGCATGACCATTGGATTTCATAGCAATCTCTACACATCAATCAAGAAAACATCAACCGCTCCTTGATTACCGCTTCATCAAGCTCAATAACTCATCATGCGCTTTGCATTAGATGCAATACACTTTTCTCATTCCCTAGAGAAAAAATTGCACCAAAACATTTTGAACTTGTCTTTATACAATGACATTACGTATCACCATAATTACCACTCAACATCATATCATAAACCATCATAACCAATTCAATAACCTTAATCAGTTAGGGTTTAAGAAAAACAACTAGTAGGTTTTACCAGTTACATAACATAAAAAGGGTTTAACCTTTTACTTCGGTTACCGATTCAACTCACAAACTTACATACCGGTCGACAATATCCTTGAAAAATCTCTTCCTACTAGTTATAAGACAATATAAAAAATAACAACAATATCAACAATATCATTACCCGTTCAATTGACATCAATGGCAACATAACATATCATTAATGCAATCTTCATGCAAATGCCAACACAGTCAACCGCACCCAAGTTCCCTAATGCCTAGAAATTGATCAAGTGCTTATATGTACCTCTTTCAAAGAGGAATTGATGGATATAGAGGTGAATGATCATAAGCAACTAGTTTGAAAGGCTAATAATTTCATAAATTTCCACCGAGCAGCAACATAAGCCACATCCACTTTAAGCTCATGCAAATCCTCAACTTTGCATATCAAAGAACATTTTGAACATTTTGTAAGTCTCATATTACCCTCTTCTTTTCCCCCTGATGGTTTAGTTTTGAAGGTTGAGTAGATCTTGAACTTTATTGAGTAATGGAAGAAAGAGAAGACTTTCTCCCAAAATCTAAGTGTTCTCCTTGCTGCCATCGAGGTAGAAGAATTGTTGCATCCTTTGGCTTGACTCTATAGTCTACTCAGATTTGTTAATAATTAATTAGGTGACCTCCCTTTTCATGAAATTATTTGCCTTAATTAGAGTTATCAAATCCTTGAAACTCAATAATAGCTCTCAGAGAATGATTGGGTCCCTTTGCAACATGTCCTCAACCAGCTTTTCCCTACATACACATAAATCTGGTCTATAACCATAAATTTTGGGTATCAACACCCTATAGGAAGTATTATCCTAGAAGTCACCAAAAAGTTATGTACTTTATTTTTTCCATGTCATGTTTTGAAGAGGTTGGCTCGTACCCGCCACATGTTGGCATGATGCTTGTTCCTAGCATCATTTCTTTGTCTTGTTGATTAAGCCACACACTCCTGACGCATGGCATTTTGTTTTGTGGTGTTTGTTTTGCACCAAGAGGGTTGGGCCCACAAATTTCAAAGGAGGATATTGCAATGCATGAAAGCTCCCTGGGAAATCCTGAGGTTGCAGTTCATAGAGCCCAACCCTCCCTCCTCTTATCGCATGTCTTCCATAATGATGGCCCAAATATTTTTCGTGTTTTCAATTGCAAGTGAAACGTTGGGAGATGTTTTTGATATAAACAACAGAAGTAGTTTCACTAGAAGTTGAAAGTGGTTTCATTTGCAAGTTTTTGGATGTTGCCACAAGTGTACAGGAAGTGCCAGTGATGACTTTTGGGGATGTGTTTATGTTTTTCCCAACTCTGGGTTGTTAGGTCTGAGTCTATAAGAATAACAAACTTTGCCTTGCAAAGGGTTGAGAACTTTAATTTGATAAAGATATAAACAAGATATTCTATATAGGAATTTGGATTTTAATCTGTGTTTTGTATTTCTAAAGAAAAGATAATCAAACTGAGCTTGTGACCTTTATGATTACTGTTGTTCAGTGTGCATTGATAGTTTAATGTGCATCTTTGAAATTCTGACATAACTTAAGAAATATATGCTTAATACTCTGTTGATGAAACTTTGTTCTTACACTTGTTATTGTTAGAATTAGAGATCACTAAGAGAGGGTGGTAAATCAGTGATCTATTGGAAATTGAAAACAAACTTATTCTTTATCCATTGGCTAACAATGCATAATAGATAAGAACATAAGCATGCGACAATAAATACATAAATCCACAACACCAAAAAATTTATGTGGAAACCCAGAAAGAGAAAAGCTACGGTGGGGCTGGAACCCACAATATGCATATACTATGGGTAGGATTACATAAATATTACATAGATGGGGAATGTACTTGCATTTAGGCTCACTGCTTAATTACACTTCCCTGGAAGGCTACAACCTTTAGGTAAGTCTCACTGACTTACAATTTGATTACAATAGGAAAGTACAATGAAATGAACTCTTAGAAAGAATCTAACAATGCAAAATCAATTTTGGTTAGGTTCTAAATCTCTGACTGTCTTTGCTCTACTGAATACTCTACTCCAGTCTGAGTCAGCTATCGGTTGATCTGAAACCAAAATGTGCACGTGAAACTGCACTCAATCGCACCAAAATGGATCACCATGCACATAACACACCAAAAATCAATTGCCAAAATGATCTTATATATCTGGTCTTACCACAAAAACAATTTCCTTCAAGTCGACTTCAATAAGTGTAACATTTAGATCAAGTCATCTTCAATCTCAAACACAATATAGTACCAGACTAAAATATTAAGACCACATTCTTCCTAAATGTCTTACCAAACATTAAGATGACAAAAATAATCACCACAAACACCGTAATCACTAGAGATCATTATGGATCAAAGCATTATTGAAATACCATGTTTTGCCCTATTTTGCTAGTTAACTATCTACTAGTTACCTCCATCTACCTGATAAGATAGATCATGACTGTCTGATCGAATCACGACAAATATTTGTCATCAATAACAACCCTAAACAAATAATCAACCATTGGAAGTCTCCTAAAATCACCAGATGAGTGTCAATTGCCAACAATCTCCCCCTTTGGCATTAATGGCAACACTTGTGAAAAATGGCTAAGAGTTGAAACCTGTACAACTGGATGAAAGAATAAAAGAATTCTAAGGCTCCCCCTTAGATCAACAATCCATGAATCTTAAATACACCAAACTATACACTCCATACATATAATCAATTTGTACACTGTACATTTTTTTACCTCATCTCTCCCCCTTTGACAACAATGCCAAATATAGGGTGTGTACCAAAATTGTCTATACATACATATTGTAGTGTCGTAAATTGTACACCCTTGCTAGGGTGGTACAATTTCACACGTAGGTTAGCACCCACCTTAGTGTGTCTTCTATCTTGCATTTCTTATTTCCCTTTAAGCATTTAATTAATTAATTTAATTTAATCTAACATATTTCATCACTCCCCACATCATAAAATTGGGCCCTTTACCCAAAGTGTGCACCTTTTTATTTTATTCCTCCAGTAAATCATTTAATCATAAACCCTAATTATGTCCTATTTCAACCTTTAAGGTCCGATTTCGCATATCAAAACACCTCAAAATCAGCTGTAACTTTGGGATTCACTCTAATATCATCATATCTAACAACCATAAAAATTTGGTGAAAAGTTGGTTGGACCATGTGCATTCCCGCCATGGTCCTCGACTTTTTTCCCAATGTGTTGGCAAAAGTGGGATTAGGTCCTAGTCACCTGATCTTACTTTTCCCGCCCCCACATTTTGGTGAACCCAACATGAATCCAATCTTCTTCAAAGCTAATTTATGTTCTCAGATCTGAGTATTTATTTTTATTTTTTTCTATTTCAAATTCAAATTTACATTTACAAAGTTTCAATTTCTTACAAATTTCAAAAAAATTAGATGTTAATTTTGTTAAAACCATAATTTTTCAATTCAAAATTGAACTTGTGGATAGCTTAATTTGGATCATTAATTTCAGATCTGGTTTAGGAACACATTCCACTCATAAATTTCATTTTCCAAATCAACATTAGAGTGCTTGCATTGGTTAAAATTAAACATTTCCTTCTATTTTGCATATGTTATTGTTTGAAAGAGGAAAATTGTTGTCATGATGCATTCATTTCATAAATGTGATAATGGGTTAGCTTCCCTTGTTTCAAATTTTCCATCTCTTAAAGAGAATCTCCTATCTATGTTAACATTTTAGTGCCAAAAAGAGTTGTTACCAACCCCTTCAAAACTCTCCCATGCTCTAAGGAGGAACATTTGAAGAGTGATCTTGACAATTCTCCTAAAATGTACCCTTCCCATCTAGCCATCTTAGAGGAAGAGGATGATATCATAAATAACTTTCTTAATGTTACCTTACCTTATTTACATGATGCCTCTCTAAGTGAAAAGGTATTGATGGGAATTGACTTATCTTCTCCTAAATTTGGTCTTACCAATGGGGGCATGTTAGTGCAACGAGAGGTTATGAGAATTTATTTCAAACATCTCCTTCCTAAGCATGAATCTTTGGAGAAATATGTTCATATCCCTCCTAAAGATTACTTCCCTCATAAGGTTTATTTTGTGCAAGAAGATGGTATTGTCCCTAGTTTTCCTAGTGATGACATCTCCTCTTATGACTCCAAAAAAATTCCCACTAGAAATGGTGCATTAATGAGAAATGCTTGCCCTTCTCCTAAATTTTCTCTTACCCCTAAAGATGCCTTAGAGAAAGAAGATGAAATCATAATCAATTTCCTTAATTCTCTCTCCCCTAAAGATCCTATTAAAGACATTTTGAGGAAATAGGATGATTTAAACACATGTAGTGATTCTCTCCCTCTTAAAGATGAAGAATTAATGAACAATGTTATCCCTTCTCCCAAAATTGGCATAGCAATAAGGACATCTTTGTGCAAAATATTTCTAATACTTTTTCTAATAACCTCACTATTAGGGATGAACCATTAGAAGAAGGTGTTGATTATTCTCTCCCCCACGAGAGAACCCTAGCCAAAGGGGATAAAATCATGATTGATAACTCTCTTGATATCATCTCACCTTCCATGAATCTCAATCATTTTTTCTCTAAAGGTAAATCATCTCCCTCTCCTCAACTTGGTTCTACTCATAAGGATACCCAAGTTCAAGATAAGATGGTTACCATGTTTTTAAAATATTTCCCTCTCAAAGGTGAGACTTTAAAGAGTAATGTTGATCCTTCTCCTAGAGAGTTTATTCCCCATGTAGATCCTTTGATGAAGGAGGATTATACACCTTTCCTACTAATACTCTTTCTTTTAAAACATCAATGTCTACTTCTAGTCTCCCTCTTAAAATTGGTCTTATCCATGATAATATTTTAGTGCAAGAAGAGACTATCAACAATTATTCCAACCATCTTGTTCATTCTTCTTCTAAGGAAGCCTTTGATATTCCTAAACTATCTTTAGTCAATTTGATACATGTGAATGAAACACCTAATAAACCCCTCTTCACAGTTCAAGGTGCTTGTCCTTATCAATACTCCCCACATAAGCCTCTCTTAGTGGTTCAAGGTGGTTATGCTAATGATTATTTTTGCACTCCTAAGAAACCTATTATTACTATGCAAGGAGGTTATTGTTAGGTCCTGAAGACAACTGAGAGGTGGGGGGGGGGGGGGGGGGGGTGAATCAGTTGTCCAATAAATTCAACCAAAATTAACTTAACCAAAACTTAATGCTTAATACTGGTAAACCAAACTTTATGTCGGTAGACAGTCTTAATAGTTAATTGCAGTACCGGTAAAGATTAATGCATCAAACAGAAAGAAAATAATATCCACAACACATAACACAAATATTTGTACGTGGAAACCCTATAAGAGGGAAAACCATGGTGGGAAGCCTTACCCATAATCAAATGATACTACTGCAGATAGTATGTGTGTACAATATGGATTATGCACATGCAGAAAGGCCAGCTACCTAGATCTCACTGCTCAATCACAAAAAGAGAGTCACACTGACTACAATTGGGTGGTTAAATCCAATGATAATGTACTGCACAAAATAGCATCTTCATATACTGGATTTAGTACCCGTTTAGTTCTGATTGCCTTCACAAAATCCTTCCTTCAACCTTCAAATGATGTTTGCTTGTATAGCTCTACTTATTTTTGCATATATCTTATTTCAATCCTTTTCACATTTGCACATTAATCTCATAAATGAGATCTTACATTTATACCATAACCTAAGACCAATTGAATAGGTCGGCTCACTAAAAGATATTACAATAAAATTAATTAAAAGTAAATCAATATCTGATGCATGATGTCGGGTCAATGTATTTACAATAATAATAAGTCATGTACATAACGGGTCATGCTGATCTAGAATAGATATGTTTGTTGGTGCTTATCCTGGACCTATTTGCTGATAACAACAAATATGAAAAAATCCAAATAAACAATTAACCAAATCTCCAAAACCAAGTGATTGAATAATGTCTTTGACATAACCAAGTATTCTCCAAGTCATTCCAAGTGTTGGTGAATAATATAATCTGTCGATGAACCAAATACTGGTGACTGTGCATAAGTCTCTGGCTTGCCAGTGAACATAACCAAAATCTCCAAGTGCTAATAAGTGTTGACAAGCGATGAAAGGTGTTGACATCAATGACAAAACCATATCAACATATCCAAAATGCCAATGGTTATCCTACTAAGAGCCCTTATGAGTATGCTAAGAAAATCACTAGAGAGAGTTATCATGCGGTAGCTCATTTCTACAACATAAGAAACAAAATAGGCAACCTAATCCTCCTCCATTTATCCCAACTTCATTTCCTCCCTCTCAACCTATTCTTCCACAAGCGCCTCACATATCAAATCTTAGCAAGGAGTATGATCTCATTGAACAACTTAAGGCCACTCCTACAAAGATTTATATTTGTGATTTGGTTCAAACTTCACCTTCTTATCATGGGATGTTACAAGATGCTTTGAAAAAATTAGATGTCCCACCTATAGTGACACCTAATAACATGTCCTCTTTGACTGATCCTACAAACAAATCCAAAGCTCAAATTGTATTCACACAAGATAAGTTACCTTCTCCTGAAATCCAAAATCAATATGGTCCTCTTATGATTGTGGTTATTATCCATGATAGTGCTATAAGGCGAACCCATGTGGACAATGGATCTGGCCTTAATGTTTGTGGTGTGGACTTATTGAATAAGATTAAAGTGGACCATTCTCTCATCGAACCTTCTTCTCTTACTATTCGAGGTTTTGATAATGTTGTTAAACAATGCCTAGGTGTCATAAGCTTGCTTGTTAAGGTAGGTCATGTTGTTTTACCTACACCTATTCATGTTATTCCTAGTAATTTGACATATAACCTTCTATTAGGGAGACCTTGGATTCATAGCATGCAAGTTGTCCCCTCAACTTTGCATAGGCAAGTCAAATTTATTTATAACAATACAACATACACCTTGTTAGTTGATACCAAAATTCAAGAAGCATTAAAATCTAGATCTTCTTGTTCAACTACTTCCCATTCTTCTTCCAAACCTTCTACTTCTTCAAATACATCTATTTCCTTGAATGATGTTGTTCCTTCTAGTACTCTTGATTCTTCTACTCTCAGAATCTCCTCCCAAGGATCTCTTTTCTCCCAAATAAGTGCTCAAAAATGATGATTGGGTATCTCTAGACTTTAACCCTACATTTGTAGGAGAGTATAGAGTATCTTGCAAAAGATCTAAGACTGAGAAGGATAAATCTAAGGAGGAACCTAAAGAGAAACCTACTTTGTCTAAACAACTAAGTAACCACTTTGTGGCCTCTTCTAATTCAAATTATTCTTCGAATCCTTCCTCTAATATATATAGCATTGATACCTATGGGGCATCACCATCTCCTTCTGATTTGGCATCCCTTTATGGTCCTGGTTTTCACATTTTAGCTAAGAGTGGCTATTATGGCAATGGTTGTGGCACAAATGAACAAGGAATTAAAATTCCTTTAGAACATAACACACATGAAGCTTCATTTGGACTTGGATATAATCCTTCTAATACCACCAAAGAATCTAAAAGACCATCTCTCAATGTGAATTCTATATTTAGTAGTGATGATGACCTCACCTCAATTAAATCATCTTCTACTTCTTTCAACACTTATCCCCCTCATAAGGAAATCTCGGTGATGAATAAATCTCTTTATGAATCTCCTCAAGAGATTTCTAATCCCACTTATGAGACTTTATCTTCTACTCATTCTAAAATCCCTTCTTCTAGGAATAAAGCTCTAATGAATTATACTTATCCCTCTCCTAATATTTATTGTGTGCAAGAGAAGTATGACTTAGTGGCCTATTCTTCTCCTATAAATTTTTCTCTTTCTAAAGACTTTCTAACATTCATCATCTTATACATGTTTTTAATCTCACTTATAGTAGAGCATTTAACATGACATATTCAAATACCTCATTTAAATTATCATGTATTTTAATAACATTAATGGCTATTATGTTGCTCATCATTATGTGACAATGGTAGCTAATTTACTAGGGGCTCATTTTCTTTCATGACGGTACAATTTCACATGCAATCATACTTTTGGAAGCAACATAATAACCTATTTCTATCTCATCTCTTATCCCTATATATATGGGAGGCAAGAGTGATTTAAAACATCTTTCCTTCTTAATATTAAAATTTCCCCTTTGTGAAGTAGTGTCTTCTATAAGGATTTCTTATTGATTGTAGAGGTGTATTCATACTTGAATTCCTTCTCTCATATTGGAACAAGCATCCCTAATGGGGATCTTAAGTACATATCCTTAATTGGGACCTCCTCCTTTGTGTTAGAAGTCTTTGATCATTCATCAATTTCTTTTCTTTTTTGAGTAGTATCTTTTATAATAAACCCTTCTATTTTGTGCACGTCCATATCCCTGATGAGGATCTCTTTCCTTCTTTCAGAAGAGTGTTGTTATAAATAATCTCTCTTTGATGTCATCCCAATCCTCTTCTCTTTTCAAATCTCTTGCATTCATTCTTTATAAAAGATGTTATATTTGTCTAAGATAACTCCTTTTGAAGGTAGATGTCTTTTGAACAAAGATCTCTTCTCCTCCAAGGATCTCCTTTACACTTATATAGCAAGATATCTCTTTTCAACTATCTTATCCTTTCTTGAAATAGTATTCCCTCTCTTTCTTGGATTTATGACATTGTTGCATGATGGATATCTTCTTTGTGTTGAAGGTAGGTATCCTTGTTCTACTTGCACACACATGCATGAGGTTGAGTTAAAACTAATGATGTTCTCACTCTCTTCCCTTACATGGATCACCCAGACAGACTCTAGGGGATATTTCTTCTCTCCATGGATCACCTAGTTTTAGGGGTGTGATGTCCATGGTTCCTTTTCTCTTCTCATTGATCACCAAGGTGTGTATTCATGTTATATATCTCTTCTTCCTTCTCTTTGCATTTTTTTCCATTTAAATATTTCATCTTGTGTTAGAGATCTCTCAAATCCTCACACTCTTTGTTTTGTTGGAATTGATGCTTATTTCTCTTTCTTACCAAATGATTCTTCATTAATTTTTGATCTTGTATCAAATCTTCTTGTGAGGATTTGTCATCAATATTCTTTCACAATTCGATGTGGTAAACATGATACCCTGTTTCAACTCACTAAAATTAGCAAGCCAAAATAGGGGGCATATAGCTACCCTCTAATTTTCATCACCTTCCTTAGTAATAATTTAGGTGATTTTGTGATTTTATCTAACATGTGTTTTTGTAGGGTGGCAATCCTAACTGTGTACTTTAGATACCATTGTGGGCTTCATCTGACAACTTATGGATATATCCTTTTTCATGAATGTTTACTTTTTTGTACTTTAGCTTGCATATGCATGTAGTTTCATATGACCACTAAAGTGGGGGCTAAATGCAATGTCGTAAATTGTACACCCTTGCTAGGGTGGTACAATTTCACACTTAGGTTAGCACCCACCATAGTGTGTCTTCCATATTGCATTTTTTATGCACATTTAAGAATTTAATTAACTAATTTAATTAAATCTAAAGGCATATTTCATCACTCCCCACATCATAAAATTGGGCCCTTTACCCTAAGTGTGCCCCTTTTTTTTTTTTTTCTCTAGTAAATCATTTAATCATAAACCCTAATTATGTCCTATTTCGACTTGTAAGGTCAAATTTCGCATATAAAAATACCTCAAAATCAGTTGTAACTTTGGTATTTTCTCTAATATCATCATATCTAATGGCCCTAAAAAATTTGTGAAAAATTGGCTGGACAATGTTCGTTCCCGCCATGGTCCTCGGTTTTTTCCCGAAATTTTGGGAGCACAATTCTATGATATTATAATACTTAACCCCAAAAGATTGGAGGTAAATTCAATTCCTAGGTTAGCCTAAACATGGAATAAATTTGGAATTAAGATCTACGGTTTCATATGTAAGAGCTCTCTTTCTTCATTTGAAGGTAACTAAGATCTATCTAATCTAAGGGAGCTTTCAACAAAGCAAGCATAAGGAGCCTTCTATGTAGTGAAAGAGAAGCCTATGTGGAGTCTTCAATAAAATTCAATAACATTCAACAACATTTCATCAAGAATTCATCATCAATTAGGAGCCTTGAAGACATTGAAGATTAATAGGAGATCTAGTAACAATCTCTCTCCCTTGAGGATTGGTATGACCATGTTATTTTCATGTCTTTGTATGAGTTTCTTTACATCAATTGGCATATTTACATTCATTCTTTAGATAATTTAGCATATTTCCTTTGAAGCATTGTTATTTATATTCACGGTTACATTTAGGGTTTACTCTCATACGTAGGGTAGCTCTAGTTTCTTTTATTTTAGGATCTTGCATACACAAAAGGTTCTAGAACACACATTTTCAGTACATTATCAGCTATTTGTGGAGGTGTAAATTACCAAAATAGGGGTTTGAATAAGGAAAAACCCTATATAGCTACCCAAACCTTCCCTTTTCAGTTGCAAGTGTAGAAACAGGCATCCAGAGCTAGTTTCATATCTAGAAAAGGCATCAACACCACCCAGAAGTCTCAAATGTGCAGAAAACTATCAAGGACAAGGGTGTGGCACCCTCATCCCTCTACTTTGTAGTGAAATTTGATAGGCTACAACTTCAGGATCTTTGATTTGCAGTTTCTCAGTTACAGCTCACTTTCAGTCCATCGGGGACAGTGGCATGGCACCCTGGTCCTAGTTAGTTTGGCTCAGTTTCCAACATCATGTACACATCCAAAATCCTATCCCTTTCATTCTTTTAGTATCTCAGCTTCAGATCTACAGGTTTGTTCAATTCTAAGTTCATTTATGCTTCATTCTTTATCTCCTAGCCTATTTGATCATTCAAACCCTAGTTTTTCTCATCATTTGCAACAAGAGGAATAGAAACCTTAAGAGATAATCCTTGTCTCTCTCTTTCCTACAAGAAGTAGCCAAAGTGATCTATCTCCCTAGGCTTTTTGTATTCCCAATGTGCTGGCAAAAGTGGGATTAGGTCCTAGTCACCCGATCTCGCTTTTCCCACCCCCACATATATATACAATCACCAGAGGATTAAATCCATATATGCTTCAATATATCCACATATTCCATCTTCAGGAACCCAAGATATGTGTTCCATCCTACCCGCAACTTCTCCAAAATTGAAACAAAACTATTCAAAACATAGGCATGAAACTCTATAGCTGCAATCTCAGTAGGAGTATCCTGAGACATGTTCTCAATGTAGTCCATTTTATGATACACTAGGGTGTCCAACTGGGGACCAATTAAGTTCTGGATTTCACATGTTCGCTTCATCACTCTCTCTTTCTCCTTCTCAAAATTCCTAATATGCTCAATGATGTTTAAAATTTATCCCTCAATACTGTTAGTTAAATTTGTTGTGGGATCATAGACCTGAGAAATCTGAGCTAACTGCCCTTTACAATTCTCTATTTACTTTCCTATCTCAGTATTAAAATTGGTCAAAATTAGACAAGACTTGTAAATATTACCACCTTCGACCAAGGCCTCATCAATCAGTTTTAGCTCTTTATCTAGTTGTACCTTATCATTATTAATCATTTGAAAAAATGTTTGAATTTAAGCATCCTTAAACTTTTCCATAGCTTGTCGAGATGATGCTTTAGATAAAGAATCAAATTTGGTGGATATTTGATCAATTTAAATGTGAAGCTTATCGGATGAACTGGTTCTTGCATCAAGTTGTAGATCTGGTACCACCCATTCTAAAACTTTAACAAATTTTTCAATGAGTTTCTTCTCTTCTGATTCCGACTAGGCTAACTCTTCACTAGCTTGTGCCTAAAGAGAAGAAACAACTATCATTCTCTCAGTCAAAAACATTTGAGTGAAGGGTTTATCAAAATTCATATTGAATTGTGGAAAACTCCCTAGGCTTTGGTTTTGGTAGGGTCAATTGCCACAAGTACTTGATGTTATTTGTGAGGATCCAATATTACTAAGAGGGGGGGTGAATCAGTAATCACAAGAGACTTTTAAAACTTTAAAAATCAGCATAAACTTCTTTCAAAGCAACTCATAAACAATACCAAAAATAACTAAAGTCATACTGCTAATAAGATTTATCAAGTTGTTCTTTTAAGTGTTCATCATTATGCATGTAATAGAGAGATATCAACTTAACACATAAGAAATCAATCAACACATGAACACTAGGATTTTCATGTGGAAACCCAAATGGGAAAAACCACAATGCGAATTGGTATCCACAATATTTTTCACTCTTTTGGAATGCGCCCGGTTAGGAGCTTACAAATATGTCTGGTTAGGAGCAGACCCTGTTAGGAGCCCCCCTGTTAAGGGATTTACCTCAACCCAGTTAGGATTTGTACTCTATTAGGAGTAACCTCATGAAAGGATTTAGAACCCAAGCTAATGAGTCACTTGGTGAAAGGATTTATACAATCAGGTCTGTTAGGACCTACCCAGTTAAGGTATTTTGAGTTTGTTGCAACTATTAGGGAACAATAGATGTATGATCTGAAAATAAAACTCTTTGCTTGCTTGTACAAATCCTTTTCAGCTTCAATATTCTTCTCTCTTGCAGACATCCACACTGGTTTGGCCACACACTCTTCTTTTGATCACCGAAATAGTAAATTATCATAGACTTACCCTAAATAGACTTTACAACTTAGTAGGTTACAAAACCATAACCTCATACTAAGATTTACATCATAGATCATCACAAATCTTTACAAATAATTACAAATCATCATATGGATCAGTACAACTAATAACAAATCAATTACAGTCATTGAATGATCATAAATAATCACCAAACTTTGATCTGATAAGCAATCAAGCCCTTAAAACATTCTTTTATGATCTTCATTGTTTCCCAAGAGATTCCATCTTTAATCATGCCAAAATATCATTTTGACACTTCACGTAGATTTCACCACATCATCACCAACTTACAAACATAATGTAATACATCATCGAACTCAAAATCATTACCGGTTATAAGATTTGAATACCAATTCTTAAACCCTACTAAAACCCTACAGAAAATACATTAGTCAATCAAAAACATGACTTTCGGTAACCAAAACATGATGTGGTTCCAATCATAACCTCATTACAATGTTACAAACACATATTCCAGACCGCAATACCAAATTCCTCATCAATCTCCAGATCCAATTACTTAAGCATAACACATTTTCACATTTATCGGTTAAAGTCCTATTTTCCAGTTAACTGTAAAATCCATTCCATAGCTTTCCAGACAATCATAAAAGACTTAGATAACATGATAAAATAATGTAACCATAGTTTCCATCAATGACAACATAAATTGGTTATCAAGTGATCAAATAACATCTCAACTATGTCATCACCAACGGTCCTTATATTGGTTCATCAATATCATCAACAGTTATGCCAATATCCATTCACATTATCGGTTATGCCAATATGCCAACATCGGAGTCTCCATTCCTTTACTCTTATCCTTTTCTGGTTCATCATGTTTCACCTCTTCTTTCTTTTTTGCCTCAATAGATCCATATTTAACTTCCTTAGGTGCCACTTGTGCACCATTGTCACCACTTGGTGTACCATCCTCTACCTCTATTGGTTTGTCATTATCTTTTTTAGGCTCATCTGCAATAGAATCCAAAATTTTTTGTTCACTAACATTTTGAGTATCCTTTTCTATATTTACATTGTCTTCCAGATGATCTTCTGACTAAGTGGCATTATCTGGAGTGTCACTATCTACAAGTTGGTTCTCAGTAAGAAAACTTTTCCAGATTTTACCAGTTTCTCTCCTTATTTCTTCAACTTGGCCAACCATCAGATTGTTGACCATGTGCTTACTTCTAAATTCCTTCTTATTTTCTAACAAAATTAATCTATCAATTCTTGTATTGTGATACTGGTATAGTGATTAACCAATTCACTCTCCTTTATTTCCCAATCCATTTGGCTAGCAGATTTTCTCCTAGCATCAATTAGGCTATACAAATCTTTCTTAAGATATTTTTATAACTCAATTAATGCCCTAATAAATACATCCATATACAAAATTATTTCTTCCTCAATTTGCCTCTAATCTTTATGATCCATATTTACATAATATATAGGGATATTCTTTAAATTTCCATCTTTAATAATCTCATCAATTAATTCCTGAGTAGATAATGGAGGAATAATATGATACTCTATTTTGTAATATTTCATCTTAATGGATTCTAAGGCCTCATCCAGATCAGACTTTGTCTTCTTTCCTTTCTTAGGCTGGCATGTCGGTTCAGGTTAAGATCTATCCTTCTTCTTCTTCTGCACATCCTTCTCACCATCGGATTGGGGTTTCTGGATCACCCTTGCAAATTCACCTTTCTTTGGTGTCTTGTGAATATCTTAATCAAATTTTGTCTCTGATTGCACTTGAGTGACTGCCACATACTCTCTTTAGGTCTTCTTCTTCTTCCTCAAAATACCTTTTCTCTTTGCAGATACACCAGAGGGTTGAAATTCAATAGTAGGTTTCTTCACCAGAGCATGAGAAGGTCCTGTCAGTTCTATCTTAATAGGAGTAGATGCAGGCTTTTGTTTCTTTTCTTTTTCAGCTACATCCCTTGCTTCCCTAGCAACCCTGACTCTCTCCCAAGGATGGCCTTCCTCTACAAGAATATCTTCAACAATCTTCACCATGTTCCTCTTTCTTATTGGTTTTGTATGCGAGAAAAGCAGGTTGATAGAACTCAAAATGTTAAAAATGGAGCTCTAGGGAGCCTTGCTCACACACCCATAGGACTTCTTCATGCAAGCTATGGAGTCATGAAGTATGGCTCAGCTTGCCAAGGTTGGTTCCATGGTTCTCTATCTCACAAGGTCCCTCAAACCAATGTTTTTGCTCTCAGATCACTGAGCAAAATGGTTTAGGGATGACAAATGCAAGAACGAGGGATGCTTTTGTTGATTTTAAGATGAATTGCATCCTAAGCTATGCATGATCCTATAAATGCAATAAACTAGTTATAAGATGACAAGATTAGTAACAAGACTATCCTAGCATGCTATATTAGTCTATGATTAAGCTAAATGATAAGGAAAATACTCTAAACATACATATTTAGATTAATTCCTATTGAAAAGAGAGGCTAAATGATGAGCACAAATGATATATTAAAGCTTGGATGGATTTTAGTATAAGTATGATGCTAAAGACTTGGATTATGAAAATGGAGGAATGAGAGTTCTATTTATAGAAAAAATAGGGCAATGGTTGGTCAAGATTGAAAGTTGTCAATCCATGTTTACAATTGGCACCAATGAAATGGTAACAATTGTCAACATAAGGTTGGTTGAGAGGAGATGTAACAAGCATTAAATGCTTGAGAAGACCTCATGGTTACCCTAGGGATTAAGGGTTAAGGTTAAGTTAAGATTACCCATTGGATAAAGCTTTTATCCAAAGGATAAATTCTTGTGCAAAGGTTTAAGGATAACCATGGTCAAAGCAATAAATGCTTGATGAGACCCTTGGGTTACATGGAGGTTGAGTTTATGGAAATTCTTTAACAATGTAAGAGGGTTGAGTTAACCATTAATGGTTATGAAGATTTTGGGGACAAATTTGTAAGAGTCCTTCCAAATTTGGGGGTATTCAACAAGTTAGCTTGTTGAATGGATAAAGGCTTTAATGCCTTTTGAAGACTTTACTCCAAATTTGAGAAGTGACCCCCTCAAATTTAGGGGAAAGGGATAATGGACGGGTTTGAGTTAATTAATCAGGATTAGAAGAATCTAGAAGAGGTTAGAAAGAGGGTTAGGATGCAAGTGGGAGGTGTAGGATTTTGCAAGTGGGTGAGGGAAAATAGAATTAATTTAAAATAAATTGCTTTATTTCAATTTGGTTTCAATTAAATAAATTAGATTTATTTAATTTAGGATAACTATTTTAATTAAATTTGAATTTAATTAAAAAGTGGACAGGGGCTTTAATTGAATAAAATGAATTTATCCTATTAAATGGTATAGTGAATTTAATTGAGTAATTTACTTAATTAAATAGAGGAATGTAGATAATTTAATTAAATTGAATTTAATTAAATAGAGAAATGAACATAAAATATTCATTTAGGAATATGCTCATTTTTTATTTTTGAAATTCGGTTTTAACGTTTTAGCGCATAGAAGTCTTAGTTTAGTGCATACGATAAATTCAGTAGCGCATAGGGTAGCGTCCGAAAATGTATAGGTTAGTGCATGATGGACATAGGGTAGCACTTCGGGTCAAAAGGGTAGTGAATAGGCTAAACCAAGCACATAGGGTCCACAGGGGGTCGCCTGGGTAGGGGGATGTAGTGCGTAGGTTAGACCTAGCGGATAGGGTTAAATAGGTAGCGCAAGCATGGGATAGGTTAGTGCAGGGGTCAATTTTAGCGCTTAGGGTAGATTGGTTGGTGCATGGAGAAAAAAAGATAGCGCATAGAGTTAGTCTAGTGCATAGGGTAGATAGAATAGCACGTGGAGAAAACAGGGTAGCGCGTAGAGTTAGTCTACCACATAGCCAAATTTAATTAGCGCATGGATCAGGTTTTGCAAGATTAGATGATTTTTGAATGTAGAAAATCACATAGGAAAAGGTCAGTTTTGCTTGGGGAGGTGGAATTTTGCCATTTGTTGTGCCTTTTGTCATGTTTTTGATAATTTGTCCAATATGAGTATTGATATAACTTGGTTTAATTTGCAATTGTTCAAGTTATTGATGTAGATATTAATGTGTTGTTTTGATCGAACCATGATTTGATTGGCACTGTTTCAAGTTTATATGTGTGGAGCCTGATTTGTGTTACAAGCTGATATGGGTTGGAAACTTGAGTTGTTTTACAAGCTAATATGGGTTGGAAACTTGAGTTGTTTTACAAGTTGATATGGAATGATATGGTGTGGAACTTGATTAGATTTGCAAATTGTTTCATGTTTTTGATGTGATTTTGATTTTGATATCTTTGTTTTGATATGGAAACTGATATTGGACTTGTTTTGCTTTTTGACAGGAGCGATTGGGAGTGGTTCAGTCATGTGAGTGGTTCCCCAAACCTTGGGCATTGATACCATAGTTGGCACAAGCTGACCTAGATGTTATTGAGAGATGCGACTTGTCATATTTGTTGGATATGCCTCGGTTCACTGTCAATCGGGGTTTACTTACAGCCCTTGCCGAGAGATGGCATAGTGATACGAACACCTTCACTTTGCTATTGGTGAGATGACAGTTACTCTGAGGACTACTACAAGATATTGTGGATTCCCGTAGCAGGTGCTCTATTGTCGTATGAGCAGACCGAGGAGGGTGGGACTGAGGCACTGCAATGCATTTTTCATGATGAGACAGTGTGTGGGTATGAGATCCCATGGCAGGAGTTCTTGGATCTGGACTATGTGCCTCTTCTATCTGTACTAGCAGGTTTCATAGGTGGATTCCTTTGTCCCAACCATAGGTCGAAGGGATTCTCTGTGGGTTGGGGATTTGTGCTCGAGGAGATGGTGACCCAGGGCCGCAGGTTTGCTTGGGGATCGACCATGTTAGCTCACTTGTACAGGGACCTACATGAGGTTGTATATCTGGGTTACGGGAGTTTGTCAACTGGCGTGACAGTCTTACAAGTATGGTGCTAGGAGCACATTCCAATAGCGAGGCCATTGGTGGATAGAGACAAGCCTGCTGGGCGGGCATATGCATATGGTTACAGGGGGTTAGTTGTCCAACATAAGCTGGGCAAATTGGAGCACTGGAGGAGAGTGATGGATGATATAGATACGGTCATCTGGCGATCGTATACAAATTGCGAGGTCTGGGCTGAGGATGGGCTGGAGATGCCTTTTATTTTCATAAGTCGATTTTTGATAGGGTGGATGCCCTTTGTGATTGAGAAATTCCAGGTTGGCAGGGTGTACCACAGGGGACCTGCTTGTATGCACGCCGGAGACAGGACATATCGGACTAGGGCCCTACTATTGATAGTGGAGAGGTTGTAGAGGAGTTCTCTATCTTAGCAGGTCAAATATGGGACTATGCTCCCAAGATACTAGATGCAGGGATGACACATGAGTTTGCTAGTTTGTTTGCAGCTCGTGTTGTGGCCAGGATATCAGATCCTGAGGAGATGTGACCTACCTTTAATGACAATGAGGATGAGGTAGGGGGAGATGGTGATGATGGAGATGATGGAGGTGGAGGAGGACGATAGGGGAGAGGATATCAGGGAAGGAGAGGAGACAGGGGTAGAGATGGGGGAGGTCAGGTGCAGAGAGTAGTTCGACGAGCTATGATGGACAGAGGGAGAGGAGGGTTGGCGATCAGAGTAGGGGAGGAGGGGAGAGTGGGAGAGGTGATGGCAGTGGTGGGAGGGATAGATGAGTGGAGACGGCTAGCATAGAAGAGGAGGACTGATGAGTTACCTCCACCAACACCTAGGACAGGCAGAGGGATAGGGGGTACCCCTTCATAGGTGCCCCTATGGGTCCAAGTCCCGACACATGTGGAGGATGCTCAGATCAGGATGTTGCAGTTGATAGTACAGCAGCTATAGGCACAACTATTGATGTAGCAGTGTCTGATTACTCAGCTGACCCTAGAGCATGATACAGAGATAGAGCGGTGCAGTTGAGCGAGGGAGCTAGTAGGGAGTATTCAGAGAGCGGTAGCAAGTGGTTCAATGAGGGACATCATGAGGGAGTTTTCCTTGAGAGTGAGGGAGGTGGAGTATTATCGACACCATTATGAGGATGTCGTGCCCAGGGAGCATAGAGTGTAGAGCTTTACGTAGGTGAGATCGAGTCGATCTTGAGAGACTGGGTCACAGTCAGAGAGTAGAGGCATGACAGGGCCCTCAAGATAGGATCCTCCTGGAGATCCAAGCGCTGGGACATCAGCTGTGAGATCATCCCCCTCAGGAGATAGTCATACTTGAGAGACGATGTCTCTATTGTATTTTGGATCATTTTTTTGTTTGTACTGGGCACAGACATGACATATTTTGTACTAGATGACACCATTTTATTTGATCATGTGATGTGTTATGGATGCATGTTCTATGTGTTCTTTCTTTACTTTATGATGATGTAGTGCTTAGATAGATGATATGATGCATGATGTAAATGTATGATGCATGATTTGATATGCTGTGAGATGTATGATTTGATATACTGTGAGATGTATCTTGAAAATGAGATGTATGATTTGATATGCTGTGAGATGTATGTTGAAAATGAGATGTATGATAATGATAATGATGTGAGACTTAAATGAAAGATTTAAAATGATATGCAACTATTTGTAAAATGATATGCGACTATTTGTAAAATGATATGCAACTATTTTTTTTTGGAGCATCCTCATTCCGTATTTGTCATCCCGATATAACCATATGTTATTTTCTTTTGATATAGGTATCATCATTGAGCATTGATTTGTTTGGGATATGTTGAAAATTTATACAAGCATAATGGTATAATCGAACCATAATGACTTGAGAAAAATTTACATGATGTTTAATTTTGCAAGATAGCACAAGCGTCAAGGTATAATTGAACCAAGACGACTAGAGTGTGGATTGTGTATAAACAGACAAGATTAAACCATTTGTATGTGTAAAGTGGAATCATGTCTTCAGTGATATTCGATGTATCACGTCTCGAGACAAGTATTTACATAGTACAAGTGATCGCCTCACAGACAGAAGACTAAGAAAATATTGAGTTTTCCCATGATCTCTAGCTTTGAAGCATTAGTGAGAAAATGCAGAGAATCCAATAATTTAAAAAGTGCAAATGCAAAAATAGTCAAGACTTTATGTAATAATGCAACATTTAGTACTTCATAAAATCATCCATCTTAGAATATTTTGTGTTTCTCGTTTTATCGATCCAATGTTTTTCTCTGCGATGGAGTGAAGTTTTTGGTTGTTGAATGTGATGTTTCTGAGTTTTGCAAATACTTTTGATGTCTTGAACGTGTTGCAAGTTTTGACGATTTATTGCCCCTAGCTGAGTGTGCCTCGTGATGTGAATATGTACAGTGATTACCAAGCCATGGTAAAATGTGGTGAGAGGATATATGGATAAACCAGGATAGTGACTACGCTAAGTATGTCCTGACTGGATATTTGCTAAGTGTCAGGCGATGGCCGATAGTGTTGTACTACGGAGATAAGGATGTGGATATAGATAAAGGCGCTGTCCTTTCACAATAGCGCCTATTACCAGGTTTTCACCAGTTTCTTTTATTGTACCCCTTTTTATTTTCTTTTTCTTGATTTTGGTTTTTTTTTGGTTTTGTTTTTACTTTTTCCGTGCATTAGGCTACTCAAGTGTAGTATTTCTTCAGATGAATGTTGTTAGTTGGTTCATCGAGCACATCTCCTAAATTTGTAAGCTGATAAGCACCTGATCCATAGACTAATATGATGACATAGGGACCCAACCAGTTAGGTTCAAATTTCCCTTTCTTTTCTCGATCTTGCTGATTTCTTGGATTTTCTTTGAGGACTAGGTCACCAACTTTGAAGTTGTGAGGGATGACCTTGTGATTGTAGGTTCTGCACATGCGTTGCTGATATGCTTTGAGATGAGTGTAAGCATGCCGACATCTTTCATCTAATGGTTCCAGTTCTTGCAGTCAGTTGACTCGATACTCTTCATCTGGAATTAAGCCTTTTAGAGAAACTCTAAGAGATGGAATTTCTACCTCCAGCGGTAAAATAGCTTCTAATCCATAGACTAATGAGAAAGGTGTTGCTCCTGTAGGTGTACGGATGCTAGTTCTGTATGCCCAAAGTGCTGGATTGAGTTGTATATGCCAATCTTTGCCTGCATCATTTACTGTTTTCTTGAGGATTTTCAGTATTGTTTTGTTGGATGGTTCTGCTTGACCATTCCCCTGGGGATAGTATGGTGTAGAGAACTGATGTTGTATTTTGAATTGTTCACATAGTTCTCAGACATCTTGGTTTTTGAATGGTCATCCATTATTGGTGATGATGGAACTTGGAATACCATATCTGCAGATTAGATAGTTCAGGATAAAAGACGCAATTTGTTTTCCTGTTACTGTGGTCATGGGGACTGCTTCTATCCACTTGGTAAAGTATTCTATTGCAGTTATAATGAACTTGTGTCTATTTGAAGATGAAGGATGAATTTTGCCGACCAAGTCTAGTCACCACTAACAAAAGGGCCAAGATCTTGTAAATGGTTGCAGTTCCTATGCTGGTGCATGTATCAGATTGCCATGGATCTGGCACTTAGGACACTTCTTGGTGAAGTGGTAAGAATCTTTCTCCATTGTAGGCCAGTAGTATCCCATCCTTAGAAGCGTTTTAGCAAGAGTAGCCCCACTTGAATGTGTGCCACAAATACCTTCGTGAAGCTCATGTAAAGCAGAATCAGATTCATTTCGATCAAGGCAACGAAGAAGAGTACCATCTAGACCTCGACGGTACAAAGTATCAGCAGTAAGGGTATAACGGGCGGCTTGTCGGATAAAATTACATTTTTGGTTACGAGATTGGTCAATGGGTAAGATGTTGTTCTTTAGATAATCATATATCGGTCCATACAAAGCAGAATCCGAACCGGTTAAGGCATAGACAACATGGGATTCAGAGTGGTCATAGGCCGGGGAGAACAGTTGCTCTACCAGAAACTCATAACGACTCTGTTGCTCTGGAATTTGTAGTAATGAAGCGATAGTAGCCATGGCATCGGTTGCTTTGTTGTTCAACCTTGGTATTTGCTCGAAGGTGATGTGTACAAAATATTGTTTGAAGTCATCCACCATTCGCTTGTAGGGTAGTAACTTGTCATCCTTTGTCTGATAGTCATTGTTGTTTTGATTGACGACTAGTTGTGAATCTCCATAGACCATTAACTCTGTGATTTTCCATTCTATGGCCATTTTGATGCCTATAACCAATGCCTCATATTCAGCCACATTATTTGTGCATGGGAACATAAGCTGATATGATCTTGGTATAGTATGCCCTTCAAGAGTGATGAATAGAATGCCAGCACCTGAACCATGTTGTGTGTAGGATCTGTCAAAGTATAGGGTCCATTATGTGGTAGAAATTGCAAGAACGTCTCTGTCTGGAAATTCAATCTCCATAGTTTGTTTTCCTAGTAGCGATGCTTCAACTAGTTGATCTACAATTGCTTGTCCTTTGATGGTTCTTCATTCTGTGTATTGGATGTCAAATTCATTAAAAATCATGACCCATTTAGCCAACCGGCTAGTAAGAGCTGCCTTGCTGAGTAGATATTTGAGAGGATCAATTTTTGCTACTAGCTTAATTGTGTGTGCTAGCTTATAATGTCAGAACTTTTGAGATGCAAAGACTACTGTTAGACAAGCCTTCTCAATGAATGTATAGTTGATTTCATAGCCATTCAATGTCCTGCTAATGTAGTATATGGCTTGTCCCTTTCCTTGTTGATCTTCTTGTGCCAACAGTGCCCCTAGTGATATATCTGTTGTTGAAATATATAGAATAAGGGGCTTTCCTGCTACCGGTGGTACTAGAATTGGTGGGTTTATCAAATACTATTTGATTTGATAAAAAGATTCTGCACACTTGGCCTCCCATCTGAAAGGTACATTCTTATGGAGCAAATGATTGAATGGTAGACATTTATCAACTAGTTGAGCAATGAATCACCTGATTGATTGGAGTCATCCTTGTAGAGATCTGAGCTGACTGATATTCTTTGGTGGTGGCTGTACGTTAGGAAATAAGAAATCATCACAAACAAGATATAAACATTAATCATTAGCTCAATCACAAAAGCACTCATTGCAATGATCTAATCCTAAAACACATTCAATAGAGACATGAAATAAAAACATTCAAAAAGTAAATACTATGCAAACCAAAGATGTGATTTGAATGCTCCTTCATGCGGCTCCATTGTTCTTCTTTCCTCTTCAAATGGTTTGTGGATCTCACCTACAAGTGCACATACAAAATTGAAAGCAAGTAGACAAGATTATTGATCAAGAGTACTCGAAATTCGATAGTCTGATTACCAATTAGGGATCAAGGGATTTGATTGAAGAAGTTCATCCAATTTATAGAGAAATTGGAGAATTGAATCCAATTGGCATGATTCAATTCAAATGGAAATTGCAAATCAAGAATAGCAAAATTATGACATGTGTATGACAAATTGCTATGCAAGGATTTATGACAAGATTTATGACAATTTATGACAAATTGCTATGCAAGAATTGATTGATTATCCATTTATGACAAATTTATATGTCATTCCCATGAATTTAGGAGAGAAATAGGAGGAATTTGAAATTAGGAATTTAGAAATTAGAAAAATTAGAAAAAGAGGAATTAGGAAATTAGTGAATTAGGAAAATGATGAAAATTAGGACATTAATTAATTAATCAATAATTTTTCATTTATTAATTAATTCATTCACAAAGAGGAATAATTAGCCAATTAAATGAACATTTAATTGCGATGAGAAGACTTAGGATAAATAAATAATTTATTTAACCTAGAGGAAGTTTATGACAAGATTTATGACAATTTATGACAAATTGCTATGCAAGAATTGATTGATTATCCATTTATGACAAATTTCTATGTCATTCCCATGAATTTAGGAGAGAAATAGGAGGAATTTAGAAATTAGAAAATTAGAAAAAGAGGAATTAGGAAATTAGTGAATTAGGAAAATGATGAAAATTAGGACATTAATGAATTAATCAATAATTTTTCATTTATTAATTAATTCATTCACAAAGAGGAATAATTAGCCAATTAAATGAACATTTAATTGTGATGAGAAGACTTAGGATAAATAAATAATTTATTTAACCTAGAGGGAGAAATGACAAACAAGGGTAAATGATTAAATCACGAAACCCTAGAAATGAATTAGAAATGCAAGGATGACAATTAGGTCTTGACAAAGGATAGTTGATATCGATTCGATCATGATTTTGAATTGATAAATGACCAGTGTTAATAAATGATTTGATTGAGATTGGTTTGACAAAAATCAATGACAAATTGACCAAATTGACATGATTGAAAAGGACAAGGATCGATGACGAATCGATCGCAATATGACAAGATTGACAAGGACAAAGATCGACCAAAATCATGACAAATATTGTTTATCAACAAGACCTAATTCGAAAGCGAGACAACTGAAGAATATAGAAGAATGACTCGATGCTCGCAAATGATAAAGACCAAGTGCGTGACATAGGAGAAATGTTAATGCGACACAAAAACCTAAAATGAGGCAATGCACAAATGTTAAAGTATGATTCCGCAAGCGTTGACCATTTTTAGGTGTCTACAGTGGCATCTCCATAATGGCTTGTACCTTTGCTAGATCCACATCAATACCTTTAGCTGAGATGATGTAGCCAAGCAATTTTCCTGATGTAACCCCGAAGACACACTTCTTAGGGTTGAGCCTGACTTGGAATTTCTCCAATCGGTCAAAGATCTTTGTCAAGATGCTGAGGTGTTCTGCTCTGGTGAAGGATTTAGCTAGTAAATCATCCACATAGTCTTCCATGAAGGTATGCATCATGTCATGAAAGATTCTTGTCATTGCTCGTTGATAAGTAGCCCTTGCATTCTTTAAGCCAAAAGGCATAACATTCGAACAGTATGTTCCTCAAGGACAAGTGACTGTTGTTTTATCTTGATCCTTTGGGGCTATTTTTATTTGATTATAGCCTGAAAAACTGTCCATTAGTGAGAGAATTGCATGACCCGCTGTGAGGTCCATAATTATGTCGATACTGGGTAGAGTAAAGTCATCCTTTGTGTTGGCAATATTGCATTATACCAGACAATGAAATATTGTTGGCATTTCAATAAGGATATTGAGAAGGTTGTTGATGATTATGGACATAACTGATTAAAGATGTTTTACTATCTTGATATTATTATTTTGTCATTGATGTCAAGAAATTGATTTTCTAATTCAGTATGATGTTGCCATATCTTGAGAAGTATGATATGAAGATTATGAAGAAGTCCGTAAAAGGAAAGAATATGATGAATAAAGGAATGAATAAGGTATTCAATGGGCAACTACTACCGAGTTAGACAATGATGAGATCATGATGTTTTAGATTGTTTTAACATCATACATATGTTGTAAAATGTAAAGGTTAATACTATACTACGTTATCAAGCAAAGAACCTAGTCAGTAAACCCTAAGGTTATCGCTATCGGTTAATGAAGGCGGAATGTCTACCGAGTGAAGTTTAGTATTCACCAAGTTGTTACCGAGTTGTAACTGAGCTATAACAAAATGCATTAAATGTTTGCATGTGGTATTTAATGAAAGAAGCTGATGAGCTGGAGCGGATCAATGATTGGTAAGCCGTGGAAGAAGTTTGTTAACGAATCTAAGGCAATGGAAAGTCGGTATGAAGATCTACAGCTCAAATTGAACCACAATACCTTGGCACAAGTTCCAAGACTATTATGCAAGTTCCAAGGTGGGGTAAAACATTTTCAGATTGAAAGATGCATTGAACCTGGACAAGATTGAAGATCTGATGGGTATGATTGATAATGGGAAATGTGATCAAGGAGATTAAGCGGTTACCTAATTGTTTATAAATAGGAAACTATTGATAAACAATGTATGCGGGCAAGTGTATGCACAGGGATGCTACATAGTGATTACCGAGCACAGAAGCTTGAAGACCTGTTAGAATAATAGAGTACAGAAGCCCAGCAGATAGACAAGATTAGTTCTATGTCTAGATTGTATTGAACAAATAAGAATCTGCTTTAGCATTTTAGATGTGAAGTTGTAGATAGATTTATTACTTTTATTTTGTGAAAGTGACAGAAAATCTCTTAACCGAGTGGACTTAACAGTCTTATATGTAAATCCTCTAGCAAGGTGACATTCTGATTGAGTGTTTGAAATCCTTTGACAAGGTCACTTCTAACAAAGTGAAGATCCTAAAAGATTTGAGGGAAATCCCTTAACCGGGTCACATCTAGTAATGTGTTTGTAATCTTTAACAGGATTTGCTTTTAACCGAGCATACTCTAGAAGAGTATATTTCTTAGTGGGTCTGAAATCCCATAGTGGTTTTTCCCTATTTGTGTTTCCACGTTAAATTTGGTGTTATGAGGTTTATATTGTTCATATGCTTTTGAGTTTGCATATTTGACAGTTTTGGTTATATGACTAGTATATATGTTACCGAGGTTGAATCTGATGTTTTTATAGATGATTAAGTTTGTATGATTCACCCCCACCCTCTCATCTTGTTGGCTATTGGATCTATACTTATATTAAGTATCAGAACTATCAATTGGTATCAGAGCTTTGGACTCTGGAAGGAAAGTTTAAAGGCACTTGAGTTAAAGATCCAAAGATGTATAAGAGGGATGCACCGAAGCTGAACAAGTCAAGTTTCTCTACATGGCAGAAAAGGATGAAGCTACATCTATTAGGAGTTGGAGAATATGTTGTATACTATCTAGAGAATGATTTTGTCACATTGAGCACCTATCCATTGACTATGGAAGAGATAAAGGCAAAGCAAGAACATATTCAAGCAATGATTGAAATAACATCTGCATTGACCGATTCAAAGTTTAATGATCTAGAAGGCTACAATGATGCAAAGGCAATGTGGAATAAGCTCATATCAGTATATGGAGGAGATGAACATGTTCAAAGAGAAAAAGTAGACAATTTAAGAGGACAACTTGAATCTATGAGGATGAATGAAGGTGAGAACATAACTCAGTATAGTACAAGACTAAAGGAGATTGTCAATCAAATCAAAGGAGTAGGTGGAACTATTGAAGAAAAAGATATAACAAGTAAGTTGTTAAGAACCCTTCTACTAGCTTATGCAATCCGAGTCTCAGCAATCAATGAATTGAGGTCTGTACATAATATGCCAGTTTCTTTGGATGCTACTATTGGTAAGCTACATGCATTTGAGTTAAGTAATTTTGATAACAATGGATCTTCGGTAAATAAAGTTGAATCTGCATTTAGTTCTTTTCATCTTGATGAATCTAATGATTACAATGAAAGAAAGTATAAGTACTCTGAAGGAAATCATAGTGGAGCAAGTGAAAGATTTCGGAAGAACATGGAAGAAGTACACAAACTATATGAGGAAATCAAAAAGCAAGAAGAGTTTGAAGCACGGCCAAAAAGGTTACCAAGAGGCAAAGGTAAGTATAAAGGAAAACTACCTTTGAAATGTTTCGATTGTGATAAGATTGGACATATGGCTTCTAACTGTCCTGACAAAGATTTTACTGAAAAGAGAGATTACTGAGATGACAGACAGAAAGATAACCATTACAGAGGACATCGAGACTTCAGAAGAAGAAATAGAAAGACATGCTTAATAGCTGATGAAGAATCTAACGATGATAAATCAGATGAGACAGATATAGAGGAAGTTGTTTATGTGGCTATCAAGGATGGATCAAATGAAGAAATGTATGAAGAAAAATCCCTAATATCTCACATAAACACTAATGATTCTTGGATTATAGATAGTGGATGTTCACATCATATGACAGGAGATAAACACAAGTTTGTTATGTTAGAAGATTATGATGGAGGCTATGTTAGATTTGGTAATGATGCACAATGTCCGGTAAGAGGTAAAGGATCTATAACACTTCTTGATAATGCAAGATGCAATGATGTCTATTGGGTTGAAGGTTTGAAATACAATTTGTTGAGTGTAGCACAGCTAAACAACATAGGTTACCGAATAGAATTTCAGAAAGGAATTGTCAAAGTTCATGACAAGAATGGAAAGTTAGCTGCTACTGGGACACAAACAAAAGGTAATACATTTCACCTTGACTCAACTCAGAATAAGTGTTTGCATGCAAAGATTGATGATACCTGGCTATGGCATAAGAGGTTTTATCATGTAAATTTTGATAACTTGATCAAGATAAGAAGAAGCATAGAGTAAGAGGTCTACCAAGTCTTGAAAAGCCTGAGAATGCTATGTGTTGAGGATGCTAGATGGGTAAGATGACAATATCAAGCTTATTATGAAAGTTCAAAGTTATTATGGTGATAAGTATTTCATATTATTTGTGGATGACTATTCAAGGATGATGTCAGTAATGTTTTTAAAAGAAAAATTAGAAGCTTTTCAAATGTTTAAATGGTAAAAGGCAAGAGTTGAAAATGAAATAGGAAGACAACTAAAATGTCTTAGATCAGATAGAGGAGGAGAGTTCACATCTGATGAATTCAACTTATTCTGCAATGATCATGGTATTAAAAGACAAGTCTCTACACCAAGAACTCCATAGCAGAATGGTATAGCTGAAAGAAGAAACAGATCTATTGTGGATTGTGCTAGAACACTGATGATTGAGAAGAAGGTGCCACAAACATTTTGGAGAGAAGCAATAAGCACAGTTGTTTACACCTTGAACCGAGTTCAATTGAAAAAAGGTACTTTGAAGACACCATATGAGATCTGGTATGATAAGAAACCTAATGTTAGTTATTTTAAAATCTTTGGAAGTAGATGCTATGTTCATAAAGATGATAGATATGGCAAGTTTGATCAGAAAAGTGAAGAAGGAACATTTCTAGGTTACTCTTCTAGAAGCAAAGCATTTAAATGTCTGATCAAATCATCTAACAAAATAGTAGAAAGTGCAAATGTGAAAATTGATGAATTTGTAGAAAGAAATGATGAAGGAAATTCCAAAGAACCAGAAGATTATGATGAATTTGTCTATGTGCAACTGAGAAATCCTATCGAGAAAACTATTGAAGAAAATGAAGAAAATATCCAGTTACCAAGTGATGAAGAAGATCATACAGAGCCTACTGAGCCTGTATTAGCCAAGTATGTTAGAAGAAATCATGCACCAAGTCAGATTATAGGAGATAAGGATGATCCAGTGATGACAAGAAACAAACTGAGACAAAACACATGTTTGATATCTGAATTTGAACTGAGAATTATAAAAGAGGCATTTAACAGTGAAGATTGGGTAAATGCTATGACAGAAGAGATTGATCAAATCAAGAAGAATGACACATGGACACTAATCCAAAGACCGAAGGACAAAAATGTAATCGGTACAAAGTGGATTTTCAGAAACAAGCTAAATGAAAAAGGGGAGGTCATTCGAAACAAAGCAAGATTAGTTTGCAAAGGTTATGCACAAGAAGAAGGAATTGATTATGGTGAAACTTTTGCAGCTGTTGCTAGACTTGAAGGAGTAAGATCATTGTTGGCCTATGCTGCTTTCAAGAACTTCAAGGCATATCAAATGGATGTCAAATCTGCATTTCTGAATGGAATATTAGAAGAAGAAGTTTTCATTGAACAACCTGAGAGATTTGTTGAAGACAATAATAAAGATCAGGTATGTAAGTTGAACAAAGCTTTATATGGTTTGAAACAAGCACCAAGAGCATGGTATGAAAGATTGCACTCTTATTTGATTAAGATTGGTTTTATAAGGACAAGTGAGAATAGCAACATGTACATGAAGAATGATGAAATTGGAATACTGATCACAACCATATTTGTTGATGATATTATATTTTGTGGAAATGACTCTTTATGTAAGAACTTTGGAAATGAAATGAGTAAAGAATTTGAGATGTCATTAATCGGTGAGATAAAGTATTTTATAGGTTTACAGATACTGCAAATGAAAAATGAGATTTTCATTACTTAATCCAAATACATAAAGGAAATCTTGAAGAAATTTGGAATGGATGATTCAAAACCAGTAAGTACTCCTATGACTACCAACTGTAAATTATTAAAGAATGATGAATCTACATATGTTGATGAGACACTCTACCGATCCATGATTGGAAAACTACAATATGTTGTTCACAACAGACTAGACATAGCACATGCAGTTGGTATAGTTGCATGATTCTCTGCGGATCCTAAGGAAACACACATGACAACAATCAAAAGAATTTTTAGATACTTGAAAGGCACAAAGGATCATGGCTTAGTATATCAGAAAGGAAATGATTTTGATTTAAAAGTTTATACTGATGCTGATTGTGCAGGCAACATTGATGACAAAAAAAGCACAAGTGGTGGAGCTTTCTTTTCAGGAGAAAGACTAGTGAGTTGGCTTAGCAAGAAACAAGGATGTGTTTCACAGTCAACAACAGAAGCTAAATACGTTGCTGCAGCATTGAATTGTACCAACATTGCATGGATCAAACAACTATTGGAAGGTATAAATGAGAAAGTTACCGAGCCAGTAACTATATTATGTGACAATACCAGTGCCATTAATATTTCAAAAAATCCTATTATGCACTCTAAGACAAAACACATATCTATCAAATATCATTATCTTAGAGATGAAGCTCAAGAGAAGAAAGTGGTGTTGGAATATGTTAGCACAAAGGAGCAAATAGTAGATATCTTTAGCAAGCCACTACCAAAAGACACTTTTGAATATCTCAGAAGTAAGTTAGGGGTCCTACCCCTATCTTCTACTCACTGACCGAGTTCGGTGAAAGCATCAATCCGATGACTCTATTGCATATCTTTGGGAAGTTGATGCTGGAGTTATACACTTTAAGATGTTTTCTAATAGTGTACTGGAATTAATACTGGAATTACTACATAGAATATTACAGGGAACAGGAATTAAAGACAAATGCTCTGACCGAGACTCAGTTGATACACAACAATAGGAAATAACTTTTTACAGAAACAAATTATGTTTTAGTTCTTTTCTTTTTGGCATTGTTGTCAAAGGGGGACAATACCTATGAAAGGGGGAGAATACCTATGAAAGGAGAGAAGAGCAGACTACAGATTGGAAAGAAGAAGAAGACTGAGAAAATAGGAGAAGACTAATGTATGGGGAAGAGCATTTCAGCATTTCAGAATCACAGCAATCCAAATCTATTAAGGTCAAATCAATTGGTTTTGCCATCAATGCCAAAGGGGGAGATTGTTGGCAATATTGCATTATACCAAACAATGAAAGATTGTTGGAATTTCAATAAGGATATTGAGAAGGTTGTTGATGATTATGGACATAATTGATTAAAGATGTTTTACTATCTTGATATTATTATTTTGTCATTGATGTCAAGAAATTGATTTTCTAATTCAGTATGATGTTGCCATATCTTGAGAAGTATGATATGAAGATTATGAAGAAGTCGGTAAAAGACATAGGAAAGAATATGATGAATAAAGGAATGAATAAGGTATTCAATGGGCAACTACTACCGAGTCAGACAATGATGAGATCATGATGTTTTGGATTGTTTTAACATCATACATATGTTGTAAAATGTAAAGGTTAATACTATACTATGTTATCAAGCAAAGAACCTAGTCGGTAAACCCTAAGGAACCTAGTCGGTAAACCCTAAGGTTATGGCTATCGGTTAATGAAGGCGAAATGTCTACCGAGTGAAGTTTAGTATTCACCGAAAGTCGGCATGAAGATCTACAGCTCAAATTGAACTACAATACCCTGGCACAAGTTCCAAGACTATTATGCAAGTTCCAAGGTGGGGTAAAACATTTTCAGATGGAAAGATGCATTGAACCTGGACAAGATTGAAGATTTGATGGGTATGATTGATCATGGGAAATGTGATCAAGGAGATTAAGTAGTTACCTAATTGTTTATAAATAGGAAACTGTTGATAAACAATGTATGCGGGCAAGTGTATTCACAGGGATGCTACATAGTGATTACCGAGCACAGAAGCTTGAAGACCTGTTAGAATAACAGAGTACAGAAGCCCAACAGATAGACAAGATTAGTTCTATGTCTAGATTGTATTGAACAAATAAGAATCTGCTTTAGCATTTTAGATGTGAAGTTGCAGATAGATTTATTACTTTTATTTTGTGAAAGTGACAGAAAATCTCTTAACCAAGTGGACTTAACAGTCTTATATGTAAATCCTCTAGCAAGGTGACATTCTGATTGAGTGTTTGAAATCCTTTGACAAGGTCACTTCTAACACAAAGTGAAGATCCTAACAGATATGAGGGAAATCCCTTAACCAGGTCACATCTAGCAATGTGTTTGTAATCTTTAACAGGATTTGCTTTTAACCGAGCATACTCTAGAAGAGTATATTTCTTAGTGGGTCTGAAATCCCACAGTGGTTTTTCCCTCTTTGGGTTTCCACGTTAAATTTGGTGTTATGAGGTTTATATTGTTCATATGCTTTTGAGTTTGCATGTTTGATAGTTTTGGTTATATGACTGATATATGTTACCAAGGTTGAATCTGATGTTTTTATGGATGATTAAGTTTGTATGATTCACCGCCCCCCCCCCTCCTCTCATCTTGTTGGCTATTGGATTTGTACTTATATTAAGTATCGGAACTATCACTTTGGACAAGCTTTGTTGACATCTCTGAAATCAATGCAGATTCTGGTACTGCCATCTGGTTTTGATACTGGCACTATGTTGGAGATCCATTCGATATAGTTGATGGGTCAGATGAATCCGACATCTAAGAGTTTCTTCAGCTCAGTCTTGACCATGAGTACCACCTGTGGATTCATTTTTCATAGTTTTTGCTTGATTGGCTTAACTCCTGGAGAGATGGACAAGTGATGCATGATCAAGTATGGATCAATCCTGGGCATATCTGCATATGACCAAGCAAAGTTAATTTGCTTTTCTTTAAAAAAGATGAGAAATCTCGATCTTTACTCCTCTGTTAGAGATTCTACTAGGTGTATGTTTTTGACTACTTCTGTAGTACCAATGTTGATTGATTGAGTGGGCTCAATCAATATGGGTGATCGCTCATGAAAATGTTCAAGAAGAGTGTCAAGTCTCCCATCCTTAGGTGCCTTAAAAAGGTTTTCACCCTCAGATGCATCCTTTAATTTTACTTTTTTGTGATCTAAAGCTACCATTGACTGGTTTTCAGCATCAGATCTTTTATTTGGTTCATTTTTGTGACTGAGGGACTTGGCACTCCCTGGTTTGCAGACATTGTTACTTTGTTGACTGGTAGAGCTTGTTTCCAGGTTAACGGTACATAGGTAGTGGATAATAGATTCATCTTCTGGGAAAATTGGTATATCATGTATTTCGGGTTCATCCCAGTCAATGAGGTCGGGAAAGACAAGTGGTAAGGAATCATTTGGTGGATCAAGTTCTGCTACTATAAGTGTCAAGACAGAGGTTTCATCATGATTGGTCTTGGTTTCAAAGAAGCCATGGATTTCATTGAGGTCTTTGATGGTATCATTTTCTATATAGACTTGTTCATAATGTTTTTGTTCACTTTCCTTGGCATCATAGATATTTTGTGGTCCAAATTCAAGAGGTCTATCTTCTGCGTTATGCTCTTCCTGAGAAAGGGATATGGAACCAGTATTGTCAGTGATATCTCCAGTAGTGTTTGAGTAGCTACCCCATTCATATTCATTGGAATCAGTCTCTGAGGCATCATCCCAGATTCTATCAGTGCTGTAAACAGGTATGTTGTATGGTAAAAATAGATCTTTGATGATGGATACCAATTTGATAGTTTTTGTTGATTCAGTGTCGGACCCTACTTCTACTTTTTGTATTTGTTCATAGACTATGCCTCCTTGGGGAGGAATAACGGTATCAGGAGATGATTCTATTGGTTTTTGAGATATTGGTGTTTGAATATGAGCTATTGGTGCAGATATGGCCTTCTTGTGACTAAGAAGCTTTTCCTGATGTTGCTTCTGTTCTTGATGTTCACATGCCTTGTGGATTGTTTCTGCTGACTCAAATAGTGCTTCCTGCTAGGATTCTTCTTTGTACTTCTTCTTTGCTTTCCATTGAGGTTTTGGAGTTATGCGCGGTGTCTTTCTTAATAGGAAAGTGAGTTTACAACCCAATCCTATTTTGTCTCTATTGAGCTGTGAAGGAAGGTCTATGGGTTTAGTGAGTCCTTCTTTGCATTTTCCAATAGGTCCTTTAACGTCATATCCCATTTGTTGCATGATTAAGTAGCCCTTTCCATATAGGTGTGTTGGTAGAACTATGTCCAGAGTAGCTATTCTATTATCTTCTTCTTCATCTTTGTATAACCAGCTAAGAATGTCCTTATCTTCTGATTCATGTGCTAGAGTACCTAGTTGGATGAAGGTACCATCAAATTTGGTGACAGGCTGAGTTACTTGATGCGTTGTTGTTGTGGGTAGTCCATGAGATCTGGGTGATGTTGGTAAGCTAGCCAAACACATGGGTTCCAAAAAGTATTCTTCCATACCTTGTTCTCTGATTTGCATTTTCTACTTGAAATCTCCAGGTAATGATTCAGACTTTGCCTTCTATAGATCTAATGTTGAGGAACTCTATTTTTCCCTATTATGGGGAACCAAATTGTCATGGGTTGCTCCCATTGTATTACAATGTTGAAATGGATTTTGATCAGTAGATATAGAGACCTCTTGTCTGTTATAGGGAAATTTGACACATTGGTGATACGTAGAAGGCACTACTTGCATTTCATGTATCCAGGGTCGACCTAATAAAATATTGTAGGTGAGGTCTATGTCTAAGACCTGACACATGGTATTTCTTTGTACTAGTCCAACTTGAATGGGTAACATCATGGTTCCTTTAGATGACCTTTCCTCATCATCATATGCCTTTATGGTAATCTTTTTACGTGGAGCAATAGACTCCTCAGAGAAGCCTAATGCACGGATAAGTTTTAAGGTACATATATTAAGTCCAGCTCCTCCATCTACCAATACTCTTTTTACTCGGTGTTTATAAACGATGACTTCAATATGGAGGGGAGTGTTATGCGGATGACTTAAGGAAGTATTATCATGCTCTGAGAAGGTGAGATTATGAGGCCCTATCATATGAGCGACCATGGCTTGAAATCTGTCTGCATCCAAATCTTGAGGTACATTGGTTTCCAATAGCGCTTGCTCCAATATGTCTTTGTGTTTTGGCGACAATTTCAGTAATTCTAGTATAGATATTTGAGCCAGAGTTTTGCGTAGTTGGCTGACTAAATCATATTGGATTTTTGGTGTAGTGGTTATAGGTGATGTATGTCCCTTCAAGACATATTTCTAAGCTCTGGTTGTTACATTGACAGATTCATGATCATGTTGGTCTCGGATTGTGATGATATTTACATGATGGTCTTCAGTTGATATGTGATTGATGGTGTTATTGTAGATGTGGTTGATACGAGATCCACGTGTATCATTTGAGGTTGAAGCTCCATCTTTGTTGTAGTTTGGAAGAGGATTTTTAAAGGCTCCATGGTCACCATTTGTTTTGAGACCATCTACCATTAAATCACCTCGATCAATCATGTCCTGAACAATGTTTTTCAATCTCATGCAATCGTTCGTTCGATGACCTTTGTTACGATGAAAATCACAATAGTGTGAATCATTCCACCAAGGTGGTTTGATTTGGGGTTTGTAGTTGCTGATTGTAGGCAAAGAGAGAATCTTGTTTTCCAGGAGCTCTCTGAATATTGACTCTAGCGATTGTCCGAGTGGTGTGCAGACATGTTTTTGGAAATTGTTAGTGTTGTCACGCAAATTGTTATTAGGTCCTTGATTCGTGGTTTTGTTTTGAGTATCGTTGGTGTTGTTTGCATTGGGTTGACCTTGATTGGTATTTGGTGTGTATGTGTTAGTGTTTGGATTAGCACCTTTAGGAATTTTCATAGCTTGAGGATTTCCAGATAATGCGAGCACTAGTTGCTTAGATTTTGGATCATGCGATTCATTGATGCCTTCGTTTTTGTTTCAAGTCCAAAATCGAGACTTGTCTAAGTTGTTATTTTGGTTATTTTAGTTTGATGAATTTGTTCCTTCTTTGAAGAATTTGAGCATTCCCTTTTTGACACATGCCTCTTCTACTTGAATGTCATTTTCAATCAATTTAGCGAAAGACGGTATGCATTGGAGTTTGAGCCGATAACTCATCTCACCATTCAAGTTGTCGATGAAAATTTCCATTTTCTCATTTTCAAGAATGTCTCGAGGATATCATGAAACCTTACATCGCCAGCGTTGAAGGAATATCATGAATGTTTCATTATTTTTCTATTTGGTGTTGCAGATGTCTAGCATAGTTATAGCATGATGAATGTTATAGGAATATTGTGTTATGAACTTGTTAACCAATTCATCAAATGATCTGACAGGAGGTGTAATTTTGGATAACCATTCCATTGTTTGTCTTCCCAAGCTTCTAGGGAATAACCTCATCAGATAGGTGTCATCATGAGCAAATTCAAGACTCATGGTACATAATTCTTTGACATGATCATGGGGATCACTTTTTCCATCGTAATTGTCAAATTTAGGCACATCCAAGTTTGGAGGAAAAGGGATCATGTGCAATCTTCTGTCAAAGGGATAAGGACAGATTTCATTTAATGTGTACCGCACTATCGTCCGTTGTTGCATGTCTTGCATTTTTCTTTGTAACATTTGCATTTGCTGAGTAAGGGCAACCAAAGGTGTATTGTTTTGCCAAGGGAAGAGTTCTTCCCTTGCATTGATCCTAGGTTGAAACGGTGTATGGAACGGTATGTTTTCCTCAGGGATGTTTTGTCTTGGTGTATGTTGTTCTAGTATGTTTTTTTCAAGGATATCTTGTTCAAGGTCGCGTGCTTCCCCTTCCCATTGTCGTTCTTGATATTCGTAATGTTGAGGTCTCATTCTGAACACATCTGCGTCAAGGTCTTCAGGGAGTTTAACCCCTTTGCTTGTGAGCATGAGCAAGTATTTTTCCTTGTCATTTTCTATGAGCCTTTCTACAAGCTTTTGGAATGAAGCACTTTCTTAGCATTCCTGAAGAAGCTCTTTAGAAATTTCAGTATCCTCTAGGTGTGGACCTTCAAAAGGATTTGACAACCTTCGATTCACACTAGATTTTGCTTGTGCCTTGCTTTGTTTATTTTGAGAGCGAGTAACAGGCATTTTTAGTAGAAACTTTCTATGATGAAAGGGACAAAATCCTCTTCGATATGTCACTTGGGAGTTGGTGGTTCCAGTCGAGGTGTTTTGTAAGTGATGCACTTGTCGGGCAAGAATGCTGGATTGATCTTTCCTCCACGGTTTATGATTTGATTAAATGCGGATTTTTGACAATATGCCCTAGTCTTTAAAGGCTCTTTGTCAAATTTGTTAGATTTGTTTCGGATATAAAGTTTAACATGATGAAGGAATGTTCGATGAGATTTGAAGAGTTGACGATTGATGTATAAAAATTTGTTTCTTTTGATAAATTTGGAAAAACTTGGTTGTTGTTTCTTCAACGTGGTGTTACGATAAATATTCTTTCTTCTTAAAATATGGGGATTAGTCATGCATAAGTGATCAATGGTATCCTTTGATTTGTTTTGGATTTACTTGATCTTGCTTTGAAAATTCAAGTTTTTACTTTATCAAAGTGAAGGTTTAGATGCCCCCTCATGACAAAGTGTGTCAAATGATATGGATAAAGTCTCTCGATATGGAAACTTGATTTGACAACATGAGGTTTTAAGCAAGTGATTTTGAGATAAAATCCGTGAGATGATTAAGGACCATTTTTCTACTTGTGATGATGTTTCCTGATTTTGATAGGATAGATATGTTTTATCGTGCAACCAATTTTGGATTTTTACAACGTTTGTTTGACACAAATTTTGCTCAAGAAATAGTTTTTAAAGCTGTGTTTTTGCTACTCTATTTTGATGAAAAATGATGCTGATGAAAAGAGGCTTCCAAAGATGTTTTCTAAATTTTCTAAATTTCTCACTGTTTTGCCCTCTATTTTTTTGAGTTTGGTCACACACTAAAACAGAGACAAGATGTGCTACCAAAATTACTTCACGCGCTAAATAAAAGATCACACGCACTAAGCTACCCCTAGCTACACGCTAAAGTTTTTGACTGTTAAAATCTGTTTTCTATTCTGGCTCAAAAAGTTATGCACTAATATGGGTCTGCTATGCGATAACTGTTAAACCCTACATGCTAAAGTTTGAATCCTACATGCTAAGCTGTTGTTTCAACGCGTTAGGCTGTTTTCCGGATGCGCTAACTGTTTAACACTGTTTTGAAATTTTGGAAGAACGCTGCTATTTTAACTTAACGCACTAACTTGATGTTCTGATGTGCTAACAAATGTACCACACACACTAAGAAGTTGCTCTCACACACTAAATTGTCCTAATATTTTCCTTTGGCTAGTTTTTGCAATTTTTGAATTTTTGTTGTGAGTTTTTTAGTTGTGATGGATGATTTTCTGAAGTAGTAAATGCAAGCATAGCACAAAAGAGACAACCATTTTGCCTAATCTAACAAAAAGTGTATGTTCTGCGAGGATGTGTTCAAACCCCCAATGTTTTAACAGGTTTGGATACAAATAATACAAAAGTGTATGTTCTACGAGGATGTGTTCAAACCGGTAGTGAGCAAGTTGTAAGTGAACCGGCTGCAACCTTCTGGGAACCAGTTGTCAGTCAACTGAGTACCAGTAACAGTGTTCTTGAACTAGTGAATGCTGATACTGATGAAGATGAGGATGAAGAAGAAAAGCAAGAAGAACTAGTTAAGACCATTCCTCGGTATGTCAAATTAAATCATGATCGCAAGCAAATCATAGGTGATAAGGATGCAGGAATCCTTACCAGAAGAAAAATCAAAGAAAACTCATGTATGATCTCTAAATTTGAGCCTAAGTCATTCAAAGAGGCTCATAAAGATGAAGACTGGATCAAGGCAATGGAAAAAGAACTTGACCAGATAGAGAAAAATGGTACATGGTCCTTGGTACCCAGACCAGAGCATAAAAATGTCATTGGCACCAAATGGGTGTTCAGAAATAAGTTGAATGAGGATGGCTCAGTGATTAGGAATAAAGCCAAACTGGTATGCAAAGGATATGCTCAAGAAGAAGGTGAAGACTATGGGGAAACCTTTGCTCCTATAGCCAAATTGGAAGGAGTTCATATGCTTCTTGCATATGCAGCTTTTAAGAGATTCAAGGTATATCAAATGGATGTAAAATCTACATTCCTAAATGGTGTACTTGAAGAGGAGGTGTATATTGAGCAACCAGATGGGTTTACCCTATCTAAAGATAGTGACATGGTATGTAGGCTACATAAAGCATTATATGGTCTAAAGCAAACACCTAGGGCATGTTATGAGCACCTACATTCCCATCTTGTGAAGATTGGATTTGAGAGAACAAGTGAAGATAGCAATATCTACTTGAAGCCTGAAGGAGATCAGATTCTGATCTATGAAGTTTTTGTTGATGACATCATCTTTGGTGGAAATGACAAGATGAGTCATGAGTTTGCTGATGAGATGAAGAAAGAGTTTGAGATGTCACTCATAGGGGAGATTAAGTTCTTCATTGGACTACAGATCCAATAGATGGAAGATGGAATCTTCATCACTTAGTCCAAATATGTCAAAGAGGTGTTGAAGACTTTTGGCATGGAAGACAACAAACCAGTTGGTACACCGATGGTGACCGATTGCAAATTGACAAAGGAGGATGATTCCACACTAGTTGATGAGAAGGAATACTGGTCAATGATTGGTAAGTTGCATTATGTAGTGCATAGCAGACCGGATATTGCACATGCAATTGGCATCACTACAAGGTTCCAGAAGAGTCCAAGAGAATCTCACTTGATTGCAGTCAAGCGGATCCTTAGGTATCTGAAGGGAATAGTTGACTATGGATTGCGGTACCCATACAACAATAATTTCAATCTGAAAGTGTTCATAGATGCTGAATGGGCTGGTAATGTGGATGACCAGAAGAGCACAACTGATGGTGCATTCTTTCTTGGTGGTAGACTGGTCTCATGGAATAGTAAAAAGTAGAGTTGTATCTCTCAGTCTACAGCGGAAGTGGAGTATGTTGTAGCTTTCATGAACTACACTCAGACAATCTAGATGAAGCATCTACTGGAAGGCTTCAAGATCCCTATATCTGAACCGATAAGTATATTCTGTGATAACATAAGTGCTATCAATATATCAAAGAATCCGGTTTTACATTCTAGAACCAAGCATTTTGAGCTTAAGTATCATTTCTTGAGGGAAAAAGTTCAGAATAAAGAAATTGCACTGGAGCATGTGTCCAATAAGGAATAGTTAGTAGACATATTCACCAAGCCTCTCCCAAAGACAACTTTTGTGCATTTGAGAGGTGAATTAGGGGTATTACCCCTTCAGGAGGTGAACTAAAAGTGATTGTTCCACATCAGTCAGGTACTGGAAAGACAAAGTTTTGATTGATTGGTGTGTTGAAGGATGCTACTCCTCAGGGGGAGCAACATGATGGAATAGTGATGATTGTACCTCCACTTTGGCATTGTTGTCAAAGGGGGAGAAGGAGTGAAGCGAAAAGATATTTGCAGCAAATAGGGAGAAGAAGTGAAGCAGAGAAGATATCTTTTGTATATTGCCATCAATGCCAAAGGGGGAGATTGTTGGCATTATGTGAACCGACATGGCATTATATAAACCGACATGAAGACATAATGATATTGTATGTTTTCATTGATGTCAATATGGGACATAGTGTGAACCGGCACATGTGATAAGTGAAGAGAGAGGAATCGACATATGTATGAACCGGTTTATGTGCCAAAGTGAAGTGGCATATTTGTTCAAGGTGAACCGACATGTAGTTATGCGAACTGGCACATGGAAGCATTGTATGACTACCGGTTGGTAGGTAGCTTCCACTTCGGGGTTTCTAGTTGGAGAACCTCAAGTCTATGTGACTCAATCGGGGATCTTTGTGTGATGAGTTAGCAGTATGATGAAGGACAGATCGTGTTGCCGCGTAAGCTCTGTGTGCGTGAAGGATCTTGCATGAAGATGACTATTCCTATCTACCTTGGGAATGTGTGAAGTCTGTCAAACGGTGATAATGCGTGATGGGTTATCAGCCACCATGAAAATGGTGGATAATGGACGATGGAGAATGTCTTGAGATCGATTCAAGATTGTTGTATTTAATGCAGCATGATTCAACGGTCAGGATCAAACTGTTTGAATTGCTTAACCTAACAGGTTTAGGGTTTAGGGTTTTTGCTACTGACCTGTATGTTTCCTATAAGGTCGATGTTGGGTTTCTTTCTGAGGTTGTTGGCAAAAGTTGTGAGTGTGTATCCAAGGAAAGTGATAGGTGATTCTTGCCAGACCAAAGGAGAGAAGAGATACCTACAAAGTGAATGTGCCAAAGGAAAAGGGGAGCCTAAATGGATCTGCATCAGCATTAAGTGCTATTAATAGATCATTGTAATACCTGTTGATCTCTAACCACTTCAATAGTTGTAAAATCCCCTAATAGGGTAGCATTAAATGGCTTGATTCAAAATCCCTTAAATCGGGTGGTCTTAACTGGCTTGTTTCAAATCCCTTAACTAGGTAACTCGAGGCTAATGAGTTTTGAGAAGCTACAGAAGCTTAGGAGATCCTTTTAGCTATTGAGTTCTTGAAATCCTCTAACAAGGTGACCCTACCAGGTTTAACCCGTAACCAGGTATCCCTTAACCAAGTGATCCTTAACAGGATCGGTTCCTACCAGAACCTATTGTAATGTCCTTAACCGAACAAGGCTCCTAACAAAGTGGACTTCTAAAGAGTTCAAAAAGTAGCTTGTGGGTATTCATCCCCACCGTGGTTTTTCCCAGTTGGGTTTCCACGTGAAAAATATGTGTGTCATGTGAAATGCTTCTGTCTTGTGATGCTTTGTTTTACCTGTTAAGCACATGAAGGTTCTATGTTTTATGCCTGTTTATTAAACATATTGAACTCATTGTTGTGAAGATCTGATGGTCAAGTTTACTGGTTTATGCATGAGAATTTAATGATACTGTAGTATTGAGCTAAGAGGAAAGCTTATTTAGTGACCGGTTCATGACTAATTGAGCTATACTAGATGTTACTGGTTGCACTCTACTTTACTGGTATCCTTGTTTGTTAGTCATTTGGAGCATTTGCTATCAAACCGGTTATTGACTGTATTTGTGTTTGTACTTGATTCACCCCCCCCTCTCAGTACCAGTTTGGTACTAGTGGTTCATCATTGACCTATCATTCCCTTCACACCGGCCGTAAATGGCTTTAAGAGTTGATTTCAACTCCTCGGGAAGGCAGGCCTGCTAAAGGTTTTATAATGCTTGAAGTACAAAAACCTTTAAGAGTGGTCTAGATTTTTGATCACCCAGTTAAGGGGAGAGCATATACCTTCCACTTTCGAGACAAGGCAAACAATCTTCTTTTTAGCCTTCAAGACAATGATTTGCTAACTTCTACTTGGAGATGTTGCTCCAAAAAAACATGGTGTTTATTTTATTTCCCCAAATCAGTGATTATCTAATCTAGGAAAAGAACCGAGTCAACAAAGCAACACTTCAATTTGGTCAACAAAAGGAAATTGATAAAAAGAGGAATAATGTCCCTCTTTGATTGCAACAAAACTTTTAAGTGTGGTTCTTTCCTTTGCAAAAATTTAAAATGAATCCTTTTATACACCAAAGGATGGTGAGGTTCTTTTTAAAGCTACTTTTGCAAGAAAGGAAAGTTTGTATTGTCCTTTTTAAAGCCCAAAATAAAGTTTTTCTCCTATGAAAGTAAGAAATTTTTTGATTTGTGGTTCTTTTTATAGCCCAAAAATAAAAAAGAGTTCAATTTTAAGAAAAAGAAGTTCAAATTTTAAACTAACTTAACTAGTTAGTAAAAATTATAATTATCTTAATAACCTTAAGACTAAGCTCCTATCTGCAACAAAATCATTAGAATCCTGCAAAATAACAAGTGAAAGAGGTTAGATAACTGGTGGACTTCAACAAGTCTAATTTTTATCCTCGGTTACAGATTTTATTTTTCTGATTTCTGTCTATCTATGATGCGCTACAGAACAAACTGTACGTGCTACAAAATAACAGTGATGCACTAAAAGAAATCAGAGATGCACTATACTGTTTTCAGGATGCGCTACTCTGTGTTCTAGAGGCACTGCTCTATTTTTCTCCCGCGTCGAGACCTACAGGAAAATATTAGTATTATGATGCACTAAGGAAAAGACTTCACGCGCTAGATGATGGACCCAACACACTGAACAATAAGCCGAATGCGATAGGTTGTTGACCGGATGCGCTAGGGAATGTTTCCCACATGCTGATTCTTGTTTCCCGCAGACCTACAAAAGTGGTTAAATTTAAAAACCGATTTGATATATGGGGTGATGCCCCATAGTGGGCACCAGAAATGTATGCGAGAAAAGCGGGTCAATAGAACTCAAAATGTGAAAAGTGGAGCTCTAGGGAGCCTTGCTCACACACCCACATGACTTCTTGGTGCAAGCTATGGAGTCATGAAGTATGGCTCAGCTTCCCAAGGTTGATTCCATGGTTCTCTACCTCACAAGGTCCCTCAAACCAATGTTTTTGCTCTCAGATCACTGAGCAAAATGGTTTAGGGATGACAAATGCAAGAACGAGGGATGCTTTTGTTGATTTTAAGATGAAATGCATCCTAAGCTATGCATGATCCTATAAATGCAATAAACTGGTTATAAGATGACAAGATTAGTAACAAGACTATCCTAGCATGCTATATTAGTCTATGATTAGGCTAAATGATAAGAAAAATACTCTAAACATGCATATTTAGATTAATTCCTATTGAAAAGAGAGGCTAAATGATGAGCATAAATGATATATTAAAGCTTGGATGGATTTTAGTATAAGTATGATGCTAAAGACTTGGATTATGAAAATGGAGGAATGAGAGTTCTATTTATAGCAAAAATAGGGCAATGGATGGTCAGGATTGAAAGAGTTAATCAAGGGCTAAGTTTGAAAGTTGTCAATCCATGTTTACAATTGGCACCAATGAAATGGTGACAATTGTCAACATAGGCTTGGTTGAGAGGAGATGTAAGAAACATTAAATACTTGAGAAGACCTCATGGTTACCCTAGGGGTTAAGGGTTAAGGTTAAGTTAAGATTACCCATTAGATAAAGCTTTTATCCAAAGGATAAATTATTGTGCAAAAGTTTAAGGATAACCATGGTCAAAGTAATAAATGCTTGATGAGACCCTTGGGTTACATGGAGGTTGAGTTTATGGAAATTCTTTAACCATGTAAGAGGGTTGAGTTAACCATTAATGGTTATGAAGACTTTGGGGAAAAATTTGTAAGAGTCCTTCCAAATTTGGGGGTATTCAACAAGTTAGCTTGTTGAATGGATAAAGGCTTTAATGCCTTTTGAAGACTTTACTCCAAATTTGAGAAGTGACCTCCTCAAATTGAGGGGAAAGGGATAATGGATGGGTTTGGGTTAATTAATTAGGATTAGAAGAATCTAGAAGAGGTTAGAAAGAGGGTTAGGATGCAAGTGGGAGGTGTAGGATTTTGCAAGTGGGTGAGGGAAAATAGAATTAATTTAAAATAAATTGCTTTATTTCAATTTGGTTGCAATTAAATAAATTAGATTTATTTAATTTAGGATAACTATTTTAATTAAATTTGAATTTAATTAAAAAGTGGACAGGGGCTTTAATTGAATAAAATGAATTTATCCTATTAAATGGTATAGTAAATTTAATTGAGTAATTTACTTAATTAAATAGAGGAATGCAGATAATTTAATTAAATTGAATTTACTTAAATAGAGAAATGAACATAAAATATTCATTTAGGAATATGGTCATTTCTATACGTCTACAGGTTTTATGAATTTGGACTGTAACTCCATTGACTTCTCTTTGTAGGTTTTGAACCTCTCCTCCTTTGTATCTTATGGAGAATTTAGCAAGTGGTGTGTGTATGCTTCCAAGGTATCCATATCAACGTCATACCCCATTGGCATTATCCAAATAGTCTAGGATTGAACTGCTTCCATTAGAAATTCATATTTGTTCACCATGAAGCAAATTATCCCCTCATACTTGATAATTTCTTTGGGGATTGACACTCTTTGCTCATTTCATCCTCGAAAGTTTTGAAGAAATACCATAATGCAGTATTTTAATTATCTTGATTTCCAAGGCTATTAAGTCCTTGCTAATATTCTATGCAACCAGTTTGTCATAAGCCCACTGGACTCTGTCAGTTTTGGGAATTTCATTCATTAAGTATAGAGCTAGACACATAATCAAAGATCCAAATTTGAAAAATTTCTTTTAATCTTGTTTAATCTTCTTCAAATTTATCAGCAACTCCTCCAACAACACAATACATATGTCATAATGAATATCTTCCTTAACCATTTTGTAAGCAGCATGAATTGCAATACCGAAAACCAGATTCAGTCTATTGGATTGATACAACTTATAACCAATCATCATACTAGCAAATTTAACGTCATCTTCTTTTATTGTATTGATCTTCATTGATTGCCTATCAAATTCTACACCGATTAGCTTGTTCACAGTAGGGTTTATAACCTTTTGTAACCCTGGCTTCTCAATGGTTTGATTCAAATAGGTAACTGCCTTAATTGCTTCTACAATGATCTTGTAAGGTTTGTCCAGCCACATAAATTTGATGGTATGATGAAAGAATAAGTATCTAGTAGAATATTGAGAGGGAGGGGGGGTGAATCAGTATACTAAAAAACTGATACAAACTTCCCAATCTCAAAATCAAACTCAAAAAGTAAACTTTCACTTATCAAGATCAATACTCAATATCAACCGATTAACTGTTATAATAACTTAGCAATAAACAACTTCAATCTTGTAAACATCAAAATGTTTAATCATATCTCAACATATTCAATCTCTCAATGCTTCCAGATATCATGCCTTATTAGAATAGTTAAGTAGTCAATCAAATCAATAAATAAGATCATAAACAAAAAAAACATTCACCACTTGACACAAATGTTTATACGTGGAAAACCCAAATAGGTAAAAACCACGGTGAGATGAGACTCGCAAGGATAGCTATCTGAACTCTTCTGAAGTTCTCCGTGGTAGGAGCCAAGCTTTTTAAATCTTTTACAATAAGTCCTATTAGGAACTGATTTTGTAAGCAATCACCCAGTTAAGGGATTTACAAAATGCCTTGATGAAAAAAAAAAAAAAACCCTGTTAGGAGTAACCTTGGTAGAGGGTTTGAGAATCCAAGCTACTGGACCACCCTTTTAGAGGATTTAATAAGTAACCAAGATTGTTAGAGCTTACCTGGTTAGGGGATTTCAATTCTATTGTAATTGTTAGAAAACAACAGGTGTTCTTGATCTGTCTGAATAACACTACATTTTCTTGATCGAATCCTTTTAAGCTTCAATCTGATTTCACTCGAACTATAGATCCATTCTTCGGTTAGGCAACCACACACTCAACTAGTTTTCAGCCAACACTTTCCCAACACTCTTACAAATAACTTCATCGAACTTAAATAGAAATCAATTAGGTCGGTAACACAACAAAAACCTAATTCTCTCATAGAGATTACAAACAAGTCGGTTCAATCTTGACCATTAGAAATCATAACAATCTCTTCAAATTCTTTAAGAAAAATCCAACTGCTCCATGATCACCAATTCATCAAACTTTGTAACTTATCACATGTTATGCATTAGATGCAATCCACTTTTCTCATTCCCTAGACAACAAACAAATACGCCAAAATAATATGAAGTTATCCTCATTCAATGATCACATGTGTCTCCATCATTATCACTCATCATTAGATCTTAAACCAACAAAATTGATTGGTTAGGGTTTAACAAAAAAAAATTGTAGGGTTTACCGGTTACATTGCATAGAAAAGGGTTTAACCTTATACACTGGTTTACCAGTTCAACTCACAAACATATCATACCGGTTTACAACATCTTCCACAAATATCTTCCTATTAGTTACAAGAAAATATCAATAATAACAACAATATCAACAATATCATAAATATCTTCATGCAAATGCCAACAATCTCCCCCTTTAGCATTGATAATAATACAAATATCAATGCCTCCGATTATTGTTGTGATTGGTGAATAGGAATCTCGGTTTACATTACCAAGTGTTCACCATGTTTTGTATGCCCGAGCAGCCTGTCGTTGGTTTCCCTTTGCCAGTCACATAATTTTTCTCCCCCTTTGACAACAATGCCAAATTGAAAGTAAAATATGTAATGTCAATTTTTCACTGTGCAGCAACAACATACTACAACTTGATGCTCATCATGTGAAATACATCCACTTTATCATCAATCCATGTAAAATTCTACAAGTAATTCAAGGACTGATGCAATCAGCATCATGCTCAACTAACTTCATGAAACTAGCCTTCCTCCTAGAAAGAATGCTCCACTAGTAGTAATTTTCTAGTCATCAATATTTCTTTCCCAATCAGCATTAGTGTATGCCTTCAAATCAAAGTTTCCTCCATATGGATACCATAATCTATAGTCAACTATACATTTTAGATACCTAAAAATTCTCTTTGTTGCTATCACGTGTGCTTCCTTTGGATTCTTCTGAAATCTTGCAACTATACCAACTGCATGGGCAATATCCGATCTATTGTGAACAACATAGTGTAATTTGCCAATCATTGACCTGTATTCCATTTCATCAATAGACTTAGATGCATCCTCCTTGGCCAACTTACAACTTGTAACCATTGGTGTTCCAACTGGTTTACAGTCAGTCATGCCAAAAGTCTTCAAAACCTCTTTCACATACTTAGACTGAGTAATGAAAATATCATTCTTCATTTGTTATATTTGCAAGCCTATGAATTTTTTTTATTTCCCCTACTAAAGATATCTCAAACTCATTCTTCATTTCATCTACAAAATTTTTGCTCATGACATCATTACCTACAAATATAATGTCATCAACAAATACTTCACTAATAAGTATTTCATCTCCTTTAGACTTGAGATAAATATTACTATCATCATTGGTTCTTGCAAAGCCTATCTACATCAGATGTGTATGAATTCATTCATACCATGCTCTTGGTGTCTGCTTCAATCCATACAAAGCTTTATGCAATCTGCATACCATGTCTTTCTCATCTGTCAATGCATAACCATCAAGGTGCTCTATGTATACCTCTTCTTCCAATCACCCATTCAAAAATATAGACTTAACATCCATCTGGTATACCTTGAACTTCTTATGGGCTACAAATGCAAGTAAAGTTCTGACACCTTCCAGTCTAGCTACCAGTGCAAAGTTTTGCCATAATCTTCTCCTTCTTCTTGAGAATAACCTTTGCAAACTAATCTTGCTTTGTTGCAAACTACAACACCAGCTTCATTTAACGTGTTTCTAAACACCCATTTAGTACCTATAACATTCTTGTTTACCGGTCGGGGTACCAAGGTCCAAGTGTCGTTCTTCTCAATTTGATCCAATTCCTCCTCCATAGCTTTAACCCAATTATCATCACCAAATGCCTCCTTACCACTTCTAGGTTCAATGGTGGAGATCATGCAAGAGTTCTCTCTTGTTTTCCTTCTAATTAGTACTCCAACATCCTTATCCCCAATAATTTTCTCAGGACTATGGTTTAGTCTCGCATACCTAGGAATAACATGATCATTCTCTTCAGGTTCAGCTTCTTCATTATCATCTTCTTCTAAATTTATTTGTTCTCGTTGAACAAGTACATCGAGATTTTCTTTACTGGTTTCTGATTTAACAGGTTTAGGTTCCGAAAGAAAAATCCAATTATCTTCATCCTTTTTCTCTGAACTGGTTCCTTCTTAGACTTCAGGACATTCATCTACATGAACATCAACACTCTCAACAATTCTTTATGTCTGGTTGTTGAAGCATTTATAGGCCTTACTCTTTGTGGAATAGCCAAGAAATATGCCTTCATCACTCTTAGCTTCAAACTTGCTTATGTAATCACCTCTTTTAATAAAAAAATTGCTACCAAATATCTTGACATAACAAACATCAGGTGACCTTCCATACCAATATTCATAAGGGGTCTTGTCCTTACCTCTTTTCATCAGAACTTGGTTCATTGTGTAGATAGTTGTACTTACAGCTTCTTTCCAAAATGTTTTCGCTACATTTCCTTGTATCAACATTGTCCTAGCAGCTTCAACCACTAACCAGTTGTTCCTCTATTCTATATCATTCTATTATGGTGTCCTTGGTACAAAAAGTTGCCGCTTGATAACATTCTCATCATAGTACTTAGTAAATTCCTCAGAAGTAAATTCACTGCCTTGATCTATTCTGAAACATTTTATCTTTTTGCCAGTCTCTTTCTTAGCTAAGGCCCTAAATGCCTTGAATTTACCAAAAGATTCATTCTTATCCTTCAAGAATGTCACCCACATCATCCTTGAACAATAATCAGTGAAGATCATAAAAATCTATCACCTTGAATGCTTCTTGTTCTTATTGGTCCACATAGATCTGTATGAACCAAATATAACAAGTGATCTGCTAAGGACTTTCTCTCAAAAGTTGAAGAAGTCATCTTTCCTAACTGACATTCTTTACAAAGAGCATTAACTGGTTTGTCTAGCTAAGGAAGACCTCCTACTATCTTAGACTTGCTCACTTTAACAATGTTTTCAAAGTTTATATGACAAAATCTCCTATGCCAAAGCCAGCTATCATCTATCTTTTCAATCAAATAGTTGCTAACTTTAGGATTAAGATGAAATAGATTACCTCTGATTTGTTTCCTGGTTGCAATCAATTCACCTTTGTTGTCAAAGATTTTGCACATACCATTTCTAAACTCTAGTGGGTATCCTTTGTCATTAAGTTGTGTCACACTCAGAAGATTGTGTTTTAGGCCTTCAACCCAATAGACATCGTTAGCACAGCTCTTCCCATTAAGAGAAATAACTCCCTTACCTTTAACCATATAGGGTGAGTCATTACCAAATTTGACAACACCGCCATCAAATTCCTTGAAGGAAATAAATTTTCTTCGATCACCAGTCATGTGATGTGAACAACCACTATCAATGATCCAATCATCAGACTTATCCATCTTGGACACTAGTGCCTTCTGATCTGATATCTCTTCCTTCATAGCCACAAACACAATATCTTCACCAACATCATCATCAGATTTTTTATCAGTAATACCACTATCAACCTCTATAAAACAGTCTCTCTTGCCTTTTCCCTTATACTTCTTGAATTTGTCTCTATTGTATTCATTTTCACCATTAGGACAGTTAGCTTCTATATGACCAATCTTATTGCATGCAAAACACTTTAAAGGTAGCTTACCTCTATATTTCCCATTGCCTCTAGGCAGTTGTTTTTCCAACAATGCTTCAAGTTCCACTAAGTTGTCTTCATCATCAGCATCTCTGCTGAATTTGGATTCATATCTATGGCCGATATCTCTACTTCTTCTCACAGATGGTTTGGAGATAGATGCTCTGAATGCAGATTCTGATTTTTGTACACTACCATCATAGCAATTTAGTTCAAAAGCAGTAATTTTTCCAATGATAGAGTCAAGAGTTACCTTTGTTTTGTTAATGGACATCATCTCTTGAATAGCTGCAACTCAGATAGCATAGACTGGTAGCAGGGTTCTCAGTACCTTATTGATCACTGTAGCATCTTCCACTTTCCCTCATGAACTCTTTATTTCACCAACTATCTCTTTAATCCTTTGACCATACTGTTGGATATTCTCACCTTCAAACATTCTCATGTCATCAAACTTTCCTCTTAGGCTCTCCTCTTTAGCAATCTTAACATGTTCATCACTGCTATAAATATCTTCAATTTTTTTTCATACTTCATATGCAGTTTCAAGACCATGAACATCTACATATTCAGAATAACACAGGGAACTGATAATAGCCTCCAATGCTTGATGATTTTCTTGTTGTTCTTTCTTCTAATCATCAGCCAAAGTAGGTGCAGTATACTTAGTTTCTACATGATCCCAATACTGACTACCAAGACTCTTAATGTAAATCTTCATTTTATCGCTCCATATCCCATAGTTATCTTTGTTGAACTTCAAACCTTCTTTATTCATCATGATCTACAAGATATTTTCCTCAAACTGTTAAGCTTTTAGGTTAAAGAGGACCTAAGATGCACTGATACCAATTGATAGTATGATGAAAGAATAAGTATCTGGTAGAATACCGAGAGGAGGGGGGGGGTGAATCAGTATACTGAAAACTTGATACAAACTTCCCAATATCAAAATCAAACTCACAAAGTAAACTTTCACTTATCAAGATCAATACTCAACATCAACCGGTTAACGATTATAATAACTTAATAGTAAATAACTTCAATCTTGTAAACATCAAAATGCTTAATCATATTTCAACATATTTAATCTCTTAATGCTTCCATTTATCATGCCTTATCAGAATAGTTAAGTAGTCAATCAAATCAACAAATAAGACCGTAACCACAAAAACATTCACCACTTGACACAAATGTTTATACATGGAAAACCCAAATAGGTAAAAACCACGGTGAGATGAGACTCACTGTTGGCAAATGCACACTCCAATGAGAAATTGTAGGTGATTGAAGGTTTTGTCATTGATGGCAACCTTGTAATCATATGATACTGGCAAGATAGAATACCGGCACCGGCAATGACAAACTCTACACTGGCACACAGAACACCTATAGTGAAAGGAAGGATACCAACACCCTGGCCGACAGGAATTTTATTTATAATGTATTTTTTAATTAATTGTAAAATCATTGTAAGCTGACATGGCGAGTTGTAATATGACTCATATATGTATGATATCATTTTGTAATAGAAAGGGTGTGTGATAGGATGTGAGATAAGCAGACCTAATATGTGAATTATAGGTTAAGGGTTTATGTATGTAGCAGAGCTTAAACTGGTACTAGATCTGGCATAGCAGATGCTAATCTGAAGCAATACAGGACACTAGATTAATATAATCCATTTTTGTAAGTTAGTGTGACTTCTTTTGTAATTGAGTAGTGAGCTCTAGGCACTTGACCTTCCTACATGTGCAGGCCCCTACTGGAAGAGTAATATTCCCTTATTGGCCAGTAAGCAAATATTGTGGGTCACAAATCCCACCAAGGTTTTTCCCACACCGAGTTTCCTCATTAAAATATTGTGTTATGGTGTGCTTCTCATGTGGTTGTTGTTATTCTTGTTTACTGCATTATTTCATGTTTACTAGCACACGGTTTTAACATGCTTTTCATGTTTTAAGTCAAGTAAATTTATTAACCAATTAGATATTGATTCACCTCCCCCCCTCTTAGTATCTTTGGGAATCCTAACAATTGGTATCAGAGCTTGGTCCTCTATTTTCAAAAGCCTAACAGCTTGAGGAAGATCTTGTCACCGGTAGAGATGAAAAACTTGAGAAAACAATTGGAAACAACTCTTTCAGACTATGATGCAGAAAAGGTGAAGAATATCAAACTTGAAGATGATCTAAAGGCTGCTCAGGATATCATTCAAGCACTTCAAGAAAATCTTACCATTTGTGAGGCCTCACCTTGACTCAGTTTGACATTTCAGTGGATTTTATATTTAGACTATTATGGATGCTTTATTTTGATGCATTTTGAAACTTAGAACTTATATGATTTCAGGATTTGGATAACATTGCTATATTTTGATGATTTACTTATATTCTTTATGAGATAGAACACTACATGATTGTTAGATAAGATGATATTGCGATGATAGATGTCATTATTGAATTTGCAGGACTTTACTATGATAATAGAACTATGATGTATGGTTAAGTTTATGTGAAATAGGATGAAATTGCTTATGTGAAATTGCTTGATAAAAGATGTATTTAATCTGTGCAGATGTAAATTGTATGCAAGTGATGATGTGTATTGTTATTCCTTTGAATTATATTATATGTGGATATTTGAAAGTACTAATGTGTAAATTGAGATGTGGAGGAAGTTATCCATGTGACCATGGAAATATTACGGAGAACCAAACCTAGACTTATGTATGTTTGTAAGCCAGGGGTTGTCTATTTGGAGAGACAACACCCCGTTTGTGTTGTATTTTATTCATAACAGTATATGTTGCATGTGTGTTAAGTGTTATTTAAATTTATTGTGTAAAATCTGCAAGAGACGATTTCATGTTTTAAATTGTAAAAGTGTTTTATTGGTGTCACTTGACACATGTGTGGATTTAAGTTTAAATGTTTTATTTTTGTCTCTTGGTGGGAAAGTGTTCAACTATAGCTTTTTCAATTAATATAACATGATGTCATAAATACCTTAGGAAAAGAATCTTTGGAGAGGTCAACATATGTTTGACCCGAAAATAAACTTCAGAGGGTTTTAAATGGGTTAAATGAACACCTAGGGGTAGTTTAATAGGGTTTCCTAAAGCCCATAAGGTATACCTAAGGGTTAGGGGTAATTTTAGGCAAGTTTCTACTCCTAAGTGACCTTTTAGACATTCTAAAATTTGACTTTTCTAAGTTGTGCGAAAATTGAAATTAGAAGTTTGAACCTAGTTATAAACTTTCATATTCGAATGAGAGTTCTCTTTCCCATTTTGTCTTACCTTCCTCTTTAGTTTTTAGAAAATTGTGAGAACTGAGAGAATGAGCTTCTTAAGCAAGAATTTGAAAATTTGAGGGAAATGACCCACTCTCCATTTTTGGAGACAAGAGAATTTTTGAAAAGGATAGAATAGATTTGAATAGAAAATTTTGGCTAAGGGTAGAAGAAGAAGATCTGTGGATTTGGGCAACTCTTCCTCAAATACTATCCTACCTTTGGGCAGATTAAGGTTGGTTACTTTCTACTTTAAATGACTTCTGTTTGCATGTGTTTTGAAGGTATGTTGGTGTAAGAACTCTGTTTTCTTGTATGTCCTTTTTGGGAATTTCATTCGGTATTTTGCACTATGTGTTGTATGTGTTTTCTGGAGTTTCTCAAGACCACTTACTCTTGGAAGAGAGGAGGATCTTGTGGGTGGTAGCAGTGACAACCCTCGAGTGAGAGACTCTCGTTTTGAGAGCCATCATAAGGGATTTTTGTGTGACCCTTGCTGCATGGCCTGTTTGTGCAATGGGGGTCATAAGGAGGGATATAAGGCTAGAATGCCTTGGGGGGCATAAGGAATAAGGGGTTAAAATTCTTGATGTATTTGTTGTGCCATGAGGTGGCTACATGTTTTCCATACTTGCAGTTCTCCTCAGGGTATTGGTCCACTACCACCCTTAAAAAGGTCATCACCAAAGTGTGGTGCAATGTAGCCGGAATGGGAGTGTGTTTGAAATCTGTGTGTTTTTTGTCCCCTATGTGTTTGCATGTTTGTATCCCGTCTAGGGCTTGGTTCTCCGAGCTTGGGGGTGGCTATTAGTTATCCTAGGCTAGGAGGTGAGCACTCCATGGTCATATTTGTGATTTATTATGCAGGATAGTCGGGAGAAAAGCATAGGACAAGGGAAAAGTTGCAAGAGATTATTGTTGCAGAAATTTAATTGCAATTGTATTTATTAGTTTTAAAAGGAGAAATACACCCTCATTCGTTGGAATGAGAGGCTATTTGTAAATTCGAAATATAGACATGAGATTAGTTATTGTATTTAAAAAAAGAAACATCTTGTAAACTTTGCAGAATATCTTTAATATTGTAAAAAGCTAGATATATTCCTATTTTCTATTTGAAAAGAATTACTTTTGAATTGCATGCAATAGTCATTGAAATATGAAAATCAGTTTTATTTAATTCTATGTTTATCTTTTTATCTGTGAATTTGTCTTCATTTAAATTGCAGAAAATATGAGTGGTAGTTGTTGTTAGATTTTAATTAAGAATACCTATTCAATTGTTGTAGTAATTGTAGAATCAGTAAATGCATTTATTGCAGGAAAGAATTATGTATTCCTAAATTAGTATTCCCTAAGTTTCAAAAAAAAAATATATCCGATGTGTTATGATAAATAGCTTAGCAGGAAATTTATTCCATTCTTAGGCATTTAAAATAAAATTAAATAGGAAAGGCATAAATTAGATTTGCATGCATATTGTAGATTAAAATAAATTTTATATTTCTGTTTTCTGTAAAAGCAACAAAGTACAATATAGTTTTAGGATAATATTCTTCCATTTACTTCAGAAAGATAGACAGTTATTTTAAATACTGGCATTAGTTAGTTTCAGAAATTGATATCTAAATTAGAATCTTCCATGAATTCGGTTTTATTATAAGAAAAGAAATAATAATATAAGTTATATATAAATATATATAATTATATACATGTAGATTTCATGTATATATTTATATATACATATATATAAAACATATCATACCATTTACCTGCGAAACAAATGTAGATATAAACCCAAATATATATATACATACATACATATATATATATATGAATATATACATATGAAAATGCATATATATATATATTTATATTTATATATTTTTAACTTAATGAATTACCTTTGTTTTAAAAAAAATTGCATGTAAAATATATTTGAATATATATATATATATATATATATATATTATAAAAAAAAAAAGAGAGACTTTTTGGGAAGGGCCGCACAGGGCACGCGGACCCTGTG